>NC_050574.1:132172987-132772987 GCF_011100635.1 Trichosurus vulpecula | reverse complement strand
AGTCACATCTCCTAACTTTGTCTTCAGTGTTCTTTTCATTATACCACGTAATCTATCATATTATACCATCCTGCTGCTAGCAGTCGTAATAAAATGCATTTTATTTAAAAAATAATATATTTGTAGGACTGTTTGTCTTCCAAGGATTAACCTAGCTATATTTGGAAGAGCGAATTATTAGAAGATTGGACACCAGGTAATTAAAAAAAATACTCCATAGCAACTAATGAAATAATCTGTTGAGGCATAGAAGGATGTGACTTTGGAATGAATACCTGCACCAGTGAAGTCACAGATTTTTTTTAAAGCATATCTTAATGACAAATGACATGTCTTCATTCTGGAAACCTACAGTCTAAATTAAATATTAAATGAACCTGTCTTTGGAGAAACCATTGTTTATATATACATATATGTATGTATGTATGTATGTATCTATCTATTTTTTCCATCCTCTTTTATCTTTTTATTAAAACATGGTGCCCTGCTCAGGAGTGGGCATTTAATGCCTTTACTGAACTGAATTGAATGCATCTGGAGGATTTTTTCAGCCTCTTCTGCTGATGAAGGCAGGAAAAACAAGATAAAACAAAACACTTTAGATCTCAGTTTTTGTTTTTAAAATATTTATTCATGCTGCAGGATTAGTTGATGGATCTGGGCCATGAGCTGAGAAGGTAAGATTGGTTTTCATTCTGTTGACTGAGATACAGGATAGTATAAATTTTGTACATCCCTCCCAGGGTTGTTGTGAGGATCAAGTGAGATAATATTTGTGAAGCACTTACTGTGGTGCCTGATACATAGTTAGCATTTAAAAAGTGTGTCCTTCCTTCCTTCCTTCCTTCCTTCCTTCCTTCCTTCCTTCCTTCCTCTCTTCTTCCTTCCTCCCTCCCTCCCTCCCTTTCTTCCTTCCTTCTTTCCTTCCTCCCTTCCTTCCTTCCTTCTTTCCTCCCTCCCTCCCTCCCTTTCTTCCTTCCTTCTTTCCTTCCTCCCTTCCTTCCTTCCTTCTTTCCTTCCTCCCTCCCTCTCTTCCTTCCTTCCTGTCTTCCTTCCTGCTTTCCTTCCTTCCTTTTCCTCCTTCCTGCCTTCCTTCCTTCCCCCAGGCCCTATTCTTTACTCTCTTCTTCTCTAACATATACTCATTCATTCATTTAGTATCGATACGGACCTGCATATGTAAAGTACTATACTAGGTACTGTTGAGAATACCAAGAAGAATGAAAGCTCTTGCTTTTATGGACATTGTCATTTCCTAGGAAAAGAGCCACAATTCAAGATATAACATGAGATACAGCATGGCATAGTGTATGGAAGACCCGCACTGAAGTGAGAAATACCTGGATTTCAGTACTGACTTTGACACATACTGGCTTTGTGACCATGGACAATTCACTTAAACTTCTCAGGGCCCAAGGAAACCCTCCGAATCTGTGACTTAAAAGCGGGTGGCCCATCCACAATAGTGGAGGGAGTTACCACATTGGGAGTTCCCTTCACCGATTAAAATTGTGGGTCTAAACAAAGTTATTGAATAAATTATTAGATATAAATATAGATATTAATAGATATTAATATAATAGTAAAATACTAACTAAGATAGTTCAGGTGAGATTGAGTTGCTTTTTTTCTTTCCCTTCGCAGCTCAGGGAAAGCTTCTTGGAAGAGATGGACGTTTTGGCTGGGCTTTGAACGAAGGGTAGGCGTTAGATAAATGGAGCTGGTAGAGAAGGATATTCCCCCATAGATATAGATTGGTGTAATAAAAAGGGAAATGGATACAAAGTCAGGAAACTTGGTTTGAAATTCTCACTTGGCCTCTTAGAAAATGAATCTATTGCAGGAAGGGGCCTTAGAGAGCATCTGGTTCAACTCCCTCAATTTATAGATGCTTTTTAGAACCAAGACACAGTCAGGTTAAGTGACATATGGGCAATAGGCATCCAAGGAGGATTTGGAATCCAGCTCTTCAGACTTTAGAGCCAGCACTCCTTCCATGGTATCATACAGTATCACCACTGGCAAGTCACTTAATCTCTCTGAGCTCTAGTTTCCTAATTTGTAAAAGAGAAGAAAAGGGAGAAGGAAGTGATAATGACAATATTGTCTCACAGGGTTGTTGTGAATAAAGTGCTGTATAAATATGAGTTATTCCTTTTATTACTCGTGGTAATGGGGATAACATTATCAAAGGCACCAAAGCAGGAAGATATGTGTGTCACAGTTGGGAAGCAATTGTAGTATTACTGTGTGTAAAGGAGTGCAGTGGAAGACAAAGGCAGAAAAGGTAAGTCAGGGCCAAATTATGGAGGGTCTTCGCTACCCTATTCCTCTTGGAGATTTTATTCTTTAAACTATCATTTTTGTGGAGGTAGCTCTCAGATCTTGATCTCTAGTCCTGACCTCTCTCTTGAGGTCCAGTCTTGCCCCTCCAAATGTCTTGTGTACATTTCTATTTGGATGTAATGCCAGTCCCTCAGTGTCTAAAACTCAGCTCCCATTTACATACACACAGATGTATACAGATATGTTTATATATATGTATATATATACATATATGTATATATATGTTTGCATGTACACATACACACTCAAATTCCCCTGATAGACTTCTTGAGGACATGGATGGTTTTTTACGTTTTATCTTTGTATTCTGAGGACCTAGCATAGTACCTGGCACACAGTAGGTGCTCAATAAATTTTTGTTTAATTGCTGTATGAGATGCTGTAACTAGTTCCTTGGTGGGATTGGTGGGAGGATAATCCCAAGAATGAAGACACACAGACACATGCACACATATACACAAAGTAAAACACAGAATAACTTTGAGGAAAAGAATGATAACTGCTGGAGAGGGGGGCGGGGCAGAGTGTCAGGAAAGGTATCTTGTAGGGGGTGGAACTCAAGCTGTCCCTAGAAGGAAGATAGGGATATTATAAAATGAACCTGAGGAAGAAGAACATTCTAGGCATGGAAGGCAGCTTGTGAACAAGTATGGAGGTGGAGATGAAATATGTTGTGCTATGAATGACAATTAAACCAATCAGAGTCAAGCTAGAAATATTATTTGGAGCCCGATTATAAAAGAAGTTAGCAACCAGAAAGAAGAATTTTTATTTTATCCTAAAAACAATAGATGGCCCCTGAAACTGCTTGAGCAGGGGAGTGACATGATGAGACCTGAGCTTGAGGAAGATCACTTTGGCAGCTTTGAGAAGAATAGGTAATAGGTTGGAGAAGGGATAGACGGTTGTCTGGAATACTAGGTAGGGGGGCGTTGAAATTCTAGTGGCGATAACGACCCAAACTAGAGTGGTTGTAGAGTAAGTGGAGAAAAGGGCGTGGATGTGAGAGATGATGTGGAGGTATATTAGACAGGATTTGACTATTGATTGGATATTGGTGGCGAGGGAAAGGGAAGAGTCAAGGATGAATCATATTGGGAATTTGAGGGACTAAAAGGATGATGGTATTCTTAGCAGAAATGGATGCTAGAAAAAAAATGGTCAGTTTGGAGAAGGAAGATAATGGGTTCTCTTTTAGACATGTTGAATTCAAGATGCATAAATGAAATCTAGGTAAAGATGTTCAGCAGGCCATTGGTAATGTGAGATTGGAGCTCTCGAGAGAGATGATGACCAGATATGAGAGTCCTTTGCGTAAAGATGGTAGCTGAATCCATGGTGACTGATAACATGAGATCATTAAGAGAGTTATTAGAGAAAAGAACAGGTCCCAGGACAGAGCCCTGGTATGCACCAATGCAAAAGGGGGATGGTATCAATGATATTCAGCAAAGGACATTGACAGGTAATGGTTAGACAGGTAGGTCATATGGTTAAGGGGAAATAAAAACCCATGAAAGTGAGAGTATATAAAAGGGAAGAGTCGTTAACAGGATCAAAACTGCAGAGATAAAAAAAAGTGAAGTGTGAGGGCCAAGAAAAGGCAGTTTGATTTATCAGTTAGAATACTCATATATGTCACACACACATATGTGTGTATGTACTCACACACATGTATATACACATATTTATATGTAGTAGGTTTTTAATAAACATTTGTTGATTCAGACATACATTCTTGGACATACTAATCAAGAAGACCCTCTTAGAACTCTCTGTCCTGTGAAACAAGCTGCTCTTCCCTGTGTTTTACGTATTTCTCATTTTACACATCTAACTATTATGATACTGTTTGTGTTTGGTTGACCTTCAAAGAAGATTTTTCACAGTGGTTTTAAAATGTGCATATAACACTGAAAAGGTTCATGAAATGCTTTCTATATAACTTTTTTTTTGATGAAGTGCTTAATAACAACTTGATTTAAAAATTATGCTCTGAGTTTAAAACAATTAAAAGGCCTATGTCATAATAAAATTTATTAGTTCTCCAGTGTCTACACATTCCATTTGTGGATTAATAAGTGAGCCTTATTCTCTTGAGTATAATATATTAAGAATACACGGTGGGGAATCTCTTCTCTGCCTCTGGATTTATGGGAAGGAGTGGTTTCCATTTTGGTATTCACTACATAAGCATTTTTGAGTGCCTTCTCTGCTTCAAGACCATTTGGGGCTTTAGTGAAGATACAAAGACAATTAACCTTAGTTCTCCTCAAGATGCTTACAGCCCAATAGGTGAGATAAGACAAGTATATAAATAACCACAACAACAAAGATTTTCATAAGTACTTTAAGAGAGACTATAAGCACTTTGGGAGTTCTGAAGAGAGATTACTTCCAGCTAAGGGCTTATAACTAATATTGCTATTTCCTTTAAATTTTGCCAAGTTCTTTCTTAACAATTCTGTGAGATAGATTGTACAAATATATAATCCCCATTTTCAAGTGAGCAAACTAAGTCTCAGAGGCTAAGTGATTTGCCCAGAGTTTCAAAATAGCACATGTCAGAGTCAGTCTACTAACCCAGGTCTCTTCTGATTCCAAATGAAGAACTCTTTCAACATAACCTCGCTGGAGAGAAGAGTTGGATTTTGAATAATAAGCAGAATTTGTACAGGCAGAAACGAACAGAAAAGGATATCCAAGCAGAGGGAACGGCAGAATGGAACAGGGTTGGGGAAAACATATAGCGAGTTCATGGAATAGCAAATAGTCCAGTTTGGTTGGAATTTAAGGTATATGAAGGATAATAATGAGAAATCAGCCTAGAAAGGTAGAAAGGACCCAGAAAGAAGAGAGCTGGAATATAAAAAGTGTGGATTTTATTCATTAGGCGGAACTAAGCTATTGTGGATTTTGGGTGCTGGGACATGGGGTGGTAGTGGTGGTGGTTGTGGTGATGGTGGTGGGACTAGCAGAGGAGGAGGAGGAGGATTATAAAATCTATACTTTAGGAACATTGTTACCTGTAGAATGGTTAGGATGATTTATAGGGAGTAAAGCCTGAAGGTAGTCTACAGTAAGGAGATTTGCAATAATATATGAAAGTCAGTAGATGACTTTAGTCAATTTTGTGACAGTAGTCATTAAGAAGGAGAACAGATGTTGAGACACATTCTAGAATTAGATTCAATGCAATTAAATGTGGGGAGTGAGGGAGAGAGCAGGTAGATTTTCCAGGGAGGCAAATATTTTAGAAGTTCACTTCTCTCTGCATAAAGCAAGTGGAATTTCAGTTATTTTGCCCTGGTGGTTTTGTTAGCTGCTTTCTTTTCCCACATTTGCTCATTGATCCCTAAAGATTTGCTGTGAATCTTTCAAAGACAAGTCAAGAAAGCATAGGCCATACAGTCCATGAGCCATCCTTTCCCTCCTGGAATCAAGCATAGGAGGACATAAGAGCTGGCCTTCATTTCCCTTTGCACCTTCCCTTAAACAAAACAATAAAAAAATTAAAAATTAAAGTAAGAAATAATAATTCAAATTTGATAATAATAGTAACCACTAGTATTTATATAGCATTTTAAGAATTACAGAACACTTTACAAATAGTTTTTTTTTTCTTTTTATCCCTACAATAACCCTGGGAGGCAGATATTAATTATTCTTTTATAGAGGAGGAAACTGAAGCGAATAGAGATTAATTGACTTGCCTAGGGTCACACAGCTAGTAAGTATCTAAGGCAGGATTCAAGCTCAGGTCTTCCTGACTCCAAATCCAGCACTCTCCTCCACTGGGCTACAATGTTACCTCATAATATGTGGTATTTTGTAATAATACCTATTTTGTTAATAGCCATATAGTACTTTGAAGATATTTCATTTAATTCTCTGAGAGGTAGGTACTATTCTCTTCCTCATTTTATAGACGAGGAAACTGAGGCCTCATTTGAACTAAAACCCTGTGAAATTTACTAATAGGCTCACTTATTAATTTTGGAAGCCAAGGAAGATTTGTATCGATGTATTATTTCAACGAATATACTCTTTAGCTGGTATTATTTATAAAGATAGCAAGAGTTTTCAGATTTCCTGTATGTTGATATCTTGGAGGCAGTGAAGTATACAGCACTGAGTGCTGAACTTTAGAAGGCAAGAAAGACCTGAGTTAAGTGTCCAGGTTGATCCTTCATAGTCTCGGTTTTCTCAGCAGTAAAATGCCTGTGGCACCTATTTCAAGAGGTGGCTATAAGAATTGAGTGAGATAATGTATGTAAAGTGCTTTGCAAACTCTGAAGCTTTATATAAAATATCAGGTAATTTTCCAATGAAGAAGCAAGGTTATATCTATGTATGACAGTGGGAACATAGCATTGTTTTGCTTACAATGGGTGCTAGAAATATTCATGAGCAATACCAGTTGAAGCTCTTAGTCAGGCTTATCATCTACCATAGCATTTATGTAGAGAAGCAAAATAATAGAAATGGCTCAATTGTGTGGTAGTTAATGTTCGCTTTATGTTAAAAGACAAAACCTAAATAATCACCAATAGAGACATTCACAGATTGAACCCATATTTTCTTTTAAATTTTGATCGGGTGATAATACTTGATCTAGAAAAAACTCAGACTTAAAACACAAAAGGTTATAGTTGAGATGAATCATTGCCTGAGGCATGTGCATTTTTTAAAATAACTGAAATGATAAAATGATGAAGGAGAACAAATTAGAAATCCTTTATTTTATTAAATCTGCCCACCTGCATAGACAAAGTAAAGTGAAGACTCAAGCCATCTATCCACCCAGTGTTCAAGAACTAACTCCCCAAGTGTAGATGGTAGCACTTACATGTATCTACCTAAGCCAATTTCTTTGGTGGAAGTAGACACTTGAAGGTTTTCTTCAAGAAAAAATCAAGGAAATAAGCCTCAGTAACTGAGAAAAAAGCCGTCCATTTCAATTCAAAGATGTCAGTGAGCAAACCCTATGTTCCAGGCACTATAGACACTATGTTAGTTGTTTGTTGTTGTTGTCTGTTGTTGCTCATCCTTTGTTTTGGAAGAAGACCAATGACATTAGGAGGATGATGTCTTGACTTGCAAGTAAATTGATTTTAAATGAGGCAGAGCTGCACAAAGTAATGATCTCTCTCCTTTGGAGTCATCTGAGTCCAGAGGCAAGATGTAAGTCAAGATGACTGGCCCAGACTATGTTAGTTGTTGGGGATACAAATGCAAGGAACGAAACAACAACGCTTACTTTCTTCAAGGGGCATGTGTTCTAATGTTGACACAACAAGAACGTATATAAGTGTATAAGGAACAAATACAAAGTGGTTAAATCCCGAGGTAGCTTGGGAGGGAGGATGATGAGATTTGGAGACTTGTGTAGAAAAGTGGTGCTTGAGCTGTGTCTTGTGGAAAATAATGATGTTTAGAAGGGAGTTCATTGCAGAGATGGAAGATGGCCATTGCAAAGGTGAGGTGAAGAGAAGAAAGATGGAGTGCCATGTGTGAGGAACAGAGAGAAAGCCAGTTTGACCGGATTGCAGAGTTTGGGAACAGGAGTAATGAGAGAATAATGTACAGTGCAGCTATAAAGGCAGGTTGGGGATGGATTGTGAAGGACTCTAAAAGCCACATGGAGGAGTTTATATTTCATCCTAGAGGCAATAGGGCGCCTGTGGAGTTTATTGAGTAAGGAAGTATTATGGTCATATCTATGTGTAAGGAATGTTGTTTGGCAGCCATGTCCCAAAGGTTGAATTGTAGTGGGAAGAAACTTGAATTAGAGAGGACAATTAGGAGGTTATTACAGTAATCTAGATGAGAGGTGATGATGGTAAAAATTTAGGTGGTAGTTTTGTGAGTAGAAAGGATAGAGGTGAATGTGATCGATGTTATAGAAGTAGAGATGGCAAGATTGGGCAACTGATTGGATATGTGGGGTGAGGAAGAGGGAGTTGAGGATAACATGAAGGTGAGGAACCTAGAATAGTGTCAGAGTTGTGATGCTTTCAACAGAAATAGCTTCATTTGGCAGAGGGTTGTGTTTTGGGCAAGCTGAGTTTGAGATGTCTTCAGAACACCCAGTTTGAAATGTCCAATAGGCCAGTGATGTAAAGCTCAAATGGAAATAGATCCGTGCATAATGATTTAGAAAATCACAATTTGCAGTTGTCTGTATTTTTATTTATTTTGTTAAATATTTCCCAGTTACATTTTAATCTGCTTCAAGTCTCACTTGAGTGTGGGACTACAAGTTTGAATCCTTTCGATAGGCAGTTGAACAAGAATTTAAGTGCCTTCTATGGACGTTAATATACCAGACCCTGTGCCAGCCCCTAGGGATATATAAAGGCAAAATAAAAATAGTCTGTACTCTCAATCCTCTCATTTGGCAGAAATTCACTATTTTGTCTGATGTTGTATTTGGTTTTTTGTTTTTCCCAACTGAAAAATTGCATGTAAATGAAATTATAGTGTTAAGGCCTTGCGGATTGTTTGCTTTTTAAATTGAAAAAACATCGACTATTTATTTCTATTGGATCTGACAATGACCAGTCTCAGTGTTTTAGCTAATAATTATATTCTAGCAAAGCCAAGGATCTAATTTTTCATGGATTTTATGTGAACAAAGTTATTTTCCTTTTTCAAAAAATTATTATCTTTTCTTTTTTGTAATCTTCATTTCCTAATAGATCCTCCTTTCTCCGCTATATAGTCTCTTGTAACCTAGAATCAAAAAAAAGAAACAGGGAATAAAAGCAGTTCAGGAAAACTACCCAGCTCATCAACTGAGCCTCCACGCTATGTAGAGTGTCCAACATCTTTAGTCTCCCATGTTGACAGAGGAGTGAAGAAGATACATTTTCTCATTTCTCCATAAGGGCCAAGCTTGGTTGTTATAATTACACAGCTTGTGGTACTGTGTTTTGTTTTTTTTTTTAGGGGGGGGAGGGAGGGAAGGAGATGGAATGTCATTTAAAGAAATGCAACATGGCTTCTTTGTACTTATTTTATTTAAATGCAAATAGGTACCTTCTAATTTTCTCTTTTTTAGGCAATGTTAGGTGTTCTTAAAGTTGATACAACGTGAACAACAAACCAGTGTTTCGGGGGAAAAATACCTTTTCCTCAACATCTTGTCTCTTATCTGGCTTCTATAATACACAAAGAATAATCCATTTATTTTTTAACCTAGAGGAAGGAAAAAGAACTGATGTAAATGAATGACATTTAAGCTCTTGTTTGCATTATGTGAATGCTCTCTCCCCTTTCTGAACTTGTGTTTGATGTATTTCAGAAGTAATGCAGATTTGGTCAAAAAACTTCATTCAGAGAATTGTCTACACTGATAAATTCCTTTAATAATTTCTCAGCTCTATTTTGCCTTGCCTATGTAAAACAAAGGCTTTATATTGTGGAACCTGTTAATTCTAAGTTGATTATGATCATAGAAGCCTGCTTAAGATGCTCGTTGATAAATGATCCTAACACAGGAAATACAACAAACATTTATTAATCTCTTATTAAGGGCTGACCACTACATTAGGCACTAGGGGAGATAAAACATGGTCCTTGTCCTCAAGGACCTTACAAATTATAGGACATACACACATTATACACAAAACAGGTATATATAAATATCTGTATTACATAATATTGCATGAAAAATGCATTGGATTTACAGAAAAATAGTGTCATTTCTAAGGAGGAAGGGTCATTACCAGGCCTGGGGTTTCAGGGAATATTTTGTGGAAGAGATGACAGTTAGCTAAGTTAGATTTTAAAGGATAATTAGAAATTCAATAGGCAGAGAGGGAGGGGCTGTGCTTGAGGGTTAGGGAACAGTCAGAACTAAGCGTTGGGTTGGGGGGGTGGTGTTTGGGACCTTCCTCATTAAGTAACAAGAGGACTGTCATACCCCTTGGGCATGAAGCTTCATGAAGTCATATTAATCATGGAAAAACATACTTTGAAGATGAGTGGTGAGTGAAAAAGGATTTGGTACATATGGTTATAGAGTGTTCTTCTGAGGAAGCATTTTAGAAAAGTTAGAATGCATATTAGGTGGATTTTGCCTTTGATTCTTCTCTCTCTCTCTCTCTCTCTCTCTCTCTCTCTCTCTCTCTCTCTCTTCTCTTTCTCTGTCTTCTCTGTGTTTCTCTGTCTCCCTCTGTGTCTCTGTGTGTGTCTCTCTCTGTCTCTCTCCATCTCTCCCCATCTCTCCCCTTCTCCCCCTCTCCCTCTCTATCTTCCTCTCTCCCTCTCCGCCCCCCTCCCCATTTATGCCAAACTGCCCCTAACTTGACCCTATAGTATCTCAGGGATGGTTTAGGTGGTCCTGAATCATAGTTGGGAGTTTAGCTACTCCTATCTATATCTTCCACTTACACTGAATCTTTACGAAGTTGATTTCTAAGATACTAAAGCATACATATAAATATTTGTGTAAAGGATCTATCAATCAACAAGCCTCTATTAAGCACCTACTATGGGTGAGTGCTAGGCAGCATGCCAGGCTCTGGGGACGCTTCTGTCTTTACAAAAGTGGAAACAGTCCTTGCCCTCAAGGGGCTTAGAGTCTAGCCTAGGAATACAATATGTATTTATATAGGTATGTACAAAATAGATAAAGGTGATTGGGGCAGGGTTGACTGGGGAGTGAGGAGGCGTGGCATCAGAAGCTAGGAAGGGGAATCAGGCAGTAATGGGGAGAGGTTCATGTCTGAAACTACTTTTGATTAGCAAATGTATTCAAGATTTATGTTGATGACACAAGGTTGAAGTCTCCAGGAAAACTGTCCATCTCTTGGCTGGACATAGTGCCTGGTGCTTAATAAATGTTTATTGAGTGTTTGTACAATTTTTTTTCCTACTCTTTTTACCTGATTTTTTTCTTCCTTTGTTGAATTCTGTGAATTGGAGGACACATAACGATTTAGCGGGAGTGATGGGAGGCAGAACTCGTGATTCCTATGGTTATTTTGTACTCTAAAGAAACTAGAACTAAAAAAACCCAGCCTGCCACTGTACCAGTTCTGTATGTGTCCTCTTGCAATCAGCAATTGATTATTCAGGGTCTGCTTTTCAGTTGGTAGACTAGTTAGATCATTTATATAATCTTCCTTCTACTTCTCTTCCTTTTGGGCATTTCACTCTGCCCTTCAGGATTTCCAGAAGAGGTTATTTAGGGAAACAAGACTGTAAAACACACACACACACATTCAGTGAAAAATACCTCTGTAATTTATTTTTACTTCAAGTAGAGCTAAGATTTATGTTTGAAACACAAGGTAAAAGTTGACAGTAAAACTGGAACAAGAATGTGGGTCTTTATCTTAAAGGAAAGTGTTTTCTCTTTCTGTGTTGAATACTGAATTGGTAGAGTCATTGGGATTTTTGCTTATTGAAAAGGGTTTGTTGTGTTTCTTTTCAAATTGGCTAGCAACTGAATTGGATCACCATGTTAACAAGTCAGATGTATTGTGCAGAAGTCATTTGACAACCAGAAAACTCCATTCAAGCGGAAAACAGTTAATTGTGACTATATATCTATCAATCTATCTATATAATTTATATGTAACCATATTTGTGTGTGCCTGTGTATATACACACATGTTTATATATGTGTGTATAGATGCATTATATATTTGGTTGGTGAAAAGGTACAAATTAGAAGATAGCAGGGTTTTCGAATTATTGTGATTTCAATTATTTGACATCCACTGGCACGAGAAATTGAAAGTTGGCTATATTTTATGATTTATCATATTAGTATGCATTTAGTTTAAATAATGTTTTGGTAGGTAAGGGAATCATACTTTGATCTTTTTATTAAATTTTAATTTTTGCAATACTCAGCTATGTAAGTCTAAAAATAAAGACTGTGACCGTGACTATATTAGTAGAAATGCACAAGATGACAATCATTAAAGGTCTACAGTATGTCTAATTTGGCTTTTCATTCATATTAAAGCCAAATTGCATTAACCATTTGGTTGTAAACATTGAAGGTTTATTTTAATCTCAGTTAGTACCTGCTAATTTATTTCTAACTCCTGTTAGTGTTGAAATCGTATTCTTCATAATGCTCATGATTCAAAACAAAGATAATTTCCTTTGATTTCCTTGAAAGGACTACTTCAGTATGGTCATATTGAACCTGGCTGGAGGAGAAAATACCTGGAATGAGGAGGCTTCCAACTCTGGCTAGGTATTTGGTTGGAGAGAGAGAGAGAGAGAGAGAGAGAGAGAGAGAGAGAGAGAGAGAGAGAATGAATTCTGGTAGAGTAAAAGATAGGGCCCTGGACTTGGGATCAGGAATCCCGGATTCCAATCCAAGATTGGACATTTCATAGTTGTGGCATCATGGGCAAATGACTTAACTTCTCCAAGACTAATGAGTAAAGTAGGGATGGTGATAAAAGCTGTACTTCCAGCCTCACGGGAGGAAATTACTTGATAAACATTAAACTGCTATATAAACTTGTCATGCTTACTTCAACAGAGGGACTTTTTTTCCTTTTATAAAACCAAGTGAGAGTATAGCAAGAGCCCATATGAATCATGTCTGCTACTTTTCGGGCAATTTTTCCAAGGCACTTAACCTTGTGCTTTATATGAGGGGTAGATAATTTTCCCTCTTTGATATTTTAAAAAAGATTATTTTCATTGTGAATATGAAGAAGGGAATAATAGCTCTTACATGTACATAAAAAAAAAAACCTTGGTTCATGAAAAAATGGTCTGCAGATACTTAGATCATAGATACTTGTAGATCATAGATTTAGAGTTGGTAGCAGCTTTAGAGATCATCTAATCCAACTCGCATTTGACAGAGGAGGAAATTGAGGTCCGAAGAGGTAATTTGTCCTAAATCGTGCTAAGTGGTAGAGTAAGATTATATACTCCAAATTCGGTGCTCTTTGGTCCCATTATAAGCAGAAAAATGTTTATTCATAATTCAGTGCAATGTGAGTGTTGTTGCCTTTTAAAATCATGTTCAGATGAATTTAGGATTCCAGGAACATAAACTTAGGTTAGAAATTAGATACCATCTTTCATCCAGTCTAGAAATTCATCAGTGATTCTAAATAAATATTAGATAAGGCAGTGATGTGTCATTGGTGATTAATATGGAAGTTGCTAAACATTATTCTCAGTCGACATTTGTTGTACTTGGCAAAGTCTATAGTACCTTTCCAGAAAGCTGGTAGGGAATCCCTGATGAATTAGTTGTCTCTAAAAAGGTGTTGGACTTCATTTCAGTGGCCCTGAGCCAAGTGGGAGTACTGGCCTGGTGACCAGAAAGGATTTTTCTTTGACATACTTCTTAATATAGTGCAAGATTTAATTTTTATTCTGGTTGGTTCCACAGTTTTTCCTGAATCTTTGCCAAAGGAATTGTCTTTCTAGGTAGCAATCCTTTTTAGAACTAAAAAATTTGAGGGAATCTTGAAAAGTCCCATCAAATGTCTTTTGTCTCTTTATTCCTCTCATGGCGCAAGACTCCCCTTAAAACTTCTCAGATAAGAATCTTTTTTTTATTTTTTTAAAAAAAATTCTGAACAAACATATTTAGGTCAAAAGTTATATTGTAAAGGAAATTGGTTAAATCCTACTAAATGGCACTCATTTGTTGTAAGGAGTTTAGCGTAACAAACAGTAACAAATAATACATGTTAGTTTAGATATATGAATTTTATATATAGGTCCCTCATCTGAAAATGGGAGTCATTAAACAAAGTTTAATTGTTTGGAGCTTAAAATGCATGTTTTTATATGCCCAAAGGGCTGTAAAACTTTGCATACCCTTTGATCCAGCAATACCACTACTAGGTCTGTATACCAAGGAGACTTTTGAAAAGGAGCGGGGAGGGGAGAGAACCTATTTGTACAAAAATATTTATAGCAGCTCTTTTTGTTGTGGTTAAGACTTGGAAATTGAGGGGATGGCCATCAGTTGGGGAAGGGCTGAACAAGTGGTGCCATATGATTATGATGAAATATTATTGTGGTTAGAAGAAATGATGAGCAGGATGATTTCAGAAAAATCTGGAAAGACATACATGAACTGGTACAGAGTGAAGTGAGCAGAACCAAGAGAACATTGTACATAGTAACAGCAATCTTGTATGATGGACAGCTGTGAATGTCTTAGCTATTCTCAGTAATACAGTAATCCAAGACAATCCCAAAGGACTCATGATGAAAAATGAAAAATGCTATCTATCTCCAGACAAAGGGCTAATGGTGTCCAAAAACTGAAGCTTCTTTCCTTCCTTCCTTCGTTCTTTCCTTCCTTCCTTCCTTCCTTCCTTCCTTCCTTCCTTCCTTCCTTCCTTCCTTCCTTCCTTCCTTCCTTTTTTCCTTCTCTCCTTCCTTTCTTTTCTGTTTTTCTTTCTGTTTTACTTTCTTTTTCTTTCTTTCCTTCTTCTCTTCTCTTCTCTTCTCTTCTTTCTTTCTTTCTTGTTTTGTTTGAGTTTGCTACAAAAAATGACTAATATGGAAATTTTTTATGTGATTGCACATGTATAACCTATAGCAGATTGCTTACTATCTCAGGAAGGGGTCAGGAGAAGATTGAAATCCAGCAGAGAGATCAAGAGTGGATGTGGGGTTTTGGGAATCAATGAATTTGGAACTCAAAACTTAAAAAAAACACCTGTAATGTTAAAGGAGGGGCATGTAAGATATTCCTTGCCCATTAATAGGCCTCATGTGGAGCCCATTAAGGGAAGCTTGCTTGTAGGAAGGCTTACACACCTTTTGTTAATAAGCTAATGAGGCAATGATTCGGGTTGTGATGCCTTCTGGCTCTGAGCCTATTAGCTAAAAGAGTATATATTGTAAGAAGTGAGCTTTTACTTTGGGGGCTAGTTTATGGGAAAGATGGTGTGATTTCCTGGTCCAGACTCTGAGTGGCCGTATGTTCAGAGCTCCCTGACTCCTCAGAGGTAAAGGCTCTCTCAATTCAGTGGTGGATGTGAAGCTTTGACTCAGGCAGTAGAGCCCTGTCTGTTGGTCTTTATTTCTTTTTATATTTTTTCTATGTAATTAAAGAAGGTCTTTGACCCCTTTTAAGTTGCTTTCCTTAGTAAAGCAGATCTAAGAACCTGCACTAGCAGACATCCTGGGTATGCCAGTGTGGTTGCTGTTACACCACCAAATGTTAAAAATTATTTTTACATGTAATTGGGGAAAAATAAAATATTAAAAATGAAAAAGTACATATTTCCACAGAAATTATACTACAAATAGTGATTGGATACCCACCGTCATCCATAAAATACTTTGTAGCCCATGAAGTAGCCTGAATTTTTCATGGGAGAGCAGAGAGCCATTTGCTGGAGGTACGGGAACAGTAAGAAGAAAGTAGCAAACAAAGCCTTTGAGGGCAGGGCATGTGTTTCATTTGATGCTCTGATCTCTAGCTCTTTGCAAAGAACTGTTACTTAAAAAATCTTTGAACTGTATTGGCCCTAGATAAAAATTTGAAATAAGCACAATTTGTCTTTGAGAAGCTCCCATGGTGCAGTGGGAAGAGCAATAAATGGGAATCTGGTGGTCCATGGTCTAGTTCCAGTTTGGTCACTATTTGACAAATGTTATTTAACTTCTCTTGACTCTAGTGTATTTATCTGTAAAACTTTTGGACCAAATGGTCTTTAAGATCCCTCCTGGCTCTGACATTCATTAGACATCAGCCAGCCAACTCTCTTTGCTCGACCTTCTCCTAACTCCTACAGACCCTCCTCTGGGCTTTCAGTGTGATCCATACTCTTAGCTTTGTAGAATTATAGGGCTACAGCTGGAAAGGGCCTTACAAGTCATACTACATAACCCTCCTAGTTTTGTAGATGCAGAATCTAAGGCACAGAAAAAGGTAGATGAGTTGCCTAGTTATATAGTTGATACATGCCTACCGTCTTTCCTTCCAATCAAAATTCTTATTTCCGCCGTGTAGTTTATTTTAGTTAAGTGTTAAGAAGAAATCATTGATTAAATTAATTTATATTAATGCATGATTGACTGTTGGTCCCTTCTCCTTAAGAAGTATTTTCATTTTCAACTGATGATGTTTGCTAACTCAGATTAGTCTTTAGAATTTCATTTAGCGTATCAACATAATGCAAGCAAACTTAGGCAGAGCTGGGGATTGGAAGAAGGTGTGACACATTGTGAACACTGATGTAGTAGTAGTTTGGGGAGGGAGGGGTTGCCTGTTATTTGTCAGCCTTGTGGTGGAGGCAGCTAGGTTGTTTGGTGGATAGAACAAATGGGACTAGAACGAGGAAGACCTGGTTTCAGTATCTTCCCTTAGACACTTACTAGCTATTTGGACCACTTATACTGTCTCTATCTCCTATATCATGGTTATTTGCATATTGTCTTTCCTCTATTAGGATGTAAGCTTGTTGAAGGCCGGGACTGCCTTGTTGTTGTGGTTGTTTTCCTTTCTTTGTATTTCAGTGTGTAGCATAGTGCTTGGCACATACAAGCACTTAAAAAATGCCTGATGACTGACCGTGGGCAAGAGCCTTAACTTTTTTAACCATAGTCACTGTATCTGTAAAATGAGAGCCCGGTGGCTTCCTTCTGGCTCTAAATCTTGATCGTAGGAGGATCCTATGAGGAACTGGCAAAGGTTTGAAGTTAGAAGACCTAGATTCTCATCCTGGCTCTGCTGTTTACTAACTGTGTCATTTTGCATGAATCACTTAATCTATTTCCTCTTCTGCAAAGTGAGGGGGTTAGTCTAGATGGACCTTTACGGTTCTAAATCCCATGATAATCTAGCTGACCCATGTGAAACATAGCCCCAGGGATGTCTAATGATTTGATCAAGCTCACATAAGTAGTAAGTAGCACAGTCAAGATTCAAACTCTGACTCCACATCAGCTGAGAAAGCAAGATTGGACATAGGGATTTGGGAATCATCCACAGAGAAATGATAGCTGGAATATGAAAATGGATGAAGTTTTCAGGCAAACTATCAAAGACTCAAGGTACCTAGGTCAATGGACATATTTAGGAGGCAGTTCGGTGGCTCAGTGGATAGGATCTGCGTGTAGAATGGGTCAAATCAGCCTCAGACACTTACTAGCTTTGTGACCCTGGGCAAATCACTTAACTCTGTTTGCCTTAGTTTCCTCATCTGTAAAATGAGCTGGAGAAGGAAATGGCAAATCACTCCAGTATCTTTGCCAAGTAAACCCCAAAAGGGGTCACAAAGAGTCAGACACAGCTGAAAAACAACTGAACTTGGGCCAAGAGGGTGGAATTAGGAGCCACAGACAGAAGTTGCAGATTAATAGAACTTCCTGAGAACTCTCTAAAAAGAGAATGAAGAGTCAGATACAACTAAACAGCAACAAATGAATATGTTTAGGGGGAAGAGTTTTTACATGTAATATGATCAGTAAAAATGGCTACAGAGATACTTAAAAATTACTACTTTGAATGTTCTCAGTAAATTTAAACAAGAAGAAATTATTTTAAAATCATGCCCCTACTTTGAATTCTTAACTTTGTTTTTGCTTGTTCATGTTAGCTAGTTTTATTCTAGAAATTTATATTCGGGTCATGGGATTTTATTGTTTGGATTTTATCTTTAGGTACTGGTAATAAATAAGCAAAGCGATAAAAGGTTAGGAAGCTCTGAAGTTTATTTTTTCTTTAAGACCTGTAATTTAACTTTCTGGAAGGTCTAAATATATAGCTGTCTGATAGACCTTCTTAATAGCCCTCATTCCAAAGGCTAGCATCTGCTTTCTTGAGGATGTTTCTCTTTTTCCTGTGTTGTTTTTTTTTAAACTTTGCAGCAGATTTTTCATGTTTCTTTGAATTGTTCATAAGAACATCATAACCAAACCTACTCTGAAGTCAAGGGTTGTCTGCTAATTGCATCCTTTTGCTTATCCCTGTTGACTAGTCCAGTTTATCTTTGGTATCCAGTTTGATTCTTTCCTCTTTGTTGTAGTTAAATATCACAGAGATATATCAAACTCCTCATAGAAATAATTCATTGCTAAGATCCCATGATTTTTAGCAGTAGCAGCCATAGTTACAACAAAGAGGCGTCAAGTTAATTACTACACATGGCTGCTTCTGGAACATAATAGAAAAGAAAAAAAATATTTAATAAAGCCTTTTATCCCAACTTTAGTAAATTCAAACTATTGATTAGACTCTGAAAGCCTTAGCTAGATTCAGTCTCAAATCAGCTACCATTTTCCTCTCCCAGAAATTGTCATAGTACTTAACACTTCTTCATTGCTCAATTCCTATGGGAAGATGACTAGTGCTTATTCTGGTAGTGGACAATTCTGTGTGTTTGTGTTTAGGAAACAATATCCAGAGTCATCTGAGAATCTTCTTAATCTAGATCAGGGCTGTCCAGCCTTAGGTTTTTATTGAAACAATAGACAATATATTTTGATTTGCCATTTTAGTGACAGCTCTGTGGTAGCGCAGCTTCATTTACTAAAGCAGTTATGTAAATTTCTATGCTTGTAGGGGGGCCACATAAATTGCACTGTGGGCCGCATGTGGCCCGTGGGCCACATTTTGGACAGCCCTGATCTAGATCTTAAACCACAAGTTAGGGAATCCCTAAAGAGAAAAGAGTTAGTCCCCTTACCCATTTTCCCTTCTGGATATTATAGGTTTCTTTAGCTTCCTCAGTTCAGTTTTTATAAATACTTTTCTGTGAAGACCCCATTTATGACTTCTCTAATCATGACTTCTTCTAGTTATCTGTGTACATCATCTTGTCCCTGCCATTCTTCCTGTGTTTCCTACCATTTAGAATTCAGGTCTTAAACTTCTTCCACTCTGTTCCTTTTCGTGATTTGGCAGCATTCCTGGGCATTGTGTGGCCTGAGAGCATGAGCAGGGCAAAGCACACATGCTTTGTGTTCTAAGGCTGCGGTGAAGTTGTGGATGCAACAAAGGCAAGCCTACCAGAAACACCTGGGATTCATTATGTGTTTGATTTTTAATTAATTTTTGGTTGTTGTGCATTCAGAATTGCCAATACCGACAACCAATATGGGGTTGCGACCCATAGTATAAGAAGCACTGATGACCCCCAATTCTCTATTAGCTCCCCACTTGAAGTAAACTTCAGGGATCTCTGTGAAGCTTTGGTGTTTAAGGTTACAAATGCAAGTGGCCCCACCTGGGCCAGCCTAGCAGACTCCCCACAATTCTTGTTTGTAGTCTTGGGTTTCTGTAAAGACAATCTGAGACTTTTATAGTCCAAATTTTGGCTGTTGTGGGTCCTATTAAAGCTCCATGGAGGGCCGCTGGATTCTGGAGTATGATCATCCAACTGCTCAATGAAAGCTGTTGAAAGTACAGTACTCCTTAGAATTGCTTACATTCGTTCTTTGTTTTGCTTGGAATTTGAAGGCAGCCTGAACTTGTTACTCTGTTTTAATTGTGCTTTTATCAGAATATTAAGTAAGAAAAACAGCCAGGTGGTATGTGGTGGTGTGGAAGCAGCTAGAATTATTTTTCAGAATAGCACGAACATTATGTTAAAACATTGACTAGCCATGTTAGTGTTACAGGACTTTTTATGTGATCCTGAAATCTTATATCCTATACTGATTGAAAGGAGAGGAAATTAATTTGTAATTTATAATTGTGAACTTTGATTAACTAAAGCATACTATAATAATGTATAAAATTTGGGTATTTTATGATTTGTTTGGATGGTGAAGATAGATTTCAGGCAATGTAAGAGAGCCAAATACTTTCTGTTAAGATCATTTGGCATATAAATATATGTAAATATAACTCATTTCCAAAGATATGCCAAACCATATAAAGCTCTGACTAGCTGTTGGACTAATCAGACATCCTGAGTGCTGAGATAACATAGAAGCATAGTACAGACTGACTAGAACAGAATATGTAGCACTAATTTATTATAAGCATTTTTGGAAAACCCTTCTTTATAGGTTGCAAGTGAAAGGTTTGGAGTAGCAGTTTTACTTGAATGCCCATATTTTAAGCCCTCTTCCACTTCATTTTCCTTTAGGATAAATTATAGTGAGAAAAAAATGTCAATACTCAGGATCATGATATAGACAATACATCATTACATCTAGTTAATTATTTTATAGAAAAGGTATGAATATAATAAGACTGGCAGGGAGGCTAGTCTCTTAGATGTTAATAATACCATTAACTTAGTAATCATACGCTGAGAAGTATCTTTGACTTTCTTCTTCCCCTCACCCCCTATACCCATTCAGTTGCCAGGTCCACTAAATATTACCTCCAGAACACAGTATTTCTCCAATCTGTCTCTTTGTTTCCATCACCACTCTTCTTCCCCAAAGGACGTGTGTATTGCCCTGACTTAGATAATTATAATAGCCTTAACTTTGTCTCTCCCCCTCTAATCCATAATATACATTGTGTCAGGATTCATTTTCTAAAACCGCAGTTCTGATCACATTAAACCCTATCCCAAAATGTTCACAGTGTCAAAGCTCTCTGGTCCAATCTGTCCTGAACAATAATCCCCTCTAAAACATACCCGACCAGTGGTCATCTTGCTTTTGCTTGAAGCACTCTAGTGAGGAGGATTCCACCATCTTCTGAGATAACCCATTCCATTTTAGGATAGTTCTTATTGTTTGAAAGCTTCTCCTTACATCAAGCCTAAATCTGCCTCTCCTATAATTTCTGCCTATTCTTCTTAGTTTTGCCTTGTGCGGCCTCACGAACAAGTCTAATAGAGGGTATGCCAGAAGTCTCAGTGCAATTTTTAGTGTTAGTAGTCTAAAACTCATGCTAAATTTGTCCTTCACTAAAACTCTCAGATCTTTTCCAGATAAACTATTGTCTAACCACGCTTTTCTTATTTCATGTTTGTGAAGTTGATCTTTGGAACCCAAGTGACATTTATTCCCTGTTAGACTTCACCAATTAGCCTTGGCCCAGTCAAGATCCTTTGGATCCTGATTCTGGTCTCCAATAAATTAGCTGTCCCTCCTAGCTTTGTGTCATCTGCAAATCTGATAAGCATGCTACTGATGCATTTGTGAAAGTCACCAATCAAAATAATCAAATAGCACACGGGCACATACAGACTCGTAGACATTCTACTGAGAGACTTTCCAAGTTGACATGAAACCATTAATTATATATGGTCGTTCTTAATCCACTTAGCTGTACTCTTATTTAGCCAAGATTTCTTCCTCTGGTCTAAAAGAATAATATGAGACATCATCAAAGGCTTCAATAATACCTAGGTAAATGATATAACAATCCTCTGATCTACCAGGCTATAATCCTGTGCAAAAAGCAAATGAGGCTCGTCTGGCACGACCTGTTCTTTATAAAGTCATTTTGTTTTTTTGTGCTCATCATTTCCTTTTCTAGGTGTTTACTAACTATTCTTTAAATAATGAATTTGAGAAGTTTTAATTTGTTGAGCTTTTTATCTGCTGAAGTCAAGGTTGTAGGCCTATAGTTTTCAGGCCCCATCTTCTTCTCCTTTTGGAAAAGCAATACATTCTTATGGCCCCACTCTTTGTCTTCCACATTGTTTCAGAGATCATTGACTGGGCACTAGATATCACAACTGCCAGCTCTTATGATGCTCTGGGATTTAGTTCATCCGAGTCTTATGACCTGAACTCATTGAAGACAATTAGGTATCATTTTACTATCTCTCTACTTATCTTGGGTTTCAACTCATATTAGCCATTCTTATTTTATCCTTTGCAGAGAAAAGATTGTTATCTTTGGAAATAGAAAGAGGAGTAAAGTAAGAGTTGAATTGTTCTGCTTTCTCTCCATTGTCAACCTCCCATCCCCTTGGAAGAATAAATCTATTCCTCTTTTCTCCAGTATAACATAGAAGGCTCTTTTAGTTGTCCTGAGCATCCCTTTTTGTGAGCATTAGCACTCCTGACGCTTTTCTCACAGAATCAAGATACCATTCTTTATTCATCCTTCATGATCTAAGGACACCTTTCATTGCTCTTTCATCTTCTGTGCATTTATATACACATGCAAACACTCACACATCACTGAATGGATTCTCTATATATCCACATTGACTTCTTTAGAAAACTCCTATTTTCCCTCTTGAGCAACATCATTTCTTTTTATAACTTAGACTTTAACTCTTGAAAATTTTCCATCCTTCCTGGGCTGGGATTTTCTCCATCCCCACCTCCACAGCATGATATCCCTGGCTTCTTTTCAAGACAGCTCAAATGCCACCTTCCCTAAGTTTATTTCTCTTCTATTCTGTCTCTATCCTGTATGTACCTATTTATTTACATATTATCTTCCCTATAAGCACCTTGCAGGCAACACCCATTTTTGTGGTTTTGCCTTCCTTTGTGTTTCCAATTTTTAGCACATTACTTGGCAACATAGGGGTGCTGTCTTTTCTCTAAAGCCTTTTAATTCTACTCATCAGACTTTTAAGGTGCGTGTTAAAACTATACCTAATTTTCCTTCTCTTTTCTACTACAAATTCCAAGACAGAAGTTCCTTTCCCTCTGGTTTCCTAACATTTCTCCTTTAGCAACAATTTCATCTTTGTTGATAAAAACTACAGCTTGCCTCATTATTGTTCTCCAGGTTTTGAAGGATGCAGTTATTTAATTCAGCTAAACATTTATTAAGCACCTGCTGTGTATAAGATGCTCTGGATTCAAAGAGAAAGATGAAAGAATAATCCCTGCCTTTAAAGTTTCTATCTGATGGCGGGATATATGTATTTCTTGCTGCTGCTGCTGCTGCTCCTCTTCTTCATCTTATTCAGTTGTGCCCAACTCTTTGTGACTCCATTTGGAATTTTCTTGGCAAAGATACTGGAGTGGTTTGCCATGTCCTTCTCTAGCTCATGAGGGAATGCCAATGAGGGAAATAGAGTTAAGTGACTTGTCCAAGGTCACAAGTTAGTAAGTGTTTGAGGCTGGATTTGGACTCATGAAGATGAGTCTTCCTGGTTTCAAGCCCTGTGTTCTATCCACTGTGCCACCTAGATGCCTGATATATGTCTAGAAGTAAGTAATACGAAGTACGTACAAAGTAATTTCAAGAAGAAGAGAGAGGTAAGAATTCTAAGTCGTGGACAAGGCTTAAAGCAAGGGGCATGTGAGCTGTACTTTGAAGGACACTATAGATTATATGAGATAGAAGAGAGCAAAGAGGGCATTCAAGACATAGGGGTCCACTTGTCTAACAGCATGGAAACTGGTGATAGAATTTCATGCATTTGCAGGGAGCAGCCAGCAGGCTAGTTTGACAGAATAGAAGATGCCCAAGGAGAGGGATATTATGGAATAAGAACAAAAAAAGTTGATGACTGCTAGATGGTGGAGAGCTTCAAGCAGACTAAAAAGCTTTCATTTTCTCTTTGGAAGCAATAGGGAGCCACTGAAGGTGTTTTTTTTAATGTGAGATAGTTAAATCTGTCTTTTAGGACTTTCTCAATTTGGTAGAAAAAAGATGAGCAAAATAAGAGTTGGGTAGTTTTACCTTCTCTGTCGTGTGTGTGTGTGTGTGTGTGTGTGTGTGTGTGTGTATGTGTGTATGTGTGTGGTGGGGGGGAAGTACTCAAAATAGGGGGAATTGACCCTTGAGCCCTTGAGCTGAAACTTGAAGGGAGGTAGGGGGTTCCTAGAGGCAGAGAGAAAGGAAAACATGAGGGACATCCTGTACAAAGGTCTGAAGATGGGAGATATGAGGGAACAGCAAACAGTCCAGTCCTGTTTGGATGGAGCAAAGAGTTAGTAAAGGGGATGTAATGTGTAATCATCCTGAAATGCTAAGACAGGGCCACATTGTGAAGGGCTTTAAATGCCAAACAGAGACATTTGTATTTGAACCCAATGGCAATGCAACCAACCGCTGAAGCCTCTTCAGCAGAGGAAGTTCATGATGAGACTCGTGCTTCAGGCGTCTGACTTTGGCAGCGATGGAGAAGGTAAAATAGAGAAAGAAAAGAATTGAATAGAAGAGATCCATTAGAAGGCCATTGTAGTAGTCCACCCAAAAAGTATGATGTGGGCCTGGATTAGGGTGACTGGGAGAAAGGGT
The DNA here is from genome assembly GCF_011100635.1 of Trichosurus vulpecula. Lineage (NCBI taxonomy): Eukaryota > Metazoa > Chordata > Mammalia > Diprotodontia > Phalangeridae > Trichosurus > Trichosurus vulpecula. Next base: position 132,748,554 of record NC_050574.1, on the reverse strand, counting down.
TGGGTGTGAGAGATATTGAAGGGGGGGAGTGAAACTGACAAGACTTGGCAACTGATAGGGATGTAAACTATATAAACTTTAAAAACCCTACAAACTATAAAAACTGTGTTTGGATAGGGAGGCAAAAGTGAATAAAGAATGACTTTTAGGTTGTGATTCTGGGGTGCAGGAAGAATGGTCATATCCTTAACAGAAATCAGGGTAGTTAGGAGGAGGTGTAGTTTCAAGGTGAAAGATTTTAAGTTCTGTCTTGAGATATTGAGTTTATATATCTCTAGGACACCTAAGGTAGAGCTGTCTACCAGGCAGTGAGAACTCAGGAAAGAGATAAGGTTGGATATGTACATTTGGGAGTCATCCTCCTAGAGAAGATGGTCCTATCCGTGAGAGCTGATGACAGGACCAAAGGAGAGGACTTAGATCAGAGCCTTGGTGTATGCCTGTGAATAGGAGGTGGGATCTGGATGATGAATGGGCAAAGAAGACTGAGAAGGCTCAGCCTGATAGGAAGAGAACCATAGGAGCTTAGATCCAGATCTGGGTGAAACTTCAGAGTTCATTTATTCCAAAGCTCTCATTTTACAGATGAGAAAACTGAGGCTTAGGGAGGTTGACTCGTCCAAGATTATACAGGTGATAATTGTCAGAGGAAAGATTTGAATCCGGGTCCTCTGACTTTAGAGTTACTGTTCTTTCCGACTATATATTAGTGCCTCCCTTGACAGAGCCCTGTTGTAAAAACTTGGGGAGGAGAGTATCCAGAATTAGGAAGTGATTAATGGTATGAAACTACATAGAAGTGTGAGGACTGATTAAAGGTAATTGGACTCAGAGATCATCAGTGACCTTGATGAGAACGGTTTTCCTTTAGTGGTGGAGAGAAGCCAGATTGCAAGAATTGAGAAGTGAGTGGGAAGTAAGAAAGTACAGGCAACCCTTGTGGATTTGCTGGCTTTTTAGAAGTTTAGCTATGAAAAGGAGACCGTATCTTAGATATTGACTTGAGGGGATTGTTGGGTCTGTGAAAGCTTTTGAGTATGGGAAAGAGCTGGGCATGTTTGGCAGAAGGAGCCCCAAAGAGAAACTAATAATATAGAGAAAGGGCAAGTTACTGAATCAGACAGGATGTGTTGGGATAAAGTACACAAGTAGAAAAGCTGGCCCTGGCAAAGAGAAGGGCCACCTCTCTGAGTCCTCCTCTGAGGAAATGAGAAGATGAGGGATGATGTTAAGATTATTTGAAGAACAGAATTGGGAAGGAGAAAGAGTTTAGGAGGCCTCACCAAGTCCTCTGCTCAGAGGGACAAGGGGAAGTGGTAGTTAGGTGGCTAGAGAAGAGAAGGTTTGGAGCAGCCCCTGTGGGAATTTCAGTAGAGTCAGCCTGGGGAAAAGTAAAAAGGTTTGGTGTGCAGCAGTAAAGACCCAGTTGATACTAAATAATATCAGTTTGTAATTGACCCAGTCTATATGATTATGTGACTTCCTTCATCCCTGTTAAGTAGCTTGTGAGCAGGGATGGTAAAGGTTGATAGTGGTAGTGATCCAGGATTAGAATCCAGAAAGGAATGAACAGCAATGAAACAAGGGGGAAAGTGATTAAAAAATCAAGAATGATTGAGCATAGAGTTGAAAGTATTCTTATGGCTCCTCTCCTCAACTCAAATCAAGGAGGGGAAGATAAGGAAGAGAGAAATGTGAGGCCAGAGCAGGGGAGATAACCATGTCACTCCCCTACTCAGTAAACTTCAATGGCTCCCAGTCACCTCCAGGATCAAATACAAAATCCTCTCTTTGGTGCTGAAAGCACTTCATAACAGCTCTCTCCTACCTTTCCAGTCTTCTTAAACCTTGCTCCTTGTCACATACTCTTCCATTCAGTGACACTGGCCTCCTGCTGCTCTCTCTTTTGACTTTCTGCCTTCCCTGGCTTTCTTTAAGTCTCTACTAAAATCTCGTACAGGAAACGTTTCCCAATCCCTTTTAATTCTAGTGCCTTCCCTCTCTTAATTACTTCTTATTTATCCTGTATGTAGCTTGTTGATACATATAGATTTGCCTGTTGTCTACGTGATTCCTTAAAGGCAGAGACTGTCCTTTGCCTCTTTTTGTATCCCCAGTGCTTAAGCACAGTGCCTGGAACATAGTAGGTGTTTAATAAATGTTTATCGACTGACTTTGAGCAAGTGGAGTGAGTGCAGGTTATTGATCGGTTAAGAATGGAGAATGGGTTTAGGAGGGATGATGCACAGATAAAGCTGGAAGAAGGAAGTTATTGCCAGTGAGAGGAATTTAAGTATTATAGACTATGAAGATGGATCACTGGTAGCTGATGAAAAGATCAGGGTTAAGACCAGCCCCTCACATGGCTGAAATAGAGTGAAGATGCAGGTGACGGGAGTTGATGAAGTTGACAGCCTAGAGAACAAGGATATTTGAGGGAGAAAAATCAACATGTAAGTAAAAGTATAATATACTTTTTATATTATGTATAATATACATATTATATGTAACCTTAAGTTTGAAGCCAGGATTTGGGGTGGTGAGGAAGACTGTGAGCCAGGCACTGAATGAATTCTTTGAGAAAATAGGGAGAGGCAATGTGTCATGGTGGATACAGTGTTGGAAATCATCCATAAAATAAGGGGACTAAATTAGATGTCCTGTAATACCTCTTCCAGCTCTAAATGTGTAGTCCTATAACCTAGTAGAAAACAGCTACCAGGTTCTGGATAGAATAATCAGGCTAGATGGAGTGAGCCTCAAAAGGGGCAGGTTTCTGAATTAAGGTAGTAGTAGGAATGGCTGGAAATGATGGTGAAGAAGCAAGAAGCCTGCCTGGTCTCCATTCCTGGCCTAGTCCTTCATGGGCCAGGAGGGAAAGTATATCCAGTACTGGAGAATGCGGCCAGAGATTTGGTGAATCTGAGAATCAGTGGAGGCCCAGGAGTGAGAATTCTTTCTGTGTTGTTTCTTTCACACACAGAAAGGATTAAGACTACTACTCATGTCTCAGAGAAGTTTTCTTAATACTCTAAGGATTTATGCTACCAATGGCTGTTCGTGAGCAATTAGGGTGCTAATGGACCTAGTGATTAGACTTATTTCAAGTGTAAATTGTGGAGAGTAAGTGATACACCTCTCAACATGCTCACCTACTTCTTAAATTTATTTAGGTTTTTAACAAATATTATAATGTAGTTAACTTCTGCTTGCTAGTTGTAGGGGATAGGGACTAGACTTGGCACTTCATTATTAGAGAAGAAAACAAGAAAATACCCTCTCCTAATGCAAGGCAGCACCTCAGCTACAATTTAGATGCTTAGTTGCCAAGGCAACTGAGAAGTTTGGTGAGATGCTTACAGTCATCCAGCTGGTATGTATCAAAAGCAGAACTCGAATCCAGATCTATCTGGTTTCGAGATGGGTTCTCTACTACACCAAACTACCTCTATAGTTATAAATGATGACAAATTCTACTTGGACTAAATGTTAAAGGAAGCAACCCCTTTTCCCAGTCATATATTAAGTACCTGCTTATAACCTGATTAACAACTGTTATTAATTCAGTTTCTCCAGATATTTGTTTAATTTTTCACCTTCCTCCTCTGTTTTAAGCTTGTACTCAGCTGCTATTTGTAACCCAGGCCTTAATTACCTCCTTAACATTTCTCTGTTACTCCCTTTGAGTACTAAATGTCCCGACTCCTCTCAATTTCTTGCCCTTTCTTTTCCCAGCCTGAGTTTTAGATTTATGCACCTTTTTTCTCCCCACTTCTGTCTCCAAGTGACTTTGAATTGACTATTGAAAAGATACTCACAATAATGTAACTGTCTGCCACCAACTGTTCATAATTCACTGAGTGCCCCTCTTTTGGGTGAGCAATTTCCTCATTTTATCACCTGACCTTTTAAAGAGACTAGGTCTTTATTCCTTCCAAACTTTTTGAGAACACCAAACAAAATTATATGGTTCTTAAGCAATGCTGAGTTTCTTCACAGTATCAGAATTTTGGTTTAGAAAAAAAATTCTTGGTAGCTAAGCAGCATATGCCATCCCATTTTTCCCCAGGAATTTATCATATCACTCTTATAGAATCTTTAGGTTAGGTCACATCTTTCCAAAGGCTCATTTTTGATAAATTAGTGTGACATGAAGAAAAGATTTTAAAATGAAAAAAATGTTGTGGGTTGTTTTTTACAAGTCTTCTGACTTTTTTGTAGAATGCTGATTAAGTTGTCTATACTAATTATATAAAAAAGGATCCATCAAGGGGTTTTCTTTAAGTGAAAAAATAATTATAGAATTGCATGTGAAGCTTTTTCCTGAACATAGTCTTTGTTTTTTGGCTGTACCAAGAGTTCAGGTTGATACTTTTTTTAGTCCTTTTTGTTCAGAGGAAAGACCAAAACCAAAAAAATAAAGTTGGAGCCAAAAGAATTGGTCACGTACCCTAGAATATTTTGACTATGTGTACATCCTTAGTGAACTATAGATAAATCACGTAAAATCACATCTTAACTTGTTTTTCTTTTTCTCACCTTGAGTATTGATTTTGAAGCTCTTGAGTGTCTGCTTTTTCTATTCTTAGTTTTGAAGGCAAATTGGCTCTTTCTCCTTTTTGCATAAAAAAGTGGAAGAAAGTGGATAATGCAGTTATTGCCAATTAGAAGCTAAGCAGGTCCCAAATGAGCTTTGTCTAATTCATTATAAATTACGGCTTTAGAATTTAGAAAATAGTGTCATAAATCTTGATGTCATTTCCCACTAATCATATTCAGGCAAGGGATTTCTGCTCTCCCCTGAGAGGGTGCCCATCACAAGCAGCTGTGTCATGGGCAGTGAGGAGAAAGTGGGGGTGGGGTTTGGGGATGTGAATTAAAAACTGCTATTTGGAAATGTATTTTAACTGTATATTTTTTCCATATTTTCTATACTGCTCATTATAAGAAATGAAAAAAAATAATTAAAAATACTTCCGTATACACAATACTTATCAAAGTAGCAATTAGTCACCAGGACAAGCTTGCTTAGAATAAAATTAAATTACTGAGGAGGAAAAAATACTTTATCTATTTCCAGACCGGTACTGTGCCCAAGTTGGTGCAGTGAGGGTTCAGATGCTGGTTGCCTTGCCAATTATAGAACAAGTATCTGGGCATAGTGCATTCAATCTGGGGATGTATGAAGCATGACTGTAAGAATTTAAATGGGGCCAGGGATTGTCTATATTCCTGATTTATCTTCATTTCTCCCCCTTGAGGTAAAAGATTATGATTTCTGCAGAATCCATGAAGTAAGTGTGTTACCTGCACTGCTTCACTCTCTGCTCTTGGCAAGCTGAGAGGGCAGTGTGCTAAGGGAGAGGAAAAGGAAGGTTGTTTACAGTGGCTTATTTTATTTATAACTATGCTCCTGCATTAACAAACTCATGCTCTGGCCCTGAACCTATGGGACTCCAATTTATATATTTGTACTGTGTCTCTCCCCAAAGAACCTAGACACTTAGCTTGTGGTTATGGGAGACAAGTAACCTTCCCAGAATTTCAGCCTGCAGGCTGGAGGACAAGCTGTTGTATGCCTGAGTAGAGAGGCTGTCTGTGACTTTACACACAGGTGAGAGAAGGCAGAGGAGTGAAAGTCTTGACTTAGCCTGGAAACTAGCCTAGAGTGAGAGACGCATCATGGCAGTCTTTAAAATTTTATTTTTAATTTATGGAATAAAACAAACATTTCCATAACATGGTACCATAAAAAAGATGATTACACATGAAACTGCAAATCTACTGTGCACAACTTGCTATTCCTTTTAAATATACAACGTACAACAAAATTATCATGTAAATTTCTTTTTTTTCTTCCCTCCCTCCCCAGAGATGGCTACCATTAGACACAAATAGGTGTATATATATGTAAAATTATTCCATACATACTTCTATTTATCAGTTCTTTCTCTGGATGCAGACAATTTTTGCGCATACTGTCCATAGCCAGAAAAGATATATATAGCAAATTTTATTCACAATTTGGGTTTCTCTCCAGAAGACATTTTCTAGTTGGTTCTATAACCCTTATGGATTTGCATTTTACAATAAGATAGATAATTTTATCATTTTTCTTCCTCCTCTCCACTTAATTTCTCCCAGGGAAGTGTTCACACACCACCAGCTTTGTTCTAGGGACCCCCAGCAAGAATATGGAAGAGCTGTGTGTGTGTGTGTGTGTGTGTGTGTGTGCGCGCGCGCATGGAGGGCAAGGCCCCTGAGTGATTCTTATGTTACTGTTCTGTGTGTATCTTAGATTCATGAATAAATTTTTGGAGTAGGACACGAAGAGAGTGTTTTCCCATCTGTTAAGTGGAGAGTGTGTATTTTTCTAGTGCATCAGGGAGAATCCAGTAGGATACATTCTAATAATTTTCCATATTGGCACAGGTGGTCGATCTTCCTTTTAGACATAACTCATTATTAGTGACAGCCTCTTAAAGCAGATTGCAATAAGGCAAATCCCTCTCTGCTTATGCTCTGGATCCCAAGACGTTGCCTTTGTTTGTTCAGGGGTAAGAGGCAGGTGAATGAATAAATATAGGTGGTGAGCAGTTAAGTATAGGTCTGTATTACTTTTGTGGTTTGAGGAGACACAATTTTGCCCTTCATTGATATAATTCAGAAGACAGTGTTGTTGGTTTTTTTTTGAGAACTGTTACATGACCCAACAATTTAACACCCTGCCTTTAATCAGATGATGAGTGTGTTTCAGCTTAACCAGCCTAGCTCTCGTATGTAGGGGCATTGTGGGATAGTAGAGAAAACACTGGGTTTGGAGGCAGAAGAACTGGATTCAAATGCCAACTTTTCTACTTATTACTCATGTAAACTGGGGAAAGTCCCTGGGCTCTCCACTCTCTGGGCTACCATAAAGAAGGTAGAATGAGCTAGTGGGTTTCTAGGGCCATCTTACATTCTAAGTTATATGGACATGTGATTTATTATTTTTGACTTTACTGCTTTGATGGTTAGCTATATATCCAGGGCATAAATCCAAGAAAGTGTTATCAAGTTTTTAAGGGCCCAAATCACTATATAATGATTGAGGTTATGGGCTCCTAAGTGAAAATTTCAGAAAGGGCCCTCTCATATTTTATTTAATATAAAAATATCCATTGAAGAGAAACCTTTCTTTTCATGTGTCCCATGGAAGAGAACTTGCCTTTCATGGACATGAAATCAATTAGTCTTTAAAAACTAGCGTTATAAATCTTGATGTAATTTCCAAGTTTTTTTTTAAAGAAGATACTTGTGATACAAATATTTTAACTTGAAATATAACATTTATGTGTTACAAATACTAGTTAGTATAATAGCACGTATCTTGGTTCCTACCAGTAGTGTGTTGGGCATGTAAGTGTGATGAATTTTTTGTGTGTCCTAGATGAATGCTATCATAAGATTACATACAGTATGCGAATATTAACACAAGGCCGGTGTTAAGATTTGTAATCTTGTGATATATCACAACTAACAAAATGCCGCAGATTAATGTGCAGTACTTTGAAAATACTACGTTCTTGAAATTTTAATAGTCATTCATACAGAAAGCTCTTTCTTCCATCTTTAACCCTTTTATTGATGGACTGATGAATAGAACCGCTGTGGTCTCTGACAAATGATAGTGGACATTTCTTAATTTTGGGACTGCAAAGCATATTGATCCCCACAACATCTGTCAAAGCCAGGTCTTTGGTTCTCTCCAGCTACATATTAAAAAAATAGGCTATACCTTCTTTCTAATGGATCTTCTTGCTCCATAATTCTGTGGTTTTATCATTCAGAGCCAATTGCTTGAAGTTTCTGCAAAGAAATCATTGGCAGTTGTGGAGTAATGGGTAAAAGGCCAGACTTAGAGCTAAAAGACCTGGATTCAAATGTTGTCTCTGCCATGTAATAGGCAAGTCATATTGTTCATACCCATCGGGCATCTTTATAATTCTATAAATTGAAGGAAGGTGCTAATCGGCATTTTTAAAAGAGGTTTTCTCACCAGAACTTTGGCAGTTAAGTGGCACATTGCATGGAGCACTGGGCTTGGAATCAGTAAGACCTAAGTTCTTATAAGGTGTGTGACCTTGGGCAAGTCATTTAAGCTCTGTTTGCCTCAGTTTCCTCAACTGAAAATCATGGATAATAACAGCACCTGTCTCTTGGAGTTGTGAAAATCCCATGAGACATTTGTAAAGTTCTTAGTATAGTACCTGGCATATATTGGTGCTATATAAATGCATATCTCTCCCCCTCTCCTCCCAGTATTATTATAGCCTACAGTTTCATGAATTTAGACTTTACCAATTTGCTGTGACAAATCAGGTGAGAACTGTCCTGAGGTTTATATTCATAACATGTATGAGCAAAAGACCTTGCTTTGGGAAGTGAATAATTTAAATAAAACTTCAGAAGAGATTGAATATTTGTCCTCTTAGGAGAGCAAGCTAGCACTATTGAGGTATCCATTACATATATATATATATATATATATATATATATATATATATATATATATATATATAATAAAATGTAAAGGTGAAAATTTATATATACATTATGTAAAAAACAGAGACTAGAATTAGCTTAAGCAGAGGCTTGAGCTTCGATCAGAAAACTGAATTCAAACCCAGTTGGAATTTCCATAATGGAACAAGTTGAACTCATTTGTGGAATGTTCAGCCTAGATTCTTAACATTAAAAAATTAAGCTGCAATTTTTTTTCTTTTAAAATCACTTAGAAACCACTTCAGATCTGAACCAAACAATAAATTTTCCAAAATTATTGAACTGGAACAAAATTGGATATTGGAATGTTCATCTGCTGAACCTGAAACTTTGATAGGCTATTACAAATACGTTGGATCTCTTCGTTGACAGGATCTTGTCCTGAGCATTTTGATGTTGTTCAGTTGTGTCTGGACTTTTATGACCCCTTATGACCCCTTCTTGACAAAGATATTGGAATGTTTCCCATTTCCTTCTCCAGATAATTTTACAGATGAGGAAACTAAGGCAAACAGGATTAAGTGACTTGCCCAGGGTCACATAGCTAGTAAGCGTCTAAGGCCATATTTGAACTCAAGAAGATGAGTCTTCCCACCAGGCCTGGCCACTCTGTCCCCCTAACTGCTCCAGTAGTCCTGAGCAATATTTTCAGCCTATTTTTGGTTGGTTTATTTTTTTTGGACTTGAAAGTAGTAATTCTGCATTTCTTTAACTATATTATATCATTCAGACTTTTCACTAATTCAGAAGGGCCTTCACTGAGTATGAATTAGTGAGACTGGGGCTGTAATTACATTGCGTTGTCTTTATTCAGATGAAGTAAAAGGTTCAGCTATTCCCCTGTGGAAACAGCCAATAACAAAATCACCTTCCTTGTTATTATGAGTCAGAATTTGTTCTCCAGGGTAGATTCTACTAATGAGCATACATCAGCTGTATACCAGGAAGAATAATTGTTCTTTACAAAAAATAATTACAGATTTGTAGAATGATGACTAATTTCTGATACTCTTTATTTGTTCTCTTTTCTTCTTATAGTTGAATCAGAGGAAGCCAAATGAATGTTTGCCAAGTGTTAAATTGTGCGATAAATTATTTTAAATTTTAATGAACTTTCTTTTTTCTCTATTAATGAATTTTTAACAAATATTCCAGTGCTTAAGTGCCTAACATTGTGCTTAGCGGGGGAAAGAAGCTTGCAAACCTTGTTGATGAGACAGTGTTTCATCTAAAAATTGGGGAAGTCATCATCTACATGGGCTTCTTTTTCCTGCTATATAAAACAGGGAAGGTGTGCTAGGTGATTTCTGAGGTCCCACCAGGTTAAAAGCTATAATTTTGCTAGAGTGATTGAACCTCATAACTTAGAGTAGATGACCCTAAGCATAAAATCAAAAAACAATGTTTGAATGAAAGCATATGTACCAAAGTGGAATATTTGTTGCTGGATGCCAACAAAGCCACTTTAGCATCTGTCTTTTGTATCTGTAAATATAAAAGACTTGAAAATTTTAAACAGAATTTTAAAGAGTGATCGCATAGAACTCATAGAACGTAAGAGTTGGAAGGGACCTCAGAAGTTATTTAATCTAATCCCTGATTGAAGCATGAATTCCCTGTACAACATTTGGGATTAGTGGTCATCCAAATTCTGGTTTTTACACAAAATATTTTTAATATTGAACCAAGAATCCAAGTAATCAATAGCTGTCCTAACAACTCCTTTGGGCTTTTCAGATAAGCATCATACTTCTTTTTTTAACCGATGAAGAAAAATTTCAGAAGAAAAACGAATAGTACTACCAACCATCACTTGCTATTCTTTTCTTGAAAAAGAAAGTAGCTCTAAAGAACTGGACCTGTTTTTTTATACATTTTAGATTTCTCCACTTACACAGGATATTTACACCAAAATATGATTATGGCCCTTAGGAAAGAGTTGTAAAAATATGTTTGGGATTATCTTTAAAGTAAAAGTTAGTACACTTGTCTACTGCCTGAAATCTATAAAACAAAACTGTTTTGTTTAAGATATAAATATGGTGCAATCACTTTGAAAGATAGGGACTTCTTTGCTGAGGGCCAGGCTGTTAGATGGAAATAACATTCTCTCCAAGCAGATGGCTGTGGCTCCATATTGTCCTGCATGGGACCAGTGGGACTTGTTTGTAGGCAGAGCCTTAGTTTAATGGCAAGAGAGCCAGCTTGTAAAGTTATTCCCCATAGGGCTTGTTCACTTCTGCCTGGAGTCACCTCTGACATGAACAAAACAGACATGTCATTTCTTCATTTCTTTAAGATAAATGTCTATTGCTGTTAAAGTAATTGCATTGAATGGTGATGGAAAATGTGACGTTTAAAATACTTTAATGAACTACCAAACAATATAGTACAAAATATGTCATGGAAGATGTTGGGGTGAATTTTCATGTGTGTGTGAGTGTGTGTGTGTGTGTGTGTGTGTCTGTGTGTCTGTGTGTGTGCCTTATAAAGTATTTTGTGGAACAAGTAATAGAGGTGGATGGCTAGTTTTAATAGATAAGGTGCATCTCTGATATTGAGAAATATCCTACCTGCTGTTCTCTAGTTTTGTGATTTCCTAAGGCAATCAATTTAAGTTATTACTGAGCTAATAAATCTAGGCCACTAATGAAGATGAGTTTATAGTTAGACAATTACATTGTTAAATTATGTGTCCCCAAATATAAGAGTGCAGTCAAGGATTTTCCAATTTGTTTATGGAAGAAAATCTTCCTTTTAGGTGGAAAATTTTGACTTAGGAGCTCAAAGTTAACAGGTCTGGGCCAACCCTGACAGGTTGCAGTTCTAAAGAAAGCTAGACCGGGGGAGTTGGTCATGTGCCAAGTTCTAAAGATTTTATTGATTGGCTTTCTATGGCTGTTTTCCCTAGAGAGGCTCAAGGTGCAGTCCAGAAAAAGCTCAAGCCTAGTTCGAGCCCATGGATTGGAATTGGGATTCCTTTTAACGTGGAGAGAATAATTCCTGAAAAATTTAGGTAGGGAGAGAGCTTATACTATATTCTTTCCCTTATGGTTCTATATAATGAGATAAAGATATTGTTCAATCCCCAGCATATGGTGTATTAAAAAGTCTATCCTGAAGTGGGATAATATAATGATATCATTATGATAATGGTAATAGCCAGATAAAACACAAAGGTCCTGTATTCAGGAGCATCCTCTCCCAAGCAGGTTAAGAACTGCCCTTGAGTTAGTAGGCACAAAGATTCCATGACTTACCCAGATTTACAGACTCAGTGTCACAGGGGTTTGGGGTAAGGTGGGATCCTTCTTCTACCTAGTCTTCTGGGGATCTAGTTCTAGTATACTATTATACTGCACTGCCTTTGGGCAGCATTAAGCTCTCATTTATATAGCACTGTGTGGTTAACAATCGAAGGAAGCAGCTAGGTGGCTCAGTTGCATAGAGTCCTGGGCCTGGATTCAGGAAGTCCTGAGCTCAAATCCAGCCTCAGACATTTACTAGCTGTGTGACTCTGGGCAAATCACTTGTCCTTCCTTCACCTTAATCTGCTGGAGAAGGAAATGGCAAAACCACTTCGGTGTCTTTGCCAAGAAAACTCCATGAACGGTGTGGTCCATGAGGTCTCAAAGATTCAGGCATGACTGACCAACGAAGTTTACAGAGTACCTTTCTGGCAACAATCACGTGAAGTAGATAATGCATGTGTCATCAACCCCATCTTACAGCTGAGCAAGCTGAGTCTCAGAGAAGTCCGCTGAGAAGTCCACGGACACACAGTTACTAAGTTCCAGAGCCAGGATTCAAGCCTAGACGTTCTGACTCCAGGTCCCATGTTCTTTCCACAGCTCTGGAAGCACATTCAACATCCTGGTCTAATTTTCTAATCAGCTTTCTTGAGTTGCTTAAAAACAAAACTTAATTTGTGATCCTGCAGGTAGATTTCCACCTAACAGACAGTTGTTGGGAAGAAGAGGTTGAGGGGGGCATGTCAACGGAAGGATTGTTGTTTTTTTTACCCCTGTGCAGCTCTAGCAGGTGTGTGCCCCATAGAACCAGATTAGGAGGCTTGGATCATTCCTTTATCACTAAAAACAATAGAGAAGAACTAATCTTTAAGAAATTCTAGAGGAAATAGACATTTAGGAGGGTCCTGAAAGAAAGAGAAGAAAATAAACTCTTTCAAATTCAGAATTGTTTGGTTTAAATGAGTCCAGGGCAGGGGCGGGGGGACCTGTGGCCTCCTAGGTCCTCAAGTGCAGGTGCACTCGAGGGCCACACGTGGCCTCGAGGCCTCACCCCTGGAGGCAGTTCATCAGAGCTTGATTCCAGTTGTTCTCTGCTTTCCCTCTTTGTCTGTGGACACCTGGTTAATGTATGTCTGGGAGAGGGGCGCATTTCCATTGGACTGCTTAATCAAAGCAAAGGACTTGGAATCATAGTTTTAAAGCTGGGGAAGACTTTGGAGTTTGGCTGGTACAACCGCCTTATTTCACAGATGAGGAGACCAAGGCCTGGAGAGAGAAGTGACTTTGTTAAGGTCATTCAGATGTTTAGTTACCTTGTTTCCCAATGCAGAAATAACATAGCTATATTGATTAGTGTACAGTTCCGAGCGTCTCTATATAGCCTGAAATGATTCCCTGGTTTCTAGGTGGCGAAAGGTTGGCTATTGGTGGTCTACATATGAAAGCTTTATGTGGAAGGGATGAGGAAGAATACTAGAGAAGTCCTCCCTTCTCTCCTGGAGAAGTGAAGCGGTCAGGTTTTTCTAAGCATAGCTGCTCCCAAAGGGACTGTGTAGTAAGAAAGAATGAAGGAGATTAAAGAATAATTTTACAACAAGAAATGAATAAGACTTAATATTAGATTTCATTTAGATACTGATGTGATCACTTTTGTACCATTTTGAATAAATTGTTGAATATGACTATTACCCCCAGTAATATTTTTTAAATTAGCATTTGTTTAGTGTTCTCTGTACCCTTACCCTACCACTGAGATCTCATCAGATATTAGTGCAATATTTTAAAAATCAGAATAAATAAAAAATAACTTCTATTATTGTGCCTTAACAAAAACAATGTTTTATACTTCCCTGGTATCACTGCAGAATTATCTAACCCAGTGAGTAATTCCCAGGGCTATGCTGACTTCATCAACAAATTTGAGGAACAAACAATACCATTCTTGACTTGTGTTTTAAAAATACATGGTTATTGGAACTGTATGCTGAAACTAAAGAAAATATCAGCCATGCATAGTTTGGAGTTCAGACCTTGTGTGCTTAGTGAAGAGCCAGGCTCCCTGTCTAGTTTTCTGAGTAAGATAATACCTCAATACTTAAAAGAACCCTGGCGACATGCATATAAGAAACAGCTGATCTCAGGGTTGGAAGGAATGTGCGAAGAACAAATAAGTAACATTCCCCCTAGCCTGTGCCCCTCACCCTCCCAACCCCCTGCCTTTGTCTCTGATAACATATTATGTGTTGTACTATCCACGTACTGTTAGATTTCTAAAGTATGAGAATTGACCACTTCTCCATCCCTAGCACTAAGGAGTCTAGACAGTGTTGCTGGATTTCTCCAATTTTCCAGAATCATCTATAACTGGAATGTATCTAAGTTTGGAAGGGAGTGTGTGTGTGTGTGTGTGTGTGTGTGTGTGTGTGTGTGTGTGTGTGTTTTAGGCGGGGCTTGCCTTGAGTTTGTTTGATTTTCAAGCCAACATTTCAAAACCATTTGTGATAGGACCATTTGACTTATGGCAATGGATCCATCCAAACAATGGTGTATTTTTTATTGTTTGTTTTTCCTGAAGAGGATATATTTGTGGTCTTGTAGATGAGCTTAAAATAACATTTGGGAGCAAAATGTAACTATTTCGTTGTAATCATGGTAATTTGATAGACTTGGATTCTGCCCATATTGGTGACCACATCAGAGATTTCAGGTGAGGCTGCTCAATCCCTCCAGTCCATTAATCTATTTAATAGATAAGTGAAATCAGAGAATTCCTTTCCAGTATATTAAAGCTCTCCTAGTTGTAGGCATGTAGTCCTAGGGTATGGCTACCCAAAAGATCTGACCATCTACAGCCTTAGTAGTATGGAATTTTATCCAGTGTTACTGATTGATTGTGGGGTACTTGATCAGTTAACTCAACCTTTTAAAAATACTGTGCTCTCTCGCTCTCTCTCTCTCTCTCTCTCTCTCTCTCTCTTTCTTTCTCTTTCTCTCTTTTTCCTGTGTGTGTATTTTCCTAACACTCATAATCTTATTTTTGTCTGAGTTGTGTCTTTGTCTGAAAGAACACAGTTATGATAGAGTCATTGCAACTTATTAAATGTATAGGTTTTGTTTTATCTGAGCAGTATTTTTTCGTGGGCATAATCCCCTGTACAAAATTGAGTCTGCTAGTTGGTGTTTTCCTTTGTTGACTGTTTTTGTTTTCGCCAGACCTGTAATTTCTTTGGTGGGAACCTCCTCAAAACCAATGCAGCTCCGCCCCTGCTTTGTACTGTAAAGTCTAAGAGTTGCCTGGGGCATTGAGAAGTTAAGGGACCTACCCAGGAATACACCTCTAGTAGGCATCATAGGCAGGATTGAACCTCCTAAGTATGAGGCTGGCTCCATGCCAGGCTTCCTCTCTTGGAGACTGGTCTCTTGCAAACACACAAGGGGAAGTCCCCCTACCTCCCACATATTTACATAGAAGTAGAAGATTTTACTTTCTTTACACATATAAGAGCAGCAGAGGAAGATTTTTTCATTTCCAAAGAGGAACGGGATGAGATTAAAGGGTGAGATCATAAGCGCTAACCAACTTTGAATATGCCAGAATGGCATTTGGGCATCCCTGGGAAGCACTGTGATCCACCCCAATAGATACCTTGATATTGATGACGCTGCTCAGTGCTTTTTTGAATAATCTGATAAATTGCTGGTACCTCTCACGCCCATTGCTGTCTGTCATTTGGTTGATACCAAAGTGTAGAGCTAATCCAGATCATTAAAATTAAAATTAAGTCCCAGCAGACCAAGTCTGTGGCAGACACTCAAAGCACCCCATAGAGTGCTGGCTCCATTATCTAGAGGGTCTTTTGTTGCACCTGTGGAGGCAGCTGGAGAGAATGATTGATTATATCCATAATGGGATACATACAAAGATA
Source organism: Trichosurus vulpecula (assembly GCF_011100635.1). Taxonomy (NCBI): domain Eukaryota; kingdom Metazoa; phylum Chordata; class Mammalia; order Diprotodontia; family Phalangeridae; genus Trichosurus; species Trichosurus vulpecula. Next base: position 132,732,833 of record NC_050574.1, on the reverse strand, counting down.
CCAAGAAGATCGTATTATCTTTTATGCCCTCTTGCCTTTTCTAAAAAGTTACTGTTTCTTTCTAATTTCCTCATGTAAGTTTTTTTTTATAATAAGCTTCTGCTTATAAAATAAGGATAGTATATATTTCTTACATTATTTAAAGCTCATAATGCTGAACGTATGCCACACTTTTATCAGGTTCTCTGAAAATTTTAATTGGATTTGTTATGGTTTTGATTTCTTTGTTGTATTTTTTTAAATGGGTACTATTTACAGGTAGCAGTTCTGCTAGCAGCCTGGGTGAGTTTTAACTTAAAATCAGCACATTTATGAACTGTCTGGTTTGCTGCTCGATACTGGGGGTACAAAAAGATGCAGTTCCTGACCTCTGCTACTAAGACTGTAGAATAAGACTTGTATCCTTAATGCATGGAAGATTGTCTGCAATGGAAAGGAAAGATGCAGATGAATTATTATGAGAAACCTGAGGAAGGAGAGCTCACTTGAGCTAGAAGGATCAGGAAAGACTTCATGAAGGAGTCTTGAAGAGATTTCAGCAGGCCAAGATGGGGAACAGTCATGGCATGGAATCAGTAAGACAGCAGGGTGAGAGATGAGAACTAGTGTTGTAGTCTGACTGGAGTACTTTAAGGGAAATAATTTATCATCAGGATGAAAAGTAGATTTGAAGACAGGTTGTAGGGGCCATAGCGTATTCGCGTAAGGTTACTGTATTTAACAGATAGTGAAGAAGCACTTACTTGAAATGTTAGGAATAAAGAAAGTTGGGAATACAGACCAGAAGGTTGATAAGGGACAGAAACAGAGATGAAAAGAGGGCGCCATAAACCAATTGCCAGGATTTCAAAGAATAAAAGTTTAATGAGGGACGAGGTAAAGGAATGGTCTGGAAGGTGGAGGCGGGAGGCCACTCTTTTTGAAAACTTAACCAAGATAATGTAATTTTATTAATTAATTAATTTTTATTAATAGTAATGATACGATAGTCATTTACCCACACCATTCTGGAATCTATGTAGAATCTAGAAAAATGACATTATTTTTCCTCAGGCTAGCAAAACGAAGGCAAAAGAGTCTATATAGCAGAGTTGTATTTTCTTTAATCACAAAAGATTTCTTGCAATATTGCCTTACATGGAATTATAATTTGCTTTACACAACTACATAAGCTAACTTAGAGCTGCTGTAATTGAAAAATAACAATATTGGGATATCTACAATTTAGGAAATAATCTAGAAAACTAGAAGAGTAGAGTTTATCAGAGTTCATCTGCTTTTAGAGGCTTGGACAATCTCCTGTCACAACTGAGCTGCGACAAGACAGCATGGCGTAGTGCAAAAAGCCTGGACTTGGAATCAGAAGGTCTAATTTTACATTCTCTCTGATACCTATTAATTACTATAACTCTGAGCCTCAGTTTTCTCATCTGAAAATGGAAATATTACTGTCATCTCTAGTTACCTCGCAGCATTATTGTGAAGAAAATGCTTTTTAAAAACTTAACAATCCTATGTGAGTTTTTCCCCCCTTGTTATCTTTTCTTTTTCTTAAAATAAGGTAATTTAAAATAACCTTAAATAAGGTCATTTAAAATAATCTTGTCTTGGTTTATTCCAGTCACGAATTGAATCCTTCCAGGTCTCAGTGAGCCACTTGAGGTCACATTTACCTCTTTACGTTGAAGTGTCAAGTTAACTCTGTTTCTTACTTGTACTGAGCATGTTGGTTTCTGATGCCATGAGGACTGTTTGTCTGTCAGGTTGTTTGCTTGTCTGAATTACTTACCTCCATTGTCATTTTTCTTTTTTATGGCCTAGCTGCTGTTCTCTAGGTTGGGTTGCTTCCCGTAGGTATTTTGGTCCTTTGTAATTCTTAGAATCAGCTTCAAGAAAATCCTTTTCATACTTTTCTGTGCTTCTGATCATGGGGAAAATTTATTTTTTCATACATACAGCATGTTAATTAAAGCTTTGAAAATTAGTTTCATACAAAATGCTACTGATGGGCTTATTGTTATTTTCTAATTACTATAACTCCCAGTTAACTCATGTAGTTGTGTAAAGCAAATCGTAATTCTGCAGAGCATAATATTATGAGAAATCTTTATGATTAAAAAAAAAAACCACACACCAGCCTGCTGCTAGAGCCTTGCTTTGCTTGGCTAGCCTTCAGGGTAATAGCGTCATTTTCTAGATTGTAGTTCACTTCTGGAATAGTGTAGGTAAAGAGTTCAGCCAATCCAGCAGCTACCACGATGATGGTGTCTATGGCTGTAGAGATGAGAAGGGCTGACTGATAATGGGTTGAAACAGAACCAGCTCGTTATTGATGTGCAGAGAGCGATTTTTTAAAGTATAGTGAAACAGGGATTTGTTAAAGTTCATGAAGTCATTCAAATAAAATCTAAGCTCTGATGTTATTAGTCCACTGACCTGAAACTTGAGCATGAAATGTGTGAATGAGCATGGAATATGTGTTGGGGATTGATCAAAGCCAACAATCCAGTATCTTCTTTCTTTCTTTCTTTCTTTCTTTCTTTCTTTCTTTCTTTCTTTCTTTCTTTCTTTCTTTCTTTCTTTCTTTCTTTCTTTCTTTCTTTCTTCCTTCCTTCCTTCCTTCCTTCCTTCCTTCCTTCCTTCCTGTCTCTCCACCCTTCCTTTCTTCCTTCCTTCCTTCCTTCCTTCCTTCCTTCCTTCCTTCCTTCCTTCCTTCCTTCCTTCCTTCCTGTCTCTCCACCCTGCCTTCTTTTTTTTCCATTTCCTTTACTATAATTCTTCTAATATAGAAATATTTTCATTTGGCAGTTAACACAATTCTCTAGCCAATAGGTAGATGGAAAGAAAGGCATGTAAATCTTTTATGGATTTATTGGAAGGTAAAGAGAGAAGAAATAGTTGTGACTTCACTACCAGAACAAAGCAGTTCTCCTATCTTTGTTCTTTTCCCTTTCGGGGGAGAAGGGTATAGGGACACAGAGAACCTTCAATGCCCTTCAGAGTCTTTCGCATATCCACAGATGGACCTAACCCCATCCTGTGATGTTTCTGTGTGTCTCACAGAGTTATTTACTGAATCAACTTAGCTGATGGTTTTACTTAAGGCTGTTAACTAGCATTTAATGATTCTATTTTTGAACTGGGGATAAGCTGGATCTGAAAATAGACTATTGGGAGTGGATTTTCTCCTTTCTATGACTAGCTTGTATACATTCCAAAGTGTACAGGGAAAATTCAGGTATATTATATATGCCTGTTTTTAAAAATTGATGGGGTTTTTTTTTTTTTGCTTTATATCATCTGTGTTTACCAATAGTCTTTCCTCTCCTTCACAGAAAGTCATCCCTAAAATAATTTTTTTTTTAAAAAAGGGGCAGCTAGAAGGTACAGTGAGTAGAGCACTGTCCCTGGAGTCAGGAGGACCTGAGTTCAAATCCAGCCTCAGACAGTTGACACACTTACTAGCTGTGTGACCTTGGGCGAGTCACTTAACCCCAATTGCCCTGCCTTCCCCCTTGCAAAAAAAATTTAAAAAAAGAAAGTCATCCCTAATAACAAAAAAGAAAAAAAGAAGAAAAAAGTTCTGTAAAACTTAGTAACACATTGAAAAAGTCTGACCAAAATCTGTACTCATACCCCTCAACATCTGCCAAGAAGACAGCGATGGGAGATGAGAGAGGGCAGTAGGAAGAGGGTGGGTATGTTGTCTATTCATAGCTTTTCTTTGGAGCCAAGCTTGGTCATTATAATTTCATTTCATAGCATTCAGTTTCAGTTATTTTATTGTTGTACTTATTATAGTTATTGTGTATATTGCTTTATATTAATATTTTATATTTACTAAAATGAAGGCTACAGTGAACTTTGATACAAAAGCATTGAGCCATTTTTCCCCCACTAGGGAAGAGGAAAGCTGCAGGAAGATATTTATAGGGAAAAAATAGTTTTGTTTTGTTTTGTAAGAAAAGGAAGATTCTGAATTTAGCTGAAACTGGACATTAAAACCTCGCTTCCCTTTTTGCAGTCTGACATTTCTGGTGCAACTAATATGGGATGATGTAGCCAGAGAACAGAAAAACGGAAATAATTAAATGCCCAAACCATGACTTTTATAGCAGTTCATTCAGCTGCCTACCCACAAAACACTTCCCGAGTTAAGTTAGAGCCAAGAATTCACTTGGCTGGAGTCGTTCATTTTTCATTCATTTCAGTGACCAGAATCTCCAGGAGAAAGCACCCTGAACAAAGGAAACCTATTCAGAGCTCTTGGGGAACATGAAGAATGTTCTGTTATTAATACCTATTCAGAATCACCTGTGTTTTATAAGAATCTGCCGATTGCTTTTCAGTGCATAGATTTAAGGTAATGACGAGAATTAACAGCCATAATTATTTAACTTATCGATTTAATTTAGTGATAGGACAAAGTACTGGAAGAGCATTCAGTAGTCACTTAAATATCTTTGTTTTGTTTTGAAAGAGTCCACTAGAGAGAATGAAAAGCTTAGTTAAACATGAAATGAGGTTTTGGAATATTATTTCTTTCTGTAGAAACACAACTTGAGATTGCAGTGTTCGTTATGACTACGGGCTTGGATTGTAGAAAACCTGTACCATGAACTACGTATATAACCTTGGAAAGTCACTTCAACTTTATCTCAGTTATTTCATCTGGGAAACGAGGACTAACGATACTTTACTGCCCATGAGAGTGGCAGCGTAGCATCTTGGATGGGCTTTGGACCTGGAGCCAGAAAAATTTGGGTTCAAATCCATTCCTCGTATACTTACTAGCTGTGTAATTCTGAGCAAGGCACTTAACTCTGGGCCTCAGATTTCTCATTTATAGAACAAGAGAATTGAGCTCAAAGTCTCTAAGGTCCCTTTCACTTATAAATCTATGATCCTATATCCACAATGACCCTATTTTATAGGGTTGTTGTGAGGATCAAATAAAACCAGTTAGAAGAGAGGCCATCTAGTCCTACCCAGACACAAACAAGAATACCTAAAAGACTTGCTGACAAGTGGTCAAATCAGCCTTTACCCTGAGACCTCCAGGAAGTGGGAACCTGGTGCTTTTTTTTTTTTAAAAGCAGCCTCTTCTACTTGGGGAAGAGTTCTAATAGTTTGAACATTTTTCCTTATGGTTAACCTAAATTAGTGTTTTTACAGCTTCCAGTCAGGGCAGCTAGGTGGTGAAGTGCTGGGCCTGGAGTCAGGAAGACTCATCTTCCTGAGTTCAAATCTGGCCTCAGACACTTACTAGCTGTGTGACCCTGGGGAAGTCACTTAACCCTGCCTCAGTTTCCTCATCAGTAAAATGAGGGGGAGAAGGAAATGGAAAACCATTCCAATATCTTTGCCAAAAAAACCCCAAATGGGGTCATGAAGAGTCAGACACAACTGAACAGCAACAAGCTTCCATTCATCGCTCCTAGTTCTGCACTCGAAGTCTAGCCAAAAACAGGTCTAATCTATTTTCCACATGGAAGTCCTTCAGATATCATAGGATAGCAATCATGTGCCAATGGAATTCAATAAATATTTATTAAATGCTGCTGTGTGCCAGGCACTGAGCTAAGTGCTGGGGATACAATTAATAAAAAGAAATACAATCCCGGCTGTCAAGGAGCTTACAGTCTAAAGGGGAAGACAACACAAAAAAGAGGCAGAAAAGTAAGGCAGAGGTGTGGGTGGGAGGCGGGTGGGATGACACCAAGGGTATCTTATTCCTTGGCATTGAAGCCAGGCGGGGAAGCAGGTACAGAGTGGAGTGAGCTGAGTCCAGTTTCTGCTCTCAAAAAACTCGTAGTTTATGAGTGAAACACTATTTACACATGTAAGTAAACTCAGAGGGTTTTGCCTTTGTTTCTGGTGGGGCACTAGCAGCTGTTGGGAATCAGAAAAAGCCTCCTGGAGAAGGTGGCACTTGAACTGAGCTTTGAAGGGATTTGGAGATTCCAAGAGCCAGAAGTGATCATCTATGTATGGGATACAGAGAAAAGGGGAGGGGGAGAAAGGGTAGAAGAACAAGCCTTTATTAAGCACCTATTGTGTACTAGTCTAGGTGTGGACTATGGAAGAAATGGGAAGGGGGAGAAAGAATAGGAGAACAAGCATTTATTAAGCACCTACTGTGTACCAGGCATTGTGCTAAACACTTTAAAAGCAACAGGTAATAAATAGGGCAGTTTGGCTAGATTGTAGATTATGTGAAGAGGAGTAATGTGTAATAAACCTAGAAAAAATAGGCTGGGTTAGATTGTTAAGAGCTAAAAGCCCAACAGGAAAGTTGGTATTTTATCCTAAAGCCACTTGGGCTTTTCAAGGAGCAGGGGAGGGACAAAAGGAGACCAGCACTTCAGGAATAGGACTTTGGCAGCTGAGTGGAGGCTAGAGTGGAGAGGGGGAAGATTGGAGCAGGGGACCAGTGAAAGGGATATTACAGTAATCCAGGTGAGAGTTAAGTAGGGCATGAACTAGAGAAAAGTCCATGTGAGTGGAAGGGAAGGCGCAGAGGAGAGAGATTTGGTGGAGGTAGAATCGACAAGATGGCAGTGGTTTGAATATGAGAGCGGAAAGGTGAGAATGACTGACACTGTGAACCTGAGAGACTGGGAGCAGAACGGAACCCGTGAGAATAATAATAATGAAAACTAGTATTTATATAGCACTTTAAGGATTGCAAAATACTCCCCCATGTTACCTCATTCGACCTTCACAACAGCTCCATGAGGTAGATGATAGTACTATCACCCTTTTACAGGTGAGGAGAATAAGGCTGAGAATTTTAAGTGACTCACCCAGCGTCATGCAGCTCATGAGAGCCTGATGCAGAATTTGAAACCAGGGCCTGCTGACTTCAAATGGGAAAGTTGGTTGGTGTTGTAGACATGTTTTGGACGTGTTGAGTTTGTATGAAAAAGGAGAATATAGGAAAGCCTTCATGAACGCTTGGAGGTAGAAAAATGAGGAACAGTAAGGGTCCAGTCCTGGTAGAAAATGGAGTATGAGGACAACAGAATGAAATAAGGCTGGAAGGCTTCTGAGCACAAGGAGTGGTCTGCTTAGGCTTGTGCATTAAATAGACTACCTTTGCAGTTGTGTAAAAGATAATGGATTGGAGAGGGAGTACTAGTAATGATTTTACTCACTCTTTCTTTTATTTGGATTTATGAAGTGTAGGGTGTTTATGGCAAAAAACACTGAGAATGGTTGAAGTCTTTTTTTTTTTTACTTTGTCTATCTCAGAAGTGGTAGTAGTATTCAGAGAAATTAATTTTTTACCATTATGAATTTAACCTCTGAATGGCTTGGCTTTGTAATTAAGACCTATCTAAGAATTTACCTCTTCCATCTGGTTCTATTCATTCCATTAATTTGCATCCATTTCAACACTTTCAACTAATGCTGCATTCATTTTTTGATCTGAGAATGTTTCCAGCTCACTCCCTTGACCCTGTGATAGTGTATTTCTGCCCCTCTTTCCACCAGTAGATTTTAACTCCTCAAGGGAAGAGACTGTCTCTTCTAATTTTTTTTTTGCTATTTTCACACTAGACTGAGTATAGGGTTTTGCATATAATAGATCTTTTAAAAATGCTTATTGACTAAGCATTTAACTTAAGGAACATTCTGTGTAAGAGCAGATTTATTATTTAAGTGACAGTTTGTTGGCTACCACCTAATTTAATTTCCTTTCATTTCCTTTTGGCTAATGTTTCTGATGAGCTCCATACTTTGCAGCTCTATTCTAGAAGGAAGGACTTCTTCGGTTCATTTTTATTCAGCGTTCATAAACTAGTAATTAGTGACCATATGGGAAGAATGATTCTGGTGTGGGGATCACAAAGCACAAAGACAAACCTTGTTTCATTACAGTTTCATCTTCACTCATCCAAGGAACTTGGCTAAAATTTTTTCACTTTGTGATGCTTGACGTGCACCAAGGAGCCATTTGGTATGTTGAAAAATTAATTTTAAGGGTATAAACATGAAATTTAAAAGTATATCCTCCTCCTACCTCAAGAATCTTTATAGGCTTGTCTTAATTGGTTCCCAGTGGAGGAAACTAGTCTATTAAACAATGCATAAAATATGTTCAGTTAATAAGGTATGTGGAAGTTACTGAAAAATAAGTGAGTGCCCAACTCAAAATCATATATATATGTACATATATATATACACACACACACAATACATATACACACATATATGTATATATGTATTATGTATATGTACACTCCTATATATAATATATGGACACATAAATGCTTCTATATATACTCATATGTACACATGCTTCTATGTATAATATATAGACTCATATGCTTTTCATATACACTCATATATGCGCACCTACTTCTCTCTCTCTCTCTGTATATATATATATATATATATATACATACACATATATATAGTCATACTCACACATACTTCTAAAAATCAATATCTATTCAACTGTCCATTAAATTTTTCATCAAGAATAGTCAACAAGTGAAGCTTCTTCAAACAGGTATCTTGTTGTACATAAATGTGACAAATTCTGCTGTAGGTGAAATGATGATTTGTCTCTAATAAGATCCTTAAAAAATAAAAAAAGACTACCACATTTTAGCTTCCAGGATCAATGCCAGTGACAAAAGATCATTGTAAATCTTCCCTGATAGCAGAATGTGCTTGGCGCAGTAGGGTGATCTCAACCAACTTCATTTTAGTTGTCATATAAAGATCAGCAGTGAGCTCTCTTATGAATGTAGGAGAACTCTCTGGTGAATACTGTTGAAGTGAGATGGTTCTTTAGAATGGATTTCTAAGAAAAGCAGTGACCTGAATTTCCTAGCCAGAAGGAAAGCCTGTTTTGAGAAGAATTGCAGGAGTTTCTATAACCAGATCATTTCAGTTTATATGAAATAGTAATCACTTAGACAAGAGAACTAGATTTGCAGTCAGAAAGACCTGAATTCAAACCCTGACTCATACATATATTAGCTGGGTGATGCAGGAAGTTAACCATTCTCGGTCTGTTTTCTCATCTGAAAACTGAGGCTAAGAATATCACCTATTTCACAGACTTGTGAGAAACAAATGAGATTTTTAAATACATATATATGTAAATATGTACTTAAACTTCTTGTCTACATTCCTGATTTTGATACTAACTTATTTTTTTAAAATTTATTTTTTATTTTTAGTTTACAACACTCAGTTCCACAAGGTTTTGAGTTCCAAATTGTATCCCCTGCCCTCTCCTCCCCCTCACTCCTGATAATATGTTATCTGATATAGGTTCTGTATATACCTTTGCATTAAACTTATTTTCATAATAGTCAAGTTGTAAAGAGGAATTATGACCAATGGAATGAATTATGCATAACTTATTGGAAAATATACTAACACCTATCAGGATATATAAAGTGTAGCACCTAGTAGATAAGAAAGTACTAAATACTTTTTAAAAAATCTATTTGAATTATCTAGCACCAGAAACTTATTTAAAAAATAGTGTCAGAGGACAGTTATATCACTCAGATGATAGGATTTTCATACTATATTTAAAGGAAGATGTAGAATAATCATGTCCAACTCTGGCATAGAAAGATTGAATCTCTGGTATGATGACAAACTACAGAATAGATTTTGAAATATGCATTTTTATTTCCATTGTAATTGCAGTGAAATAACATAAGAACTGGTTCTGTAAAGGCAAAGTGAAATGTTCTTCAGGTGAATCCAATTAGAGTATATCATCAGTTTGGACAATTTAAGACTCAAGTATCACCTTTTTTTTACAATGACAAGATTCCTTCCCCCGCCCCCCAACCAAAAAATAAGATTATTTACATGATTTCCCTTGAAACTCCACACTCTATTTGTCATTATAGAAACAAATATACCAAACAAATTAAAAGTTAGACTATAGACTAATAACTTGTGTCTCATTATTATTATCATTTTTGACTTCTTTTTCTTTGGATATTTTGTTTACATGAAGTAATATTTGTCCTTTTCCTCAAACTGGATACAGCCAAATGTCTTTAGTTCTAAATTATTTTGCAAATTATATTTGGGATATCTTCTATAATAATGTTGAGATTTTAGCCTTCTGATATTAATTCTAATTGACCATATCAGGAATTGAGTTGAAAATAAACTCATCTCAAACTATTCCCATCACCATTATAGTTTATGCTCTTTGATTTAATGTAAACTTCAGAGATGAGTGTTTTTTAGTTTAATAGTGAAAAATTCATGTAATAGAGATTGAGGGCTTAGGGGGTAATTAATATCCAATGACATCATTTAAAGTACTTGTGTTTCTCATCACCCTAATTACTGGAAATTGTTTGATCACTAATAACTAAAGTAAGGCAGCTTTATAACTTAAATTATTCTTGTAGGTTGTATCACAAAAAAACCTTTAAATCTTAGGGGAAAAGCATAGAGATAAACTTTTGGAGACTTGGATTTTAGATGTGTTTTATCTACTCTCTTGCTTTGTAGTCTCAGGAAAGTCATGTCCTGGTCTCTGATTTGGCTGTCCTGTCAGAAAAGTGAGGAGAACCATATGTGCTATGGAGCATTGATATGAAGATTCATTAATTCAACAAGTGTCTGTTGAGAAGACTATGTGCAGGATGTTGGGGTAGTTTCGCCTCACACCCTCACCTTTTCTTGCTTTCCTGTTACTCAAGGTAAAGGACACCACCCAAGACTCACTCTCACTCACCCCACCTAGCCAGTTCATTTCCAGTTCTTACCATTTCTGCCTTCACAACATCTTTTGTAGACATTATCCTCTCTCTACTCACACAGGCATCATCAGATGTAGGCCCTCATCACCTTACCCCTGGACCACAGCAGTAGCCTACTGGTGAGTCTGCCTGCCTCAAGTCTCTCTCTACTCCAACATATCCTCCACTCAGCTCTCAGAGTGATTTTCCTAAACTGTAATTCTGACTATGTCACCATCCTACTCAACAAATTCTAGAATCTTCCTGTTACCTTCTGGATTAAATATAAAGCCCCATGGCATTTAAAGCTCTCCATAATTTGACTCTTTTCCTCCCTTTCCAGTCTTATACTATACTCACCTCTGTACACTTTATGACCTAGTTATACTAGCTTACTATTCCTCAAATATGAGACTCCATACTCATTTGTTGTACCAGAAGCGAGCGAGACACACCACAGAGTATAAGTTTTAAGTGGAGAATTTATTAGCCGGCGGCCATCGGGGTACGGCACCACAAATCAATGGCAAATGTGTTGGGGTGATGGCTTGGCTTATATAGGATATGGGGGTACAGAGTAAGGGGGAAGAGGAACAAAGGTCCTGGCTGATCAAAAGATTCAGTCAGGTTATCGTACTAGTGGGATAATCTCATTTACATTCCTTGGTGGAGTCACAGAGTCCCAGGGATATCTCTCAGGAAGGGTCTGTCAAGTTATCTCTCAGTGGGATGGTCCTATCTATTGACATTCCAGGAAGGAGCCAAGGAGTCTCAGGGATATCTGCTAGACAGGATCTGCCAGGTTATCTCTCAGTGGGATGGTCCTATCTATTGACATTTCAGGAAGGAGCCATGGAGTCCCAGGGGGTTTGCTAAATACCAAAGATATCTGAATCCATTCTTTCTGGGGAGGCTTGTCAGTAGCTAGGGGTTACTCAGGGGTTCCTAATTTCCCTTGTATTACATTCCCCACTTTTTTCTTCATGGGAATTTCAAATCCTTGAAAAAAGGAACGACCTGATGGGGCATAGCAATAAAATTAGGAGGCCAACCAAAACGCTAAGCAGGGGTGACAATAAAAGAAACGCTAGGTCGTTGGCCCCAGGGGAAGGCCAGACCTAGTTGGAAGACTCAATGAGGGTCCAAGGAGCCTCCCCAGGTACTACAGTCCAGAAATTTTAAAAAAATGGCATAAAACATCCCACATTTCCCAAAACATCCCACATTTCCCCCTTTTTAGTCAAAGGCAAACTGAAAGTTTCGCCTAAAGACCAATTAAAGGTATGAAAAAAAAAAACTCTTTTCCACAGGGTGAATGAAGTTTTAAAATCCCTATCTAGGTGGAGTCAGGTTTTCCCTTTTCTGTATTTGGACATCCCCAGGGACGGGCAGGAATTGTAAACTAATTGTAAGTAAGCAGAGGGAACATAATAAAAGTTCAGGAAAAACAGTCTTGGGAACACAAGGACGCAGAAGGGAAAAAAGCAGGTCTTTGCTCAGGTTCTGGTTCCGGATCCCGTGAGAAAGCCGTCCGCATCCGATGCTGTCCCTCTCAGGCTCTTGGAACCGCAGGCCAAGGTCTTCTACAGGCCCAGATGTCCACTCCTCACAATGTTCATTTAAAGCAGTATTTTAAAATCCCAGATGCCTGATTGTAGTTATCTGGTCCCTTGATAGTAAAAGAGAGTTCTGCTTCTCTGGTTCAGATCTAGAAATTCTCAGACAATTTTAACTTACTATAACTTACAGATACCTTACAAAGGGGATATATTTTCACCTGTACCACTCTCTTATACAATTTTCTTGTATTAGCATCCAAATTTAAGATCTTATTACCAAAACACACTTAACAGCTCGAATTTCCAGAATTGATAAATTTTTAGAGCCAATCATACACATCTGTACATAATTCTTAGGGGAATCAATCAATTGCCTTTTTTCAAAATTCACTATCCCTTCCTTTTATTAGACATTTATCACATTACATCTTTGCCTTATTTGCTTTGCCTAATCATTTTCCCCTTTCGGAGGATGTTATCCCTATATTATTTCAATGTTTTATTTGGTCATGAACATAAGTTAAAATTGTAAGCTATTCATACCTGTATCCTATTATAATAACTCAGAGATATTTCAATATCCATCTATCTAGCACCTAAGAGATTTAGCATAGTGCTTACAAAACTTCTTGATAATTTAAATTTGCTATGAAAGAAACGAGGGACTGTGTCATATAACTTAACAGAAGGAAAGAACTTCCTTAGCTCTGTTTGATTCCAGGCATGAGTCATATCTGATAGCCAATCTTATAGTCACCAGGTGCTGAAAGCAGGGCTTAGGAGTAACCAGGTGGGGACTTTCCTTTTCAGAAAGGAAATAGCAGAGTTGGGAAATAAAGTCAGGAAGATCCTACCTAGGCTGTGTCCAAGGTCGTCTTCACGACTGCTCCCAGGCAGACCCACCTAAAAAAAATTCTCAGCTTGTAACGCCTGCCGTGCCATTACTGGCTTCATGTGACCTAGTCCTGTAATCAGAGCTTAAGACAATATTAAATTGTAGTCCCATAAAATCTTAAATAGCAAATAAATATCCTTCAGATAAGACTACCCAAATTTTATTGAGCTAATAATTATCAAATCAAGCTACATAACTTTTCCATCTTCTAAATACTTCCTCACACTCATCTCCAACTTACTTTGACCTTCTGAAACTATCATTCTCGGGACAGGAGAGACTTAGCTAACTCCCATTTGTCCCCAAACTTTCTTATCTGCCTTTCCTATTTTCCCTCAACTTTAATTCACCTTTCCAAATCTTTCAAACCTAGTACTAAGTCTTCTTTACATTTCAACCATAAGACAAAACAACTCATAAGTTAGTACTTTCATTGTCATAACTGTGTATACCGGAATCCCATTCCAGCTTCTTAAACACACAAAGACACAAAAAAAGGGGATTTGTTTTTCGTGATAACTCATTCTAAAAGAAGGAACACTTATTAAAAAGATCTGCCATCTCACCTCCCCCCTGAGGGTGGGTTCTTCTCCATCAGATGGCAGACTTCACTAATTAACTACTAGGCCAAACCCATCTCAAGTCTTAGTCTAATCTTATCAGTTTTTTTTAAAAGAAGCCAGGTTGGAGGCTTCTAGGCCCCTACCGTCCTCTTATTGCTGCCCCTCTCCTTTCCTTCCCTTCCCTTCTGACAGGTGGGCTAAGGTGAAATTCTTTTCTTCTTATCTAAACTAAGGGCAGGGAGGAGTAAGGAATTTAGACGGTCGTTTGGAACCTCCTTACTCAAAAAAACTTGAATAAGGCATCAAATGGGCCTTCAACCTCCCTCTCAACGCTTCTATAGATAAGCATTAATTCTAATAATTCTAATAAGGTTCTCACCCAGAAACTCTGAGAACTCACAATAGGTTTGAACTGCAACCAATTGGCTTACAGGTGGAAATTCAGCAGGCCTTCTAAAATTATACAAAAAGATTTTACAGAACATTTTTTTTCAAAAGTATTTTCCCTTCTTAAAGCAAAACAACCTTCAAATGCTGGAATTCACTAAGTTGGTGCCAAATGTCCTCATTCTCAAATATTGCACAGAATTCCTAGACATTACAAAGTTTCTTAATCAAAAAGTGTTATAATGGGAGGACACTTAATTTCTATAAATTACATAATTAATTAGCCTTATCACAATAATAAGGTTTACCAGGAATTAAAAAAGCTTTTTTTTTTTTTCATAAGAATTCCTCTACACAGAAAACCACACAAGATTGATAAGAATTCATGACTAGATGGTTTCAAAAGTTCTTGTTCCAGTTAACAACCTCATCTTAACTAACTACGATTCTCAATCTAACAACATCCAGATTATAAGAGAATTATTCTCTAACAGCACAGGTAATGCGATGTTAACCAATTTGTATATAATAACAAACTTAGAAATAAGTACACCGCAAGCAATTATCATGTATCTAAAACTTGAAACAGATTCCAATTAATTACCAATCTAGTGATCATAACTGAGTTGGATAAGCAAATCAAATCTGATTCATAACCACTAGTGGTAACATTTTAATTTCTAAGGCCCAATACTCTCTGCATTGTAAAAGATTACCACATTTTTTAATATTGCTGATACATCTGTTTGTCACATTACACAATTTAGAAATGTACCAGAGCCCTAAACATAATTATGCATTTTAAAACTTGAAACAACCCTTTTATCAATTTAGGTGATCACATTTCTAAATCTCCTTGCACGGAGAATCTTTCATATCATTATTTGAAACTATAACTTTAAATCACCAGATATATTCTCATAATAGAAAACTTTTTCACGCAAAAAGTCTGTTCTCATGGTTAAATATCAGTATTATTAATTATTTACTTGTTATAACCACATATAACAGTTCCAAATTTTATCACATCCCTTTAAAAACCCAATTCACATATATCAAAATCAGATTAAAATTGCTATAATATCATTTCTTACCACACAATGGTCTTCTCAAATTTCACAATCTAAGAGAATTTTGGGAACACAATGCAAGTTTAGAAATACAGAAACAATAATTTTCAGATGACGTCTATTGCATTTCCAGATACACATATAAAAATTATTCAGCTTATTACTTTTGGTATTATATATTAATGTATTAATATATAATACATGTATCACATATACTAATACATTAACATCCCAAATACACTTTATTTAGCTGTATATTCTTCAGCACCACTACCTCTGGTCCAGGTATAGGAACTTTTGCCTGGCCATGAATGAATTTATGAAAGAAAGAGAAACTTAATTTTTTGCACCCACTTTTTTTTTTTTCTTCATCTTATACAAAAATGCCTAAAAGGATTTTTTCGGACTCCCAAGGAAGATAAGAGCAGGAAAAAATCCCTTTTAGTTTTCTAAAGGGCTTCTCCCTAGGTGGGGCCTGGCAGCCCCTTGAGGGCAAGGAGCCTACCCTCCCAAGCACTAACTAACCAGCCCTGTTTCTTTACAAGTTTCCTTTAGCTTCAGCTCTGATAACCTTTCAATGTGGAGGGTGGGGGAAGGGTGAGGCCAGGAGCAGCACATGGCAGCCAAGAGGAGCACATGGACTCCTGACTAGACAGGTAATCTCAAGCTGCTATTCTACAACCCCCTAAATTACTTATACAGGTTTTCTATCTCTCTCTTTCATAAATTTACCTTTTAAACTTTACCACAAGGATGGGCTACAAAGGTACCCACGGGCACAGGACTGACTGTCAGTCTATGAATTTCTATCTCTCTCCTCATTGCCCGGTGGGGAGGGCGATTTAAGTTTTTCCCTACAGTTCTCCAGCATTCTCTTCTAATCTGATCCGGGAGGAGAGGAGTTTGATTCAACTGCTCTAACTTTTACTGCAGCCCTAGTGAAAAGATCTCAATGATTGTAATTCAAGTAAAACTTCACCCCTTGCTCACTCCCAAAAACCTCTTTTGTACTTGAATCTAAGGGAATCTGGGACTAAGACAAATGCGAGAGTCCCGCTGAAGACTTTAACGAAGGTTTTAGCCAGAAGGCATTCATTGGGAGGAGATGTTTCCAGCAAGAGTGAGCTCCTGGAATGGATTTACAATTTCAGGAGATCTTTCTTCCCAAATTCAACTAACCAATTTCCAAACTTTTTAACAATTTAAAACCCAGAATTTGCCAAATTTTAACCCATTCCCGTAGTTCCACGCTGGCCAAACGGGAGCCACAAGGAAGGGAGTCTGTTTCCCTAGTGGCAGCCTGATATCTCTGGCTGCCTAAGTTTCAGATTTTTTTAACAAAACATAGACATCTCACAATTGACACAGACACGCTAACAGAGACGAACTCAAAACACAACAAAGTTCACGGTGTGGATCGAACTGAAGGCTAAGCAGGCCCCCTCAGAGGAAAGATTTCCTCCTCAAAGATACGACCCCCAATCTCTCTCACACCTCCAACACAAAACAGAGACCAACAGCATGAGTTAATTGGGGCTAAGCAGGTCCCCTCAGAGGAAAGAAAATAAACCAGGTTTCCTCTTCAAGGAAAACACCCCAATCTTCCCACACCCAACACAAAACATATAACCAATGGCATGAGTTAACTGGGGCTAAGCAGGTCCCCTCAGAGGAAAGAAAATAAACCAGGTTCCCTCTTCAAGGAAAACACCCCAATCTTCCCACACCCCAATAGGAAGGGTGGCGTCCCAGCTTCCTAGCTCTGTACCACAGCCTCGTCAGGGTTTAGCATGGTATCAGAGACCCAAATGGCTAGCCCCAAACCAGAAACCAAACCAGAAAAACCTTACCTCTAGAGGTCTACAAAACCAGAATTCTCCGTAGGCCGAAAAGGGACAGGTCAGCAAAGAGTCCATTCTCCGAGACCATCACTCCACATCAGAGTCCTAGGAAAAGAAATCCCCAGGAGCCGGCCCTCTGAAGTGAGAGAAGGTGGATCGGGGGCAGAGACTCCCTGTTGAGGTCCGGAATTCTGTGTGTGTCTCCAGGGCGGTAACACGAAATACCGCCACATCTCGCTGGGGCCTCCAAAATGTTGTACCAGAAGCGAGCGAGACACACCACAGAGTATAAGTTTTAAGTGGAGAATTTATTAGCCGGCGGCCATCGGGGTACGGCACCACAAATCAATGGCAAATGTGTTGGGGTGATGGCTTGGCTTATATAGGATATGGGGGTACAGAGTAAGGGGGAAGAGGAACAAAGGTCCTGGCTGATCAA
Organism: Trichosurus vulpecula; assembly: GCF_011100635.1. NCBI lineage: Eukaryota > Metazoa > Chordata > Mammalia > Diprotodontia > Phalangeridae > Trichosurus > Trichosurus vulpecula. The sequence continues at coordinate 132,715,343 of NC_050574.1, read as the reverse complement.
AAGATTCAGTCAGGTTATCGTACTAGTGGGATAATCTCATTTACATTCCTTGGTGGAGTCACAGAGTCCCAGGGATATCTCTCAGGAAGGGTCTGTCAAGTTATCTCTCAGTGGGATGGTCCTATCTATTGACATTCCAGGAAGGAGCCAAGGAGTCTCAGGGATATCTGCTAGACAGGATCTGCCAGGTTATCTCTCAGTGGGATGGTCCTATCTATTGACATTTCAGGAAGGAGCCATGGAGTCCCAGGGGGTTTGCTAAATACCAAAGATATCTGAATCCATTCTTTCTGGGGAGGCTTGTCAGTAGCTAGGGGTTACTCAGGGGTTCCTAATTTCCCTTGTATTACAATTTCTCTGTCTTTGCAGTGGTGGTCTCTGGAATATTCTGGAATATCCTGGAATATATCCAGGAATACCTGGAATATATCCAGGAATACCTGGAATATATCCAGGAATACCTGGAATATTCTCCCTCCTTAGCTTCTTCATTTTCCTGGCTTTCTTTGAGATCTAGCTCCAATCTCATCTTCTACAGGAGGCCTTTCCTGGGCCCTTCCCCTCTGAGATTACCCATCTACTCTCTTCTGTACCTGTAATGCTAATTAGGGTAGGACTTTTTTGTTGTCTTCTCTTTTGGAATGCTAAGGCAGTCAAGTGCCTTTAATGAGTCTTGCCTTTGTTTGAATAGAGCAGGTAAAGTGGGACCTTTTGTTATCTTTGTTATGGAGTGCTTCTCAGCACTAAGGAATCTTTGATTGAATGGGGAGTCTTTGATGACCTGCTTAAGTAATTTGAAAAAAATAAAATATTTGGAAAAAAAGAGGGATAAGATATGTTCAGTCACTTCTCATGTGTCCAACTCTTTCTGACCTCATTTGGGGTTTTCTTGGCAAAGACACTAGAATGGTTTGCCATGTCCTTCTCCAGCTCATTTTACAGATGAGGAAACTGAGGCAAAAAAGGGTTAAGTGACTTGTCCAGGGTCACACAGCCAGTAAGTGTCTGAGGTCAGATTTGAACTCAAGAAGATGAGTCTTCCTGACCCCAGGCCTGGAACTCTATCCATTGCACCACCTAGATGCCCACAATAACTTTTAGAAAGTAAATAATAATAATAATAAATAATAATCGCCAACCCTAATATAGTGCTTTAAGGTTTGAAAAGCACTTTGAATACATTATATCATTTGATCCTTACAACAACCCTGGGACATAGGCAGGGGCATACTGGAACCAACCTGTAGTGACTTGCAAGGGCCAATTGTTAATATTTACAATTTACATATTTACATTTCTGAACATTCATGTTTTAAAAATCTGCAAATACTACAAACTGGGGCTTATTTATTGTTTTGTTGCCTGTCTATATTTAAGAAAGTGATAGAAAAAATGTTAAAAATGCACATTAAACTTAGTATGTTGTATATACTATTCCCCTACCCATACCCCCAAAACTATTTCTTTACTAGCATGCCCTGGGAGATAGGTGCTATCCACATTTTATAAATGCAGAGAAGGATGTGTATGTGTGTGTGTGTGTGTGTGTGTGTGTGTGTGTGTATCTCCACATTTTATAAATGAAGAAGGCTAAGTGACTTGTCCAGAGTCACACAGCTAGTGAATGTCTGAGGTGGGATTTGAACTCGTTTTCCTAATCCTAGGGCCAGTGTTCTGTTCACCATATCATCTAGCTATCCCAGGTGCTGAAGCATATAAGTTATAGTTCATAGATCAGATTTTTTCTAAGAATCACAGTGAAGTTATCTCTTTTTTTTCTCTTTTGATCACCTATATCACTTTCTGACTGCTAGAATGAATAAAAGAGAGAAGTGAGAGTTAAGTTTATTTTCTCCTGTGTGGAGGGCTTTGTTTTTATATAGAGGAAAATGGAGCAGATGGTTTTCTTACTTCACTGTGTACTTAACAGATCTTCTTCTCTAGGAGAGATGAAATATCTTATCAAGTGAAATGGTTTGATCCAAAATTAAAACAGTTACCTATATGCCCTGTTCCTATATAACTTTCCACAGCCAGGCTCTTAACTCCTATAATTAAGCACAAGCATAATAACACATTTGATTGCACTGCTTTTACATTGACTTTTGAGATAATTGCTAGGATTGGCACCCACAATAATTTAGATGTGTGCGGTGATTGGATATGAGAATTTTAGTTCAGCAGTCTCCTTAAAATCCAGACACGTACTGCTTGTAGCCTCACAAATTAGGACCAGTATTGGTAACTGTCAGATGAACTGAAATCAAGCGAAATCCATTCCCTGGGGAGGTTGAGGTCTACTAGCAGACTTTCTTAGATAAAAACAGGCAAATAGGTATGTTTTATTGCTTCCTCAAGTATATCTTTATGTTGGGGATTGTAAAGGGAGGGCCAGAAGGATGCAGAGACTCTTTCACGCTTCCCAAATTGTGGTCCTTGGTACCCTGGTGTGCCCCATGGCATATAGAAGAGGAGATGATGAGAAATTGTAAGTGCTGGCACTACATCACCTGTAAAATATTTCTTTGATATTTGGGCTTTTTGATTCTTGAAAATAAGCTAACTTTGGGGCTTCAATTCTTCCCATCTCTCTAGAATCATTTTCTTAAGACATCTGACTGTTTTGTAGCTGGGGCCATCAGGGTCCTGATATGTATGTTCGTCGGATATGCCACAGTAGTAGAGGACTCTGGGTACCCATATGTCTACCAAGAAGTGTGAGTCCCGCTCCCTCCTTTTGAGGTCTTCTCCAACCCTCTTCCCCCAGTTTATGTTTAGTCAGCTTTCCAAGTTGAGGCACAGAAACTTCCTAAGTTGATTTTCCATGTATATCTCTGCTTGATATTCTCTCTGTCAAGATAAGGCAAGTACCAAGACTATGTCCAGGTAACCAGTTTGGAGCCAAGGATCCTTTAAAAGTTGTGAACCAGAACCATCCATTGATAAATTTCTGGACGTTCTTGTACATTTTGACACATAGCATTACTGTTGACGTTTCTCCCCACCCTAATTTCAGGAGGCTAAATCATTAACATTAGGTCCTACACAGTATGAGAGTTTCTTATTGATATAAAGATTAAAAAGACTTGTGGTGTGCAGCCATTTTTTGGCATGAATATAAGTTTAATTTCTTCTACCTGATTTCTCCTTTTTCTTGGTTTTTCCAACTCTCTTTTTCCCCAAAGTTGTTCCTTATCCCAAGATGAGCAGTTAGAGTTTACATCGATGAACTTTAAGCCCAAAGTGTTCTGTGACCAGATGAGTTTGGGAAATGCTTTCTTAGGGCTTCTTTTCCCTTTCTCTCAAGTCATCTTTGGTATTGAAGTGTGGTAATTTTTCCTTCTATAGGAAAATGTTTTCCTGCCTTCTCTCTGCATAAACAACACAGGATGGCCCATAGGAATACAAAGAAGTAAAACCTTTGAACGAAAGGTAAAGAGTTCTGTTAGTAGGTATCCTATCAACCAGAGAACAGCTATCAAGAGGAAGAGATTTGAGAACTACAGCAATGGATTTTAACAGGAGGTAGCAAGCAGCATCTGGTGAAGGCTTGGGCTAAAATCTGGTACTGGGTCCAAAGGGTGAGGTCACGCCAGAGCATATGTGCATAGAGCAGCATCGAGGCAAAAATTATTTAATGTTGACAACCACAGTTTGCTTCATTCAGTTTTATTACTTCTGCCACAGTGAGAGCATCCCTTCTTTCTCCATCTGCACTATGAGCCATAAGCCTCATTCCTGCATGCAGCAGCAGCATCAGACAAACAAGCTACATAGCTATTGATCTGTTCTTCCTGCAGGAACTATCATTAAGGGCCATTTTAGCGATTCTTACGTACATATCGGGAAAGAATGTGTCCCCAAAGGCACCTCTGGGAGAGTGAAGCCCATATTGGGTATTGGACCTTCAATGGGTATTCACAGTAGACTGAACTGCTTAGTATGCTCAGGTGACCTATAAACCACATTTTCTCCTGTTTAAATAAAACAGTCTCCTCGATACATTTTGTCGACTCCTGTTTTCAGTGATGAACGGTTTTCTCTTCTCTTCCACAAGATGCACACCCTCTCCTTTCCACTTTCTAATAAAAGTAGGGTAATGGATTTGTATTTGTAGGGTTCCTTAAAAGACAAATAACATCCAGGATCCTGCTGGCTTCTAAATGTTGGGTTTTGCCATTCCAGAAGAATGAGCATTTCATTTCCTCACTTTTCTATACTTAGCAAATAAATATTTATTGTGTATCTACTGTAAGTTACTAATATGGGCATAGACCACCTAGCAACAGCTAGCATTCATTTATAGGGTTTTAAGGTTTGCAGAGCGCTTCACAAATATCTTGTTTTATCTTCACAACCCTAGTGCTGTTTTATAGATGAGGAAACAGGTCGAGGGAGGTTAAGTGACATGTCCAGGATCATACAACTAGTTAAGTGTTTGGGGCAGAGTTTGAACTTGGGTCTTCTTGACTCTAAGTCGGTCAGTCGTATTTATTAAGTGCCTGATGTTTGCTAGGCACTGTGCAAAGCACTGGGAATACAAGCAAGGTCCATCGTTCCGTCCACTGTGCCTAGTTGCCTCTTTTCACCCTCCCAGGGGTTATTTATAGACTAAAATGGGCCACTAGGTGGCGCCATAGTGAGTAGAGGCCTGGGCCGGGAGTCAGGACCACTCATCTTTCCGAGTTCAGATTTGGCCTCAGATACTAGCCATGTGATCCTCGGCAGGTCACTTAGCCCTGTTTGCCTCAATCTCCTTATCTGTAAAATGAGCTGGAGAAGGAAATGGCAAACCATTCTAGTGTCTTTGCCAAGAAAACCCAAAAAGGGGTTTTAAAGAGTCAGAACAGCATGAACATAAATTAAAATAGCTTATATGATGTTAGCATAGTTTGTGGCATATAATAGGTGCTTAATAAATGCTTATTGATTGATTATAAACCAACCTTGCAGGGAGATTTACAAAATATCTTATGTAGAAAAGTTTTCATAATTCCTTCCTACCCGCGTGATCTGGAGATGATGCATTTGACAACAGACATGTAACCTAGAGGAATAACAATGCCATGACTTGTAGTTTCAGTGTTTGTCAGGATTTTTTCTCGCCTACAGTTGGATGCCTTTTAGATTTGGCCCGGTTTCTTTGAGGCTATAGGCCTATGGATCATATTAATTTAATGTATATGACCGATGAGCCATTTTTAGTTCTTTGTTGTTGGTGAGAGAAGAAAATTACCATCCCCACCCCCAGCATTGATAATTACACAAGATTCATCCCAAGCTGGCCCTCCTAGAAAACAGTATCTCTTAATGTCTGTCCATTTAAATAGTGTTAGCTTAGGTGCTAAGTTAATGACCCTAAGAAACTTTTCTTAGTCAATGGTTCGTCCTTGAGATCAAATGGATTTTCCCCCCTTTCACTTACCCTTGAGGGATTGTGAATTTGGAAAATCAATTGAAATGAAAACCCCAAAGGCCTTGTTTGTAGCCTAGGTGTCTGTTGAAGGGAAAAAAAGGTACTAATGGATGGGTTGAAGGGAGCTGTGGTCTTTACCAAAGCTCTTTCCTTTATTGAGAAAGGAAGTTCTTTTTTTTTTTTAATTGCATTCTAGGAACTGAACACTTAGAAAACTCTTCCAGCAGTAAGGTCATTTATTTATATATGGGAATTGCTAAAGAGGGTGTTGTGATTGTTGCTTTTCTCTATAATCCAAGCTGGCTGTAGGCCTAGAATATGGGAGACTTAGTGACTGTTAGAATTTGTTAACAGCTCAATGATATAGTGTAGGACAATAGATAAAGATGAAATATTGTTGTAATATTCTCTCTTCTTAGTTGTCAGCAGCTTTAGGGTTTTGCAAATAGACTGTGGTTTATAAATATTAAATAAGGGATGCATTATTGGAAAGCATCCGCATGATTAGCCAAACCCCGAATCCATGACTTTTAGCTTTATCTTGATGCCATTTTCGATAAGGCATTCAAGGCTGAAAAGACCTTTCTTTTTATCTTAGACATTGAGAACCCATGGAACAGTTTTCCATCAAACTAGTAAAATAATGTGAGGCCTATGACCTGAGGATGCTGATGACAAATGTTAACAATTGAAACCCTCTAACATTTTTTTTTTCATGGGGATATAATGTCATGTCTATTAGGCAGTTAACCTTGTAGCAGCCTCATCCAGAACATAGCCACAAGCTCAAAGCTCTCTCTCTGTTTCTGTATCTTTCTCTGCGTGTGTGTGTGTGTGTGTGTTTGTGTGTGTGTGTCTGTATGTCTGTCTCTCTCTCTCTCTCCCCCTCCCTCCCTCCTTGGAGTAAAAGAGAGAAGAGAAAATATACCTTTCTCTTTTCATTCCAAGTCTGTGAGTGTGTAACATGGCATATATTGTTAGGTTCAGTTGATGTGTTGGTTAATTTTGCTGAGCTGCTTTTTTAAAAGCTCTTTTTTTTATTCCTTATTATAAGGGATTCCTCTTTGGGAAGGAAAAAGAAAAGCAATATTTTTGGAAATGATGGTGATAGAAAAAAACAAAAAAATCAATAAAAATTAAAACCAAACTTAAGTCTTTGAATATCACAAGTAGCTAAGAAAGGATTAATGTGGAGTCACTTTTAAAGCCCTCAGGTATGTAAAATGAAAGTATCTAATTTAATAAACCCAGTTATTCAGGGTTCTGGGGGAGATACTAAATTTAGTTAATACATGGTCCTTGGCTTCATACAGTTTAGTGAGGGAGGAGGAAAACAAAACAAACATAAGTAACTATAATACATAATAATACGTGGTAATTGCATTAGAATGGTTTCAGATTTCCTGCCTTCTCAATGGGTGGGGGAGGGGTAGATTAAGAGAGAAAATTTGGACCTCTTCAAGTAATAAATATAACAGAATGGTATCATGTAATACCATAATAATAGTATTTTAGTACATAATAATTATAGCCTAGGTACTATTAGCTTAGGTGCCAAGGTCATGATCCTAGGAAACATTTTTTCTCTCAGTGGTTTGTCCTGGAGACTGAATAGATTCCCTCCCCTGCCCCATTTCACCTGCCCTTGAGTGATTGTGATATTCACAATATAATAAATATAAATAAATATTTATTTAATAAAATATTTTGATAAAATAATATATTTATAATAAAATTAATTTATATCATGTGTTTTATGTAAATATAATATTTACGATAAAAATTAAACATTTGAAAAGATGATTGCATTAGAGAATGGTAAAGGTACAATGGTGGCATGCCAGGGAAAAGGCTGTTGACATCATAGATCAGCAGAGGCATTTAGAGAAGGTGGCATTTGACTTGGGCATTGAAGGAAAGATAGCAAGTGAAGAAGGAAAGACAAGGAGGGGTGATACTCTGGACCAAGAGAACTATGAGAACGAAGATACAGACATGAATTTTCCAGGCTTTACTTAGTGGTAACAGAGTAGGTAAGTGAGTTAGCATAAACTCCCAGAAGAGAATGAAATTACATCAGTGATACCCTTCAAGCCATTAAAACTTACACCTGTACTAAGACTTTTGAGATGCTCTATGTATCCCTAAAGGATAGATAGTGTTGCACCAAATGTACCTTGAATTTCAGGGAAAGGAGTTTGAATTTTGATAATGTACATATTTATTATTATTATTATTATTATTGTTGTTATCAACGACAATAACTTTTTTTTTTTAGGCATTAGGGAGTCACTAGGTATTTTTTAATGAAGTCACATGATGTGATGTTAATACAATTTGAAGATCTCCCCCGCCCCCATAGGCCTATGTGACCTGCTTTGAACCTGAGTCACATGAGCCTGGGTCACGAGGGTTATGATGCCCTCTGACCCTGAAGAAGGGTATATATACTCTGAGGTTAGCGTTTTCTTTGGGACTTCCTCATGGGAAGAGTGTTCCTGTAATATAGCCAGATGAGACTCTAGGTAGCTGTCGTTAAGGAGCCCCCCAGCTTTGAAAACCCAGATGTTGGTGCTTCTCTCTCTGGTAACTATGTATCTCTTGCTTTTGGTCAGACAGTTGAAAGCCCTGTCGGTTGGTCTTTGCTGTTTGTATTTGCTCTGTTTCTATAATTTCTGTTCGTATTCTCTCTGAAGTTCAGGGTGCTGACTTTTCTCCTGAACTTAAGTGAATGATTATATATATCTATAGATATATATATCTATATATGTATATGGATATGTCTATATACATACATATATATATATATATATATATGTATATATATGCTTGATTAAAGTAAGATTGTTGACCTCTTTAAAGTTGCTAAAAGCAGATCAAAGAAACTGTACCAGCAGCTCTCCTGTGTGCTGGTGTAATTGGTCTTACACCACCCTTACTCACACTTACAGCAGCTGCAAGTAACATTTTTGTTACATATGACCAGATCTATACTTCAAAGAGATCATTATTTTGGTAGCAATAGGAAGGCTAGATTGGAAGGAGGAAAGAACGGACGTGAGAACAACCCGTTAGGGCGATACTGCAGTAGTGGTCAGTAATGAGGACCTGTACTAAGGTAGTGGCCCTGGGGAGAGAGAAGGGATGAGTGTGAGAATGGAGAGGTAGAAATGACTAGACTTTCATAACTAGCTATGAGAAGTGTGCCTATTACAAAGTTTACTTACATTTAACATCAGGTATATAAAATTTCTTTCCACCAGTCTTTAGCAACAAACTCATTTTATGATATGACAGATGTGTGAGAGGAATGGGGAACCTAAAGATTGGCTATAAGGAAATCCCATGAACACAGAACAATAATAACAAACGGCATTTATTTACCACTTGAAGGTTTGCAAAGAATTTTACATTCATTATTTCATTTAGTTCTTATTTTTATCTCTATTATTTGTTGTCGTTGAATCATTTTCAGTTGTGTCTGACTCTTAGTGACCCCATTTGGGATTTCTGTGGCAAAGATACTGAATGGTTTGCCATTTTCTTCAACAGTTCAGTTTATAGATGAGGAAACTAAGGCAAACAGAGTTAAGTGACTTGCCCAAGGTCACCCAGCTAGCAAGTGTCTGAGGCCAAATTTGTACTCAGGAAGATGAGTCTCCCTGACTCCAGGCTGACACTCTATCCACTGTGCCACTTAGTTGGCCCTATCTCTGTAGATAGGAGATTTAAGGCTGAGAGATGAAGTAAAATCACTTCATACAGCTAGTTAAACTTCCAAGTCAGGATTTGAACTCATGTTTTCCTTGACTCCAAGTCCAACTTACTATTTACTGTATCACCTAGCTGCCATTAATAAGAGAGGATGGAGGATCATTTCTTCCTCCTCATGTTTTCTCTTTCATTCTTTTGTTTTCCCATGGAAGAAGTGGGTGGGAAATTCTTAGGGAGAATAGTGAATTAAAGTAGAGATATTTTATTGGACTAGACTAGACTGAGATCAGGCTGATTTGGGAGAAACTGAGGTTTGTTTTAACTTACCTTGCTATCTTAACTATTTCTCCAGGCTTTAATAAAAATAGCAACAGAGTCACTTTGTTCTTGTCCCCCTGTCACCTTCTGGATTTCTCTTCTGTCTCCTATCTTGTTTCTCTTACATCCAAACCCCCCCCCCCCATCCCCAGAGTACCTAGCGCCCTCATGTTACCACTCTCTGTCTGTTGGTACTCCATCTAACGTTTCCTTTTTCTCTTCTACACTCAATTAAAAAAACACCCACACCCAAACAAAGCCTTCCTATTTCAAAATTCATGTGAAAAAAAAATCCCAGGGATTTAGTTTGCTGAAAGAAAACAATGTGGTATGGCAGACCAAAAACCTAACTCCTCCTCAGTCTCCATGTGGAGCAGCATTGTGGGAAGTGACCGCTCACTGGATTTTACCTTGGTCCGACTCCATCTGGAATATTGTATTCAGTCCTGAGCTTCGTTTGTTAGCAAGGACATTGACAAACTGGAGGAGACTGAGAACTGGAAACTACACCATACTAGGATTAATTGAAGGAAATGGAGAAGACTCAGGGGGAGGCATGATGGAGGTCTTCAACTATTTAATGGACCATCATGTGAAAGGTGGGCTTAGTCTGATTCTGGATTGCCCTACAGGGCAGAAATACGAACAGTAGATGGAGATTGCAGGAAGACAGAATTTGGCTTGACTGAAGGAAAAACACGGAATGGACTCTCAGGAGGGAGTGGGATCTTCATTACCAGTAGTCTGTAGGTGCAATTGAATATGTTGTAGAAGAGATTTCTGTTCAGCATTGCTTGGACTAGATGACCTCTGAAATCGCATCCAAATATAATTTTGTAATTTTCTGTTGTTTAGTGAATAAAATCCAAAACTTTTGGCCCTCCCATTATCCGGGAGTCAGAGATAACTCCAAAGTTTGAAAAACAGGAGGTGAGGTGAATTTGTTACATTACAAACAAACTTCATGAATTCCCAGACATGTTTGACACAGCCTCACTGTAAATGTAACATCTATGAGGGTAGATACTGTATCTTAACTAAAGTTAACTAAAGTAAGTTAGGTCCTGATTAGTGGGAATAATGAATCTCCTGAAGCTGTCTGTTGTGGTTGTTTGGTCACTTAAGTTGTGTCTGACTCATTGCCACCCCATTTGGGATTTTCCTGGCAAAGATACTGGAATGGTTTGCCATTTTTTTCTCCAGCTCATTTTACAGATAAGGAAACTGAGGCAAACAGGATAAAGTGACTTGCTCAGGGTCACTTAGCTAGTAAGTATCTGAAGCTGAATTTGAACTCAGGAACATGAGTCTTCCTAACTCCAGGCCTGGCGGTCTATCTACTTTGCCACCTATCCATTATAGGAGCTTAATAAAATGTCTGTTTAATAAAACAATATCAGAATGAGGAGAAGATTAAGGAGGAAAAATAAACAGTTTTGAACACACCCAGTCTGAGTTGCTGATGAGACATCCAGGTAAAGACAGTCTACAGACAGCTAGGGATAAGGATCTAGACTGTGGGAGGGTTTAAGAAGTCATAAATATTGCCAAAAGAGATAATGTGGGGAGAAAGGGAGAAGAGGGCAAAGGCTGGATTTGAGAGGTAATACTGGCAGGAGAGGATGACGAGTTGGGAAAGGGAAAGAAAGCTGATGGCATTTCCTTTGGCAATATTCAGTTCTTCAGTTCGGGGTGGGGGTGGGAGGGGGGCTACTACAGCAGTAGGGCTATAAGCAACCAGTGCAGAGGAGGGGACTAGAAGCTTTCACATTTGGCACTGACAACTGAGAGAAGACAGCCCGGAATTTAGCACAGCATCATGGAACAGGTCATCGTCTTTGGTGATTCGCAGGTCATCAGTGCCCTTTCATTTCCCACTGGCTGCACTCCTTTGGACTTACCCATCATGCTGTGCCCAGGAAACTTTTCATCTTGCAAGATTACCCTGGATACATAAACCTCATCAAATCCCCTGTGCCACTGCGGCCCCTCTGACTGGAGGATGGAGCTGAGGGCACCTTCCAGAACCTCCATTTAAAGAGCGTGCTCACGGCAGCCATCCCTTTCTTTCCCACCCAGCTATTCTCTTTTAGATCTCTCTGTCATCCCTTCCCCCACCTCCCCCCATGAAGGGTGTCTTTCTCCTCCCCCCACCCCTTTGCAGCTTCCTTTTGTGCATTCTCCTGCCTTTTGTGTAGTATTCCCTTCCTTTGCTTTCTACTGCCCTACCTCAGAACTGAATGTTGCCAAAGGAAATTCCCTGATTAGATTGTGAGTTCGTGGAGGACTGTCTTTCTCTTTTGAATTTGTTTCCTCAATGCTTAGCACAGTGCCTGACACAGTGTAAACACTTAAGAAATCTCTATGGACTGATTGATTGACCGTGGATGAAGCAGTTTGAAGCACTGAGATTAGCCATACTCCAAGAGGTTGAGGCCAGAGTGGGAAAGATTCCCTTTCAAATTCTTTGTTGAATGTCCTTAGCCTTTGTACCCTTTTACTCTTACTTTCATTCTTATGCTTCCAAATCTTGCTGAAGACCATGAGGGTCCATTTCTAACTCATGCTTTCTAAACCAAGCTGAACTGAAGTGATGAGTCTACCAGGTTAGCTGTGTTGTTCTGGAAAGAGCAGTGTCTAAGATATCAGGAGAACTGGGTTCTAGTTCTGACTCGGTGATTACATCGGGGGGACCATGGACAAGCTACACTGTCTGTGGGCCCCAGATTTGTAACATGAGGAGGTTGTATTAGATGATTTCTAAAGATCCCTCCGGTTCTAACGTTTGATAGTCCAATTTCTTTATTCATCTTTCATTGACAGTCTATCAAATCATCCCTTAAATGGCTCTTCTAGACTTGTTCAGCTCCCAAGCCTACGTCTCCCCATCCTCTTTATTAGAATGCAGGTTTGCTTGAAGGCAGATACTTTCTCTTGCATTTCCCACTGCATTCCATCTTACACGTTGTAAATGCTCGATATATTTCGAATGAATGAACATAATTAGAAAAACACAGTATTAGGAAGGAGCAGTAGGAGTCCTGAAATCTGTTTTGGCCTTCATCAAAAGTTGGTGAAGACCTTGAGTCATCTAGGTTGTAACCTCTCTGTTCCTTCAATTCTTATGTAAAGTTAAAGGAAGGGAAGGGGTGGAAGGACTAGGCATTTATTTATATAGGGCTTACCCTGTGCTAAGTACTCTGCTTTTTTGCAAATGTTACTTCATCCTCACAAGGACCCTGCAAGGGAGGCTGTTACTGTTCGCATTTTATTGAACTCAGATCATTCCTACACCAGGCCTAGAGTTCGACTCTCTGTACCACCTTGTTGCCCATTGTAGAAATACCGAGGGGATGAAAAATATTTGAAGTATGAGATTGCATACTTTACAGTCAATTTTTATGCCAGAGTTGTCGCTTTTTAAACTCCTTAAAGAAATGCTCTTATAGACATATAAATGAAGGAAAGGCCTATTATTTTTGACACGCCCAAATACAATCATTAAAATAGCCTTACAAATCAGTAAAAATCTCCTAATTTCTGTAATTTTGGACTAATTAGTTTTAATCATGATGCACAGTTTTACATGTAAATAATATGACTAACCGATGGTGCCACTGTTGTGTTGGCACTCTTTATTTGTGGATCATGGGCATGGAGTCTGATCAGAAGCGAGGTAAATATTGAGCAGAATGTGCGATTTTGCATTAATAATTAACATGAGTGGGTATACACTGGGGACTGTGGCATCTCTGATTTATTTCTGCATTAGGCAAGTTTAAACTAAAATGGGCTTTATTTTTGGCTGTGAGTTATTTCTGCTATTTTCCTTCCTTTACTTATTTATATGCGGTAGCATGCTTGCTGCAGGTGAGAGCCTGCATTACATTCAGCCTTCTAATGAGGGAAGGTGGAAGAATGTAATTGGTGCTCATCAAGGTTTATTACCCATAGACAGCATGACTGACCCTGGCAACTCACATCAGAAATTCAGAGACTCATTGAATCTTAGAGCTGGAAAGGACTTTACAGATAGGTAGCCCAACATTTTCATTTCACAGATAAGGAAACTGAGGCCCACTGGGGTCAAGTTACTTTCATATTTTAAGGATCACCTTAAGGAAAGAGTTGGTCCAACAGGTAACCCATTTCAGTTATTAAAACAGCTAAAAATACAAGATTGACTAATTTCTCTACATTACTTTTTTGTCATATGGTTATAACTTTAGACAAAAAAGGATTTTAGCTCTTCATCACTGAAGGATCAGTCACTCTATAAGGTTCCATTTTTACAAAGCACTTTTTACTCAGATTGATTTTTGAGGATGCCTGTGTGGGGGAGGACAAAGGAAAAGAAGCTGTCATGTTTTATTAATCAGTGAAAATATAATTTGTTCCATCTTATAAATAGGATATCAATCCTTGTTTGGCACTTTTATTTGTATGTTCTATGGTATGATTCTTATTTAGCAACTATAAAATTCAGGAAAACAAATATTAACATCATTATAGTTTGTTTCTCCTTTCTTAAAATAATAATGGTAGTATTATTTCTGTTGATTGTCTCCCCTCCCCTCCCTTTTTTGAAACTAAAAGCATTGTGATGAGCCCAAGACTGACCTCAGCTTTTGCTTGTCTTTTTTCTCTTCCCATTGATCATCGCCTCTCCTTGGAACAATGAATTTCTGGGTGATTTTGGTTGTGGCGTTGATATGCTATTCATGATTGTGTACTATCAAAGGTAAGAATGTTTTATTCCATAGTGAACTGTTAGGTCTACTGAATTCACAAAGTTTGTGTGGTGTATTACAAAGACTCGTTTTAATTTTACACTTTTTTTTTTCAAAAAGAGAATGTAAGAGGAAAAAAAAATCCAGAAATGTATTTTAAATAATTCATCTCATTGTCAACTATCAATAAACAGATACAAAACATTCAGTGGGGCATGGCCGAGTCAATTGCTGAGTAATTGTGCTTTGTCTTAAAATATTTTATAGAATATTATTTTTTATAATTACTACATAATTAATAAAATGAGTTACTGCAGAATTATTGAGTCTTATTCATGAAAATCTCCCTGATCTCCTGTTTATGAAGACTTCTCCTTTCTTGAATCTGTTAAATGAACCTGGACCTTTGCTCTGTGCTAATCATTTGTAATTATAATCTTGTTGTAGTCAGAAATTGTTTCTTTTCATTGTATCCTCAGCCTAGCACTGTGCCCTGTACACAGTGGGCCTAAAGCAGGGGAACACTGAAGTGGGAGTTAGGAGAGACATATTTGAGTTCTGGTTCTTGCTGACCTTGATCAAGTCAAGCTTTCTGAGACTTAGTTCACAGCCATCTGTGAAAAGAGGATAATACTACTCCTATGTTTTGCCTCACAGAGGCAGCCTTAGAGCATGGCATAAAAATGTAAGTTACTTTTATTGAGAATAATGAATGTTTGTTGAACTTGTTTGAATGGAAAATTCTGACATATATTAAGAAGGTTTGGTTGTCATTAACCCATGAGAGAATACTTCTGAGGGTTTGTAACTAGGAAAGAATCTGCCTCCCTGGTCTTCTAGCAGAAGTATTAGTAGGAAGTCCTCTTTGCCCTGGGGTCTTAGAACTTGTATTGATGTCCTAGGTGAAGCATGAATTAGGTAAATATGTACCTTTTTAATTATTGTATCATAGAATGACAGTTCAGTTATGTAATGGGCAATCCTATGACTAGGATTTATATATGAATATATGATTTAAATATTTTATATATAATATATACTTTTATATAATATGAATATTATATTTATAATATGAATATTTTATACAAACTTGTTGTAAAATTGCATATTACCTCACTGGAAAAATGAATAGGATTGAAAGCAGAATGAAAGTAAAAATATATTAGTAGTTATATAACCCCAGTTTTCAATGTTGGGACCATTAAAGTTTTTTTTTAAGTCAAATTTAAATTTAAAGGATAAATCTTGGCTAATTCTTCCAAAGATATGTATATTTATGCATATGCGTACACACACACACACACACACACACACATATATATATATATATATATATATACATAAAATTCATAGACAGTTCAGAGATCTTATTTTTTCATTGTTAGTTTTTAGGGTTGGAATAAATTTGTCAACCTGATGCTTGTGATATTTAAATAAAGAAAACAGAATTTTAGAAAAGCTATTCTAACTCCACCATTTCAGCATAGTTTTCTATGGAGCAGAAGTCCAAGCAGGATGAAAAGATCCTGAATTACCTATTTCAACCCTCTCTGACTCAATCTCTGCTATCTCTGCCTTCAATTAAAAGTGATTTTGACCTGCTAAATCCTACTAGCATAGGCTACAAATGCAAAAAGGACTCTGGCAATTAGTCAGTCAGTTCCCATCTATTTATTGCTTCCCATGTTCAGGTACTGTTTAAGGGATGCAGAGAAAGGCAAAAATGCAATTCCTGCCTTCAAGGAGCTTATATTCTAATGGAGGAGATGATGCGCAGATATAGGAGATATGTACTGTGGAAATGGAAGATAATCTCAGAAGGAAGGAATAGAGAAATGGAGGAGGGAAAGCTGGAAGAGCTTCCTACAAAAGTTGGAATTCGAGCTGCATCTTGAAGGAAGCCAGGGTAGCTAGGAGCTGGAAGTGAGGAGGTGCAAAGATATGGGGTCTGGAGATTGTGCCATGCATAGTGCTGAGTTTCCACAGAATGACTACTAATGGCATTTGGAGGAATTATGTAGAGTGTCAGCTGTAAAACAAACCCAAAACAAAAAACAGCAAATAGGTCAGTCAGCCCAGCAGAATCCTACAATGAGTGGAGGAGAGGAATTTAAGGGTAGGTTTGACAGGATGTGTTCAGGGACAGGAGAAGAGGGCACAGGATTCCAGTGCAGAAGAAAGGGTAGAGTTGTACTGATTCACCCAAGGAGTGGAGAGATAGGGAAGGGAAAAGTGAGGGTAGCCAGTGATAGCCCAGGAAAATGTTGTTTTTTGTTGTGGTTCAGTCTGACTCTTTGTGACCACATTTGAGGTTTTCTTGGTAGAGATCCTAGAGTGTTTTGCCATTTCCTTTTCCAGCTCATTTTACAGATGAGGAAACTGAGGCAAATAGGGTTAAGTGACTTGCCCAAGGTCATGCAGCTAGAAGTGTCTAGAGATTTTAACTCAGGAAGATGAATCTTCCTGATTTCAGGTTCAGCACTCTATCTACTGCCAGGCCCAGCCACTCTATCCACTGTACCACCTAGCTGCCCCAAACACCAGCGATGATGGTTTAGAAAAATAGTGTGCTTCAAATCAGCTTTCATAATTTTTCTTTATTGGATCTGTCATCGATGTAGGGACCCCTCTGAGGAAACTCCCTTTATCAGTGTAATCAGCACCTGCTCCTCAATTTATAGTCTTGTTATAGTCTTATCTAAGGGATCTTAGACTTAAGACTTAGATAACTATTGCTAGGCCAAATGTCTCCTCTTCTCCCAACCTTCTCCCTCCCACCTAAGAATGGTTTTTACATATTTAAAATACAATAAAACTTTATTTAAAATATATTTAAAAGAACACATTCTTAGTTTGTAGGGCCTTACAGAGCCCAGATTTGGCTTACAGGAAGGAACCAGGAGAATTGCCTGAGATACCACGAAGATGTGACTTGTCAGTACGTGTCAGGGGTAGGATTTCAAAATATGTCTTCTTGATGCAGAGGTTAGCTCTCTTCCCATTACACTACGAAGCCTCATTTTAAAATAATGCTTCATTTTTTATCTTTCCATTGTACTATACACCTGACTGTCCATCTATGCTGCCGATTCCTTCTTTACAAAAACCTTTGGGGTGGTGGTGATGGGGGACATCAAACAGCACTGAGCGTCACTGACTTCTGACTTCTGGGCATAAATGCCTGTCTTGGTAGCAAAAGAAGGGTGGGGGGAGGAAGGGGAGTAATGGGTGATAATGAAATTTTGAAGCAAAGAGTCTGAGTTCTGAGGAGTACATCCCTGAAACAACTATTATGGTAGAACTCTTTGCATGATAGGGTTTACCTAACTTTTACTTAGAATGAAGATAAATGCCATATTTGAAACTGGGCCATTTGTAAACCTTTGAAGGGGGCACATCTGACACTAGGCTGGTCTTCACTATTTGGAAAAAAGGCAACCATTTTCAGTGGCAGATGACTAATTCCTTAATTAATTAATGAGCTATTAAAAACTTTCATCCAGGCCATTATGGTGGTCAACAAGCCAGGACTTCACAAAACTAGCCAATAGGAGAAAGACCCACGTTCAGGAGAGTCAAAGCACCAAGAAATGAGAAGGGCCACCCATACGCACTGAGCTGTTGGGGTGAGGCAATGGGCTTCTTACTTTGCCCCTTCTAAAGCAACCCCCTGGGAGCTGTATTCACTCTGCTCACCTTAGGATCATGCTCACTGTGACCACAAAGTATCAGGTAATAGAATATATTGCAGCCTTAATCTGAGATTCCAAAATGCCATCATGCATTATTTATGTCTCTTGATTCAAAAATATATCTCAAATGAATTTAAATGAGGGGGATAAATTATTTCTCCTTTTCCCCTGATGACAGATTCAGACTGAATAAACCCCTTTATTTTATTTTATCTTGTCTGTTAAAATAGAGCCAACATGAGAGAGAAATAGGCTGTTCTCTTTGAAGTGATAAAAATGACTCAACTCAAGGAAAATCTTTGTCTTTAAAAAAGAAAAAAAGGCCTTAAAATTTTTTTTTGTCTTTTTTGACTGGGCCATATTATGTGCCAATCAACTTAGCCAGTGTTCGTAGAAATTCTGTCATGTGTGGCTCTGGAGTAAGATGAATAAAATTAGAGAACTGTAGGTGAATTATGAAAAAATATGTACCATGCTGAGTTTCCACAGAATGACTACTAATGGCATTTGGAGGAAATAATGTGGGAAGGACAGAGAAGGCTGCTTATTATTTATCAAGTGAATTATTATTAATCTATACAAATGCGCTGACTGTTTAAAATTCAGATGTAAAATGGTCTGTAGTTGTTAGAATGAAAAATGTCTCCTTTTCCTAGTATGATGAACACACTCTTACTCTAAGTCATCACAGCAGCTACAGCCTTTCTACAGGTATCACTTGACCTGTGTTGGAAGCTGGGCCTTTTTAGCTACAAATTTATAGAGAATTGACCCTTAAAAACAAAACAAAACAAACAGGTTTACACAAGTGACATCACCTGATGAATTCAAAATTTCAGTTAGAAGAAGGGGACTTAGTAGTTATCTAGGCCAACTTAAAATGTATTGAGGAAAAGTAAATAAAACACTAAATCAAGTAAATTTTACAGGGGTAAAAGGCTATGTTAAAATTCACCTTTTAAACTACATTCCCACTCAGTATCTTTTTTATTTTTATGGGAGATGCAGATGACTATAGGTTGACACAAGATTCATGGCATTATACCAGATAAAGTGAAGCAATCACCATATTGCCTCAAGGAAAATAAGTTGAATGGATGGTATCAGATATTGCTAATGTCCTTCCTGCTTTTTTGCTTTTCTAAACTCATACCCTTGTTTCAGGCCTACTTTGGGACTCTTACCTTTATGTCCATCCATGGACTTGTTCATCCTTAGATTTCCATGTTCAGAACCTAAGCCTTCGAGGGACCTTGCAGATTAGCCTGGAATTTTTCGTTCTTTCTCTTTCTCTTAATCTATCCCAAGACACTGTGCCCTTCCCTGCTTTACTTTCCCCTTGGTCTTTCCTCTTATTTACTTAGGGTTTACTGGGATTTTACCTTTGAAATATCTGAGCAGGGGTGCCTTTACAAGGAGGAAGCCATCTTCAGATTTAAGAGGTGTCTTACATTTACTAGGTCATGGATGTGTATGTATTTAAATGAATGAGGCATTCACCCATACATTTTTAGAATTCCGCAATTACCAGTTCTTTGCTTTATATTAACTATTGCCTTTTATTCTGACTTCTTTAAAAGACAAATGCTCCTGATAGGGGAAACATTTAATCCCTAACCTTTTAATAGGAATCTGTTTATCATTTCACTTTGCAAAGGACTTTAGAGAGCTGGTGGCTGGTCTTGGGACTCTTGGGATAAGAGCATCCCCAATTAGGAGTGGCAGAGGAGAGAACCTAAAGAGAAAGCTGGTAGTGCTAGAGACAAGATTGGTCTCCTTCACTATTTGACTTAATTTAAGAACATTTATGGGCTTTCTTAAATGTGTGAAGAGCAGCTAGATGGTGCAGCAAATAAGTCATTGGGCTTGGAATCATGATGACTCATCTTCCTGTATTCAGACCTGGCCTCAGACACTTATTAGCTCTCTGATCCTGGGCAAGTTACTTAATCCTGTTTACCTCAGTTTCCTCATCTGTAAAATGAGCTTGAGAAGGAAATGGCAAACCACTCCAATATCTTTTGCCAAGAAAAGCCCAAACGGAGTCACAAAGGGTCAGACATGACTGAAATAACTGAACAACAAAAAAAGCGTAAGACCGTACTATGGAAGAGATAAGAGATATCAAGAGTTCTCTGGTTGCTTAAAACCAAGTCTCAATAAAACCAGAGAGTTAGAATATCTTCTAAAAAAAGTTAACTTGCTGAGTGAGTATCTGGTCAATGAGTAGGAACTGAGTGCCAATCAGTTGGCATGATCAGGAGCAAGGCTGAGAGGAAATTGAATTGAATTCTTTGCCTTAATGGAATACAAATCACTCTTTCTGGTTGAAAATTTTGTTTGATTTGGTCAGTTGGCATGTGCTCAAGAAGAAGCTGAAATCAAATAACTTCCAGTCTAATTGTTAAGGTTGCCCCGATTCTTCTGACTTTCTTCATTTCCATTTACTTGTCAAATATTGTACATACACAGTCTCTTTGTATAAAAGTGTTTATTCACTGTTTTGTATATGGGCATATGTATATAAGAGGCTTTCTCATTGCTAAAGATCTAGGTTGATGAATAGTGCATATCCTTTAGTGATCATGAAGATCTCATTTCCTCTTTTATGGAGAAAATAAAAGCTACCTCTTCTTCTAAACTCTGTATCTCAAAACCCCCCTCTTATCATGCATCCATCTTTCTCTCCTTCTCTGCAGTCTCTGAAGAGGTTATCCAGTTATCCTGGTCCTTGCTAAGACCGACCCTTTTTACTTTTACTGTTGATCCGATCCCCTCTCGTCTCCTCCAGAAGATAGCTTCACACTCGTGTCTGTCCTCTCGTTCTCTCTGTCTAACACAATGCCTTCCTTACACGTAATAGAATCTTAATAAATACTTGTTAATTTAATTTAAATTTTTCCTTATATTGAACTTAAAGTTGCTGTTCAACTCCCATCTGTTTATCCTTGACTCTCTGTGACCACACAAGAGCCCAAACATGTAAATTATAGGTATCATGTAATACTTTAAACTCTCTTTTCTGCAAATTAAGCATTCTTATTTCCTTCAACTCATCTTCATATAACATGCCTTAGAGTTCTTTCACTATTTTGAGCACCCTGTTCTGAACATGCTCCGGCTTGTCCTTCCTTCCTTCCTTCCTTCCTTCCTTTTTTCTTTTTTTTCATTCTTACATTTCAATTTATCATTTATTTCTTTTTAACATTCTTTTCTTTTTAAATTTTGAGTTTCAAAGTTACTTTTCTATATACAAATGAGTGTGAATATGTAATCTTCCCTCGTTGAATCAATCCTGATGAGAGTGAGGTTCAAGCATTGCCCACTCCCTTATTTTCCCCTCCATTGTAAAAGCTTTTCCTTCCATCTCTCTTATGTGAGAAAATTTTCCGCATTCTACCAATCCCTTCCCCCTTTTCCCAGTGCATCCCTCATTCTTACCCCTTCATTTTCTTTTTTTGAGATCATTCCAACTTAATTGATATATATCCATGCCCTCTGTCTATGTAAACCCCTTTAAACTGCCATAATAATGGTAAGTTCTTAGGATTTACAGGTATCATCTTCCCTTATAGGAACATAAACAGTTTAACTTTATTGAGGCCATTATGATTGCTCTTTCATGTTTACCTTTTTATGCTTCTCTTGAGGGGTCTGTTTGAATGTTAAATTGTCTATTCAGCCCTGGTCTTTTCATCAGGAAGGTTTGAAAATCTTCTATTTCATAAAATGTCCATTTTTTTTCTTCCTGAAGGGTTATACTTATTTTTGCTGGATGTATGATTCTTGTTTGGAATCCTAACTCCTTTGCCTTCTAGAATGTCATATTCCAAGTCCTCTGCTCCTCTAACATGGAAGCTGGTAAATCTTGTGTGATCCTGACTGTGGCACTATGATATTTGAATTGTTTCTTTCTGGTTGCTTGAAGTATTTTCTCTTTGATCTGGGAGCTCAGGGATTTGGCTTTTAATATTCCTGGAATTTTAATTTTGGGATCTCTCTCAGGGGATCATCAGTGGATTCTTTAAGTTTCTGGATCTGAGATATCAGGGCAGGTTTCCTTGGTAATTTCTTGAAAGATGAACTCTAGGCCCTTTTTTTTTTTGATCATGGTTTTCAGGTAATTGAATGATTCTTAAATTTTCTCTCCTCATTTTCCCGGTCAGTTGTTTTCCAATGATCTATGTCACATTTTCTTCTATTTTTTTCATTCTTTTGTCTTTGTTTTATTGTTTCTTGATGCCTTATGGAGTTATTAGCTTCCACTTGTCCAACTTTGCTTTTTAAGGAATTTTTTTTTTAGTGAGTTTTTGTACCCTTATTCTATTTGGCCAATTTTGCTTTTTAAGGAGTTCTTCTTTTCAGTGGATTTTTGTGCCTCTCCATTTGGCCAATTCTGTATTTTAAGGTGTTATTTTCTTCAGTATTTTTTGTGTCTCTTTTATGAAGCTGTTAATTCCCTTTTCATAATATTCTTTCATCGTTCTATTTTCTTCTTCCCTAATTTTTCCTCTATCACTCTTATCTCTTTCATTAACTCTTCCAGGAATTCTTGTGCTTAAGATCAATTAGCATTTTTCTTTGAGACCTTGGTTGTAGCTGTTTTCACATTGTTGGCTTTTTCTGAGTTCATGTCCTGGCTTTCCCTGTCACTGCAGTAGCTTTTCATGCTTAAATTCTTCATCGTTGTTGCTGCTGTTTCTTTGTGCCAGTCTATTTCTTGACTTTGAACTTATGTTAAAGTTGGACTACGCTCAAGCTTCAGGATTTTTCGTATTATTCTTTTCAGAGCTTGTTCTGGGGCCTGCAAGTTTTGTTGCTTGGTGGTGTGATCCCGGGAGAGGTGTGGTCACTTCTCCTGATCAGTGCTCTGGTCTTCACCCAGGAGAGGTCCCTATCCCTGCATCCACAAGCACTAGTGCTCTTCTTTGCTTTGGAACTGTGACCAAACTGTGTTCTGTTCCCTTGTGACCAACCTCCAGTGTTCCTCTCTGCCCTGGAAATGTGACCCAGAACTGCAGATGGGCAACAGAATTGATAATTAGCTCCAGCTGTACCTAGTGCCAGAAAATGGTCCTATGTAATCTCTTTCTGACCTGTTGTCCTACCCCCTTACAGTATTTGAGTTGAGAGTTCCTGAAACTTCCCTCTGCTGCTGTTGTGGTCTGCTGGTGCTCCCAATTCATGTGTGGACTTCAGACAGGCTTCACTCTACTATCACAGACGTCTCCTGATGACCTCTTCAGTTTTCTTAGGACAAAAACTGCTTCACCCTGTTCTTCCGTTTGTTCTGCTGCTCTAAATTTGATTTCATCAGTTATTTTAAAGATATCTGGAGGGGAATGTTGAGAGCCTTCAGCTGAGTGGGCTGCCCCTAATCTGCCTTCTTGCCTCTTGTCAATGTCTTTAATGAAATTTAGCCCTCAGAAACACAGTATTCCAGATAGGTTCTAGCTAGGGCACACAGTACAATGGGACAGCAATCTCTCTCATTCTGGGATCTCAGTTTCTGTTCATAGAACTTAAGTTCACATTAAATTATTTTGGTTGTCAAGACACACTATTGACTTAAATATCTTTAGCTTGTAGTCTACTGAAACTATTGGATCTTTTACATATAAATTACTATGTAGCTCCCCACCTCTCATTCATCTTCTCCCGTTGAATTTTTTTTCCTTTTTTGCTCAATGCAGTACTTTTACATTTTCTCCTATTAAATTTCATCTTATTAGATTTGATTTATCATTCTGGCCTGTCAAGAGGTTTGTGGGTATCCTAGTTCCTTCCTGCCTTTGTGCCATCTGAAAATTTTATAGTCATGTAACTATTGCCTTCATCTAAATGATTGATAAAACTGTGGAGTTAAGGGCAGAGCTATGTCCAGACTGACATAGTCCTAAAAATTACCACTCTTTTGGTCTGGTTGTTCAGACACTTCTGAGTCACCTTTAATATTACCGTTCATCTTACCTCTCTCCATACTGTTATGTGCCTTTTTGCAATTCAGATCTACAGTATATGCACAAACATTCCCATGATTTAAAAGAATAATAACCCTGTCAAAAAGGAAAATAGAGTTAATATGGCATAATTTGTTCTCCAAGAAACTATGCTAGCTTTCTGCTATTACTGATAACCTTTCCACATGTTCACAGGTCATGTTTTAAATAAAGTTATTACAGAATTTTGACAGGAATTGAAATCAGGTTCATTTGGTTAATTTCAGTACTATCGCCCCCTTCCAAAACCAGGACATTTATCCATCATCAGTTCTTTGAGGGTCTCTTCATTTTTTACTTTCTCAAAAAATTGACAGCAGTTCAGAAATGATATTGGCAGATTCATTTGTGATTTCATTCATTGAAGGCGACTAAATGCCACCCCTTGCTGTTCAATTTATCTCCCATTTCAAGCCATACTACCCTTCTTCTAGTCTCCCATGTCTTTAACCTCAACATTACCCTGGTCTCCTCTCTCCTTTACCCCCACATAATCTAATCAGTTGCCAGATCTTGCCATTTCTACCTTCACAATGTCTCTCACATCCAACCTCTTCTCACTATGCTGCACTCAGCTATCGCCGTAATTTGGGCCCTAATTGATCTCCCTGCCTCTTCTCCCACCACTACAGTCTGTTCTACATGCTGTTGCCAAAGTAATTTTCCTTAAATGCAGATCTGACCATGTGATCTCCCTACTCAGTCAGCTTCGAGGTTTTCCTTTTGCCTCTGTGTGATAAAAGACAACCGCTGTTTAGGTTTTAAAACTAAGCAACCTGATCCCAGCCTAACTTTCTATTGTTTTGATGTTACTCCCTCTCCCACATTTGGTAATGCAGCCCAACTGGCCTTCTCTCCTGTGTTGCATCTGCCTTTTCACTGCCCTTACCACACGCCTGGAAGGTACACCTTCATCACTGCTGCCTCCCAGAGTCTTTTTCTTCCTTTAAAACTCAAATACTAACTACCTTGTGCATCGTGAAGCCCTTCCTGGTTCTTCCAACCATTAATACCCTCTTTCTCCCCATCTACTTTGCCTTTTAACTACTTTATATTACTTTACTTTATAATGATGCTGTTTGTATTTACATATATTCCTGGTATATTCGGAAGATTGAAATATACGCTTCTTGCATGTAGACACTGTTCATTCTTTATAGTTGTATCCTAGCACCTGGCACAATGCCTGACACATAGTAGGCACTTAATGAATTTTGATTGACTCAGTAAACACACACACACACACACACACACACACGCACACACACGCACACAAGATACAAGTTGAGTAGTAACCTCAGTAGAAAAAATGACTTTTTATTTGTGTTATATTTTCAGACTTACAAATCACTTTCCTCAAAATATCCTTTGGTGAACCAGGTGGTATAAGTATTATCCCCACTCGATAATTGAAGAAACTGAGTCTCTGAGGGAGATAAAGTAACTTATATGCCCATGATCATCACATAGATGTGGATAAACCTAGGTGTTCTGATCGCAAGTCCAAGATCTACAGTGTCCAACTTCTGCCTCCTTTCTGTCATTCAGTATCACCATCCTAGCTACCCTAAGTTGGGGCACCTTCCCTTTCGTGATCATTCTTTTGCCCTTGTTACAACTAAAATTTTTTTTAAACTGTCTTTCCTTTTTTGCATTCATTTGCAAGACTCAGCTCACTCAGGACTTTGGTGTTCCTGGCATTTCTCTTAAGGTGTACCAAGCCCTGCTCTTGCTTCCATTTTCCATACCTGTCTTTCTAAAATGTTTGGTCCTTAGGTTTCCTGTGCAATATTGGTCTTTTTACTCAATTAGGTTTCCTTTTTCTTCCTCATTAGAACCATTGTATTTGTGTTGTCAGAATTTTTCCTTTGATGATTTCCCAATTTACTTGTAGTATCTTAGGCCATGGGAGGCTATATTTCCTTTTCTGATTTCTTTGGAATCTGATCTCCTGAAATCATACTCTGCACGGTATTTCCTTCGTCTGTCTAAATCTGAACTCTGTGGTCACTGATGATTTCTGTTTCTACAACCCATTTCTCCTCAGTAGTGAAAATTAAGTATAAAGGTTACATTCCCACTGGTCACTTTCTCTACCTTCAACACAAATAAATCCCTTTCAATATTTAATAATCGAAAGTAGCAGTTTTCAAACATTTTGGACTTAGGACACCATTACACTCTTAAAATTTATCGAGGACTCCCCCTAAAAGAGCTTTTGTTTGTAAAGGTCACATCTACTTATATTTACTCAGTTAGAAATTAAAACATCATAATATTATTATGAAAATAGTTCTGATCTCACGAAGGCCCTAAAAGGGTCTCGGGGATTGTTAGGGATCGCCAGACCACTCTTCAAGAATCAGTGATGTAAACAATATACAGTTGAGTTGTGGTGTTTTTTCTTCAACATAAATCTTTGGACCTCGGTTTCCTAACTTGTAATCTCTCTAATACCATCTCTAAAAGTCTGTCCGTGCTACCACTTTGTATGGCAGAGCACGGAGTGTGCTGCTTTTAATAGCAAAGCTTTCTGTGTTTTCTTTCATGAAAAACTGCTCAATTTAATAACAAAGGAATTTCATTTGGGACCAAATCTATGTGGATAGTAAGTTGTTTACCTGAAAGTAATCGAATCCCCTACCTTGCTGGATCGGATGTGGCGGCAGTACCTACCTTAGGGAGTAGCAGTAAGTAGAGTCAATAAAGCAATTTAAAATGGAGGAAAACCTGCCCAGTTGAAGTTTAAAGGACAGAGGAGGCAATCTGAACCAGAAAGGAAAGGGCCCTGAGTTTGTTGTTAGAAGACCTGGGCTTGAATCTTGCCCTTGACTCATCCTACTTGTATGACCTTGCTATCCGTCCCCAACCACTCCACCTGTCAGTAACTTCAATGATAAAAATAGGAGGGTGGGACTAGATGACCTTTCAATCCTTGTTTTTGGCAACAGAATTTAAAAATTCTCTCACCGTGGAAAGCCAATTTTATGTTCTTGGGAAGTCATCTTTTATAACACGCAATTTTAATTTTAGCAGTGAGAATCATGGAAGGATTCTGGATAAGAGGTTAAGAGCAATGAAATTTCACACGCACAAAAAGAGAATTATTTACTTTCCATATTTTTTCTTGGTATTAGATACTTGGTGCTTGGGCTAGTGAGTTTATGGGCAGCAGTGTTTTGAGCTGATAGTAAAAGAAGTCTAATTACATGGGCCACACAAGTCCCCAAACCCCAACAATAATTCCCCTTAAGCCCTGGTGACTTTGTTGTTAGATCTATATCCACTACACTCCAGACCCTAGACATACATTTTTGTACATTGCATTTTATTTTTATTTATCTTGTTAGACATTTCCTAATTACATTTTCTGTGAGTTTAATACTTCTGTTTGCACTATATAATTTATATCATAATTTTGTCTTTTGGCTCAAAGTTCAGTGATCTTTCTCCTATGCCTCAGTTCTTTGTTTAGACATACATTTTTTATATGAAGAAATCTACTATATGGAAGCTAAATACTTTATAAATAATATCTCATTTGATCCTTGCAACAAACCCAAGGAGGTAGATGCTATTATTATCTGCATTTTATAGTTGAGGAAACTGAGGCAAACAAAAGGTAAGGAACTTGCTTTGGGTCATACAGGTAGTAAGTACCTGAGGTCAAGGTCACATAGCTAGTAAGTGTCCAGGGCTGAATTTGAACTCAGGTCTTCCTGATTCCAGGTCCAGCATTCTATGCCCCATACCACCTAGCCACCCTTATTCAGAAAATATAATTGCTAGATCAGGTATTTATAACAAATGCTATAGAGTACCAAGCATTTCTCTAGAGAGTTCTCTCACATTACACTGGTTTTCTGGAAAATTAGAAAAGAGTAGAAAATTAGAAAAGCAGAAAAACTTGAGAAATGAAACCCAGAAAGACTAAATTCGTTGAGGAAATATTCCTCAATGAAACTGGTTTTGACCAGCGTTACTTTGTTTTAAAATGTTCTTTAAATTACCACTGTTCTATTGATTATTGCTTTTTCATTTCTGAAGGGGGCAAAAAACAAAAACAAATTTAAAAAAAAAACATGTTTTTGCTTCCAATAAAGAAATGGAGAAAACGGGAAACATTTCTTTTTGATTTTTCCACAAACATCCTTGAAAGGAGCCTCTGGTCTTTTGCTGTGGCTGCTGATGGACACTGATTAAACCCAAGTTTGAGGATGCATAAGAGCCAAATCTCTTGTGAAAAGCAGTGAAACATTTTGAGGGGGAAATAGACAAAGGCCTTAGGGACATAGTTATGTCTTGTAATGACCTCTCTGTCATTGCTGCCTTCAATAATGATTTGTCAGGAGAATGACGGAGTCAGCCATAACTTAACTACAGCACTGCCATATTTATTATAGATGTGACATATCCAATGTGAACATATCTAAAAGGCTACTGAAGCATTAAGCTGATTCTTTGTGCTTTGAAATGTTTTAATTTGCTTCCCTTTTTTGCTATATTTCCATAAATTTTACTTACTCTGAGGGAAATTTGAACATTTTTCACATTCCAAATTTCTAGGTTTATGATGTTGACATTTTCCTTAGTGTATTTTTTTTGGCTATAAATTATTGAGATATATTAAATAGAACCCTGCCTTCTAGGCTCAGAGCACCGTGTGAAATAGATGAAAAATAAATGATTTAAGCTGGTACTAGCTGGTTCTAAAACAGCAGGTTACAAAAGTAATAATGCTAGAAGAAATGTATAAGTAGAAAGTTTTCAGTGGTTTAAAATGGGTGCCTGCACTAAAATGTGGGAAGTATGTTACAGAAATTTTCATCAGCCAAAGAATTTTTTAGAAGCCTAAAAGTCATTTGCTTATAAAGCAGAAAAAAAACCCTTTAATGCAGTACGACAAATTAAATACCTATAAGGTTATATATGTTTGCCACTTCTCACCCAAGTAATAATAATAGCTAATGTTTAGCTAAGTTAATAATAATAGCTGATATACAGCAAGGTAGTTAGTGGCTCAGGGCCAGGCGTGGAGTCTGGAAGACTCATGTTTCTGAGTTCATATCCAGCTTCAGACACTTACTAGCTGTGTGAGCCTGGGCAAGTCACTTAACCCTGTTTGCCTCAGTTTCCCCATCTGTAAAATGAGCTGGAGAAGGAAGTGGCAAACCAGTCTAGTATCTCTGCCAAGAAAACCCCAAATAGGGAGTGTAACAACAATACTACTTGCAGATGCTGTGGGGGGTGTAAGGCCAATAACACCAGCACACAGGAGGGCTGCTAGCACAGGTTCTTTGATCTGCTTTTCTAAAGGAAAGCAACTTTAAAGGGGTCAACAATCTTACTTCAATCAAACATATATATACATACACATATCTACATACACATATATACATATATACACATATACATGTATATATATACATACATACACACACACATATATGTATATAAAATTTCATTCACTTAGTTCAGGGGAAAAGGGGAAAAGTTAGCACCCTGAACTTCAGAGAGAACACAAACAGAAATTACAAGCAGAAATTATAGAAACAGAGCAAATACAAACAGTAAAGACCAACAGACGGGGCTTTCAACTGTCTGACCAAAAGCAATAGATACATAGTTACCAGAGAGAGAAGCACCAACATCTGGGTTTTCAAAGCCGGGGGGGGGGGGGCCCTTAGCGACAGCTACGTAGAGTCTCAACTGGCTACATCACACGAACACTCTTCCCACGAGTGAGCCCCAAAACAAAATTCTAACCTTAGTGTATATATACCCATCTTCAGGGCCAGAGGGCATCGCAACCCTTGTGACCCCAGGCTCATGTGACTCAGGTTCAAAGCAGGTCACACAGGCCTATTAAGGCGGGGAGGGGGGAAGATCTTCAAATTGTATTAACGTTACATGGGGTCACAAAGAGTCAGACACAACTGAACAACAACGAACAACAAATTCATATATATATATGTATACATATCACTTTATGTTTTACAAAGTGCTTTACATCTTATCTAATTTTATCCTGATGACAACCCTGAGAATTAGGTGCTATTATCCACATTTTGCTTATGAGGACTTGCTCAGCCTCGTGCAACTGGGTGTCTGAGGAGGGATTCAAACTCAGGTCTTCATGGTACTAAGCTCAGTGATCTATCCACTATGCCACAGAGAACATACACTTTCTAAATATAAACGGGGACAAGGAAGGAGGGGGGAAGGAATCCTTTACCATATTTACCACTTTACCATATTTTTTGTTCACAGCAGGAGTGGCCTTTCTGGGCCATACTAGTAGTTCTTCTTCAGTTTGAGGCCTTCTTTGTGGACCTCTTTCTTATTGGGTGGTGTCTTCTTTACTGGGCGAGGAGTGGTATTGTGCGCGCCAGATCTGGATTATAGAGCTGGAGCTGAAAGAGACCTCCAAGGTCGCTGCTCCAACCCCTTCATTTACAGAAAAGCAAAACTGAGGCCCGGGTAAATTAAATGACTAGTCCAAGGTCACAGGTGGTAAATGACAGAGGGTGGATTTGAACTGAGGCCCTCTGAATCCAGAGACCTTTTAGAACATGTTTCTTCCCTCCTTACTTGCTTGTTGTTGCTTGTCTTCCCTTGTCCTCATCGGGAGGGGGATATCTGAGGCAGGGCTGGGCTAAGTCATCAGCCCCTCTCCCTTCCAGAGTCATCGGAGTGCAGTGGCAAGATATAGATCTGCCTGGTTTATGGAGCCCTTTTAATCGCTCACTCAATCAGCAGGCATTTATTAAGATCACACTATGCACCAGGGCCTGAGATAGGTGCTAGGGATACAAGGTCAACAAATGAAACAATCCCTGCCCACAAGAGGTTCATGTTCTAGGTGCTGCATGGGGATGGGAACCCAGTAAGACCGATTTTAAATCCTGGCTCAAACATTTCCCAGCTGTGTGATGCTAGGCAAGTCACTCAGTCTCTCCCAGCCTCTGTTTCTTCGTGGATAAAATAAGGATGATAATGATAATAACACCTAACTTGTAGGGTTGTTGCCAGGATCAAACAAGATAATATTTGTAAATCTTTGCAAAACTTAAAGAATTATGTAACTGTTAGCTGTCATCATCATTGTTATAATGGGGAAGACAAGCGCATATCTAAATATATATATGGATGGATAAATATAAACCAAATATATACAGATGCACGAAAAGTAGTTAGGTTGTGCTGGTAAATGTTTAATAACAAGATACGGGGGAGAGGGAGGATGTATGCATGACGCACTTTTAAGTTTTATCTCTATTTTTCCCCATCACTTTCTTAAGTCTAGACAATCAACAAAACAATAAATCAGCATTTGCTGGTTTCTGAGGAGTGCATGCTCACGCTGAAATCGTTCCAGCACATGCTGAATATAAAGTAGTTTGGGAGAAAGAACACTTAGCAGTTGGGGAGAGCAGATGCAGAAAATGATGCTTTAGTGTTAAAGGAAGAGAGGGACTGTCAAAGGCAAAGGTAAAGTCAAAGTGCATTCCTGGCCCGGGGGACAGACAGCCTATTCTAAGGTCTTTGATGCTGATCTGCTAAGGAAAGCCAACTTGAATTTGTCTATGTACAGATTCAGTCAGGCTTTTCCCAGTATTTCCTAAGTTTATGCTCATTCTGCAGTTGTTCTGATCAGCACCTGTTTCAGATCTTCCCTTACAAAAAGCTGTTTAAAGCAGCTGCTAATAGTCGAGACCACCCTAATTCTGATTCTTCCCATCCGTTTCCCTTTCATTACCCCTGATCCCGTTAGCAGCTGGTTTTGCAGCAGGTTAGGGGAAAGTTGTTCTGATCTGTAGCTGTGAGAGTAGAGTTGGGGAAGGGCTCAGCTATCAAGATAAAAAGCAACAACATAATTTTGGGAAAATGCTTAATTCTAAAATGTCGCGTCCTGATGGGTAGAGGTCTATTCCCAGTTTGCTGCTGGCCATCGTCCTGATGATGCTGCACAGATCCTGCATCATTTGGCTAGCATTTTCATGCTCCATTTTAGAGCATCAGGGCTGGTAGCTGTTATAATGGATGAAGCACTTGGCCATCATGGACAGAATATTGCATTAGGAAACAGGAGGACAGGGTTCTCCTTCTATCCTGGATCACATAATTATTTTATCTGGATGTTTAACTAAGAACTACAGAAGGATAAAGGCCTAGCCCAAAGTCAGGCACAGCATAGCATCATGATGAATCAGAAGACTAGCCAGCTTTTGCCCCTAATTAGCCCTATGATCTTGGATAAGTCGCTTCACTTTTCTGAGCCTCAATTGCCCTTTATGTAAAATGGGTTTAAAATATTTGACCTGCTTAAAGGCAAAGGATTAGTTCAGATGATCTTTTCAGATGTCTCCAGTTGTAAAATTTATGATTCTATTAAGAGTAATTTTTTTCTTCTAAAATGAGAGTTCAGAATATTTTTTTTTTGTATCATAGACCCCATTGGAAGTTTAGCAAAGTCTATGGACCCCCTTTTCAGGACAATGTTTTTAAATTCATAAAATAAAATTCATAGAATTACAAAGGAAATTATTTATATTAAAATGTAGTTACCAAAATTTACATTTTTTTGAAAAAGTTCACAGATACCATGTTAAGAATCTCTGCAAACTGGGAACACATCTGGTTCCAGTAAAAAATCTCAGGAAGGGAAATGCAAAGTCATGATCAAGAGAAAGAATTTCTTTTCTTTTTGATGCTGCAGAAAAGTATGGCTGTACAGAAAATATAGGTTATATCCTACAGCCTAGGGTAGAAGAATAAGAGTGAGGAAGTAGGAACACATTTACTGGACACCCTGATGCCTCTGAAACAGTTTGATTCTAAGAGGTACGTTGTGTTTGAAGGGCAACTTTTTACCTTGTCCTTGAATGGAAGTTTCAGCTTGATTCTTCAGCAGCTGTGGCTGCCTTATTTTTAAAATGTTCCAGACACAAGATACTTTACCACATAATGATTTTCTTTACTTGTTGGATATATGTATCATCTTTGACCATTCCACATAATTTTATTTTATGCATTTTTCCAGATTATTGCAGAGAAGCAACGTGTCTCTGATTTTATGAAATAAACTTGTACGTTTTTTATTCATCTGGCCATCTCTATTTAAAAGAATTAAGTCATTTAAGAGATGATTTGCAAGATTTTTGTGTTAAATATGTTTGTCAAGGTATAAAGTCTTGTTTGTCAAATAATTCCAGTTCCAAATATTAGTGAGGGGGGAGAAGGGCCTATAAAACTGGTTTTTCTTTTTCATCATTCTAAAAAGGCTGCATAGGAAATAGGAGATGGAGATAACTTCTCTTTGAATGGTTTCCCTAAAAACTGTACTCATGCTATTATTTATGATTTTTTTAAAAAGGAGCATATTCTAAAATATTCCAAAACTAATAGATGCATATGTTACCTCCTTCCCTTCTTCATTTTGAGAATGAATAAATAATTTCTCCCACTCCCCATCTCATCATATTTTTTCTCTTTAGCAAACTGGGCTGTGGTTGTTTAAAGTAGTTATTTCGAAACCTTGACTATAACATTTCGAAGCAATAAAAAGGACCCTGTTTGGAAGAATGTTCATAAAGAGGTGTTAACTGTAGTTAATTGGTTGACCAAACCTGCCTATATGTCTTAGCACTTCATATTCGTGGCTGGGATTTATGTGGATAATTTCCCCACTTCTTTTTTCAGTCACCTGATGAAAAAGAAAGTATTATGCAAATCAGTTATGCCTCACTGATCCATCATGATTTGCACGGGGACTGAAATAACCTGTGAATGGAAATGGGTTAGGCAAAAAGGAAAGTATTTAATCTACCTAGCATCTTCCCTGGTTTGGGGCTTTCACTACTTTTCTTGGTTCCTTAAGAGTTTGCTTGACCGGGCAGATTATGAGACAAATACATGAAACTTGAGTTCTTGTCTACATATGTGAAATGAATTGACTCTAATACAAGTAATCTGTTCATTTTGCCCTCCCTAGCAATCAGTGCAGATTGCCTTACAATTAATTTGTCTGTGGTGATTAGTATTAATTGTGAAGAAGATCTAAATGGAGTGATGGGCTATACTGTGGTCTGACTTGGCCTCTAGTGTAAGACACAGACTGAAGTTTCTCTATTAGGCGATGTTCTGTCCATAACCAAAGCAGAGATTCAATTATTATTATTGGATTAGTTAATTTGATCAGAGCAGATGAGTCAGAGGAATACTTGGCCTGTGTTATCTCTGGGAGAACTTTGAGAGCCCGCCAGAGGACCAGGCTCTCTGTTACAATCATTAGCATCTGGAGAACTGGGCTTCACTCTGGGGTACCATACATGCTTGCTTACCCTTGTCCACCAACACCGTGAAAGCTGCATAAAATCATGACAGAGGGCAGAAAGTCCCGGGCCTGGTTTTGTTCGTCGTACCCCATATGCTGAGCACACCTCTTCTACATCTCAAAATGTTCTTTTTAAGGTAAAGGTCTCCTTTTCTGCTTATGATTGATTTGAACCCCAGACCGCCCCTGTGCATTCAGACTCTACTCCTGTGTCTGCTTCCCTGCTGGATGTGGACCTCTGAATGCCAAATCTGCCATACTAGTATGCATTCTGAACCTTATCCTCCAGTTGTGTTTTTGTTTTGTTTTGTTGCTGTTCAGACATTTTCAGTCACGTCCAACTTTTCATGACCCCATTTGGGGTTTTCTTGGCAAAGACATTCGAGTGGTTTACCATTTCCTTTCCAGCTCATTTTACAAATGAGGAAATCGAGGCAAACAGGGTTAAATGACTTGCCCAGGGTCACATAGCTAGGGAGTGTCTGGGGCTTGATTTGAACTCAGGTCTTCCTGACTCTAGGCCCGGCACTCTCTCCCCTTCACCACCTAGCTGCACCCCCAGATTTTAGTTTTGTCTTAGAATTTGGAGTTAGTACATACCCATTTTCTGGATGCAGTCTTCCCTGGCCGTGGTTTGTGGGCTTTGTCTTGCTTAGCTCTTGCTCCTGCTAGCCCTGCCCTGTGTTGTATCCTTTTTGTTTCCTAGCCAGTGTTAGGAGACTGCCTGCTTAGTTATCCTTGCCGGCATTGTTAATGGTCTCCCTATGGATTATCAGCCTATTACCTGTTGTGAAGTAGGGTGGAATATTAGAAAAGGCCCTGGTTCTGGAGTCAGAGGACCTCGGTTCAGATTCTAGTTCTCATGCTTACTAGCTATGTGACCTTGGTCAAGTTAATTAGCTTTCCTGGGTCTCAGTTTCCTTATCTGCAAAATGAGGGGCTATTATCCTGTGATAAACTATTTACTTGTAATGTGGGGCATAATAATAACTGATATTTATAGAGTTCTTAAAAATTTCCAAAGTTTTTATATCCTTATTTATATTTCACAATAACCCTGTGCAATAGGTACTGCATATCCTATCATCTACCTTTTTTTAAGATGTGGAAACTGAAGCTCAGTAGACCCTCAGTGACTTGTCAATGTCACAGAGGTAGTGTCAGAGACAGTTCAGGGTCTTCCTGAATCCAAATCTAACCCTGTATCCTATAATGTTATACGCCATTTATATGATAATGTTGTATCTCTCTGAAGTAAACACACACTCAGGTCTCACCAGAACAATATGTTTTTAGGGGATATTAGGTAGCGATAGATCAGTCATTGAGACTAGATTGAGGTGATAGATTTTTTTTTTTTGCTTTTTGGCAGGGCAATTGGGGTTAAGTGACTTGCCCAAGGTCACACAGCTAGTACATGTGTCAAGTGTCTGAGGCCGGATTTGAACTCAGGTCCTCCTGACTCCAGGGCCGGTGCTCTACTCACTGTGCCACCTAGCTGCCCCTAGAGGTGATAGATTTCTGCTGCTAAAATGAAATAATCATTGAATTATAGATGTGGAAGTGATGGTAGAAATGATTTAGTCCAACTCCCTACCTCATTTTCATACATGAAGAAATTTAGGGCTACGAGGAGGAAAAAGCTCGCCCCAGATCACACAATGATCTATTCCCCCCCCCCTAGAATATTTATGATTACATAGCTTTAAAATGTTAGTCAACATTCCCATTATTAGTCAAAAATTTGAGCAAACTACAGCTTTTTTTTTTTCAAAATGTTCATTGGTCCTATAGGTAATTGGGTGACTGTTTACGTCTTGAGCACCTTCTTCAAATCTTTGTTAATAGTTAAAAACTCTTGCTTACATTAGAAGCTTTCCTATTACAAACAGGGATAAAACAAGGCTCCCACTCTTCTTATTGTTTGACATAATTTTAGAAATGCTAGCTATAGCAAAAACAATCAAATCAAAACTAGATAACAGAATTACAGTTATAAATATTGGCAAAAAGGTAATATTGTCTATTTGCAGAGAACATGACAGCATGTTTAGCAAACTGCAGAGAACTGGTGAAGAAACTAATTATAGTAAGTAGTAGCTTAGGCAAGGTAGAAAGATGCAAAATAAATCCACAAAAATCATTAGCATTTCTATATAGCACCAACAAATATCAGGGAGAAATAATAACAAGATATTCTATTCAAAAGGACTTCAAAAACATAAACTATATATCTTATAATTCATCCACAAAATGTTTTTTATAGGAATAAATGGAGACTTGGGGTTGTTCCATGTAAGTATAGTGGAATTACAATACTGATTAAATTAATGTACAGATTTATTCCTATACTAATCATGTTGTTGAAGGAATAATATTTTAGAACTGGACAAAAATAATTCATGTGGCAAATTAAAAGGTCTGGAATCTCAAAGGAAATAATGAGAAGTTCAAATGAAGGGGCCACAACATCACCAGGTCTTTGACTATGTGTAATAAAGCAAAAGTCATCAAAACTATTTGGTCCTGCTTTAAAAAAAATAGCTCGTTGAAGTAGACTAAATTAACAACAAAGAGAAGCAGTTAAAAATAGCAGTCCGTTGTTTGATGAACCCATTTGTTTTGCAAGTATTCTGACTTTATTTGTGCGTGTATTTCCTTCATTACAATATAAGCTCCAAGAGCATAGAGATTATTTTGCTTTCATCTCTGTATCCCCAGTACCTAGCATTGTGCTGGACATACAGTAAGTGCTTCATAAATGCTTGATGATTGATTCTTATAAAAGATCACATCATTTAAATATAAGATGATATCAGGTACCTTTAACAACTATGGCTAGGAGGTAAATTTTTAACTAAGTATGAGAAAGGACAGATCTTTAAAGGTAAAATAGAAAATTTTGACTTGAAATGTGAAGGTTTTGCATAAATAAAATTAATTAAGGTAGAATTTAAGGAGAAGGAAAATATTTGCCAGAACTCAGATATCCAACATATATATGCATATGTATATGTACATACATACAAACGTTATTACACCAAAAGATATATAAACATATATGACAAAGTCATTGAATGGTGACAGATATAAATAATTTTCCAAAAAAAGTTACAAATCAGAAATGATGACATAGTCAAATCATAATGGTGACAGAAATGAAAATTTTAAAAGACTCTGATTTTTTACCTCACACCATGGAAATTGGCAAAAATGGCAAAGGATAGAGCTGATGTGAGAGAAAAGGATAATTGATACATTGTCGGTGGCAGCAGATTGCTGTAGTTATAGATATCAATATGAAATGATTTGAGAAAAGTGCCTACTGTCCATATACTTTGACCCAGCAATACCACTAGTGGGCAGCAGTCAACAAGTATTTATCAAGTGCCTACTATGCCAGTCACTGTGCCACCAGGTACTGTGGATGAAACAATCCCTACTCACAAGGACTTTATATCCTATGGAGGAGAAAACAAGGATACACCTATGTATGCACTATAAGTATAAAGTAAACAAATACATACATGCTTACAAAAAGAGGTAGTTTAGGAGGATGAGCATCAGTAGTTGGGAGAATCAGAAAAAGGCTTCATTTAGAGTATGATGCCTGAGCTGCAGCTCCTGGGAAGAAGTGGATTACATAAGGCAGATGTAAAGAGGGGATTCAGTTCAGGATGTGGGACAGTCA
Source organism: Trichosurus vulpecula (assembly GCF_011100635.1). Taxonomy (NCBI): domain Eukaryota; kingdom Metazoa; phylum Chordata; class Mammalia; order Diprotodontia; family Phalangeridae; genus Trichosurus; species Trichosurus vulpecula. The sequence goes on along the minus strand of NC_050574.1, from coordinate 132,677,447 downwards.
GTACAAAGTCAGAGAGGTGGGAGATGAAGGCACAGAGGAGGACTAGTGAACCTCAGTTTGTCTGGATCACACAGATGGAGTGTGTGTGTGTGTGAGAAAGAGAGAGAGAGAGGGAGAGAGAAATAGAGAGAGAGATAGCAGTGTTTAATGAGAAAGGAGAGATAGATTGGGGTCAGGTTGAGTAGGCATTTAAAAGCCAAACGGAAGAGATTACATTTGATCTTAAAGGCAAAAAGAAGCTGCTGCAGTTGATTGTCTGACAACAGTGCATCGGATAGCCTGGAGTGATGGCAGACTTGAGAAAGGGAGATTAATTAGGAGACTGCTGCAGTGAACTAGGTGAAAGATGACGAGAGCCTTAAGTTTGTAGTTGTGTGGCTTTGGAGATAGCCTTGGAGGTGAGAAATGTTTTAGAGATAGAAATGACAAGATTTGAATAAATGGGGTTCAGGAGAAGGAGGAGTTTAGAATAAGGCTGAGGTTATGAATCTAGGAGAATAATGAGATTGTGGTTCCCTACTTCAAGGGAAGTAGGGAAATTTGTAAGAGGAGAGATTTTTGTTGTTGTTCAGTGGTTTCAGTCCTGCCCTAACTCTTTGTGACTCCATTTGGGGTTTTCTTGGCAAAGATACTGGAGTGGTTTGCTCTTTCCTTCTCCAGCTCATTTTGCAGATGAGGAAACTGAGGAAAACTGAGATTAAGTGACTTGCCCAAGGTCACATAGATAGTGTCTGCAGCAAGATTTTACCTCAGACCTTCTAGATTCCAGGCTCAGCAGTCCTCTCACAGTGCCATCTAGCAGCCTCCAGAACCATCCAGAAACCAGTTCTAGAAAGTAGAAACAATGTGGGTATCCTTAGTTTGGGGAACGGATAAAGAAACATGGTATATTATTTTCATGTTACAGATCATAAATATGAAGAATTCAGGGACATATAGGAGATTTTTATGACCTGATATGGAACAAATTAGGCAGAACGAAGAGAACCCTATATATCCCATGGCTACAACAATGTAATAAAAGTTCATTAAAAGAACATGAATTTTGAACAATTAAAAAGGAATGAAGGTCCCAGAGGACAGATAATGAAACATGCATCCTCTCCCTGGCCGCCCCAGACCCTCCAGGGCAAAGGGGATGGTGACCACTAGGACAGACCGTCATATATATTTTCAGATACATCACTATATTCTAATATTTTTGCTTAATTATTTTTCTTTGTCACAAAGGAGGGTTCAGTCTATAGAGAGCAGGGGGCTGAAGTGGTTGCATCAGTAAAATATTAAATAAAAGTTTCTCTCAACAATGTTTGGGCTCATCAGCTTTTTATCCCCTCCCACCTCACTTTAACTTCAGGCAGGATTTCATATTAATCCTTTCCACTAATTAAGTCACTCACCTTTAGGGCTGATGTGGATTAATCCACATTTCTTTTCAATACAGCTGCTACCACAAGCCCTGGACATCATTAAAAAGACTGAGGCCAACCAAAGTGTGATACTCTTTTCTATGCTGCTTTGGGGCGGAGGGGGAGATGGGGGCATCTTCCACATGACCTTCAAATTGGACATAGTTCTTGTAATGCACAGTTTATAATTTTGCTTCATTTGCAACTGAGGATTGGGGTATATAGGCTCTAGCAAAAGGAAATGATTCTGAAAGTAGAAGGATATAGGGATCGTACGATGATGGTTTGGGAGTTGGAAGGTATGCTAGAGATCATGCAATCCATTGACCCCACTTCGCAGATGAGGAAACTAAGCCCAGAGAGGTAATGTGACTTATCTAAAGTCACACAGGAAGTCATTTTTGCCTCCACCTCTCCTCAGAGGATCATAGCCACATTAGAGGAAACATGTCTACTCTCTGGTTAGCGAAACACCAAGGGGCTGTCATTCTCTTAAAGATGCTGTGTGGTCTCATATCCAGGGACACCATTTAGAGCTAGGAGTAGTTCTGATGTGCAGCTGCATTTTATTTTGCTTGTAGAAATGCTGTTTGTCTATATTTTTTAGGGTAATTTCAAATTATATCCTTAGTTCATATCTTTTTTTTAATGGGTTTGCAACATCTGTACAGAGCCATGCACATATGCATGTCTCCTTACCTTACAAAAAAAGTCTGTTTATTGAGTGAAGCTCAGCCTATGATAGCATTCGATTTATTTAAGGTCCTGAGAGAAGGGGGAACAATCTCTAGGGCAGGGGAGTGGGGAGGGGAAAAAAGAAAAAAAAGTAATTTACATGATAACTTTATTATATATTTAAAAGGAAAAGCAAGTTACACATCATAGATTTGTAGTTTCATGTGCAACCATCTTTTCATTATACTGCATTTTGGAAATGTTTGTTTTATTCCATAAATTAAACATAAAATAAATAGAACATTAAAAAAGATACACTTTAAAAATAATTTCATGATCTCAACTATAATTCTGTGTGTATGTGTGTGTGTGTGTGCGTGTGCACATGTTTGTTGATTAAATTACAAATAAAAAGGAAATTTATAATAATCCTCAGAGCTGCTGTCTGTGCAGAGGAGTTAGATGCATCCTGAAATCCCTCACTGGAATAGTGTTTCTAGTATAAGGGTTTGTGAATGTTAGCCAGAATTTGCCCTGAGGGTGTTGGGGAGTGGCTCAGGAAGGCAGCCTGCAGTGACCCAGACCACATATGCTCATTGCAGCCCCTTCTCCAAGGTGATGTTGTAAGCACAGTTGTTGGCAGGCGGGGCAGACATCAAAACTTATATGAGAGCACCAGATCTTTTTGGTGCCTTTTCCCAAAGAAGGGAAGTCTGGAAAGCCATTAAGTGCATTCAGAAGAGAGGGAAGGCCCTGGCCTTTACTACCTGGCTTTGCTAGCAAACCTCACCTAGCTATTCCCTCACTCCATCTATACGCTTAAATTCTCTCAGTTTGAAAGAAATGACAGCTGCCTGATGCCCTAAGTCAGGTAGTTGTCAAGCCTTGGACAGAAGTCCTGGGGCAGGCAGCTCCCCCATAGTCTAGGCCCCTCTGCCACATAATAATAATAACAATTAACATTTGTATATACTATACTATACTAAGCACTGCCTCATTTCATCTTCACAATAAACCCTGGGGAGGCAGGGGCTGTTATGGTCCCCTTTTACAGATAAGGAAAGTGAGACAGGTGGAGGGTAAGTGACTTGCCCAGGGTCACACAGCTAATAAAAGGTGGTATTTGAACTTAGGCCTTCCTGACTCTAGGCTCAGTGTGCTGTCCACTGCACCCACCCCCTAGCTGCCCTATCTATTCTGTCTTTTGCCTCCTTTTCCTGCTAAACTTTTACTTTCCCCCAAATATTAGTGACACCAACTACCAGTTCTGGCTAATGACCCTTCTTGAAAACACACTCCCAGGCTTGTCCTCTCACTCTACAACTGCCCAAGAAAGAATCCGGATAATCTAGGTTGGCTGTTCCTCACTATTTAAGATAATGGCCTAATTGCTATTTATGTAGGTCACTCGCTGATGTGTAAGTAAGTACCTGGTGGGACCTTTATGGTGGGGAAGAATTAGACGTGAAACCCAAATAGTTGGGTGTCTGGGTTTTTTTTTTTGATTGGTTGTTTCTTGTTTCTTTAATGGTACACAGGGCTATCTTCTCAGTATATAAGGTGTTGGACCTATTTCCTTATCTATGTTGTATGGTATAACTATGTAGGTGACCTGTGATTAAAAAGAGGTTGTTTTTGGTACTATCAGCCAGATTTGTAGCAGCTTGGTGTAGGAGGCAGAGTGCTGGATTTGGAGTCTGGAAGACCTGGGTTCTAATCCTACCTTAGATACTTGCTAGCTGTGTGATCCTGGCCAAGTCACTTACCCTCTGTCTGCCTCAGTTTCCTGATCTGTAAAATGAGAGGTTTGAGCTAGATGACTTCTAAGGTCCCTTCCAACTCTAGGTTTGCGATCCTATGACCCTGATGGGTTTAATTTTATCACTTACAGATCTCTGAATATTTCTTAAGTAAACACTTGTATGACAGTAGATTGATTATATGAAAACAAAAGTAAACCAGAAGAGCTTTATGTATTAACTCTTAAAGCTCATAGAAATCTGTTGGTATAGTTGGAATGTGTTTAAATTCTAGCCAATTTAGTATTTCATTTATAGATAATGCCATTTCTCAACCTACTTTAAACATGCTCCCTATGGGAAATGGTAGGCATTTCTGTACATATTTCACTTATATTTTTAAAGTATTGAAAGGGTTCTGATAAGCAAGGAAGAGTAGCTATAGTACACTCTGAGAACCCTGACTAAATCATAGTGGGAAGAGCCCTGGACTCCTGAATTCAGGTCCTAGCTGAACCCCTTATTAACTTTATGACTTTGGGCAAGTCTCTTAATGTCTCTTACTTTCAAATTTCCTCTTCTGCAAAATGTGACAGATAATACTTGTGCTGCCTACCTCAGAGAGTTGTTGTGAGTCTCAAATGAGATAATGTATATAAAGTGCTGTAGAACTGTAAAACCACCATATAAATGCAAGTTTTTAAATTACACATAGGATGTTAAATGATCCACATAGTGATGTGGCTGAAAAATTCAGAGATTACATTCCCATGTCTTTCTTCCCTGTCCCTACCTACTCTTTCCCACCCCTTAGTTTAACGTATTAGTGAGTGGGTTGAAGTATCTATTTATCAAGAAATTGTATACTTGGAAAATCACCAAAATCATTGTCAGCAGTTCTAGTAGAGCTGGACTTTTTTTTTTTACAAAGAATAATAGGTCTACATATGAAGAGTAAGAAAAATATAAAGGGTATAGAACTATATCGCCTTTCTGTGAAACTATTTTCCCTTATTCCAGAAACACCTAAGACCCCATTTATTTAATCTCTGATTCTCCCTCACCATATGGTGAAATTATTCCTTTTAGCATTGAGCTTTGGATGGTTGGATTGACTCTCAGCATTCTTTATATATTCATGGATGCTCTGTGAGTTGAATCTAGGAAAAAAATATGGGCGGTATATAATTCACCAATTATGAAAGTGCCAAAGTTATGAACCTGTGCAAAGATGACTCGCAAAGAAATTAACATCAAAGATGGAAATGGAAGCAGTAAGTACACCACTTATTTGAATAACAATCTGGCTCTATCCCTAGAAATGTGAGCTTTATTCAAAACAGCATTTCTCAAAGCCTAATTTCCCATATAAACAATTCTTTATAGTGGGGTTGCATTCCAAAAGGGCATCTCACACAATGAAGTAAGGAAGATAAAGCCAAAAACTTGGCAGGGAACAAATAGTGCTTTATCAAAGATAGCCAGTGTCAGTAAGACAGTCCCTGCTTTTAAACTAGTTATGCTTACAGTTAAATCATCTTAAGTGGGCTTTTTCTTTTTATATTTTTCTGTTTATTATCCTTTCCAGGGCTTGACTAGATTAGAAAACTAACTTTCAGAAGAATAAAAAGGTATACAACAATAACAGAAATTAAATTGCAGAAAGCAACTATAACATTATTTATTGCACTACTATTTTATCTCAGGAAATTAACATATCCTCATGGGATTTTAGGTATTATAAGGACTCAGCTCCCCATATTTCTATTCAGATTCTACCAGACTAAAGTCTGCAAAAGCCTTCAGACAAAGGAAACCAGCAAATTGACCTAGTTGAAAGAATTTCAGTAAACTAATGCCATTTATTTTATATTTTAGGTGCCTTATCTATGATTTCATTTGGGTCAGGATCACCAATGAAGATCAGCAACTTATTTGAAATCAATTGAAAGTCCCCTGGGGGTATTGCCAGGTTAAGAATTTCGCCTATGGTTACTTAGTGTGTGTCTGAAGTAAAATTTAGACCTACTTCTTTCATACTCCAAGGCCACCCCTTTGTCCAGTATACCATGATAATCAGATCTATCAGGGACCATCAAACTTTGACTCTCACGATAGTAAGAAAGGATTATTTAATCTAATCTCCCTTCCCATCAAAAAGTATGAATTGTGTCAAGCCAGAGAGGTAACATGGTAAGAGAAAAATTCTAGAAAAATTCATGGTAAGAAAAGTAATTAGATTCAGAGTCAGAGGACATAGATTGGATTCCTAGCTCTACTCACACTACCTTTTTAGCCATGATCAAGTTGATTAACCTCCCTAGGCCTCAGTTTCCTCACTTGTAAAATGAAGGGATTGAATCAGAAGTCTTCTGAAGTCCCTTCAAGTTATAGATCTATGAACCTATGATCAATAAAAGGAATGTATTGAATTATAATGTGCTAACATCCTGTCTACCTCTAAATCTAATATTTTTCTCTATCCATAAATTTTATTATAATTTCTATTGATAAGCATATGTACCCAAAGTTCATAGAGAAAGGAAAAAAAAAACAGAGAAGAATGTTGGGAAGTTCTGACCAGTTGTCAGAATTCTTGTGTTCACTATAGTGTTAAGGTTTTTGTCCTGTTGTGCTCTTTTGGGAGACCTATGATCCTTAGATTGTTTCTATGTATCTTGTCTTTGAGATCAGCATGTTTTGTTTATTTATTTAATGTTTAATGGTTTTTTTATTTAATGTTTTGTTTAGTGTTCTTCTTCTTACTGCTTTTCTTCTTTACCTCTGTGTCTTTGCACTCCCAATCTATTGTTCTTTCTTTTGTTTCTTTGGTGAGGTCTGCCATTGCAGATTTCAGGTTTTCTCTCAGTCCATTATTTTTTCTGTCTAGGCTGTAAATTCTGTTCTTATAATTTTCATTTCTCCTTTGATCCACTCGGGAACAGTGTGTTGTGATTCCTTGTTCTCTTCACATTCTACAACTTATCAAGTGTTGGATCATTTTTCTGTTTCACAGTAATTATTCATAGATGCGTGAACTCTTTTGCCTGATCTGGAGGTCATATTTCTTTTTGTTGTTACTGTTTTCCATGATGATTTATCTGTTTATGTTCAAGTTCTTTGAGTTTTCTTCTACGAGAAATCTTTGCTCATTTCAGTTTTTTCTCCTTATTTTCCCTTATCACTCACTTTCTGACTCCCTATCCTTCATAGTTGTTTCTTTCAGGGTTGTATCTCTTAAGTGTCATAACTTTTTCCCATGCCGGACAATTCATGATTCACCAGCCTAGGTCTCTACCCCAGACAATTTTTGAGTGGTTAGAACTGCCCCAAGCTGTGTGCAGTGCTTTTTCCTCAGGGTTAATGGAGTGCTGCTCATCCCTGCCTGCGTATTACGTCCTGTTCTTGTGTCCTGTCCTGCTCCATTTGTTCCTTAGTACTTTGGCCTGGCTCTTGCATTTCAGAACTTTGCAGTGCTAGTACTATGGAGTGTGGCCTCTGTCAGACTTCTGTTTCTGTGGCTGCACTGGCTGTCTGTTGCGAAAAGGGCAAATTTCCATAGCCCAGAGCCAGGGTCTCTGTGGTACTGGAAAGGAGGAAGGGGGAACTGGATGGTGGGATGTATATTGACTTTATATCACACAACCCATTTTGTTCCTGTCTTCCTCATCCTTTTTGACCTTTTTCTGTGTGTATAACATGAAATCATTGTCTTCAACTGGTTGTAGTCAACATGGCTGTTGCCCTTTTCCTTCTGCTTTATTCAGTTGGCATCATTTCATATGTCTTACAACTTTTCCTTGAATTCTTTATAGTTCCTTATGGTGTAATAATAAGTCACTATGTCATATCATAATTTATTCAATCATTCCTTAATCAATGGATACCTGGTTTATTAATGTCTTGCTATTACAAATAGTACCGCTAAGAACATTTTTCTAAAAATAAGTCTTTTTCCCCCATCAATAATCACTTGGGGTATAGCCCCAGTCATGATCAAAAGGTATGCACATTTTGGTAATTTTTTTCTGTAATTTTGTTTCAGTTCCAAAAAGGCTGGACTAAATAAAAATTCCACTAGCAGTTTAATAATAATGTCCTTCTTTTGCCAGCATTGACTTTTGTGTGTTGTTTTCTTTGCCAATTTGACATGATTCCAGAGGATTTTCAATTTTTAAATTAGCATTTTGATTAGATATTTTTAACATTTAAATGTATTTTTTGAGAATTTCCTATTTATATCCTTTAGCCACTTATCAATGGAAGATTTACTCTTACTCTGATAAACTTGAGTCACTTCCTTGTGACTTTTGTTGTTATTGAAAGTTTTAATGGGAGGTTTCTTCCACATTTTTCCCCCTTTCTGCTCTGAGTACATTGCTTTTTATTGTGGTGGGGAGGGAAAGTTAAAAAAAAAACCAAATTTATCTATTTCATCACTTATAATGGCTTTTAAATTACTGCTTCTTAAGATCTTATCTTTTCTCCACAATTGGTAAAGGACTGACATCTTAGAAAAAATACCCACTTTCCACTCTTTTGTGAGATGTATCCTGGCACAGTGACTAATAGGAAAACCTTGATGTTAAAATAGATATGTGACCAGGCACTGGAGTATAGTGGATACCACACTGGCCTGGCAGAGTGACCATCCAAGGTGAGAAGGTCACAAAGGAAGGGTGACCTTTTTAAGGGTAAGAAGGCTGCTGCTGTTGCATGCTGGAGAGTTGGGAGTTGATTCTGAAGAAGATTCAGTAATGTGGCATTTTTCAAACTGCATTCCATGAAGTCCCAAGGTTGGATAGACTACAAGCAGGGTCTGTGAAACAATATCAATGCAGATCATCCCTCCGCCCCCCAAATATTTCACAGCTTACATAATTATGAAATTATGCATATCAGAATGCTTACTATGTTCAGCCTTTCTTTTGGCATGAGAATAGGCTTATTTTTCCTTTATTATGTTTTAGAATTCCCCTGACCCCTCTTTATCCTCAAGGTTATTCCATGCTCTTGAACTCTAAGGACCAGCATTTATGGGCTCCAACCTAAGCCCCAAAGTGTCCTGTGGTCAAATTAGTTTGGGAAACACTGCACTACAAGATGCTGACTTGCCTCTGAATCAATAGCTTTAGTGTGAAATGTCTTTTGTGGTATAAGAGCCTCCTACTTTTAGATATGGGTTTTTTCTTAAAGTTCTTTCTAAATTAGTTGCTTAGAATTCAGAAGACATTTCTATAGGAACAATGTTATAAATGGCTAAGTTCCCAGGCAATCCAACAAAAACCTATTTATGCTGTACTGTAGCTGAACTATGTGACCATATAGAATCTAATAATCTTTTATAACATTGTTTCTATGGGAAAATTTATTACAATTTCCAACTTAGGTCTCCAGGCTCTGGTGAGACAGTTTTTTTTTAGACAGGAGGTATTTTAGTTGAATTGTTAATTAAACTGTTTTATTTATCAGAAATGTCTAGTCCTCTGGCCATGCCAGACAATGTAGGTATCTTTAATGTATACATTAGTCAGATTTAGAAATAATCATATAGAACAAAAATATTTGATATTTATAATTGACTTATTGACTCATGACTTATGCTGGGAAGGCAGAAATAGCCATGTTTAGGCTGGCTCTGCCTGGGCTGGACTGAAATACACTTGAGTTGCCCCATCTGATTTCCCTATTCTCTCTAAATCAGTTGCTATTTGTAGGTTGGTAAATTGTTGATAGTAATTTTTAATGCTGCTTTAAAGCCCTAAAGAGGGAAGGGCATGCTACCCATCGCTGTGAAATGGTTTCCTTTAATCTATTTATATCTGCTTCATTTTCTCCTGTCCATTTTACTTGACATTTTTATTTGTATGATTTTGTTTTAATTTAACTTGAGCATAAAACTGAAGTCTTAAGGAAAGCTAACGTAATGGCAGCTGTGAACTGATTTCCTAAGGTTTAGTGGCCAGATGAGCTGTTGCTCCTCCTTATCTCTCCTTTTCAGAATCTTTATCTTCCTTCCAGACCTAGTTCAAATGTCACCTTCTCGTCATTATGCTCCCTTATTCCCCTGTCACAGCAACCACTACCCGCTAGCTGAAGGTGGTCCCTTCCTCCCCATATATTCCTGGGGCACTTGGTCTGGATGTTCCTCTTGCTTTCTGTAATTCGTATTATTATTATTAGTGTATGTATCATCTCCCCCTAGGAGAATACAAGCTCCTCTCCAATGAACCGTATCGTGTTTGTCATTAATCCCCAACACCTAGCCCCACAATAATGTGTCTTGCACACAGCTGGTGCTTAATTTTTATTTTAGTAATATTTGTAAATAGTAGATCTTAAATTGAAAACAGGAACAAAAATTATCCCAGGAGAATGTATTTTGAGAGTTTTGAAATGTCAGCATACCATAACCTACAGAACTTTTCTGTCATGATAATGATATTTATAAAATGGCAAAACTTAAGTAGTGTTAATCAGTCATATCACTTTCCCTGGGGTAATCAGACTTAGGGGAATGGATTCCACCAATCAAATTCATGAGTCTTATTCATAAACAATAGAATGCCAATGTGTTAATTTACAATGGGAGATCATATTTTTGTATTCACTATTTCCAGTACACTTGTCCAGTTATCCAGTTACTTGGAAAGATGAATTTGTCATTATGAGATTGCTTGTTGAGCATGGAATTAGAGCAAAGGGAATTGGTAGCCCTGTGCGATATTAAATCTAGGCTATGCCATTGCCTGAAGAATTTCCTCTATTCTACTTTAGCATTCTAGTGACAAGAATACTTGCGTCTGCCCAATGAAGTCTGTTTTCGTTAAACTCACCAACAGTTGTTGAGTGGCAATTATATTCAAGGCATTATGCTAGGCCCTGGAAATACAATGACAAAAATGATATAGCATCTGCCCTCAAGAAATTTAATTATAATGTAAGTGGGAATGGAATACAATATGTTTACAAATAAATGAATACAGATTAGTACAAGGATTTTTAATCTCCTTAGGTGCTTGTAGTCATATTTTCTTAATAATCCCTAAGCTTGTTTAGAATCCATGTTATAGTATACTTGAAATTAACTTCCAGATCTTTTCCATACTGCTAAGGAATTTGTGCTGTTAATTTTTTGAACCCAAATGTAGGATTTTACATTTATCCCTGTTAAATGTCATGTTTATGATTTCAGCCTAGCATTTCCCTCTCGATGTTTTTGAATCTTTGTCCTGTCATCTAACATAGTGACGGTCCCTTCTAGCATTTTCTAATCTGCATATTTATTTAATAAACCCTTCCTTCTTTGTCTTTATCTAAGTAATTGATTTAGTAGGATATTTATAGAGGTAGCTAAGTGGGGAAGGGGATAGAGTGCCGGACCTGGTGTCAGGCAGACTCAATTCCCTTAGTTTAAATCTGGCCTCAGACACTTCCTAGCTCCGTGACCCTGGGCCAGTCACTTAACCCTATTTGCCTCAGTTTCTTCATCTGTAAAATGAGCTAGAGAAGGAAATGGCAGACTTCTCCAGTATCTTTGCCAAGAAAATTCCAAACAGGGTCATGAGGAGACGGACTCGATTGAAACAACTGACAACGAGGATATGGCCAAGGACAGAACCCAGTGGCTCAGACTTCCTGCCAGCATAACAGAGGGTCATTAATCAACACTGTTTGGGTTGTTCATCTGATAGTGAGTCTATATAACAAGCCCATCATCTGGCTTACATCTGATCTTCTGATAGACCAAATCATCATGAGAAATTTGACATGCTTTGCTGAAATTGAGGCCTACCGTTCTATTGTGTGTACCTGATTAATAGACCTAGTGAGTTTATTTTAAAAAGAAAGGAAAAAAGATATGTGTATATATATATATATATATATATATATATATATATATATATATATATATATATATATATGTGTGTGTGTGTGTGTGTGTGTATGTATATATATATATATATATATATTTCTGTACATTCGTTTGATTTGACTAGCTCTTCGTGAATGTTAGTACCTAGTGATTGGAACTCTTTTTCAAATGTTTTGAAACCATCTAGTCATTAATTTGTAAAGCTGCTCCAGGAATCCTGGCTATGCTACCTGGTTAATCTGTGTGACCTTGACTTAATGACTCTGGGTCTCAGTTTTTCTAAGGTGTAAAATGATAGGGTTGGATTAGATGGACTCCAAATTTATGATCGCATAGGATCAGTGTCAAATTGACCAATTGGTGATTTCTAGAATGTGCCCTTCCTCTTCCAATTCTGACAATAATGAGGAGCCAGTTGCTGATACATATATAATGGGACCCTTTAGAGGAAATGACTTTTCCACCTTACAATTGATGATACAGAAGAAGAGGAAATCTGGAAATACAAAATACAGAGAAAGGGCTGGTAGATTCCCTGGCCTAAACTTCTACAAGGGAAATTATCACAAGAAGGATGGGAAGTTTTCTGTGATGGAATTCTGAAGACTGAAACAGAAATGACTGTGATGTAGCATAAAAAAGGAAACTTAACTGTATAAACAAACTAGTATAGACATATAAGGATTCCATCGACCCACATAAAATGTTTAAATGTGTGAATGAAAGCAAGGACAAGTGACTGAGGGTGAGTACAGAAGAGTGACACCATCTTCTAAGAATGTTAAGCTCCAAATGAGCTGATTAGAAGAATAACAGATACTTTGATTTCATAGTCTTTTTTGTGTAACTCCTTTTATTTCATTCGTTCAACAGTTATTTTTTGAACACCTGCAAAAGGCATTATGCTGGTTGTCACAGGTAAAGGCAGATAAGGCATTTCTCAGTGAAACACGTCATACGGAAATACTTAGAAAGTTTGAAACCTATTGAGACGGAGAAGATAGGAATGTTTGAACATCATTGTGAGTGAGTCGTGTTGGAAAGACCAGCTGGTTTGTCTGTGACTCTTTGTTTAGGCAGTGCCTTTGTCTCATTCCTACTGTGAATGGAACATAGGAAAGTGTAGGAATAGGTTTTCTTTCATTGCAGATACTGTCAGAAGTAAGTGCTATTAAAAGTATGCTTTTTTAAAAACTATATATCCTGTTCAGGGCCCAGAGGGCCCTGGCTTCACCAAGGCTAGGCATGGAGAAGTTCCCCACCCCCAATATCACATCAGATAGAAATCAATGGCTCCCAGTTGTCTCAGTGCTGAGAAATACAAAAACATCCCACTTTATCTGCCCCATTCAAACAAAGGCCAGAATCATTAAAGGTCAATGGCAAAAAGTCCCACCTTAATTACTGTTACAGAAGTTCCAGCCAGCCTGGAAAGGCTTTGAGTATGCACCCAACAATAATGGACCCTATCTATGTACATTGTTCAAAAACCAGTCTGGGTAAGTTTGGAGAGGCTTGTCATCAAACTAGAGGGCTATGAGGTTTGGGAGCAGGGGGAGGGAGGGGAATATACACAGATATGCAAACATGTATGTATGCACACAGATACACATATGCCATAGACAGGGACGACTAGTAAGTACCTCTGATATGAGGCCTGCTGAGCCCTTTTCAGGGCTGCCTTCCACCTTCGGTTCACCCAACTCTCACCTGTGTCTCCAAGAATCTGTAGCATGTGAAGAGGGATTGGTGAAAGGAGTACCAAAATAAATTCCATTATTGATTCTTGGATGGTCTCTATAGATTAGGTGTAATAATTCTAAATTCTGTTCAAGTTAATCTGAAGCTACTCAGGCAACATGTATATGGAAGAATCTTAGCATTTATGCCTGGACAGTTGTCCCTTTTCTGTTTTGGGGGGGTACTGGACCTGTGATTTCAGTGACATAAGGAACTCCTGATGAGAAAATTCCTTTGACTAGTGCAAGTTGGTACCCGTTCTGTTAATAGTCTTAGAGATTTGACTGGGGCACTGAGAGGGCACAGGGCTTGCTCAAAGTCACACAGCCAGTGTATGTCAAAGGTGGACTTGAACCTGGGTCTTTTTGTTTTTGAGACTGTCTCTTTTGAACGTCACCCTGCCTGGTGTTCTGGGATGGTTGTTTTTATTGTTTTTGGAGTCAATTTCTTTCCCATCCCATATTTGGATTAGTAATTGCGTAATGCTTTTCACCCTAATTATTGTATTTATATTAGTTCATCCTTTATGGTATACATATGGACCAGAGCAGGATAATCTTTATTTACATAGACATAAAGGCAAGTGATCTCATAAGGCTCTAATTACTATGTCCTATGCTGTCTGCTAGTGTCAAAACTTCTTTCTAGACACATCTGTTCATGGGCTTTAAAAACAAATATGTTCCATCTCTTTTTAATTAGCTTTGCATTGCTCCATTATGGTGTCGATCGTAGACAAGCTTCTTTATGTCCACTCGTTGCTCATTTGCTAGCTCGTTGTTTTTTTAAGCATTTGTAGAAGGTCTTGTGAAAGAAAAAAAATGACCAACATCACCAAGGATGGCATTGGAGGGCATGAAAAAAATAATATGAAAGGCTCCGTGGGCTCAAAAATTAGAGAGATGTGGCTTTCAGCAAGACCGCTTCCTACAGCCTTCAGTGCAAATGGGCTTCTTAAATGTTATTTATGGGATTGGCTCAAGGATACTTTTGTTTATTTTCCATCGGTGGGAATTATTTTTCATTATGCTCACATATAATGTCAGCTTTGATGTGTGACCTGACATTTGTGCTAGGGCATAATGAGAACATCACATATTCAGCTGGTCCTGCTATTCCCTGCAATGAAATTACAGCCAGACGAGTTCTGCTTTCTGGCCTGATTTGTGCAGAACAACTTCCATGAGGCTTGTAGATGCTTTTGTCCCATTTTACAGATGAAGAAACTGATAAAGGACTTTCCAAGACACATAGGCTAAATTCCACCTCCTGTTCTATCCCTAAAAGCATATCTGCTTTTCAAAAGTTGTAGATTCAAAGCAGCGGTCTCCAAATGTTTTTTGATTATACATTATTAGTAGCATTTTTTCCCTGGGTATGGAAGGAAAAAACTGAGGCAGACAGAGGGGAAATGACTTTCCCAGGGTCCCATGGCTAGTAAGTGTCTGAGTTGGCATTCAGCCCCAGATCTTCCTTGTTCCAAGTCTAGCTCTCTATCCGTTGTCTACACTGCCTCCATTAATCTTTCTAGTCACATAATTATCACTTTTAAATAGTGTTTATTATACTGTGAGCTGCGCATGATGCCGTACATGTTTTCCTGTCAGAATGGCATAATTATGGTGGTTGTGTAGCCAAGATTTTCTGCGACACTCTTGATTTCAAGGAAAGAAAGTCTATTTTTAACGAGGTTTTGCAAAAGGAATAGTCTTTGTCAGATCCAATTTTTGGTTGAGTAAACACAGTTACAATAGGCATAGTTTGTATATAATGCATGTGCATGCTCTGTAGGTAATCCTTCCATCTGTACCATTTGTCCCATACCTTCCTGTTTCCTACGGAACGTTACTATATCAACTGCCTTATGTCTTTTTCCACGTCTCTCCTTTCCACCTCTCCCATCATTCTCAGACATTTCTTCTTTTCTGGCTTCTTCCCCTATGTCTGCTAATAACTTAGGTTTCCTCCTGTCATAAAACAACATATGCATGCACACACACACACCCTTCTCTTAACCCAGCATACCCCCTCAAACTGTCATTCCTCTTCCCCATTCCTCTTTATTGCTAAATTTCTAGAAAAAGCAGTCCATGCGCAGCTATATTTACCTTCTTAATACTCATTCATTTCTCACCCTACCCCCTGGATTCTTGCTTCTATCTCCCTTGATTTAGTGAAACTTATATCACCTACAACCTAATTTTTAAATCCAGCACCCTCTTTTTCAGCCTTTTTAGGGGGAATACTGTAGATTTGGCTTGCCTAGGGTTTAGCACAGCATTTGACAGAGGTTCTCATGCTGTATTTGTGGATAAGATGGAGAAATGTATGCTAGACTATGGTAGCTAATTGGATTTAAAACCAGCCCAATGGGTGAACTGAAAAAGTAGTCATTAATGATTTGATGCCAGTTTGAAATAACATCTCTAATGGAATACCCTGAGGGATCTATGCTTGACTCTTGTAAAAAATTTTAATTAATTATTTGGATGATGGCATATGAATGCTTATCAGGTTTACAGACAACACAAAAGCTGAGATGGGTAGCATTGGATGACAGAGCTAAGAAACAAAAATACTTTGATAGACTAGGGTGATTCTGTCAAGATGAAATTTAATGAGAATAAATGCAAAGTCTTTTATTTGGGCTCAAAAACATCAGTCTCACAAATATAAGATGGTAAAGGCATATTAGACAGCAGTTTGTCTGAAAAAGATTTGAGGGTTTTAGTGGCCTATGAGTTCAATTAGAGTCAACGTCTAGCAATCAAAGAAGCTAATATAAGAGAAATATTTCGTTCAGGAGTAGGGATAAGCCAGTCCCTTTGTGCTCAGACTACATTTGGACTATTGTCTTCAATTCTATGTGCCAAATTTCAGAAAGGACATTTATAAGTTGGAAAGTACACAGAGGAGGGCAACCAGGAGAGGGAAAAGCCTATAGATTATGCCATATATGAGGTTTAATTTAAAGGACTGGGGAATGTTTTAGTCTGTAGAAGAAAAGACTTAGAAGACAGTAACATGGTAGTTGTATTTAGGTAATAGAAGGACCTTAACATGAAAAAGGGATGAGTATGTTACTGAAGGACAAATTTAGGCAATACTTCCTAACAATCTGAGATAGTCAAATGTGGAATGGAATGTTTTGAGAGTTGGTAGGTTTTTCATTATTGGAACTCTTCATTCAAAGGACGTATGACCCAGTGAAGTAAGTATTGGGTAAGCTGTGGAGGGAATTCTTATTCAGTTACACAGTAGATTGCATCTCCTCTGGGATGTCTTCCTGTTCTAAGACTCTTTGGTTCTGGAATCCTCATTCTCAGGCATTTCTGTAGCATCTTCCCCTGTCTTCTTTGACACTACTCTCTCATCCTTTTTTCTTAACCTCTTTCACAAAATGATCGTTCTCTTTCTGCTAGCTCCTCCTGCCTCATAAGTGTGACTGTGCTACAATACCAGTTTGTTAACTGCTTCCTTCCTTTCTATATTCCTTCTCATTGTCTTTTTGATTTTTTTGAAGGGGGAGGGCAGGGCAATTGGGGTTAAGTGACTTGCCTAAGGTCACACAGCTAGTACATGTGTCAGGTGTCTGAGGTTGGATTTGAACTCAGGTCCTCCTGGCTCCAGGGCCTGTGTTCTACTCACTTTGCCACCTGGCTGCATTCCTTCTCATTGTCTTTGTCTACTCTCAGTGCTTCAACGACCACCTTCATGCAGATGACTCATAAACTTAACATCTTCATCTTCAAACTTTGACCTGAGTTCTAGTCTCATATCACCAAATGTACTCTGGATATCTCCATCTACAATTACACCACTGTCCCTTCAAATTCAACATTTTCATAACTGAATCTGAAAATTAAAATTTTGTAATCTTTCCCTCACAAACCAAACAGACAAAAACTAAACTTGTCTTTTCTCCTTATTTTTTCATTTGTGTCACTGGTACCACATTTATATAGACCATTTGTCTATACTTGAAGCAGAGGTTCTTAACCTAGGGTCCATTAACTTTTTTTTTTAAGGAAAAAGTCTCGATAATTGTATTTTACCATGATTCTTTCCCTTCATATTCCTATGTATTTTATGCTTTTAAAAACATTCTGAGATGGGATCATAGGCTTCATCAGACTTCCAAAGGGGTCCATGACCTAAAGAGGGTTCAGAATCTCTGACTTAGAGTCAGTCTTCACTGTAGTATCTAATCTAGTTGTCATGTCTAATCAGTTGCTAGGATCTTTTAGTTCTAAGAAGGAGGTGCCCCACACACATCTTACCTTTCCACCCTCTTTTGCTACCTCTCTAGGTTAGACCTCTATTATCTCTTTCTTGAATTATGCTACAATACCAGCCTTCAAGGTCATATCTTGACTCTCTGCCAAAGTAATGTTTCTAAGGCACAGGTCATGTTGCTTCCCTACTCTCTAGCACCTTCAATACGTCTTCATTCCCTTATAGAATAAAATATAAATTCCTTAGCCTGGTATTTGAGTTCCTTCCCAGTTCTGTTCAAACCCATTTCTGGGCTTATTTCATAATACTCTGCCTTCGCAAACTCTAGGCTCCAGCCAATCTGGTCTAGTCATCATTCCTTAATCTTGTTCTGTCGTTTTCTGACTGTATGCTCTTATTCAGGGTACTCCCATACATGTCATGGACTCACCTCTCAATGCCCTGCCTGTTAGCAGCTTTCTCTCTTTTTAGGTCTCAGTTCAATGGGGACCTTCTTCAAGATACTTTCCCCAATGCCTCTGGCTACTCATGATGCCTTCCTCCATAAAAGTCTTGCACATCGTTCCGCATGACCTCTCTTTGGCATTTAATCATTTTCTATATTGGATCATAATTATCTGTATACAGCTCTCTTTCCCTCCTACTTGACTTTAAGGTCAGGGATGTTTTTTGTTTGTTTGTTTCTTTTTTAATCTTTGCAGTGCTTGGCCTGCTACCCTGTATTTAAGGAATACTTAATAAATATTTATAGAATAATTGTGTAACTATCACAATTCTTAACTGTAGGGGGACAGGTAAGCAAAGTATAAACTTGATATCTGTGCTTCAATTCACATTTGGGGTATGCATTTGAATAACAACGTGCATTCTACACACAGTAGGCTCTCCGATATTTTTTTGAATGAATAGATGAATGAATGGAGAAAAGGAAGTTGATTATCCCACAAGACCCTTCATTTTAACATTGCTTTTCTTTACTGTTGTTCAGTGGTTTATTGCTGTCAGTATGGATTGTTTTTACAGAACCTGGATTTTTTTTATGACCAGCCTGTAATGCTTTAGTAGCAGTAGACAGGCTGTGGGATTCATTTTCAATTTATAAATTTTCTTGAGTTGAAGAGTTTAATGCCAAAGGCTTTTATAGAAGATGAATCTGTCAGTTATTTGGTAAAGTTTCATTGCTGATAATCAATTACTATTTTCCACAAGTTGCCATTAAGAATGTTGGATTTTATGTTGTTTTGACCTATGGTTGCATTAGTTTTGATTTAGTTTTTTAATAAAGAGGTGAAAGTGAAGGATGAATTAGAGGTAATCATTCTTTTGGAAGGAAAAGGGCATAACCATATTTTAGAATTTTCATCAATGAAACGTTAGCCTCAGTTAAGTGTGTTGCAGTCACACTGCTGTATCTCTTAGTGTTGCCATGTCAACAGGCTGGGCAGTAAGGAATAGCATATTTCCTATAGACTTTATTGGGTCACTGGTGACAAGTTGAGCTGAGTAAGAAGCATATGCCTTAATGTACCTTTTCCTCTTCCAGTAAAGAATATATTATCTTTACTTTATTTGTGAAAATAGCAACTCAGGAGTATGTTTGTGTGGCTCATGCAACGTCTCAACATGGAGCCTCCATTTTATTTTAGTTCAACCTTATTTAGTACATGCTCAATATGTGCATATTCATTGAGTTTAATTATGATAAACGATGAATCACTTTACGTATTAGGTGATTCAGGAAGTGCACCTGGTGCATTTACCAAGTAGGTCATCAGTTTGCTTGAGTAGTCTTCCTTTATCCTTCATCAATGGTTGAAGTAAATTCTTTCCTGGATTTTTCTTCTTCAGTGCTGACTGCTTGATGTTTAGCTTTCATTTTTGCTTCCCTTTGTTATATCTTGCTCTGCTTTTAAAATCTTACCTTCTTCCTGATGATTATTAATGAGCCTCAAAGGGAAAAAGGTAAAATTCTTCCGAGTCTTCTATTCTTCCTTAACCCTCCTTTACCACCTCTTTCTCTACCCTCTCAGCAAAGAGCTTTATCTCACACTCTGCTAAGAAAATGGAGGCTTTCCTCCCCTGATTCTCCACGAGCTTCATCTTCTCTTCTACTCTACATTTCAAAACCCTTGACAGTCATTTCTCCATTACTCCAGTCTGGGGTGAGAAGGTGACCCTTCTCCTCACTAAGGCAATTATTATTCCCTCTTCATGTACTCTTGATCCTATCTGATCCATTTCTTCCACCAACTTGACCCCATAATCATCTTCCCACCATCACCACCTCTAGCCTTTAATCCCCCACTATCTATCAGTTCCTTCTCTGCTGTTTGAAAACACACTGAGGTTTTGCCCAGCCTTAAAAAAAGAACCCCACATAATCCTCTGTCTCTTCATTTCATAGCCAAACTTCTGGGAGTGGTGGGGGGAGAGATATCTACATCTATTATTTCCATTTCCTTTTCTCTTACTCATGTCTTAATTCCTTAAAGTCTTGCTTCCATATTCACACAACTGAAACTACCCTCTTCAATGTCACAAATAGTCCTTTAATTTCTTAATTTTATGACTTTTTCTCAGTTTTCATCATTCTTGATTTATTTATAACACTTAACATTGATGACCATGATTAACTCCTGGGTAGTCTCTTTTCTCTGGATTTTCATGCCTGACCTCTCTCTTGGTTCTCCCAACTGCCTGACCCTGCCTTCTGTTTCCTTTGAGGGGCCATCCTTGAAGCTATACCCATTTGTAAAGGCAAGCAAAGTGGGACTTTTTGTTATCTTTTGTTTTGGAGTGCTTCTCAGCACTAAGGCAATCAAATGCCTTTGATTGAGTCTTTTCTTTGTAGGAAAGCCCACATCCTTTTGCTGGTTAGATCATGAGAGGTGTGAAGCCCTCTGACCCTGAAAAAGTATGTACATATGCTGAGATTAGCATTTTGTTTGGAGCTCACTCATTGTAAGAGTGTTGGTGTGAAGACTCTGGGTAGCCGTTAAGGAGCGTTCCCCCACCCCACCCCACCCCACCCCCCGCCGGCTTTGAAAACCCAGAATGGTGCTTTTCTCTCTGGTAACTGTGTATGCATTGCCATGGTCAGACAGATAGAAGCCTGTCTGCTGATTTGTGTTATTTTGCTCTGCTTACATAATTTCTGCTTGTAATTTCAGTTTGTATTTGCTCTAAAGTTCAGGGTGCTGACTTTTTCCCCTGAACTAAGTGAATGATATATGTATGTTTGATTAAAGTGAGATTGTGAATGCCTTAAAGTTGTTTTCCTTAGGAAACCAGATCAAAGAATCTGTGCTAGCAGCTCTCCTGTGTGCTGGTATTATTGGTCTTACACTGCAACAGCAGCTGCTAGCAACATTGTTGTTATACCTTTTAACCTTGCCCATAAGTTCTCTCATGGTCCTTCTTTTGTCCAATATTTTCTGGTTTTTTTTTGTTGTTTTTTTTTTAGCAATCTCATCATCTCCCATGGGTTCAATTATTTTCTCTACGTGGAGACAATATGCTGTGAGGTCTGTCTCCTGAGCTCTAGTCCAGTATTATAAACTACCTATTAGACATTTTGAACTGGATATCTTGTAGGCATCTAAATTTCAACACGTCCACAACAGAACTCTCCTTTTCTCCTCTTCCTAACTGCTCTATTCCTTTTGTGACTGCTGCCAGCCTTCCAGTCACCTATATTCAAAATCTCAAAATCATCCCAAATTCCTTACTCTCCCTTTTACCAAGTCAAGTCTCCTTGATTCTACCATCTCAAACCTCTCACATCCATTTCCTTCTCTCCAGTCAAATAGTCAACCACCCTATTGCAGCCAGACACTGTGCTAAGTGCTAGCTTACTAAGCATTGGAGATACAAAGAAAAAGTGAAAAGTCTCTACTCTCAAGGAATTTGCATTATAATGGTTGGGTAAATACATGATACATATGTACCTATGTGTATACATGTGAATACTTATATGCGTGTATATACATATATGGAGGGGGAGAGAGAGAGAGGGAGAGAGAGAGGGAGGGAGAGAGGGAGAGAAGGAGAGAGACAGAGAGAGAGAGAGAAACAGACAGACAGAGAGATCTTGACAGGGAACATACTAACAGCTAAGAAGACTGGGAATAGCCTCCTGTAGAAGTTGGTACTTAAGCTGAGCCTTGAAGGAAGCCAGGTATTCTAAGAGGGAGGTGGGGTAGAGAAAGGAGAACATTCTTGTCAAGAGAGATAGCCAGTACAGAAGAACACACACAGGAGGTGGAGTGTGTATAATATAGTTAGAGGCACTCTGTGGTTGGACCATAGAATGTGCTGAGGGAGTAAAGTGTAAGCAGACTGGAAAGATAGGTAGGAGACAGATTTTGCAAAGCTGTAAAGGTTTAAGGGCTGAATAGAGGAGTTTATATTTGATCATACAGGTAATAGGTAGCCACTGCTGTTTATTGAATAGGGAAGTTACATGATTAGATCTGTTCTCAAAAGAGAAAATGAAGCAGGAAGCAAGGGAGTCTCCTCCCTCCCCAGCCCCTCCAATAAGTAATGACATTTCCTGGAACACAGGAGGAAAGAATTGAATAGAACAGAACCTGACAAAACCAACTCGCTGAGTATATTTTTCTTTAATTTGAATCCTCAGTTCCAAATTATTTCTCGTGATGCTAGGCCGCTCAGACAGCTGTTGGATCCAAACCATTTCCTCCATGCAAATGCAAAATAGGGTGTGACACCTACATGTATATTTTTCTTCAGGAGAAAAGTATAAGAGATTAGTTTCTTGCATATTAGAGAACTCTTTTCAGCCAAATTAAAATTGATAAATTATTCCATTAACTTTTATTACAGCTTGTCCTGGCCACTTCATTTATATAATTTTTCTTGTTTGGATACCGAAGGGAAGTATGACTTTGGCATTGAAATAGCTTGAGAATGACTAAGAATTTATACTGTTTGGATCCTAGAATTTGGTTCAGCCTTTCAGTAGATATCTGACCTAAAGAATTCTGTTCATAAAAGTAATTAAATTTTGCACTTTATTAAGTTTGCATAATTGTGTTAGTACATACATATGTTTTGTTTTTATCAACTAACAAGCATTTATTAAATGACTATTATATTTTAGCTGCTGCCCTAGGTATATGTTGAAGTGCTTTGTTTTCTTTTTTTGCTTTTAGTATAAAAGGAGAATCTGTATAGCAACAGGGGCCTGGTTGCAAAATATCTCTCCCTGCCATTTTATATAGATGCATGCTTTGCTTATGTCAGTCTTTTCCAGTACTTAGACAGAAGAGCATGACATTGTGAAAAAAGATTGCATGATGACTCCTCACATTTCTGCTGCAAAATCTGCTTGTTGAATGTACTTATTTCATGTTTTATGCAACACAGATGTTAATTTTAAAGGGTCTTAGTCAGGGACTGTGCAGGGTGCTATATGAGACAGCTTCTCTCAAATATCGTTTCCATAACAATATGATAGGATTGAAGGGAACATGGTTTCAAGGAAATTTCACTGTATTTCATTCATTCTCTGAAATTCAAATACATTTTCAAGCAAGGCCTTCATCACACTAAATCTCTTGGGCTGTACAGGTTCTCAATAAATACTTGCTCATTGATTAGCCAAATATATTATAACTTTTGTGGATTTTGAAAAACATTTTCGTTTATTTCCTCTATAAAATTTTTTTAAAAATATTAATCTTTTCTTTATGGTGCCGATAATTAACAATTAAATTCTGGAGACACAAAAAGAAACATTTCCATTGAGGAAAGAAAGGGAGAATTGTCTAAAGAGACTGATGTGGATGTATGAGGAACTCATTGATAAATTAGGATTTTTGAAAAGACATGTCCAGAAAATGCAACCATGACAAATAATGAAGGATGAATATAAACGTCTGGCAGAATCCCATGAGAATTATATAAGGTCTGAATGGTAAAGAAAGATAAGGACAATCAAAAGTGTTTTTGTTATATTGAAATAAAGAGAAGATCAAAGAAGAGATAGGACATTTACTTTGATTGGATGGAATGGAATTATGGTGACAAAAGAAAGAGAGGTCTCATTTTCTTTTTCTTCATCCCAGAGTGATTGTTGGATTGGAAATGAGAGAACAAAAATGGTTTATAGGAAGTTGATACCCAGCAAAAAAGGAGGAAATTAAGAGAGAATGCGGCTGCTCCTGATGGTTTCTAGGTGCCAGCTACATTCAAGAGTAGTGGAGGAATCAACTGGATGGTATGATGGCTGAGCTCTTGTCAGGGATTAAGCGAATGTCAAAAGAAAGAAAATGGGAGAAGATATATAGGACTGGAGAGGGGCAAATATTGTCTTTATTTTTTTTTAAGAAAATGATTGGAATCCAAAAAAATAGCAGGCCAGTGACCTTTACTTCAGTTCCTGGTAAAATTCTAGACTGAATTATCAAAAGGAAGTTTAATAAATGTCTAGAAAATGAAGCAGTGAGCGCAAAAGCCATCATGACTTCATCACTGGCCCTAGACAGAAGGGTAGTGACAGATTGACCTTATTCCCTTTTTGGATAAGGTTATTGGACTTACATATCAGGGAAGTACCACCCAGTAAGCATTTATGAAGCAGCTGCTATGTGCAAAGCAGTATTCTAGGTACTGAGGGTATAAAGAATCAAAATGTTTAAGATTCTTGCCTTCAGGGACCTTATATTCTACCAGAGAGGCACATAGGTAGATAAGCACACATGAGGCAATTTGAGGTGGGAGAGAACACTAATTGCTAGGAGAATTAGAAATAACTTTTTGTAGGAGGTAGTTTTTGAAGGAAGCTATGACTTCTAAGAGGCAGCGGTGAGGAGAGTATACTCTAGGAATGGGGAGAGACTGTGTGAAGACACAGAAGTGATTAAATTTAAATTTAATTAAATAATTAAATAGAAAATTAAATTAGAAAAGGACCATAGGCTGCCTAGTCCAACTGAATGAGGCCCAGAGAAGTCATTTGGGCCACATGGATTTTGTGAGAGGTGCAGTTTGAATCCAGATCATCTGTTTCCAAATCTCTTTCAACTGTACCACAAAAATGCCAAATATGTGAAATGGGATTTCCATGAAGGCATAGATGATATGTTTATTACAATTTACAGTAATCATAAAGCCAGCTATGATAGCTAACAAATTGGATGATAGTAGGTCTCCAAAAAAGTTTTCACGAGTTAGACTGTTGGATGACTTTAAAGTGATAGACTTGAGTTCAAAATATAAATTTCACACAAAACACTGACCAGAATGCTGGATGGCCTCAAGATCATACCATATGAGGACTAATTGAAGGAATGAAGTCTCTTTAGCCTGGAGGGAGCACATCATAGCAGCATTCAAATATTTGAAAGACTGTTTTGTGGATGTAGGGTTACCATTGTTTTGCTTGGCCCCACAGGGCAGGAGCAGTGAATGGATGTTTCATATCAGTGTACAATTATTAAGAGGGTATAGTGTGCCAGGCACTGTGCTAAACAGGGTGAGCCTCATTATCAGGCCAGTCAACAAATATTTGTTAAGCACCTACTATGTGCTAGACATTATTCTAGAGATACAAAGAATAGCAAAAAATGGTCCCTCCCCTCAAGGAATCTATTTGAAGGGAGACAACATGCAAACCGCTATATGCAATAACAAGATGCAGGGCAATGGAGTATAACTTCAAATCTTCCACTTTTAAGGGAGATTCAATCATTTGTACTAAGTTTTGAGCATCTATGATTCTGCATAAATAGATTTGCAATTCTGATTGTGTTCTTGGAAGAATAAGTAGATTTGGGTTGAATGTGGAGTGAAGTATTTGAATTATGGGTTATCATTAGTTTATGGAATAATGAAAAGGGTAACTGTCAGAAGATTTACACCCTATTGAATTAGTAATATAGGGTGTGATTTTTAAGAAAAGCCCTCTGGGGAAAAATTGATTTACCTGATAATTGAAATACTTCTTTTGGATAACTATACAAGTTACCCCAGACACTGGTATCTCCAAAGAAACACTGTTTTCTTTCAGATTTTGGGTTTAAAAAAATGAAAATACAAAGGACTGTATTTCAATAAAGTCTGTCAAAGCAGACACACAAAAACTTGAAAATTAAGTACTCTGAAAGGGTTCTTTTCGTTTTTTCTGAGTGTCAGTAGAATTTGATGCCTGCTATACTCTCATACACCATTGCTTTTGTACAGAAGAGTAAGCAGCTGTCCAATTGAGCATCTAATTGGTAAGCATGGGTTATTAAGCAAATTATTTGATTGGAAGATATTACTGATGTGATTTCTAAAGCTCTTCATCATCTAACAGAAATTTCACTGTGGGAAGAGATCTTAGTGCTCAGGCTATGCCTACCCATTGCTGAACAATTGAGATCACACAAACACAAGTAGAATGTTACTGTTCCTTAGTCTCTTGCTGGTTGACAGGAAGACCTGTGGATGCAGTTACTATGCTAAGCAAAATGGTGGGTATTATGGGAATAAGAGAAGAGGCCTTACATGTCATAAATTGTTAAAGGCAGGCTTAGTGAACATCTAGAAAAGGGAGAAAGATGATCCCCTAAAGCCAGCAGGGCTCTATTGGCTAAAACTCATTTCTTTTTTTTTCCCTGGTTATTGTACTGTTATATCGGAGAATGCTGTTTAATACTGTTTACCTCTGTTTTAACAAAGCATTTGACAAAGTTTCTCAATGCTATCATGAGAATAAGATGGAGGAATATGAGGCAGAGAGTAATACAGTTCAGTGGATTCACAGATGACTGAATGATCAGTTAATAATCGTTAAGTTGACGTCAGCTTGTAGGTAGGTCTCTGATCAAGTGCATCAGGCATCTTGTCTTTGTGTTTTTTTTATTTTTTCAGTCACTAATCTGGGTGAAGCCATAAAAAAGGAAACTTAAATTTCCAGACAACAAGAAGCTGAAAGGTATAGCTAACACATTGGATGACAAGTAAGGCTTTAAAAGGATCCTTGACAGATTAGAACAATGGTCTGAATTTAATAAGATGAAATTTAAGGAAGGGTTGGATGCAAAAAAAATCAACTTCCTAAACATGCGATGAGAATGTCTTACTATCCTCAGAAAACATCTTCTTAGTCAATGCCTTACTTCCTAAAGTACTCACCATTAATTGACAATATTCCTGAAATCTCTTTTCTCCTAAATTTTGTTTTTTATTTGTCTGTTTTTGCCCAGGATTCCCTAAGTCCCAGCAGTGACTTCTAGGTTCCTTCTAGCAGTATCATTTCTCTTAGATGAATCACCAGAAATTGGCAGTGGTCATCAGGCTTGACAAACCTTGGGAGGCTATCTGTCATAACCAAGTGCATGCCCCAGGAAGACAGCAGACCTCTCTGCTGTTAATGCCATGTTAACACTTAGCTGCCTTATTACCCATCAGTAGTGAATCACTAAGCCCCATCACTGGGCAGCTAGATGGCACAGTGGATAGGGAACTGGGCTTGGTGTCAGAAAGACTCATCTTCATGAGTTCAAATCTGTCCTCAGGAACTTAGCGGGTCTGTGACCCTGAGCAAGTCATAAATCCTTCAGTTCCTTATCTGCAACAATGATCTGGAGAAGGAGATGCAAACCACTCCAGTATCTTTGCCAGGAAAACCCCAAATAGGGTCACAAAGAGTCAGACATGATTGAAAAATGCCTGAAGGAGAAGCCCCATCACTAGGTTTTTCTTCCTCTGACGCTTACTTGATGAACTCTTTCTAGGTTCTCTCATACCTGCTATTTAGCTGCAGGTTTTCATTGGTCCTTTCCTCTTCTTCCTCAAAGTCCTGTTCTTCCAACCTCTTCTTCTTTTTCGCCCTGCCAAGTGATGTCCTTCAAGTGCCCTGTTAAAACTCTTTGAGGAAGCCATCTTCTGCCTCTTTGTTCACTAATTCCTCCCATTCTTGTCCATTCACACACTCATTTTATACTATACTGCCGTGCATATATTTGTACATGATACTTGTAAATATCACATTTAAATTTAGATTATGGACCCTCCAACAGCTGTAACTGTGCCTTCCATTTCTTTTGTATCCGTGTGATATGAGACTGTAGCCTGAAATGGGCATTCAATAAATGTTGTTGACCGACTAATGGTAAATTTGTCAGCTTAATTGATGACAAGGAAACAGGGATTTAACTTTGACTGTAGTCATCAACAATTGCTAATTCAATAAGGAAATACTGGAGAAGACCAATCAAAAACCTTGTAAATTACGCCTTACAGGTTTTGTGCCTAATTAATATTTAAACTGAATAATTACTGGTTATTAATTTTTTTTGAAAGCCTATGAAATTGTACACATTTCCTGATACTTGGATAGGTTCTTGAGGAAAGTTTTGTCATAATTTAATGAACAACTATGACTCACAGGAAAACTGGAAATTTTTGTTGTATAACCAGAGTTGCCAAGAGCTAATTCAATTTCTCTTTTGAATGGCTGTTACTTACAATCTGATATTGACTATTACTTTTCATCAGCTGAAAGGAGTCTTGCTAATAGATCTGAATGCAAGCCAGAGAAATCTCTAAACGGTGTAGTTTTATATACAGCAGTTTTAATAAGCAAATGAATGAAACCTTTTATATAAGCAACAAAGGCAAGAAAGTACCCAACACAGTGAACACGCCTGACACCTCATACAAATGACCGCAGAACAATGCTGGATCTTGTCGGTCACTCAAACCTATTTTGGCAAGGTCAAATAAAAATAGCCCCAATTATTCAGCAGCCATGAGTGCTTTTATTTTTTTAACTGGTCTGTCAAAAGCAACTGTTCTTTATTTCTGGGTGTTCGGTAAATAAGCAAGGTGGCTCTTGTGTTAGATTGTAAGTATATTTAGCCATGTAGAAAAGTCATTGTTTATAGTTTGTGTTTTCAAGGACTATTAAATTTGCAACAAGCAGCCCAGCTCAATATATATTGTATAAATCTATGAGTGTATGGAGAGGGAAGGGTATTTGAGTATCATGCCTGGAGTCAGGAAGACCTGAGTTTAAATAGGACCTTAGACACTTACTGGCAGTGTGATCCTGGGCAAGTCACTTAATCTGTTTGCCTCAGTTTTCTCATCTGTAAAATGTAGATAATAATAAAACCTACCTCATGGTTACTGTGAGAATCAAATGATATAATATTTGCAAAGTGCTTACCATAATGTCTGGTATGTTGTAAGCACTATATAAATGTTAGCTATTATTATTATCTATGTGGCTCCTAAATGCTGTGATGTAATATGAGGGATAGCTAAATCACGTACAGAGAATCCCAAAGGTCTTAATGCAGTTTTAATCTATTAAGACTTAAATAGCTTTAATAAGCTAGTAAATATAATAATATTTAACATAAAGTTTAAATAGCTTTAATAGTTTAAAACTACACCAAGACTTTTGGGATATTCTGTATATGTGACTATATAATTTGTTATGATCTATTAATGTTACATCATGTTATAATATATTAATAAATACTCAATTTATATATGATTTACACAGTAACTATGACTCAAGTTTATGGCTGAATGTGCAGTCACATCATTATTGTTTAAATGCTAAAAGATAAAATTGTTAATTTTTAAAAACTTGGGTATTTCACAGCTGTGGCCCCATACAGTAAGCAAATATTTATCCCACTCACTCTCGCCTTCCTGTCTCTCTAATAATCATATATAGATAGATTGTATAGATATGTAGATTTCTATAAATATATATTTGATTTTACTATCACTCCTCACCTAGGAACCATGTAGATAGATGAATAATCAGAGAATGAAATGAAAGTATTTCATTTGAAAAAATCAAAGCACATAGTTGTATTACTGGACCAGTGAATGATATGCTCATTTTAAGGTCACTTGGTTAAAAAAAAAACCCATAGCCTGAGAGTCATAGTGCTCATAAAGTTTTTTAAAACCTTGAAAAAGGTCTCTGATACATGATGGGTCCTTTATGGAGGATCTATGGAAAACATAAATAAGAATCACAGTCAGTCAACAAGCATTTATTAAGTGCCTGCTATGTGTCAGGCAGTGTGCTAAGCATCAAAAAATACAAAGAAAAGTGGGAGACATTCCCTGCCTTCAAGAAGCTCACAGCTTATTAGTTGGCCTTAAAAAAGCCAAGGTCTCCCACTGCATCTGAGGCCATCTCCAGTCATCCTGATCTCTAGCTTGCCACTGGGCCCAGATGGCTCCAGAGGAGAAAGTGAGGCTGGTGACCTTGCACAGCCCTTCCTCACTTAAATCCAATTCACTTGCAAGTCATGGCATCACTTCCCTGATGTCACGGTCCTCTTCCAGAATGGAGGACAAGCAACAACAACAACAGCTTAAGAGAGGAGACAACATGCAAATGACTGTGTACAACAGGATAAATTGGAAATAATCAACAGAGGGAAGATGATATTATTAAGGGGTATTAGGAAAGCCATCTTCTGCAACACGGGATTTTAGCTAGGACTTGAAAGATTCCAGGAAGGCCAAGAGGCAGAGACGAAGGAGAGAATTCTAGGCATGAGGGACAATCAACAAAAATGCTTGGAGCAGGGAGATGGACTGCCTTGATGAAAGGTCATGGATTGTTTGTAATCTTCATGAATGGAAGAGGCACTTATCAATGTAATCACCGGTCTCTTAACAGTGTAAATTAAAGCTTGACCCTTTCATGAGAAGGAAATAATCTATAGATTTGTTTAGTGGAAAGAACCTAAATTTGGAGTCAGGAGCCTTAGATTTGAATAATGGCTCTATTAGTTATTTCCTATGTGATATGTGGCATCATTTTATCTCATTGTGAGCCTTATTTTTCTTGTATATAAAATGAGAAGTTGTCAGATTTCTAGCTCTAACATATTTGTAAGGTCCCTTTGGGTGGTGGTGGCACATTCAAATATAAATGGATGGCTGGAAGTTGACTTAGAAAACTACAAATTAGCATTCTTTGTGTTATATTGTATTTTTATTTTCTTAAACATTTCCCAATTACATTTTAATCTGGTTGCCTCCCTGCTTAGTTGTGGAGGCTGCATGGGCCATGAATTTGATACCTTTGCCTTGTAGCATAAAATCCTACCATCCTGAAATTCATAATAGAAGGAAGTTGGCTAAGACATCTGTGTCAATGACCCTTCTGTTACATGGACTCTATAGATCTTTGACCTAATCAAGTCCAAAGACCTGTCCAGTTGTGCCACTGGGAACGCACACTCAACAAATCCAAAGTGAAGTTTGTTATCTTTCCCCCTAAATCTACCACCTCTTCTGAATTATATCACCATCTGCCGTATTACACAGACTGATTGCCACCATAGCTACTTCCTTGCTCTTTCTATTTCCGTTACATAAATGATCCACCATTATGTCTTGCACCCAGTATCTCCTTTCAAATCTTGTTGCAAACTTTTCTTTTAGCTGCTTGTCTTTTCTCATCAAGATGATTGCAGTAACCTCTTAATTGGTCTTTCTGGTTCCATTTAATTCTGTCTTGAGTCCTTCTCTCACACTGCCACCTGAATCTGATCTTTAATACCATTTCTACTTCTTTGTACAGCACTAGTTTCTTCTACTCAGAAACCTTCAGTGGGCCATTCTTGCCTGCCATATTAAATACAAATTTCTCATTCTGGCATTCAAGGCCTGTCACAATTTAGCTCCAACCTTTCCAGTTTTATTCTTACTATTCCCAGCTCCCCTAAGGGGAAGCATCGGATATTGGATAGATCTGCTGGACTGATTCTTGTATTGTGCACTTACTGGCTCTATGTCTGACCCTGGCTAAGTTATTTAACCTCTCTAAAGTTTCTCACCTGTAAAAATGAGAGAGTTGAACTCTTGATAGACTTTAAGTTCCTTTCAAGCTCTAAATTTAATTTCCTGCATTCTTTTTTCCATATACTCTAGGGGTTCACAGAATCTCAGATTTAGAGAGGAATTCAAAATTCATCTATTTCTGTCCACAATTGAACCAAATTTCTAATAAGTGGTCATTTTTGTTCCCCTTTAAGACCCAATGTTAGGGGACCTACCGCTGGCTGAAGCCACCCATTCCATTTTGGGATGGTTCTGATTTTAGAAAGTTTTTCCTGATGTGGAGCCTAAATCTGTCTCTACCACTTCCACCATTTTTCCTAGTTCTGAACTTGAATTCCTTTCATTCACCCTCATATGGCTCCAGTACTCTTACCATACTATTGATCCTTATCTATATAGCCCCCATTTGTCATTGTTCCCCTAGAGTGTGGCGATCAGAACTCAACAAAATGATCCAGCTGTAGCCTGACTAGGGACAAATACAGTGAGTTGGGATTATCGTCTCTGTCCTTCTGGATACTGAAGAGTCCCTTAATGAGCCTGAGTTCACATTTGCATTTTTTACCAACTGTCACACTGTTGATTCATTTTGAGCTAGGTGTTCACGAACCACAGCCCCCCCCACCCAGGTTTTGTTTATTTTTTCAAAATGTGAATTGTTAACTTTATTTATACATTGATTTTTAAAAATTTAAATATAGGACTTTACAGATTATTCCTATTAAGTTAACACGATAGTGGATTCATCTTATTATCTTGTTTTATAGAGATCTTTTTGGATTTCTGACTCCCTTTAGTACCTCTCTAAGCCTGTGTCATTTGAAAATTTGATAGATATGTTACCTGCGCCTTCGTTGTGCAAGCTGTTGCCAAAAATATCAAATATCACAGGGCCCAGAACAGATCCCTGAGGCAATCCAGTAAAGAAAGATTGCCCTCCAAACTGACATCAACCCATAAATGACTATTCTTCGAGTCCTGTCATTTAGCTAGCTCTGAATGTGCTTAACTGTATTATCGTCTATTATCTTTCTAGACTGTCCACAAGAATAGCATAGGAAACTTCATTCAGTGTTCCGCTAAAATTCAGATATACCACCTTTAGAGTCTTTTGTGTACAAGTATCTCCCCTTCTCATCTCCTTGTGAGTTCAGTAGTATTTACCTTTGCACTCCCTAATTTCATTTTTGACTATGTACCATCTTGCCCAGTACATCTTTGCATGTGGCGGGGTGTCCAAATAAATGTTTATTGAATAAATGAATGAATATCCTCCTTCTGGCTCACCCACTTACTGAGTGAAGCCACTCCCTAGCTCTCAGCATTATTTAGAACCTGCCCACAACTAAGATGTTTGTGCATATTTGGTCCTAGAGAGAGAGAGAGACAGACAGACAGACGTGGGGGGGCAGGGAGAGAGAGAGAACCCCAATCCTATTGATTGGATTCAGACAAGTTTTTATTATATGATAATAATATTTATAAAGCACTTTAAGGTTTGCAAAAACTTTATATATATATGATGTCTTTTAGTCTTCACAACAACTCTGTGAGGTTGGCATTATTATTGTTCCTATTTTGATGAAAAAACTGAGGCCTAGAGATTTAAGTGAATTATCCATGGTCACACAGCTAGGAAGTATCTGAAGAAGGATTTGAACCCAGGTCATCCTGACTCCAAGTCCAGTGATTTATCCACTGCACCACCTACCTGTCTTAGTGCACAAAAAGATTTAAGAATACAGATCTCAATTTTGTTCCTAGTTTTGAGAAATAAGCAACACAGTCCCCGCCTCAAACTGCTGGTTCATTCTGAGTCTCTCAAGACAGGACTAGTATTGTTTTATGTTCTGGAGATCAGAGGGACCTAGAGCCTTTTAAAAATGCCCCAGTGTAGGATAAGCAGGTTATGGCCGTCTCTGAATACACTAATTATGAGTAAGCTTGAAGAAAGATAAACACCTGGGTTGGTAAATTTCCTTTGATGTTGAAGGCTGTACTTCATAGACCCCTCTGACATTCTAGCTGTTTCTGTCTACATGTTCCCCTTTTTTATCTAGGAAAAGAATTCCATCCTGACCAGACAAAAATATTGAACTCTGAATTCTACTAACTAGAATATTCTGTCTGTAATCTCTTCTGCTACTTACCTGCTCATTAACCTGCTTCAGCCTTGTTATCTCTAATCTAGTCACTGTCACTCTTTTCCTGTTCTCCTATTCCATTATCTTTATTCTGGCTTCACTTGTTTCCCTATCCACTTTAGGCAATAAGAATCCCATAGTCAGTTAATGATTTGCTTGGTACCACCCCAGAATTCTTACCCTACCTGGCCTTATACATTCCCATCTCATTAATCTGCAGAATTTTGTAACCACCACCATCTTGTTCTCTTGGCCCCAAATTGCCAAACTATGCTGGACGATGTAATATTTCTTTTCTGATTGAGTGTGCTATATATAGCCATGATATCTGATTTCTTCTTTGTCTTCTCTATTTTTTTAGGAATTCTTTCATTCCTATCTTCTTGAAATAGCTATTTCACTTTTTTCATATTTTCATATTCCCCTCACCCCAGATGGACTTCCATTCCCCTTAGCTCACAGATCATCTCATTTCCTAGTGTTCTGAAAAAGTCAATACTATCTAACATGAGTTCCTTTAATTGCTATTTACCCCTAGAATCTCTTTATATCTTCAACCTTTTCTTCCATTACTATCCTAGAAGAAATTTTTATCCTTTCTAAGCCTAACTCCTTGATGATGTTATATTTGCTCCTTCAGAATCTCACTCCATTAATTATCTCCTTTCTTTTATTTTTAATCTCTTTCCACTGGTCCTTTCCTCTTTCTCAGTTTCCACCAACTCTTATCACTTAGCCTATATAAAAAAAAGGTCTTTCCAAGGGTGTGCAGATTAAACTTAAAATTATGTCTTGTGTTTATTTCTGACCTCCCCACATCAGAAAGCTGGTTGTTAAATATTTACCAGTCAACCCATCCCCTCCCCGCTGGGTCTTTCCCATCCTAAAAGAAATTACTTTTGATTGTCCTCATATGACAGCCTTATTTTGTTCCTACCAAGCTTCTCACCAAAGAAGCCTATGTTCATTGATTTCTCTTTCTCTCCAGTCAGTCACCTCTTAACTCCTTTCCATTTGTCTTTTAACTCCTGCTGCTTGGCTGAAAGTGTTACTTCTCACCAAATCTAGCAGGTTTTCTCCATCTCCATTCTTTCTAATATCTGTAGCACCTGACACTGCTGAACACCCACTTCTTGAAAGTCTCTTAGCTTCTTTGACAGCTCAGTATTCCAAGCCTTCTCTTCCCTCTGATTACTTGATTTTTGTTGATGAATCCCCTTCTTTTGACCCCCTAAATGTAAATATTCCCCAATACTCTGTCATTAGTGCTTTTCTCTTGATAGTTCTTCCTTGGTGACCCGAGGCCCATTCTTATGCCTTCACTCATCCGTGTAGATAATTCCCAAATACATATCTCCAGGCCCAGTCTCACTCCCTTAGTTGCATTTATAATTTCACCGAGCATACTTCCATCTGAATATCCTGCTGGTACCCTGAACTTAGCATGGCCAAGGTCAAACTTGTAATCCTCTCCCAAATTCCCGACTTCCTTATTTCATTTAATGGTACCCCCTACTCTCCTTAGTCACTCAAGCTTGAAACCTTGGGTTCATCTTTGACCCTTTACACTCAACATTGCCCTTCCATGCCTCCCTCTCTCCCCACCCTGTACACATTTAATCAGTTGTCATGAGTTTTCCATTTTATTCCTGCAGTGCCTCTTTTTATTCATCTTTTCCTTTACATTTTTCATTGCTACCACCTTAATCAGGCTCTTATTATGTCTCTTGATTACCTAGCATTGGTTTGCCTGCTTCTAGTCTCTCTCGCCTCAGGTCCATCTTAGATGCTGCTGCAAGATTTATCTTCTTAAAATACATCCTAATTGTACCATTTCCCTTCCCTTCATTCGATTAAACTCATCCACCTGACGTTCAGAGTCCTTCTTACAACATGCACGCAACTGTCTTTCTCTTCTTCCCTCTCAGTGTTTGTAGCCTAACTGGATTATTTTAGCACTTCTATGCTTTCTCATTTCTGTGCTTTTGCAAATGTTGCTCCCTTCTCCTAGAATACCCCCTCCTCTACTTTTGCCTATGAAATCTCACCAATCTTTCAATCCAATAATCTCACCCAATACCCCAAGAAACATTTATTATGAACCTACTATGTGCTTAGTGTTGGGGATACAGTTTATAGAAGGAAAGACAGTTTCTGATAGTCTAAAGGAGGAGACGGCATAGAGAAGGAGGCAGGAAATGGGGGGCCGGGATGCCAGGGAGTGTTCCCTGCCTAGAGTGGGGGCATCTTGTTCCATGGAGTTGAAGCCAAATGGGGCAGGAGATGTAAAGTGATGGCTGATAATTAAATGCCATTATGTTTATAAGTATATTCTGATGATGATGATGATGATGATGCAGGTGATTCCTAGCAGGTTTGCAGAGTGCCTTGCTAATAGTACCTCATTTGATCCTCACGACAACCCTAGGAAGCTGTTGCTTTCATTATTTTCATTTTACAGATGAGAAAATGAGGCAGAGAATGGTTAAATGACTTTTGCCCAAGTCATATATCCAGCAAGTTCCTGAGGCCAAATTTGAATTCAGATCTTCCTGACTCCAGATTGAGCCACATAGATGCTTAGGTGATTCCTCGTAATTTCCTGTGATTCATTTCAACATGAATTCATTTTTCTGCAGAGTATTTTCCAGGCACATAGAAAGGCATTATTGCAAAGTGGTTAGAGAGCCAGCTTCCAGATCAAGACTGCCAGGGTTCAAGTCCTGTCTCTGACACATTCTTCACTACCTGAATTTAACTTTTCAGAACCAAGATCACAAATTGCAGAACAGTTGCAGATCTGCACTGGTAAGAGGGAGTTCCCTTTAATAGTGAAGCCAGATTTTTTAAAAATGCTAGACCCTGTGCTAGGTGAGAGTGGCAACAGAGATGAAATCCTTTCCTCCCGAATCTCTTAGGTCTCCTCTCGTTAGACTCACCCCATTTAGCTTTATGTCTCCATTTATATCTCCCCTAAATTCCCCCCATTAGATTGTTAGCCCTTTGAAGGCAGGACTGCCCTTTCTCACCATTTCCCCTTGCATAGAGCCTCGTTCATATGAGGCACTTAAAAATGAATATTCGTTCAGTTGAATCAATGCTAGTTAGTTTCTTAGAAGAGGATTTTAAATAGAGTGTTATTGCCTTAAAATGGTGGCAATGCTTCCATTCAGAACTTTCTCCCATATTCTAGCTTGGATCTTCAGTATATTTGAGTAATGCTTCTCATCATTTTTGAAGAGGACAATACTCACAATAGGACATGTACCTGGAGTTGTGTTCTCTGTATTGATGATGACTTTGCATTGATCTGCCTACATCCTGTTATCCAGCTTTCTTTTTTTAATACTTTTTATATTATTAGTCCAGAACCAGCTGAACCAATCAGACACAGGTATATCAGAAGTTCTTTGGAGATGCCAGAAAAGAGGAAAGGAAAGAACGAAAATGCTTACCAGGATAGAATAGGAAAGGAATTGGGAATGTGTAGTTGATGTAACTTTAAGCAAATGAAGGGTTATTATACAGGAGACATAGGTTTATTGTCCTCTAACACCATAAAAGCCTCCAGAGAGAAAAACTACGTTTACGTTTAATCTGAAGAGTTTAGATCAACAGAAAAAAAAGAATTTCTCAGTTGGAAATTTGGCATTTGTGGCTTTTCCTCTGCCAGTGTGGCTCTCACCTTTCCCTCCTCACATTAAAGATTTCCAGAAGTAGGCATTCACAAAGATCTTCCTTGGGTAACGTCAATGCTGGACTGCCTGGGAGGCAGACCAAGTAGCCTTTTGTGATCACTTACATTTTTTTTTTTAATTCTCTCATTAGGATCAAACCATCACTTTGGTAGCATAAATTTCTACTGCCTGGATATTTAAGCAAGAGTCTTCTCATCATGACTACTTTAAAACTATGCCTTTTTCCCTTTGCATGTAATTTTTTTTCATATTTGTGAATAATCTACCATGATAATCACACGGCAATTACCTAATCAATATATTTGTCCTGAATGTAGTGGATATACATAATGTATTAGTTTCCCACTTGATTCTTTTTTTTATTTTTATTTTTCCTTCTTCCATTTTGATCATTGTTATACTCCAGTGAATAAGGAATTTAGGTTAATAAACCAAGCAATCAACAGGCATTTATTAGACACTTAATATGTACAAGGCGCTGTTCAAGGTGCTAAGAACACAAGTACAAAAATGAAACAATCACTTATGCCAAGGAGCTTATCTATTTAGTGAGAGAAGGTAAAGAGGTAATGATAAAAACATTTTTAGGGGTAATGTTGGCTTAAAATAATATTTAAATTATCAATCTGATAATGTTTGAAAAACATTAAATGTATTTCTCATACTTTGAAATGAATGACAATTGTCCATTAACTGCTTTTGAACCTCTTCAAAAGAATTATTAGCATGAACTCGAATAATTATAATAAAGAGTTGGTTATTTCAGTTCCATTAATAGAAGATGGAGAATATTGTATGCCTTTGAATTTTAAAAAGTTTGGATTTTTAAAATCAGCTACTACTTATTAAAATGGTTATGTTTTAAATAAATTGTTTTTCTAACTTCTGTAACATTTACTTTTAAAATACATTCCACTTTTATAGCATTTGGACCT
Source organism: Trichosurus vulpecula (assembly GCF_011100635.1). Classification (NCBI taxonomy): domain Eukaryota; kingdom Metazoa; phylum Chordata; class Mammalia; order Diprotodontia; family Phalangeridae; genus Trichosurus; species Trichosurus vulpecula. The sequence goes on along the minus strand of NC_050574.1, from coordinate 132,639,162 downwards.
ACGTAAATGGAATGCTTTTAGATGTGAAGGAGTCTTGGAAAATATGCATATTTGTCTGAATATTGGTCTAATTATGGTCCTAAATCTTACTTGTATAAAACCTGAGTTGAAGTTAATGGTATCTTCTTAAAGTCTGTGTCTGTATTTTTTGGAAGAAATTTCATTTTGGGGATGCAGCTTATGTTTGGGAATAGTCCATTTTGAGACCAATATTGTATAGATCTCATTACAATATAATAACAAAAACATTATCATACTTGCCCACTTTCTCTAGAACTTTTCCATTTCTCACTGAGTTAAAATGAAGTCAAATTAATACCTGCTCTAACATTGTTGCTGTTTAGCTCAGGTTTGTGAAATACTTTTGATGAAAATTATATTCTAATTGACTTAGAGGTGAGGGGGAGCCTTTATACCTCAAGTGATCTCGCTTCTCTCCTCTAAATGTCTATCACAAAATCTGGTTTTTCTAATGAAGTTTTTTTTCTTTTTCTTTTTCTTTCTTTAGCATAATTGTGGTAATCTGATGGACCAGCTAGCTTAGATTAGAGTCATGGAGTCTAAGAAATGGCTCACACAAGGAAAGAGCTGCATTCATTTCTCATTTGTATCTCTAGCTTCTACTGTAGTCCTTTTGTGCAAAGCAGGTGCTTGATTGAGACGTAAGACTACAAAGCAAGGGATAGTTTGTTCAAAAGCTGCAAAAGAACAGATGGGAGTCAATTTTCTGTTGCTAATAATAGCATCAACAAATAGCTAACATTTATGTCATGCTTTAAAGTTTGCAAAGTATATATGTATGTGTATATATACACACATACATATATACGTGTGTGCTTGTGTGTATGAGTGCATGTGTGTGTGTATGTATCTATGTATACCTTATATGAATCTTTAAGGGTGTATACCCTATATGTAGGGTAGGTGTATATATACATACCTATCGATACCCCATATATTTACATACATATACACATACACAGATATGTGTAGGATATATATCTGTGTGTGTCTATGTCTGTGTATATAGAATATATGCAGGTGTGTGCATGTGCATATACATGCACACATAAATTGTTCAGTCATTTCAGTCCTGTCTGACTCTTCATAACCCCATTTGGTGTTTTCTTGGTGAAGATACTGGAGCCATTTGCCATTTCCTTCTCCTGCTCATTTTACGGATGAAGAAACTGAGTCAAACAGGGTTAAATGACTTCCCAAGGGTCACACAGCTATTAAGTCAGATTTGAACTCAGGAAGATGAGCCTTCCCGACTTCAGGCCTAGCCCTCTATTTGCTGTACCATCTAACTTTTCCCTATATACATAGATATGGAGATATACATACATTTTATATCTAGTTTGATGACTATTGAATGCAATCGCTGTAGGTATGGAGAGCACTGTTAGTCATTTAGTGCATCCCAGGTCCCAGTTTCCCCATTCTGTGGTACTCAACAATCTCCATGAGACTGAAAATACAAGGTAGCAGCAGTCAGGAGGGCACCACTCTATGCTGAATGCACCCACCTTTCCCAGTGTCTGAGGGGATTTAATAACCTTCTGGAGCTAAGTGGAAAAATACTGTACATCTGGGGTTTTTCCACTGAGACCTATGAGATACAGAAGCTCCCACAAGCTGGAAAAACACAGCCTAGTCTGTGACCCTGGCTGTGAGTTTTATCACTATCTCAAGACAATATCCTCCCAGACTAGCCTTGCGTGAGACATTGGAAAATGAAATAGGTAGGACAGGAGCTGGGAGAAGCTGATGCCTGGGAAATAGAAAATTTCTATTGTTTTATAAGTGAGTGCCTACCTAGAATGTAGATTGTGCCCAGGAAGGAATGGTACATGCCTATCATTTAAGCAGAGCCAAATCACAGGCCAATAATATAGTTCTCCATAATGGTTTCAACCAGCCCTTTCTGGTTTCATAATTTGTGTGTGCTTGTGATTCTAATACCCCATGGGATGTATTTGTGGCTGTTATTTCTCACTTAGGTTCCATACTAAGGAATTTTGTGGAATTTATTTGTACTGAACATACAAGACAGTTATATGCCTGCATGATATGATGATGATGAATATAAAAACTATAAATGCCAGGAATATTTGTAATACCCGAGCATCGCCCTGAATGACAGCCTTGTGCTATATACACACAGAGAGAAATGATTCCCGATTGCCTGAGAGAATGTTGCGTGTGATGCTACTTGACTACTCTAAGGGATTTACTTCAGTTGGTTACAGACACGTTCCAAGAGGGGACTTTCAGGGAGGCAGCTGTGAGAGATTGACTCTTGAATGGCTTCAACTTTTACATGGCAGATTGGGACCCTTAGAGCTATAGATGTGGATGGGAAGCCCCCCACCCCCAACATGTTCCTTGACCCCCAGGGCTTGCAACTCTGTAAAATGCTGAGCATGAACAACCACATCCAATTATCTGAAGGCTCCAGTCTGTCATTCAAAAGTTAGAGCCATTCAAAAGTCTCTCTTCACTACCTCCATGGTAGTCCTCTCTAAAAGAGTGTCTATAACCAAATGAAATAAGCCCCTTGTGGTAGGTATAGAACAAGCAACACCCTTTTAGGGCTGTTTTTTAGGGCACTGCCTAAGGGGCTCTTACATTCCATTAGTCCGTTTCGGATTTCTAAACAGATAAGGGGTACAATCATTTCACCCAGTTCACAAGCACACAGACTATGTATATATCTTGGCAATGTTGGATAGAGCGCACTAGACCTGGAATCAGGAAGACCCGAGTTGAAGTCTTCATATCCTGACTACCTGCGTGACACTGGCCAAGTCACTTTACCTCTTCCATCATAATTAAATATTTCCCTCTGGGTTTTTATTGACTTAGAAAACTATAAATTAGCATTCTCTATGTCTTGTTGTATTTTATTTATTTTATTAAACATTTCCCAAATACATTTTAATCTGGTTCCCATTCCACTAGTGCTGCCATTTTTTTGGCCCACACCTGAGCTTTGAGTTTGATGCTTCTGATAATAGGGCCACCTGGACGAAAAGAAAAAATATAGATTAGGAATTCAGGAAGAGATCAGAAGTCCAGCACCCTCTCTGTGTGAAAAGCAGAGCAGCTGATAATATGACTTGTCTTTATTATAACTTTATCCTTCAGAAAAGTAGAGGAACCTACATGGGGCAAATTCTATCTTGTATCTGGCTCTTACTAACAGAGAGGAAGTAACTGCTAGGGTGGGAATGATGGGAACCTTGAGGGGAAGTGACTACTATGTTTTAGAGTTTGTGATAAAGGACAGGAAAGCTAATCACAGTCTGTCATGTTCCCTAGATTTGGGGGGGGGGCGGTATAAATTTTAAAAGGGTTCAGAGGAAGAAGTGTAGAATCCCATGGATTAGATTTTACAGAGGTCATCAGCCTAGAACGTATGGGAAACTCTCAAGAATTCAATCTGAAAACACAAAAAGAAACAGTTCCAGTGAGAAGGGGGGAAAAAGGGAGTTGTCAGAAGGTTTTGATACAGCTGCTTGTATTATATTTGCCAACCAATTTAGATTTTTAAAAGGAATGTATAGAGCTTGGAAGCAAGAGGATGAATACAAAAGTGTGACATTATCCTGTAAGAAAAGTACAAAAAGTGCTAAAGTTTAGAAAGAGTTTAGACTAGCAAGAAAAACTAAGGATTACAAAGATCATTTTTCAACTACATCAAGAAAGTTTGCCATCTTTGTAGGTGAGGGGAACTCCCACACTGGGACTTCTCCATGCTACCAAAATCATAGGTATTTTTTATTTTCATAAAATTACCATATGGCTGGGGTAGAGCGAATTTGTATAAAGTATGAGATTATAAAGTTATAGTCAACTTGTTATTTGCAAGAAAATGATTCAATTTCAGATTCAAAGTCTTTCTTTAAAGATTTTATTAAAATGATTAAGCAGAGTGCATGTGAAAGTCCATCATTAATACAATTGCCTTGTTCAAAGCAGAGAAGGTGTGAAATAAACGGCTGATGCTCCATGTCTTTCTGAAAGGTGACCTTGCTAATTAATCTCCATCATGTCCAAGGGGAGCAGGGGAGAGCAGAGTTCCGGGTAGGGAGGAAGAATGAAGAAATTAGATAGATTCAGTTTATCCTGAGCTAAGTGTTGAGTAACAGAATTAAAAATAATTTTGGTTTAAGGATTCCTAAAATTAGAGGCAAGACTGTATAGCAGCTGAAGGGCTAGCCCCAGAGTCTTTGACATGAACTTGCTGCTTGACCTTATCAGGTTACACATCTCGGGATGACTCTGGGAGACTTAACGTTGCAGAGCATTATGTACATCCGCTTTTGTTGAAGGAATTCCTCCTCAGGAGCTCCCTACAGAGATAAAATCATAAAGTTGAAGCTAAAAAGAATTCCCCAAATATGAGATAGAATGCTTATTTCTATAGGGAGGGGCCCTATGATTTCATTGATATAGGAAACTCATGAATGAACTCTGTCAGTTCAGGTCATCCCATTTGCTGCAACTGAAATATTTGCCTAAAACCTTTGAGAAGTTAAGTGACTTTCCCAGGGTCACAAAACATATATCAGAGGCAGAAATTGAATCCAGAACTTCTTGGCTACAAGACAGGTTCTCTGTCCACTACTACATACAAAAATCCACAAAATATCATAAGCCTAGTTAGTGTAGCACAGTGGATAGAGTGCTGGGCCTGGAGTCAGGAAGACTCATCTTTCTGAATTCAAATCTGGCCTCTGTGACCCTGAGCCAGTAAGTGACTTAACCTTGTTTGCCTCAGTTCCTCATTTGTAAAATGAGCTGGAGAATGAAATGGCAGACTACTCCAGTATTTCTGCCAAGAAAGTCCCAAATGGGGTCATGAAGAGTTGGACATGACTGAAATGATTTAACAACATTTAGTATGTATGATCTAGGAATTATAAGTAATTTTGGACTGTCTGTACTAACTTTTCTTCCTTTTTCATGAAAATCTTAAGTATTTCCCTGCGTATTTTAATAGTGACCTGGGTATATATAGTCAGGTAAATTAGTGAGATCTAACTTTACTTAATTAACACTGGGCTTCAAGCAAGTAATAATTTTAATTGAATAAAAAATAAACCCCTTATCTCTATTTCTGTTTTCCTTAAAGTTTTTTTTTTAATAATATTCGTAGCTGTCATTGCCAGTGTTTTAAGTATGCTTCGGAAGCTGGTAGGCCTTTAGAAATTATCTATACCGCTGCTCATCATGCTTCCTTTATATTTATGCTTTTTAGGCTAAGGGATTTTATTTTCTAAGTTCTGAGTCAATGATAGGGAATCTCTATACATTAAAAAAACAAAAGCCATCCAAATGCAATTAAATTTTTTATTTATATCCTTTGTTTTTACATAATTTTTACATTTCCCTTATATTTCCCAACCTATTTTCCATTACCCTCCCCAAACAGCCATCCTTTGTAATAATAAATAAAAAAGAAAGCAAAAAAGGTTCAGCAAAACTAACCAATGCATCTTCCAGGTCCAAAATGATACATAGTCTTCCACAACTACAGTCGTCCATCTCCGCACAGAATAGGCAGTTTTGTCTCATAGCCCTTCTTTGGGGCCAAGCATGATCATTCTAATTTGACAGCATTCATTTTTGATTATTTGATTGTAGTCATTGTATTTATTGTTTTCTTGGTTATGCTTATTTCACTTTGCATCAGTTCATATTAATCGATTCTAACATTGTTTCCATTAATTCACGTAACACAACTTGCTTGGCCATTCCCCACTTGTTGGTTTTCAACTTCATTTTTAGTTCTTTGTTACTATAAAAAAGGGCTGCTATAAATAATTTTGGTCTGTATGGGACCCATCTTCTTTATCATTTTTCTTTCCTCAAATACTATTTGTAAATGCCTAATCCTCATGTATTTTATATTAATATAATTACGCATATCCATATTTTGCCATAAGCATGATTCATATTCCTCTGACTCATAGTTGTTCATCTTCCCTCGCTCCCTTATTGCAGCATTTTTTCATCTAACCATGTGTTGCCCTAGCCCTTTTATGACATTAATACAAACATTAGTGACCTCATAAGTACCGCATACTGCCTTGTAGCAATTCTGTGAATAATAGGGAAAACTGTTCCATGTTAATAGGAGATGTTGGCAGATTAAGGGAAAGGCTTACCTAGTAGAATAAAGGTGGTGAATGCCTCTTTGAATGTTCTTCATGATGGGTTCTCATCCTTGTGGGAGGCCTTTTCAAGCTCTTCATGTTGCAGCTTTTTAGCCCATCCTCCTCCTCCTCCTCCTCTTCCTCCTCCTCATCATTCAGAAAGCATTTTGTAAGCACTGTTCTAGACTCTAGGGATATAAAAACAAAAATGACAATCCCAACCCTCAAGGGGTTTACAGTCAATATTTATTTAGAATTTTTTGTAGATTATAACTATATTGAGCTCTTTCCAGAGCATAATATGTCCCAACTTTCAAAGATATTATATGCTGCACCCTAATTCAATCAATCAACATGCATTTATTAAGCACTTACTACATATCAGGTAATGTGTTAAGTACCGGTATCACAAAGAAAAAAAAATTGAAACAGCCCTTACTTTCAAAGAACTTACATTTTAGGGAGAGACAAAATGTACAGATACAGGTAGGTACATATTTAGGTCCACACATGTACAAAGTGGATACAAGTTAACTGAGAGCAGACGATACTAACATCTAGGGTGACCAAGAAAGGCTTATTATAGAAGATGGTGTTTAAGTTGAGTCTTGAAGGAAGCAAGAAATTCCAGAAGGTTGACCTTAGAAGGGGAACCATTCCAGGAATGGGATCGGTTGTAGTGAGAAAGAGTGTAGAGATAGAAGAAAAGGGGACCTAGGACAGAGCCCTAGAGTAAAGGCACAGGGAATACGGCATGAATGAAGATTGAGCAAAAGAGACTGAGAATGTGACCCTGGAGAAATCGGTTAACCTTGCTTGCCTCAGTTTCCTCATCTGTAAAAAGGAGCTGGAGAAGGAAACGGCAAACCACCACAGCGTCTCTGCCAACAAAACCCTAAACAGAGCTACAAAGAGTTATACACAACTGAAACGACCGAACAACAATATGTATGGCAACCAGTAAATGGATCAGCTTAAGAAAATGAACTGTTCTGGGGGTGATCTTACTCAAAAAGGAATCAGAACTCAGTCCTACTTGTATTTGAAACTCCTTAAAAATAAACAAAGGGCAGAACATACCACCCTGATCTTAGTGATAAAAAAGGGCTAATCTAGGGTGAAGTGATCCTGGATGAGTCGTTTATCCTCTGTGCCTCAGTTTTCTCCTTTACAAAATGAGGAAGTTAGAGTAAATGATCTGTAACTAGATGGTCCAGTGATCCTGACTCCTATCAGAAAAGCTCCTGTGTGTTAATCAAGGATGAGAAATTGACAAAAACAGAGTGGGAGTAAGTGCTAATCAATTCCCCCAGTTAGGCCAATGGTTGTGAAATTTCAGTTTGTCCTTAACAGGCAGTTGCATAATGGTTACAGGGAAAAACAGTCACTCTATTTGACTGGCATTCCTTTAATTAGAGCTAAAATCAAAGAGTGGGATTGGCTTGGGCATGACAAACTCATCGCACTGTTTTATTTTTTTATTCCTCCTGTTTCGGCGTGATGGATAGATGGCCTGAGTCAGTGGAAAAAGGGAATAATGATACAAGAAAAGCAACCCAATGGGCGCCCCCCCCCCTTTGTGGGCCTCTCTTCTAATGTCATTATTTGGGTAGCAAGCTGTAAGATGTGGGTGAAACAGTGTGGCTTCTGATAGAAACTGAGCTGAGAGTAAACTCCAGACCCAGGCTCATGACTAAAACTGTAGAACTCTGGCAATATCATGGGTGCCTCCCTGTGTGTTAATGAGTGGCCTGCCCAAAGAAGAGTTTCTTTTGGTACCATTTCTAATAATTAGAAAAAAAAAGTCAGATTATAATGGGATGACACAATTGTGGATTTAGAACTAGGAGGAATCTCAGAGGTAATCTAGAATAGTTCCCTCATTTTGCAGGTGAGGAAACTGAGGCTCAGGGAAGTTGAGCTACTTGCCCAAGATTACACAGATAGTGTCAGAAGTTGAATTTGAACCCAGGTCATCTGACTTCAGAACCGATGTCCGATGTTCTTTGTACACTGCCTATCACTGGTACATTTTGCTAGGATTAATTTGTTGTGTCTTTATTTTGTTTTTCTGTTCTTCATTTGGCTTCTCTGAATTGATGTGAGCTTTAATGTGTGTTATATACAATAATTTAATGCTTTAAGGGTCTGGGATTTTGTCCGTTTGGGCACTACCTCCAATGATGGAGATCATATTACCTCCGTGACTTAGCAAATGGTCCTTGAGAGTTGCTTTGGCCTAAAGATGTATCCTCCTTTGGTCAACTTGGGGATGAAATAGGCTGAACTCAACCCGGCTGGTCCTCAGACAGGAGACATAGGCTTTCTATTTTGCTAAGATCTTCCAGAGCTTATAGATGCTGAGTTTTCCCTTCACACTGATAAAATATTGGAAGAAGACTTTAGTTAAAAACTGCCTATGTTCTATTAGTAAAATTATAATAGCAGGAGAGAGGGAAAGGAAATGATTTCGTCCTTCACAGTGCCTCCAAAATAATCTTCCTGATGAACATCATTTATCTGTTCAAGAAATGTCAATGGCTCCCCATTGCCTGTAGGGTAAAAGCTAAATCCTGACATTCAAGGTAGTTCACAATGTGTCCTCAGTCTCACTTTCAAATCTTATTTTCATAATACTCTCCTTTGGATAATCTCTGATCTGGTCAAATTTTACTAGGCGGTTCCCCATCTTGCCCTGGCCTCTTTCCTCTTCTGGATGTGTGTAATTCAGCCTGAAACTAACTATTCTTTTCTCACTCCATACTCTTACATTTACCTATGGGAATTCTTCTCAGGACCCAGCCCAGATGCCCATTCTTCCACAAAGTTCTCCCCAATCCCTCTAGTTAGAAGTGATCTCTCTCTCTCTCTTTCTCTCTGTCTCACTGGCTATCTCGCCCTCTTCCTTCTTCTTCTTCTTCTTCTTCTTCTTCTTCTTCTTCTTCTTCTTCTTCTTCTTCTGCTTCTGCTTCTGCTTCTGCTTCTCTCTCTCTTTCTCTCTTTCTCTCTCCCTCTTTCTCTCTCCTCCTTTTAAAAATATATTTTCTATTCGGTGTGATAAAGAGCACAGGACTCATAGTCAGAAGACTTCTAAAAATAGGTTTGCTTTTAGTTTTTGGAATAAATACATTTCATCAGTGTAGAAAATGTATTAATTAGGTTTAATTATAACTGAGCTAATAGTATAAGATGGCAGTAGTATGAGTGGTGATAGTAGCTATCTTCTGTCCTTTTGGCTGTGGGGTTGGGGCTAATAAAGAATTCAGCCTCATTCAGAAACTCAGCGTGGCATCATGAATGGAAAGCTGACCTTGAAGCTAGAAAGAACTGGGATACAAATCTTGCTTCTGACACATACTGACTTGTAGAACCTGGGGAAAGTTACTTAACCTATCAGGGTTCTAGACTCCTTTCTAAGACTAAGTATAAATTACGCAGAAACTATCAACTTGGTAGAGGAGATCTTTTCATCTGGGAGTTTACTATAGCAATGAAATCATAAGTCTAGTCCCTCTTCAACAGTCAGCTTTCTATAGAGCTAGACCTGGAGGGGACTGGAGGAAATAAAAGTAGAAAGAAAATAATGGCTAAAGAGGAGATTCTGAGCCATGGGAAGGCAAGAGATAAAAGAGGGAAGAATAGGATGAGGAAATGAAAGATAACAAGTGTACAAGATAAAAGGTCTAAAATACATTTCAAAAGTTTTTTTTAAAAAGAGTTTTATTTTGATGAACTTATCAAAAAAGCCCCAACCTAGAATTTGGAGGATGAATGCTTTCCAAATATTTTGACTCAAAGAATTACCTTCCATATCATACTTTATGCAAACAGTATGGGGATGAGTGGTATCATTTTAATTGGTTTTTAGAATACGTAACACCTTATTAAGTAGGGTAATTATGTATATGCCAATGGAAGTAGCGTCCTTAAAATTTAAATGCAATATGTTATTTTAACATAAACCTGTTGAATAATGTTTCCTTAAACCATTATTTTAGCTGGTTCCCTGGGAAGAATGGTTTAGAAATGTCCTCTTTCTGAATCTCAATACATTTTTTTCATGAAAATAATTCCAACCAAACTCTTTGACCTCATTAATATTACATTTTTCTATGGACTATTACTTGATAAATTAGAATGTTCGGTTATGAAAGGCTTTTTATGTGGTTGGTAGTATGTTTGAGTTAACATTCATGATGCTTTGCCTAGCATGGATTATTACTTATAGTATTACTGACCCATATTAATGGGATCAAGAACAATACATCTTCTGTAAAGAGGAAGCTGTGCATAACTGAACAATAAGGCAACGCAGAATAGCTTGTGGAAAAGGAGGTTTTGGACTGCATAGGCACATTCTTTATTTCACTTTCTGCAACATAAATTTGTAAGTTTTCCAAGGGAAAAGCGATGCATGAACTCTTGAACTCTTAGTGAATTGTGAAACATGGTGGTTAAGGAGAGTGTGGTCCTAAGGATGATGATTTGGCTTTTTTTCCCCCTTCCCCCAACTAGTTGCTACAAAACTATCATGCAGCAACTGTGGAGAGGAAATTATGGGGAGAAAAGCCAACTGTACTGTTTAGTCTAAATGTTTTGCTTGTTGAACTATACATAGGACCATTAAGCTTGAGCTTCTGAATGCCCTGGAGAAGGAGAAGGAAGTTCTTCATAGTCTGGGCTTAAAGTCGAAAATGTAGAAAACAAATGGTCCTCAAAACAAAATGCAAGTCCCTTGGAAGGTATAACAAGGTTTGTGAATTATATTTGCCTTATGTCTTACTGCAACTGTCCCAGGTTTGATTTTATAGAAGGACCAGGCCACCATTGGACTAAACAAAAATACTTAAAGGATCAGCAATGGCCTCTGATTATATGTGGTGATTAGTTACCTCTTTTATTGCTACTCCAAATGAATTTTTCTACTTTTTCTTTCTTTTAGACCATTTTTGCTTCTCAAATTCAAGTCTACATTTTAAATTTCAGGGGTGACCAAATCACAGTTCCTGAGTTCTGTTTGGATCTTAATTCTGAATTGTGGATCCCTGATGGCCATAGCAATTTCCTCCATCCCCTCTCATCTAGGGTTTTTACTTATTTTGCACCCAGGCAGCAGTGAGCTCTCTGAAAAGGAAAACAGGCTGCTTTTATAAGAAATAATAATGATATATGCTTTTTAGGGGAGTGTGGGATAGGATGGAAAAGGAATATAGGATGGCATTTCCAAAAAAAATGATCAATATTATCCTTTCTCTTGGGCCTCAAATTTAAGGTATTTAGATCAGTATTAAAAAGTCCCAGACTTTTAGATATAGAAAGGACTCTAGCAGCCATCTAGTCCAACCTAATCAGCAGTCATGCACCCTCCAGTGAAGGGAAATGTACTTCCTCTCTAGGCAGTCCATTTCACTTTACAGTAGCTTTAACTGTTGGGAAATTTTTCCTGACATGAAACCTAAATTACCTCTTTTCAGCTTCCGCCCCTTGTTCCTTGTTCCACCCTTGGGGTCTAATTCCTCCTGTCTACATAAAAGCCTTTCATATTATTGAAGAATACCATCATATTCCCCCTCAACAGTCTCCCCACCAGGCTCAACACCCCCAAGTTCTTTCTTTTTTTTCTTTTTAAATTAAATTAAATTTATTTTTTGTTACATTTAAAGTTCTGAACTATCTTCCTCTCTTCCTACCCACCCCACACTATATCGTGAGTGTGTTTGCATATGTATATATGTACGTATGTATGCATGTGTGTATGTTCATGTATATATAGATATATAAATCTGCTTCAAATGGTGGCCATCTCTAGTGTGTATGTATGTGTGTATATATGACATGTATATTACATATACACATATATCATATATACACATGCATGTATGTACGTGTGTGTGTGTGTGTGTGTGTAAAACTATACTCTGCATACTTCTGTTTAACAGTTATTTCTCCAGAAATGGATGGCATCTTCCTTCAGATTCCTTTGTGGTTGATTTGAGTGTCTGTGATACTCAGAATAACTTGGTTGTTCACAGAATAACTTGGTTGCTGTTACCATGTACAACATTTCCTTGGTTCTGTTCATCTCATTCGTCATTACTTCATACATGTCTTTGCGTGTTTTTTTTTCTAAATCAACCTGTTCGTTATTTCCTACAGCACAGTAGTATCCTATAACAATCATATACCACCCAGTTCTTTTAAATGATGCTCAGATGACATAGCCTCAAGGCCCTTTCCCATCCTTGTCGCCCTTCTCTGAACATTCTCCAGAATTAATAGTATATCTCAGAGAGCCCTCTATTTCCGCTTATTGTTTCTGCTTGCTAGGGTTTTCTTTGGGCCAAATGTCTCAGTCTCTAGTGTGATTTGTTAAGGATACTTCGTTAGGCTCGTGTATATTTCTTCAGTAGTTAAGGATACTGAGACCAGGCCACAACCTAATCACCACAATAATAACCGGAGATAGCAGAAAAATTTTCAGCCTAGTGTGGGATTTTGAAGCTGGCAACAGCATGATCAAAACCAGAGCTGAATCAAATACATGGTAGTGGGTTGAGTACCACTCAATGTGTGACCAAGGACTTATTCATTCAGGGCCATTCTGTGCATCCTTGCAATGTGCCTGGGGGAGCTTCATCGTCATCCTGTTCTTTCCTTTTCCTGTACGTACAACATTCTGTTGTTGCTCAAACTCAACAATTTGGTAGAGAGTAGAAACTTTTACCTCAAAACCAATATTGGCCCCTGGAGGCATCCCATTCCAAGTGAGATTGCTATAAAGGTATAATGTTATTCACATTGTAGAAGATTTGATACATTTTATTTTAATAAGGGTTGGAAAAGAAAGAAGCAGGAATGAGGGTTTTGAAGTGCACAAAGGAAAACCTTTTCCCTTCTCTTCAAACACTATGAGCAAAAGACTATGAGAAAAAGCAGAAATGTGATGCCGGATCATGTTTAGAGTTGGTTATGAGGAGTGAGAGTAAGGAATGAGTAATAAATACAATATGGACCAAAGATGAAGGAATTTAATGGAAACAATCAAAAGAAGAGACATGATGAAATTTATCCTTTTGCCCTCCCACTTCCCCCCAACACATTTCAGTTATTAATTACACACAGTAAACTTTAAGATTTTATCCTCAAAAATGAGCATTTATATACACACAGCAAAGCACAAAAAAGAGTATTCTGCATGAAGCCATGAATATCTATTTCCTGCCAGTTGAGTTTTAAGGAGTTCGTAAATGAGTTTTAGGTGTTACTTTCACAACTTTTCTCATTATCTGTGCTTTCTCCTAAACTTCTATCTGTTCTCTTCTGTTCGTTAGGAAGAAATGTTTCAATTGCCTTTTTTTTGCACGACTTTTGTAACACCACCCTTCCTTTCCTTCTCAACTCCCCTTCCCCCAGTTAACTGAATGAAAGAAAAGTGGTGGGTGGGTATTGGGGGATGGGAACCCTTATAATAAATACACATAGTAAAGCAATAAAGCATCTATAAAGCGTCCATGTCCAGAAGTGCATATACTTGTACCTTGTGTCTGTGCTTCACCATCCGTCAGGAAATGGATGCTATGCCTCATTGTAAGTACTTTGGAGACATGGTTGGTCATTGTTTTAATCAGAATTCTTAAGTCTTTCAAATTTGCTTTTCTTTACAATATCGTTGTTCTTATAGAAATTATTCTCCTGGTTCTGCATGCTTCACTTCCCATCAATTCATGCTACCCAGGATTCTCTGAAATCTCTTATTTCAACAGTTCTTAATGAAAAATAATATTCCATTATATTCATACACACTTGTTCCACCATTCTTCAGTTGTCTAAGAGTTGATCTTACCCACTGCTTAGATTCTACTTATTTTCTCCCCAATCTTTTTAGCTTCCCCTTCAATATCAGGAATTTTGGTTGTTTTGTTTTTTCACTTGCAATCATTCCTTCTCTCCTCAGTTTTAACCTTCTTCTTACCTCTTTCCCCCAACCCCAGTTGTTTTCCTGTTTAGTTTTATATATTTCTATACCAGACTCGTGTGTGTGTGTGTGTGTGTGTTCAGTCCTTATTTGTCTGTTTCAGATAAGAATGAGGTATCTATTATGCGCAATCCCTCCTACCCATTCTTCCATGTTTGTATATTCTTCTTCTCATACATCCCAATAAACTTCCATGACCTTCCTCCTCCTTCTACACCAGTGTATTTCTCCTTTTACCCTTTATTCTCTTCTCCCTCTTCAAATGCACGAAACAGACTCAGTTTACCTCCAGTAACTCTTTTTTCTCGTTTAATGCCCTCAATTGAAGGGACTTTGTTTCTGCTTACTTGTTAGAATGTTAGCAGTACATCATCTTAACAGCCCCTTCCAGTTGTTCCAGTGAATCTCTAGATTTCTGTAGATTAGTGTATTTACATTTCAGAGATCCTGTTTTGTTCTGATCTTCATCAGAAATTTTTGAGAAGCTTCTATTTCATTAAAAGACTGTTTCGAGGGCAGCTAGATGGCACCGTATATATAGCACTGCCCCTGGGGTCAGGAAGAGCTGAATTCAAATCTGGTTTCAGGCACTTGACACTAACTAGCTGTGTGACCCTGGTCGAGTCATTTAACTGTTATTGCCCTGCCGGAAAAAAGGAGGGGGACTGTTTTTAACCCTCTTCTCTTCCCCTCCTCCAACAGGATTATACTTAGCTTTGCAGGCTAATTTATTCTCGGTTGTAAGCCTATACCCTTTTGTTGTTGTTCAGTCATTTTCAGTCATGTCTGACTCTTCTTGACCCCATTTGGGGTTTTCTTGGCAAAGATACTGGAGTGGTTTGCCATTTCCTCTTCCAGCACAATTTACAGATAAGGAAACGGAGGCAGACGTGGCTAAGTGACTTGCCCAGGGTCATGTGGCTAGTAAGTGTCTGAGGCCAGATATGAACTTGGGGAAATGATTCTTCTTGACTTCAGGCCCCCCACTCTATCTGCTCTGCCACCTAGCTGCCCCTTTATCTTTTACTTTGGGGGAAATATTGTATTCCAAGATTTTCTCTCATTTTTCAAAGAAGCTGCCAAATGCTATATGATTCTGGCTGTATTTCCTTGGAACTTAAACTGTTCCTCTCTGGGTGCTTGCCATATTTTTTCTTAGATGTGGGCTAATGACAAACCTGGAACTTTTCCTTTAGGGTTCTTTTCAGGAGGCGACTGATGGATTCTTTCTCACTTTATTTTGTTCTCTGGTTCTGATAGATCTGTACAGTTTTAATTTGTGATTTCTTGCAATATAGTATCTAGGCTTTTTCAAAAATCATGGTTTCTAGGGAATTCAATGATTCCTAAATTATCTCTTTTTTTTTTTTTACCTATTTTCCATATCAGTTTTTTAATGCCAGATATCTTATATTTTCTTCTGCTTTTTCAGTCTTTTGACTTTGTCTCATATCTTGCTCTCTCATGGGGTAATTGACTTCTGTTTGGTCTATTCTAGCTTGCAGGCAGTCCCTTTCGTGAATGAGGTTTACCACTTTTTCCTCTAAGCCTCTTATTCTCCTTCCAGTGCTTTCTTCAGAGCTTTTATCTTGCTTCACTTCTATGTATTTATGGTAGTCCTTGTGGAAAATTTCATTTTTTTCCCCTTTTACTCTCTGCCTACAGTAATTGGAATTAGATTTGGAGTAGTTTTTAATACTGGTTGATATTTTCAAAAGTTATTTATCTCTCCAGCTTCAGTTCATGAATTTGGACTTTTCCTCTAATGTGCTTTTGAAGGCTTGGTCTTTCCCCGGTCCCCTTCATTTTTGTGCTAACTTTAACTCCTGGTGTTTGGCCTGCCTGGAGTTTTGACCTATAGATCGTATTATCTTCAGGAACCCTCTCTGGTGTCTCAGGACAGAGTTTTAGAGACCTCAGAGTCCTCGAGTCTGGGTTATCCTGGTCTGACCACTGTGGCACCAGGTTGGTAACCACATACTGGTTGGTAACTACATACTGGTTGCTACCTGCTATTGTACCCCAGGGCTTAGAGGATCTCCACCCTCTGGTTTCCTGATCACCCTAGGTGTTTCTCAAGGGACATCTCCCCTCTTGTGGCCCCTGCACACAGAGCTTTACCCACTTTAGTCTCTAGGCATTGTATTCATTCACTTTTCTATTCATTCCCTTTGGCTCTTGGGTTGCCTGACATTGAAATGCCTATGACGGTGTAGTGTTCTATGATTTGCCATCATATGGCATTCCTGAGAGAATTTGCAACTTGGGACTTTGTGGCGTTGAACAACATGGGATCATTGAAAATGCTGCCCAATTTCTAAAATGCAATTCAGCTCAAATTTTTCTTAAGATCATAGATTTCCCAGCTCTACCACTTTCTGCTTTTATGACTTAAGACAAATTACTTGAGCTCTCTCTGCCTTATTCCCTTATCTGTAAAATGAGCATGACTTTTAAGGTTCTATCCACTTGTATAATAAACAGAGATCATCTCATCCAACCACATCCACTCTTTTACTCAGGAAACTGACAGAGAGCAAAAGTTAGTATTTGAATGGAGAACCTCTTACTCCAAACCCTTTCCAGTATATAACACTGCCTTCCTTGTTTAAATTCTGAGTCTAGCTCATTCATCATTTCTAGTTCTTATCCAAGATTCTTAAAGGTACAGATAGATTAACCCAGTCATTTGCTTATCCAACTGCATGTCATCGACAATTTATCGTATTTTTCACAGGCGAATGGCTAGATTGAATTCATTCAAGTTAGCATGAGTCTCACTAAGAAGGCACCAAAGCATTTCAGGGTATAATAGAATCAGCTATTCATGTAAATGTATATATACATAATATATGCATAAACACACATCATTTATTGGTTGTCAAGTATTTATCAACTTACAGAGCCATCTATAGATCCCCCCTTTCTTTAGGGAACCACTCTTGTATTTGAATTTCACACAGGATGTCTCATGAAGGTTATGCACTCTTTTGGTGAGCATATGTCCCCTTTTTTAACATCCCTTTTGATATTGATATTCAGCAGAGTATTGTCATTGTCACATCTATCATGGAGTCTTATATGCTCTTAACAAATGTATAAACAATGTTTTTTTTCCTCTAATAAACATAGTAGAATCTTACTTTTTTAATAAAACATATTCCATTTTATTGTATGACTCTAAAAATGTGATCTTCCACAAAATGTCTTCAAAAACCTATTCCCTTCTCATATTTTTATGAATGATGTATACTTTATGCATTCATAGACTATTTAAATCAATATTTTATCGACACAAGGCAGTAGGTATTTGAGTCTGTAGTTGATGTCTTCAAGGTCATTTGGGGTGGGAGGAGCTAACAGGAATGTCTGTAATCTTTTCCAGTTTTTAGATTCTTCCTCTCTATGAAATTGAAAATTGATTCCAAGTGCCTTCAAATGTGTATCTTTTATCTCTAGATACTTCTTTGTGTAATTTGGTCAGGTCTGGCTGTTCTTTCCTGACTTTATCCTGTTAAATTCCATTTTGCATTTGTGTATTATTCATGTGTCGCCAAACTCCTTCCCTTCTCATACTCCCACCATTTAGTTACCTTATTTCTGTTGCTAAACCTTTCCCCTCATAGCTCAGCTGGTCATCACACAATAAACATTCTTTTTTTTCTTTTTACCATTCTCATATCCTTTTTATCTTGTTAGAATTTGCGAGATCTTATGCCCAGCTGGCTTGGCTCTCAAGGTCTCTGGGTCACCTTCCCCTCAAGATGAGGGATGAGAGTAAGATTTTAGAATTTCATTTTAAATATAAAATATTAAAGTTAGTTTTCAGTCCCTGAGTAACTGCTAATGAGAGGGAGAGAGTATCCTAGGAACGTCCTATACTGAATGACTGAGGGTAGCAGTTAGCTTGGGATTAAAAATTTAACATGCATAATCTACAAAGCCTTTAATTCTCAGACAGAAAAAAATCAAGAATTGGTAGTGAATTAATTATGTTCAGTGATAGCTGAATGAGTAACAATATGATGAAATTGTAATAATGTTGATAGTAACAGTGGTCCTCTGTTGGCCCTAAAATCGAGATGGTGTTTAATTTCTTCTGCAGAGTTCTCCATTTGGCATACACCCATGCAGAGAAAAGGGGTATCTTTCTTCTGTTGTGCCACAGCTCTTTATTCTTCCAGGAATTCATTGTAGTATTCAACATTCAGCCCTAATATCCATGAACACCTGAAAATCAAACATAAATGAAAGTAGGAATGACAGTTCAGTAAGTTAAGAGGCAGGAGACCTGGGTGTAAATATTGACTCTGCTGTTTGCCACCTATATGACAATGGGCCATAGTTTTCCTTTGGAATGAGGAGATTACACCAAATAGTCTCTAAGGATCCTTCTCCTTTTAAAAATATTTTGTTACATGTTCTTTGTTTTCAAAGACCCCTGAGATCATTGAAGATAATCATTTATAGGTAAATGATTAATGCCCTGATTGTAAATAGTTCTGTATTATTTAAGAGAATGTTAGCATGAGAGTGGAGATTGTTTCATTTTTGGTTTTGTGTCCTCAGGACCTAGCACACAGTAAGCATTTAATAAATGCTTGTTGATGGATGATTGGCCATAGTATTCTAAGCATCTAAGTATGGGTAATGCTGCTTTAAGCTAATTTGAGAAACTATATGCATTTGAAAAAATGAAACTAATTTAAACTGGTTTTGACACTATTGAGGTTTTAGTGTAAGGCATTCCAAGCCTAATCATGTTAGCTGCTTTCCTTAAAGGAGGGGTGATTTTAAGTGAATATATTCACCTTGAGAAAATAGTAAAGGTCATTGTTATTTTTTTTAATGAAGGCCTCGTAGTCTAGTTTTCAGTTAATGTGTGATAACTGTAGTTATGTGAAAAATGTTGCCCTCCTAATAGGAAGACCTCCTGTAGTTGCTGTTGCCCAATATGAAATGTTTGCTCATGTCATTCATGCAATCTGCATTTGTCTCATTTATGTCTGAGCTCAATTCTCCACCCTCCTATCAGAGAGCAGGTTTGTGCAAACCGAGGGAGGGGAGAATGCTCTTTGTTCACTTCCACAGAATCGCTTACTTAATATGAATCAACAGTGTGATGTCAGAGCCAAAAAGCTAATTTAGTCCTAAACAGTCTTAGTCTAATATTCAGAAGGAAGGAGGCAGTTGTTTTACTATCCTGCACACTGGTTGAACAACACCAAGAATATTGTTCTCCGTTTTGGGTACCACATTTTAAGAGGGATAAATGTTGACCAATAGCACCAAGTCCAGAGGAAGATGATCAGGATTGTGAGGCATTTGGAAAGGATGTCATGTAAGGAAGGGTCTCAACAATTAGGATCTTGCAACTTGGGAAAAAGAGGACTTGGAGGGAGAATAACATGGTGACTTGTTAATTATTTGAAGGGTGTAGTCATATGGAAGGGATCATAGGATACCAGGAATCTAGAATATTCTGTGTAATCCTGTGGGTAGTGCTGAGGCCCTTGGGTGAAGGGTGAAGGAAAGTGGATTTTGACTCAGTAGCTCCATGGCACAGTAGATAGAGGACCAGGTCTGGAATCAAGAGGACCTGAGTTCAAGTTTGGTCTCAGAAGCTTACTAGCTGTGTGACCCCGGGCAAGTCACTTAACCCTGTTCGCCTAATTTCCTTATCTGTAAAATGAGCTGGAGAAGGAAATGGCAAACCACTCTAGTATCTTTGCCAAGAAAACCCCCAAAGGAGTAAGGAAGAGTTGGACATGACTAGACGACAACAGCAGAGCAAAGATCATTCTAACAGTTGGAACTGTCCATCTAACTTCATAGCAGTGATGTGGGAGAGGAAGGGACTTCCAAATTAGAGGTATTTAGGCCAAGTCTGAGAAGTTGTGGGATCAAAGAGCTGGAGGGAGAGGAGGGGGGAAAACCTGTGCAAAAGCATAGAGATGTAGGATGGCATGTCATGTGTGAGGAAAGGCCAGAAGGCCAATACGCCTCAGCTGTGGAGTGTGGGAGTGGGAGGAATGTGTTATAAGAGCAAGGAGGGGTCAGCTTGCGAAGAGTTCTTAATGCCAATCAGAGGAGGGGTGATTTGATACTAAAGGCAATCAGGAGTCACTTTTGGGAAACCTTTGCTGCTCGATTGTGCTGGAAGCATCTCCCTAACCCTGATCGTCTGTAGCTGTTGGCCATCGCTGCCTAATGGGATTGCTTCTAAGAGAAACGTAGCCCACTAATAGCAGATGAGTGCTCTCAGGCTTCTTCACAACATTAAGAAAAAATAACATGATTATTATAAAGATTGAGAGCTAGAAGGAATATTGAAGTCTGTGTCATTGAACCTTGTCATTATACAAATGAAGGAGCTACTACTGCTGCTGCTACTAGCATCTGTATAGTACTTTAAGGTTTGCAAATCTGTTTACAAATCTCTGGGAGTTATTTATGATCCCCGTTTTACAGATGAGGAAACTGAGACAGAGCTTATGTCACTTTCCCAGTGTGACACAGCTAATAAGTTCATGAGGCTTGTTTCAAATTCAGGGCTTCCTGACTCCAAGTCCAGTGGTGTATACACTGTACCACCTAATGTTTTTCTCTGAGGTGCAGATAAAGTAAAATAGGTAAATAAAGCCTGAAGTGACATAGATAGTAAAACCTAAACTATGGATATAGCTTCTGCCTTCGGACTCTAAATCCATCCATGAATAAGCATTTATTAAGCACCTGCTGTGTGGCAGGAACTGTGATAAGCACTAGGAATGACAAGGAGCCCCCACGTAGCTTACATTTCTCATAGGAAGACTCCCCATCAGATAAAGACACATAGATAAGGATATGCTTATTATGTTCAAAGTGGATACTAGGTTGTTTTGGGAGGGATGTTGTGGTTGTGTGCGTGGCTTATCCTTCCTTCTCGAAGAGGACCATGACATCAGGGAGATGATGACATGACTTGCAGTTGACTTTGATTTGAGTGAGGGGGTGCTGTGCAAGGTCCCCAGCCTCACTTTCTCCTCCAGAGCCATCTGGGTCCATGTACTAGCAGCTGTGGGGAAGCAGAAAAAGCTTCTGTAGAAGGTAAAGCTTGAGCTGAGTCTTGAAAGAAACCAGGGTTTCTGAAAGCTGGAGGTGAGAAGAGAGGACATGAGGCACAGCCGGGGCAAAGGGTTGGAAAAGGGGCATGTATCATCATGTGTTTCGGACATAGGAAAGCCAGTCTATCTGGACTGAAGAGTGTGCGGAGAAGAGTGATGTACAGGAAGACTAGACAGATAGGGTGAGGACTGGTTGTGAAGAGGTTTAAATGCCAAATATAAGAGCTTTTACGTGATCCTTTAGGTGATAGGGAGCCCTAGAACTTATGAATGGGAGGAGAGAGACAAGGTCACACCCAAGCTTTAGAAAAACCACTTAGGCTGCTGTGTGGAAGCTGGATTGGAATGGGGAGAGACTTGAGGCAGGAAGAGCAATGATGACCTATTAAAGTAGTTCAGGCTGAAGGGGATGAGGGCCAGAATGAGAGGGTTGCCTGCATGAATAGAGAGGAGTGAAATTATGCCAAAAATATTATAGACAACAAAAAAATCTGTAAGACTTGGCAACTAATTATATAGGTGGTTTGAGGGAGAATGAGGAGCCAAGGATCAGATCATTTGAGAATATAACAAAAACAGATTGATTTTCAAGGAGAAAAATCTTTCCCACAACTGTGGCCTGCCTTTTATTAGTCAGAGAGCCAGTCAGGAAGCCTCTAACAGGTCAGAGAAACAAGAAGGAAAAAAAAACCAAATTGTTTGGGTTGACCTATCAGACAGAAAAAAATAATTAATAAATGTTATCTCTTGACATCATTTTGACCAGAGACTGAACCTCAGACCATCTCATTTTTGGTGTTTCCAACTCTTTGGTATGATATCAACATTATCAGACATTTAAATTATTTCAGTCTCTTTATTTCTCTCTGTTTCTATGTAAGTGGAAAATTTTTCATTTATGATATTTTGGTTTTTATCATAGATGTTCTTAACCTGAGATTTGTGAACATTAAAAAATTGATAATTACTTCAGTATAATTATTTCCCTCGTAATCCTGTTTATTCTATGCATTTGAAAACATTTTCTTTTCTGAGAACATAGACTTCACCAAATTGCAGAGGGGTCCGTAACACAAAGGAAGGTTAAGAACCCCTGATCTACAGACTATTTTCTTCAAAATGTATGAGCATTATATATATATATATATATATGTGTGTGTGTGTGTGTGTGTGTGTGTATAATCTATCTATCCATCTATATCTATCTAATATATTTTTCTATTTATCATCTCTCTCTATATATGTACATACACACATTTCTCTCTCTCGCTTTCTCTCTCCCTCCCTCCCCTCTTTCTTCCCCCTCCAATACACACACACACACACACACACACACACACACACAACATACACAGAAACACACAGAGAAAGGTAAACATGAAAAGACAGGGCTTTCAGAGTGATCTGCTACCCGCTTCTTATGTACAACCCATTCTCAAACAACAAAGGCTTCTTTGAAGCTCATTTGTATAATGTTCCTTTTATTTCACATGAAATAAGAGGCCATGGTTGACTAAAGTGACCTGGGAGCTCTTGTTTACTGATCTTTTCCTGCACCTTTTTTTCTATGAGACATAGTTCGGGAAATATTTCACTGTATACACGACTGATGAGATAGTAACCGATAAAGGCAGCGTCAGTATCTGAAGCTACTGGAAATAGAATTAAGGAACAATAGATTTTTTTTCTCCTATTGCTTCTTAATCAATCCTTCCAACTCAAGAGATTATTCCAAGTCACATCAACCAGGTTATTCCTGACTTCTTTCTTCTTTTTGTGTCCCTGCTTTGAGCCTCTTTTATTTTATTTTTTTGGGGGGGCAGGGCAATTGGGATTAAGTGACTTGCCCAAGGTCACACAGCTAGTATATGTGTCAAGTGTCTGAGGCCCGATTTGAACTCAGGTCCTCCTGACTCCAGGGCTGGTGCTCTACTCACTGTGCCACCTAGCTGCCCCCATTCCTGACTTCTTTCAAAGGGAAATGTGTCCTAGAACTATCGCATGTTAAAGCTACAGGTTACCTTATAGATTGTCTAATCCAATGGTGTCATTTACACTTAAGGAACAGACAGCAGTACATGCTATATATGAAAGGCAAGGGAGTAGAATACCGAAGTTTGGTAGCGTGACCGTAGGATTATAGACCTAGAGATAGAAGGAACTTCAAAGATGTTTATATTACAGATGCAGAGGCTGAGACTCAGGGACCGTAAGCAACTTGATTGAGATGACATATTCAATAAGCACTTGAGACAGGATTTGAATCCAAGTCCTCTGATTCCATGCTAAGATACATGCATGGATACAAAAATATATACATGCATCTATAATATGTCTCAAAGTTTATTATTTAAATGATTTTAGAAAATTATAATGATTCAATTTTTCAAAAATTCTAAAACATTTACAAGATCTAAATTCCATTTTTGGTTTTGATGCTGATTGATGACAACAGAGAATCCTGAATCAAAACTTGTCCTCCTCCTTTCTCCTTCATTTTATTCAAAAAGAAATTCTGAGTGCAAAATGTCAGCCGGATGGTCTTTAGTGGAGTGCCCTTAGCATCTGTGTTTGGCCCTATACTGTTTAACATTTTTTTATCAGTGCCTTAGATGAAGGCATGGGTAGGCTTATCAAATTTACAATTGGCACAAAGCTGAGAGGAATGACTAATGCACCGGATGACACAGTCAGGATCCAAAATAATCCCAACGGCATAGAACATTGGGACTAATCTAATAAAATGAAATATAATAGGGATAAATGTAAAGTCTTACACTTGAGCAAACCGACTTCAGAGTGCAAAGTGGGGGAGGAATGAGTGACTAAGAGTTCATCTGGAAAAGATATTGAGAATGTATTGACTTCAAGTCAACGGTGTGATTTGGCAGCCAAAAAA
Organism: Trichosurus vulpecula; assembly: GCF_011100635.1. Taxonomy (NCBI): domain Eukaryota; kingdom Metazoa; phylum Chordata; class Mammalia; order Diprotodontia; family Phalangeridae; genus Trichosurus; species Trichosurus vulpecula. Next base: position 132,615,018 of record NC_050574.1, on the reverse strand, counting down.
GGTAATGAAATCCAATCCAAGCTGACTTTAAGAAAGAGGGATCGTTACCAGGATTGAGGGAGTGATAGGGCTGTTCTTCCTTCCTCTGTTCAGGCCATATCTACAGTATCATGTTCAATTCTGGATTTAAGGACATTAATAAGCAGAGAATACCCAGAAGGGAGCGACCAGGAGAGCCAAAGACCTCAAGATTAAAGCCGTATGAGGATTGTTTAAAGGAACTGTGGCTCTTGCACCTGGAGAAATGAAGATTAGGAAACACAGTATTTGAAGGGGTCCCAGATAAAAGATTTAAATTTGTTCAGGTTGTCCCTAGAAGGCAGAACTAGAATGTAAGTAGGAAGCAGAGCTGCACCTGAGTTCAAATCTAGCCTTAGGCATATACTTAGCTGTGTGACCCTGGGCAGCTACCTGCCTCAGTTTCCTCACATGTACAATGAGGGTAATAGCAGGGAGGATGTGAGGATTAATGAGATAATATTTGTAAAACATTTGCATACCGTAACACACCATATATTTGTTAGTTGTAGTGAAGAAGAAGAAGATGATGATGCACAGAGGTAGATTTTACCTTAATAAAAGGAAAAAACTTTCCAGCAAAATGATTCCCAAGTGTATGGGCTGCTTTGGGAGATAGTGCATTTCCCCTCTCCAGAATGAAAGCTGGCTGATCACTTGTTGGGGGATATTCTGGAGGGGATTGTTACTTCGACATGTACTGATTATGCTAATAATAATAATGCCTACTATACTGCAGGCACTGGGCTAAGTGCCTTACACACTTTATCTCAGTTGAGCCTCACAATAACTCTAGGAGGTAAGTGCCGTTATTATCCCAATTTTACAATTGAAGACACTGAGATTAAGTGACTTGCCCAAGGTAACACATCTATTTAAATGTCTGAGACCAGATCTGAACTCGGGTCTTCCAGATTTCAGTCCAAGTACTCTATCCAGTGAGCTGCCCAGTGGCCTCTAGTATTGGACTAGATTCCTTCTCAAGTCGGCAATCTCTTGATTCTGCTACTGCTCCAGAAATGTTAGGGCTGTAATAGATACCGCTGAATCCTTAGACTGTTGCTTATCTTCCTCACTGCCCATCACTAACAAGCATTGGGCTGGAGGGGCAGCTGAGCAGGTGACACTTCAGTCTTTCCTCTCTCTAATCTGTCCTGCAAACCTGCCAAAGTCATCTTACTAATGGCTGTGATTAGAAATGCCCATCTCTTGTTCACAGCCCTTCATGTCTCTTCATTGCCTATAAGATAAAATATAAATTTCTTATTACGACATCAAAGTCCCTCCACAATGTGGTGCCAAACTACCTTCATAATCTTTTATTATTCACCTTTGGGCACTCTACATTCAGTCGGTCTGTATTACTAGTCATTTGGCAATCTTGATTTAATTCAGCACATTTATGATGTACCTACTATGTACAAGCCACTATGCTAGTACTGGAAGAAAAAGAGAAAGACAGATTTTGTTCTTAAGATGTATGCAGTCTAAAATGGGGAAAAGACATACACTTAGACAGCTATTATATATCAAAAAGTGTGGTTTGTATGAAGGACAAGACCAGATGAAAATTTTTGTCTAGGTGAGAATTTTAAGGCACAATTGATCAGTGCCTTTGATGAAGGCATGGGTAGGCTTATCAAATTTACAATTGGCACAATTTACTGGTGATGGGGAGGCTATCAGGGCAGGTTTAATGGAGAAGATAGCATCTCAGATGGGACTTTAACAGGTAGAGGTGGAAGAAATCTATTCCAGGTCTTGGAGAATAGCATGAGCAAAAAGCACGATACTAGGATAGGGCAGGGTGAGAGCAAGGTGGATAAGGGGAGAGTTGTCCAATTTGAATAGAATGTAGAGTTCATGAAGGGGGCTGTAATCACCCACCACTTTAGGCATTTCTTATATGCACAAAGAAGAAAGGAAAGTAGAAAGGAAAGAAGTAGAAGAAAGGAAGGATGAAGGAAGTAAAGGAAGAAGAGAAGGAAGGAAGGATAGAAGGAAGGAAGGAAAGGAAAGGAGAAAGTGTTTGTTAAATGCTTACTATGTGCCAAACTCAGTGAATACAAATATAAAAGTGGCAGAGAGACCCTGGCTTCAGGGAGCTTACATTCTAATAGTGAGAGATGACTCATATGGGGAGCAGTGGCCAGGAAGGAGTATTTTGAGTTGGAAAGTGAAAGGAATAGAGAGTGAGGCTATAGGGAAGTCAACTGACATACCCTTTCCAGGAGAAAGGAAAGAGTCGATTTAATTATGGTTCCACATCTAGAGTTGGGGGTGGGGAGGACGGCAGGAGGGGAGGAGGTGGCCAAGGTGTGAAATGAAACATGACAGGATACTGGGCAACTGAAGCAACTTCCAACGGCAGCAGGGTGAGAGTTCTGGGCTTGAACAGGTAAAGTCCTTGAGCGCTTGGTTTCTGGTCCAGCTGATGTGGCATGGCATAGCATGGCACAGCAGCTGGTGAGGAAGTGTCTAGGGAATGAAGTGATTCCAGCAGTGGCAATAGCTACTTTATATGCCTTTCTGTTATTGTTCCCCAGTACATGCCAGTGTGTCCATCTTTGTCCCCCTTGCCACAAACTTCACCTGAACCACAGCATCGCAGAGGCGCAAGGAATCTCAGAGGCCATTTAATCTGAATAAAAATGCCTTCTTCAATGTGCCCAAAAAAGTGCCAATTCAGCCTGTGCTCTGGTGAGAGGTAACTGTCTACCTCACAAGGCAGCCCGTCACACTTTTAGATGGTTCCATTAGGATGTTTTCCCTTAATGTAATTGCATATATTTTTAAATGTAATCTTAACAATGAAATCTGCCTTCTTGCAGCTTCTTCCTATTCTTCCTAATTCTGCCCCCTGGAGCTAAGCAGTATACACTTAGTCTCTCTTTTTTTATATGAAAGCCTTTGAATGCTTAAATCCTGTTATTGTGTCAACCACGAGTCTTCACACATCTCTTGAGGTTTTCCAGCTTCTCAGTGTCCCTCTTAAAATGTGGAACCCAGAACTAAACACAATACGGTAGATGTAGTCTGATCAGGTCAGAGTAAGGGGAGACATTAATTACCTCTTCTAGGCAGGACACCTTTCTTACCACACTTCAAGGTCACCTGATCTTATTCGACCTGATATCTTGACCTTTCTGTTCCTGTATACCTCTGCCTCAAAGGAAACACACACACACATGCATTAACCAGAGATTATGCATGTATATGTATATATACATGTATATGCATATACATGTATATACACACACACACTGTATTACACACACACACACACACACACACACACATATATATATATATATAAGTGTGTGTGTGTGTGTGTGTGTGTGTGTGTGGAGAGAGAGAGGAAAAAAGTGTAAGAGAGAGAGAACTAAAATTCTTAGTGCATTAGTTCTTAAGATATTAAAACTTCAAGCACAAATAAATACACATAATACTTTGAAGCTATTAAAACTTAAAACCGTGCTAAGACTTTTGGGACATCGTGTAAAACACACACACACACACACACACCCTCTGCATGCGGGCTTATAAACAAACTCACAATATGCATATTAACTCAGGTTATAAGTTTCTTGAGGGCAGAATCTGTCTTGTTTAATTTTATACATAGTAGTTATTTGTAATAAACATTTGTTGAATTGGATGGTGTTCATGTGTGCTGAATACATAAACATTTATGTGATGTACTTGAAAAAGCCCTGAACAAGATGTCAGGAGGTCTGGAGTCTAGTCTTTTGCCCCTAAGTCATTGTGAGGCCCTGGGGAAGAAACCTTATCTCTCTGCCTCTGTTTTCTCACTTCTAAAAACAGAGGCGTTGGATTAAAATGATCTTTAGGCCCCTTTCTGCTCTAAAATGCTGTGATTCTATTATTTTTGCAATGTTCTTTAATGATTGTCAAAGTAGAAACTATGTCTGTGTTCTGTTCTTACCATCATAATCTATTCTTTATCAGGCGCCTTCATTAGGTCCTTCTGAGCATATTAAAGTGACATTTTCTGAGCTTGTAGAAGTAATAACTTATGCTTGTGTTGACTCTTTGATCTCCAAGACTAATATCATTTGCTTATACACTCTTTAGACATCTTCCGTTGAAAACAGTTTAACAAAGACTCCTTTGAGAAGAGAAGAGAAGGAATCATCAGAAGCACTGTCTAGTCATTTGTTGATTATTCATGGACATTAGCCCCAACATATGTACCTTAACAACAGCGGTAGCATTGCCATCATTATCATCATCGGAAAGCATTTAGCATCTAATTGCACATGTGGTGGCCATTAGGCATTTTAAGAAGAGAAATACAATAATACATCATTTATCTGCTGCCATCAGCATATTCCAGATTGTTCAGATAACCGAAGTTTATACATATTTACTTCTTCTCCTTGTGAACCAGGTGGAGAGATTTGGCCTATATATTTAGGTGGATAAATAGAATCTATATCTAATCAATTGTCCCAGTTTGAAAGCCTCCTTAGACTTTATCGCATTTGTTTCATCACTCATGTAGCCACTGCTCAGATTTAGGCCCTTATCACCTCTCACCTGGGCTGCTGCAGTTGCCTCCTAAGAGGTTTCTAGGGATATATTCCTAAAGCCCAGGTCTGATCATGTCAAACTCCTAATCAGAAAGTTTCAGTGGCTACCTATTGCCTGTATCAAATTCAAACGTCCTTATTTGTCATTTAAAGTCATGCACAAATCTACTTTCAGTTTATGTTTCCTGACTTATTACATCTTACTCCACCTCATGCATCCCAAGGTCCAGCCAGATTGGGCTGTTTCTGTTCTTTACATATGACATTCCATGTTTTGTCATTGTCCTTTTGCGCAGGAAGTCCCCTGTGCTTGGAATTCATGCCTACTTTACCTCTATCTCTTAGAATCCCTAGGTTTTTTTGAGTTTAGCTCAAACTCTACTTCTTATGAAGCCATTCTTCATCCTTTTAGATACTAGAGATCTTCCCCGCTCTCTTAGTCACCACCCCCACCCCCTGCCAATATACTGTCTTTATTTACTGTCTTTAGTTCTATGTGTGTTGTTGTTCAATTATGTCTTACTATTCATGACCCTTTGGGTTTTCTTGGCAAAGAGTGGTTTGCCATTTCCTTCCCCAGCTCATTTTACAGATGAAGAAACTGAGGCAAACAGGATCAAGTGATTTGCCCAGGGTCACACAGCTATTAAGTGTCTGAAGCCAAATTTGAACTCAGGTCCTCCTGACCGCAGGCCCAGCGCTGTATCTACTGTGCCACCTAATGAAAACACTAGGGAGATGGAGTGTTGTGTGTGTCATGTCAGCGAGGTGGCCAGTGTTGCAAAGGATTAGGGTTGCAGAGTATTTAGAAGGGAAAACAGGTAAAGAAGACTGGAAAGGTAGGGAGGCTCAAGTTTATAAGGAGCTTTGATAGCCAAATAGGAAATTATATTTGATCCTGGAGATAACAGCCGCTAGAGTTTATTGAATAGAGAGTTGATGTGGTCACGCTTGTATTTTGGGAAGATCAGTTAGATGGCTAAGTAGAAGATGTCATTGAATGGGGAAAGGCTTGTGGCTAGGACACCAACCAGCAGACTTTTACAGTAGTCCAGGCATAACCACCACCTAAAGAAGAGAAGTTGGAAACAAAGTCATATGACTGAGGGTAGCTTTAAAAGAGGGGCATGGTCCAATAAGAACGCCATGCTTTCCAGGATAGGACTCTCCTTCCCTCATACCCTCAGACACGCTGGCCTGAGAATAAGAAAAGGCATGTCCATTTTCCCTCTCTGCACCTTGAAGACCTTCCCTCTGCTGTCTTTCCTCCCACTTTATCCATTTTTTCTGACATCTGCCGGCCTCCAAATCACTTCTGGTTTTATACCTGGGTCACAGTCTTCCCCTCTATTTTAAACGTTGCCCTCCTAAAAATGATCTCGACATATACTTAATGTCAAACATCCTACCCTTGTAGTTCATAAAACTCCTTAACTCCCATGTAATACAGTTTTCACTACCTCAGCCACCAAGAGCGGTGGTCATAATTTAAATTTTACCAGCACTTATAACTGTGCCATTACCCTGAACCCTAAAATTTTCCTCTTTTATCATAAACTCCTATCCTTCCATCTCTCCGTCTGCCTCTCTCCTTCTAAACCTAATATTTGCCCTCAACATGATAGCCGATCGATCGATAGATAGATAAATCTTTTCCTGATCTCATAATACGTGACTCCTAGTTTACACTTACTTTCTTCCCTTCTCAATCTTGACTCTGAAGTTGACTATTCCAATCCTAAATTATCCTCTCCCTATGAATTCCTTTCCCATGTGCCATAGGAACACAGATTTAGAGTTGGAAGGGAACTTGGAAATGTCCAGTCTAATCCCATCGTATCATCACAACTTCTTAACCCTCTACCCCTGATTAACTCTCACCATCATCTCCCAACCCTGCTGCTACTCCCAGACTACAGATGGAAGGAGATTTTAAAAGACACAAGCACCGTCCTTGGTGAATTTATAATCTAGTAGAAGGATGAAGTGTTCATACAAATGGCTGAAATACACATTAGAAATTGATTAATTTCGTAGGAGAGGGGGCATAGACCTCAAAGATTCAGTACGTGGAGGAGACCACTTCTACGTGAAGAAATCAAAAAGTCTTTGAGAGAAAGGGGAGGAGTCATCTGAGTGTGAGGTCTTGAAAAAAGAAGAATTTTCATAAGCAGAGATCCGGGGAAAAAGAGGACATTTTATCCGAATCTGTGCATGAAAGGAGTGATAGAGAGAGATCAGGAATCAGCTTAGAGCATGTTAAATTAGAACTATAGGACATCTGGAATTAGGGAGAATAGAATTCAGTTGCAATTTTAGGACTGGATGTGCCTATTTAAGAATCATTTCCATGAGAGTTATAATTGAAGGCATGAACGTGGATGAAATTGCCAAGGGAGAAAGTATAAAGAGAGAAGAGGGCGAGGAACAGACGCTTTAGGGACAAGGAAGAGGAACCAGTGAAGGACAGAGAGAAGGCACGGCCAGAGAAGTTGGAGGAAAACCAGAAAAGAGGCAGTTTTGGAAGTAAGGGAGGAGGAGCCAAAGTGGCTCCACCCAAACCTATAAGCTACATGCTAAAAGCATTAGGTACTTAAGATTTTTTGCTTCAAAAATGAATTTTAATTTTTATAGAGAAAAATAAACCATACAAGCTCTCCACTACTACCTGCTTCTAATAGCCCAACTTTCTCACATCTTGAAATTTGTCCAGCCTCCTTGGTAATAGAAACCATCCAAATTCTCCCATTTTAATTGTCAGCATCTCAGTCTAGAACACAGCTCCGGGGAGTTGCCATAGAGACCTTTGGGATGGCCCCTTTGGAATGCTGGAATTCTGGAACTTGAATACGTTGCTAAAAGGCAACCAGAGGTGGCAAGCTAAAGGAGGCCACTTTTTTTCCTTGTCTGTCCTAATTTCTCCTGGCAATAACATGCACTTGATTGTATTCACATGAATAGAATTTAACTTTTATATTGTAATTTTGTTTGGTAGGATAGATTACACGTGTGGCTTTGGGAGAAGTAAGCAAGTAGTTCCACAATTTGCTTATAAACCAGAAGTTTCAGTAGCGTTTTTATGTGTTACTGAGGAATTTTTTAATGTATTGGCACTAATCCACTTAAGGAGTCTTCTTTTTGGTAAACTTTCCAAAGTACAAATGGCTTCCACTAGAGTTGCGATGGTGCCAGGAAGGTTGAATAATTATCAAATCCCTAAAAGTAGAATATAAAAGAGCCGGCAAATTCTCCCATAATGGCCTGAATTCCCATGTTAGTTGTTAACACTGCTGAATGTCTGACCTTCTTTTTAATGGCGTCATTATTTTCCTTGGTTACTTTTGGAGTCTGTTTCTTTTCCATATTTAACTTTGCTCCCCTGTAATCTGTTCTAAATGATGGCTGCTTTGTGTATCGCTACTTAATTAGTATACTAATGAAACACTTCTCTGTTTTTCTTTGTGGTTTTGTTCATCTGGTTACCTGAATACCCTCCTCTGTTTGTGTGGATTTACGTTAATTAAATGAACCATGGATTCTCTGCCTGCCCCCTTCTGCATCGTGAAGGTAAGATTCTTCAAAGTAGCTATGACTGTGAAATTCTAAAAAAGAAAAATGTTTCCTTTAATGTTTCCGAGGCATACTCCTGGAAAAAAAGTTGCCAATTGATAATATTAAAAACTAGCTGTGTAAAGCAGAACATTTCTTCTCTGTGTATCCACATTGCCCTGTTAACAATAAGATCCTGTGTCATTTTTTAATGTAGTATTTTATTTTCCAATTGAGATGAGAGAACATGGGGTTTGGTTTAGTTTTATTTCCATTCCTATATACCATCCTTTTCATGTTTTATTTTTTTTTCCAAAATAAAGCATAAACTTTATGGTATTTGATAACATGTAAGGAAAATCTGTTCATTTCCTAATCCTACGCATCTAACTTTCTGGCCAAAACAGTATTATAAATTCTGTATGATTCTAGGTACAGTAATTGCATTTTAAATAATATGTTCTATCAAAAGGGTTGGAAAAAAATCCCTCATGTATTTCCCTTATTGTATTGTTTAGTAGTTCAAGAGAGAAAGTCTTCTACTTTGGGGGATTTCACATATGTCAAGATTATTTTCTCAAAGAAAACTCAAGATTATGAGATCAACAAATAAATTGTTGGAGGAATGGCTGACTTAAGTAACAGGGATGATGTTTCAAGCATCCTTTTAAGTCCATAGTAAACTTCAAATCAGATTGGTTACCTGCTGTGAAATAAGCCAGGGGTATAGACAGTCAGCATCCTTCCTAGTTAGACCATTGAGCTCTGAAGAACTACCTCAACCAGCAGGAGAGTGTTGTGGATCCTGGTGCTGATTTTAGCATGTGTCAGATTAGAAACTTCCAGGGGGATGACTCTGACTAGTGGAGCACATTGATATGCCAGGCTGTACTTCTCACAGATTTTTTTTAGCCATCTGTGCAGCTTTGAAACTCAGTATTTACTTTTAATGGCTTTTTTTAAAAAAAAAAGCAGAAGTCTTTTTTAAACACTAACAGTTTTGATTAAAAATCAGACAGTCATCTACCCATTATGCTTAAATTGTTGGCCAAAACCAAATTATGGATGGTAGCAGTTGTGGGGAGTTTGGAAGGCTTTTTAAATTTGAGAAGGGGCAGAATTTAAGAATTCATATATGTTAGACAAAAAGTCAATTATTAAATTATTTTAATTAACAGATTAATAAATTTAATTTATATTCTATAGTTATATAATTTAATAGATATATTAATAAAATTATTTTAATTAATTTCCAAACTTTCAGGATCTTAAATTCTAGCTATTTCCTTTAGTCTATCAGAGAAAAATATCCTACCATTTAGATCCTATGATTTAGAACTAGAAGGTATCTTAAAAATCACCTTAAACCAAATTAATTTTTTCAGGTGAGGAAACTGAGGACCTGAAAAATGAAGTAATTTGCCCAAATTCACACAGGCAGATGGTAATTCTAGGATTCAAAACCACACTCTCTGAATCCAAATCCAGTGCCAAATCTACTGAATCTTTCATTTGCTTGATTATGGAACATAAATATAAATGAAAGAAAGTTAGACTGTGAAATTTAGTCTTCCCTTTACCCTCAGTTTTCAGTCATTCAGTAGAATGGAATCTGCCTTGTTTAGAACAGAACTAACATTCATTTTTCATACCTATGAGAGTAATCAACTCCCTTTAAGGCTAAAAAGAACTTTCCTTACAACCCAGGGAGAAGTGGTGGGGCTGTCATTTTGGGAGGAAAATGGCAGTCCCGAGAAATTAGACAATTTGTCCAGGGTCACGGCGTGACTAAGTGGGAGGACCAGAACTCTGTAGCAAGTGTCCTAACTCCCAAGGCTAGTGTTCTTTCCACCACACATTCTGGCTGTGCACTCTGTCACATTCTGGATTGTCGGATTGTGTTATTCATTGGGTCCTCCCCTCATGGTATTCATTGGTTATATACTGCTCTTTTGGCTAGAGCATCCCCCACTTCTACACACTGAGCAACCTCTTGTTAAAAACATGCAAACAAACAAAAAGGATTAAGATGGTGAGTCTAGATTGATGATGAAGCACAGCTATCTATCTATCCTGGGTATGTTTGTTATTTGAAGAGGTTGCAAGCTAAATGAAGTGAAGAAAATTTGGAATGTAAATGGCTTTCTTGTCCTTTTTTTGTAGATAATTGTACTAAATGCTAATTTGCATGCAGCAAATGTGTTCCTGTTTTTACTGATAAGCCTATGTTGTTTGAAACAAATTTTAAAAGAGGCAGGGCTTTCGCTGACAAAAACTCTCAGCCCAGGAAAACTTGTCATGTATTGTTTTCTATGCTTTTTCAGGGTAAAAAATTCTGTTTAAGTCACTTCAATTCATTACAAATGATTTTCCCCCTAGTATTTCAGTGTTTTTGATTCAATTTTAAGATATTTTTGATGAAATGCGTTTTTTTTCCTTGACAGAATCCTGGTTAGGTGAGAACAGCATTTCAGCTTGTGTTCTTTTATATCAGCCTTGATCAAGGGACCACCCCCTTCTGATGTCAGCCTTTCCCACCCATCTATTAGTTACGGTTCTCCTCGTTGTAACTCAGTGACTTTTGAAGCTCCAGCTAGATGTCTTCTTCTGTAATTTCCTTGAGATAACGAGGTGGCATAATAGATAATGAGCACTAGATTTGGAGTCACTGAGACCTTAGTCCCAATCCTACCTTAGTCATTAAGTAGCTGTGTCACGCTGGGAAAGTCATTTAACCTTTCTTTCTCAGTCTCAGTTTTCCTCATCTGTGAAATTGGGATAGTAATGGCACTTACTTTACAGGGTCAAATGAGATAATATATGCAAAATAAATTTTAAAGTGTTAGCTATTATCATTACTAAAGTGTTTCTAACTCAAGTCCCTAGGTCATCATGTGACTTTTATTATTCTATTTACTTTTTTCTGTTTTCTATCATTGTAAGTTCATAGGTTTTTGGTGCAGATGTGTACATGTATGTATGTATACATATGTATGCACATACATGTTCTAGCCGCATTTGAACCCTTAATGTGTGAATATTCCATTTGTGATTTTATATTTTTCTCCAAATGAGGGTCAAATATTTATGCAGAAGAGGTTTTTTTTAAAGCCAATATTAGATGGCTACAGGATTGCTTTCTGCTGATTGGGGTTCTTTTAGGGAGAGCAAAATTACATTAGGAACGACATCTCCATGGCTTCAGACACAATAGCAACCTGCCTTTGGTCATTGGGAGAATGAGAAACATCTCCCTCTACTGCAGGGCTTTATAATTAGGTTCTTCTGAACCTCTAGTTTTGGAACAAATTGAGTTTTATGCACTTAAAATCTGTAACGTTATTTTACTTGAGGGCAAGGGAGTTAATACTAAGCTTCTTTGACTACTCTTCAGACATTTGGAAAGTACCTTTGATGTTTAATCAACAAAGCAACAAAATACATTTTAACTTTATGGATCCTTTGTAAGGAGCACTTTCATAAAATGTGGTCAGGTAGTTGTTTTATTTGCTCACCTTCTTGTGTGGAAAAAGCGCCTTTTGTGGGACCTCATGCCCTCCATGCATTTGGAATTCACTTCAGTCCTCATTAGTATCCATTACAGAAAAACCCAGCATTTGGCTTTGGCACCCATTCCCACTTTACAGTTCAGGGAATGAGTCTAGATTTTGCGGATTTTAGGCATCATGTAAGAACTCTTTGCCCAAAACAGGGCCATTTGTGGCTGAACTGGAAAGGACCAAAGCATTGCCTCCAGCAATTTGCTCTAGTTTCATGTCTATGGTGGTAGCAACCCAAGTACACTAATGTTGCTACTAAGGCACTGGCAAGGCTGCCTCAGAGATAGGGATGGACCAAATGCGCCAGTCACATGTCCAGATTTGCTTGGATCCTATTTCCACAGACTGTTCAACACTTGATGTTGTCATACGTTTCCCCTCATAGTCATAGTTGGGGTGGTTTATGCTTTTTGATAGAATAATAATGATTTGGGTTTTAAATCAAATATAGCTTTATTTCAGTAAGGAAATTCTAGAAGTAGAAAAATGAAACATTTCTTATTATGACATTTGCTGTCAATAAAAATGCAATGGTTTTCTTATGTTACATGGGCTATAATGTGCTTTTAAAAAGGAAAGCACACACACACACTCACATACACACACATACACACACACTCACACACATACAACTTAGAGCCCGGACAGTATCCTAAGCTATAAAGGATTTAGAAAATAAAATTCCCATCCCCAAGGAGCTAAGCGACATTCGTTACTCCTATGTACTGAGATTTCTTTTATTTCCCATAATTATCAAAATTGCCTGTGTGTGTGTGTGTGCCAGATTACTGTCACCCTCTACTTTACTCTGGCTTTGTCTACATAATCCCAGAGTACTCAGATGAAAAGGAAAACATTCAGTCAATCATTTTCACAGTAACAAATTTCCTGGTATCTGAAAACATCTGAATGTCTGGTATTTATTCATTCATTCAATAAATAGTTATTGAACACCAACTGTGTGTATAACACTGTGCTAGGTACTCTGAAGAAAGATAGGGATGATTTATTGGCAGGGAACCAAACAGAGGTCTCTCTTGTGGCTGCAGGGAACATGACCATTAAATGCCCGATGTTAGACTGTGCTGACTGACTGAATTTCTTTCTTCCATCTTCCCCTGTAAATTTTGCAATTGTGTTAGAACATCCTTTCTTTTGCTTCATTCTGGTCTCTGTTTTGTCACCTTTTGGATAGGTACAAATTTACATAAACATTTGTAGTAGTAAGGGAACACTCTTACACTACAATGGGCAATGTAAAATGACACCCTAAACTTGAGGATTGTTAGTTTTGAAGTATGAGGAAAGAAACAGTGTGATAACACTCTCTCTCTCTCTCTCTCTCTCTCTCTCTCTCTCTCTCTCTCTCTCTCTCTCTCTCTCTCTCTCTCTCTCCTCTCTCCCCCTCCCTCCCTCCCTCCCTTTCTTTGTGACAGCCCAGAATGAAATATCTTTTGGCCTGAGTAATCATCATCCTGTTTATACACATGAAGGACAAAAAAAAAATCAGGGAACTCCCACATTTTGAACATTTCATCGTGGAGCACAGAAGTAGAGTATAGTTTAAAATAAACCAAACCAGGGTTTTGGGAATTGGAAGAATGTTCTCCAAATTCACTAAAGGGATTATTACAGTAGAAGCAGCAGTTATATATGGCAGAGGGAATTATTAAGGGGATTGATATTTCTTCAATTCTAGGACGCTCCAAGCTGTGTAGATTGCAGCTGATAATACTCTAGTCAAGAACCCATCTGTTCCTAAGAAGCCTGCAGAAAAATGCAAGAGTGGCAGCCAAGGGCATTTGTGGGGTGGAGACAAAAATACATACTCAACAGCTGCTTGTGGTTTCCCTCTCCTGATTTTCTTGTACTTTCCTAAGTAGTTATTGGAAGGAGAATTTTATTGGCGGAGTCCGCATTGCAAGTTTGAACTAGGGTCCTCAGTTCTGAACAATGAGTTTTATCTTGAACAATAACTAGATAGAATTGACCATTTTATGGACACCTTCCTCCATCCTCTACCACAAATAGAGAATTGGCTTCCCCCAGAAGACGCTGAATTTCCATCCAACTAGCTGGTTACACCATCTATCATGTGCCACTTCCATACACAATAGTCCTAGCGTCAACAAGTCCAGTCAACAAGCATTTGTTGGGTGCTTTCTGTGTGCTGAGGCCTGAGGATTTAAAAACAAAACAAAACAATAACAGAAACCATCCTTGCTCTCAGGAAGGGCAGAGTCTACCAAGGGAGACAACATACAAACAATGTACAAACAAATACTGTATAAATTGGAGATCATCGCAGCAGATTAGTTTTAAAAGAGATTAAGATAAGCTTCCTGTAGAAGGTGGGATCTTAGCTCGGACTTGAAGGAAGCCAGAGAACCCAGGAGGTAGATATGAGGAGGGAGATAATCACAGACGTGGGTTATGGTTATTGAATATGAAGATTCAGGAGATGAAATGTTTTGTTCAAGGAACAAGGAGGCCAGTGTTGCTGGATTGCAGAGTATGCTGGGTAGAGTAAGATGTAAGACTCAAAAGGTAGGAAGGAGCCAGGTTGTGGAAGGCTTTGAACACCAATCAGAGGATTTTGTGGTTGATCCTGGAAAGGGCAGGGAGACACTGGAATTTATGGAATAGGAAGGGTGTCATGTCAGATTGTTAACTTTGGGAAGATCAGTTTGACAGCCAAATGGAGGATGGACTGGAGTGGAGAGAGACCTAAGTCAGGGATTTGGCATAATCCTTCTAGACACCCCTTTTACCACCACCACTCAGCAAACTTTCCTCCTTTGCAATTCATTCTATCCAGATATCTGCCCCAGTTGAGATGCTGGCTTCCGTTACTGATTGAACCTCCTTTTTGTGTGTGCTTAGAAAAGTGCTTATTGTGGCACTCACACTGGGTCTCCTGTAGGCACAACAGATTCAGCATGTCCACAACAAACATTATCTTCTCCCCGAACCCATTCCTCTCTCAAACTTCCCAATCCCTGTCACTGACTCCATCATTTTCGTAGTCATTCAGGTTTCCAACCTGGTATCATCCTCACTTCATCATTCTCCCTCATCCCCACAAATCCAGTCAATTACCAAGACGTGTCCATTTCAACTCCACAATATCTCTTTCTTTCGTACATGTTTTTTTTCGAATTACCTGGTCACTCTCCTAGTTAGCACCTCTTGCTTGGACTGCTGTAATAGCTTCCTGTTTGGTTTCTGACTTAAGTCACTACCTTCTCTAATAGCAGTTTTGCAAAAGTAAACTCCGGTAGCTCCCTATTACCTCTAGAATCAAATGATAAAATCCTCTATTCGGCATTGTCCTTTGTGTGCCCTACTGTCTTGCTGTTTCTCATACATGGCATTTCCTTCTCCTATCTTTTATGTATATTTGCCTTTTCTTAGAATTCACTCTCTCCTCACCTGGTCCTCTCCTATTTTCTTTCAAAGTCCGAGTCATATGCCACCTCCTAATGATGCCTTTCCTGATACCTCAGCTACTAAGCAAGCAGGCGACAAGTCTTACTATGTGCTAGGCACTGTTCTAAGCACCAGGAATACAAATACATGCAAAAAGACAGTCCCTGCCCTTGAGACGGTTCATCTTAATGGGAGAAGACATCCCAGAAAAAGGCAGTTGAAAAGAGGAGGGAGAGAGACAGATGGGAGAAGGTATCCCCAAGGGGAAATGGTGTTAAAATGAGGAAATTCGGAAGCAGAGTTAGGAGGAGGAAGGTAGGGGGCCACTCTATGAAATAGAGGCCCCTAGATGAACACACCAATGGTGGATAGGGGCCAACATGGCAGAGAGGTTCCAATGAGGAAGCCCTAAGTATTGAGGGAAGTTCCAGAGTTAGAAGCATATGAGAAGTGATAGCAAAGTCTGGAAAGACAGAAGCAGAACCAGATATAGCTATCAGTGCCTTCTTTCCTCCAAAAAAGTCCTTTTGTGTTTTTCTTGTATATATTTTGTATTTATAAGTGTATACATGTTGTCTCTCCTGATAATCCTTTGAAGGCAGGGACTTTTGTTTGTCTCAGTGCCTGGATTATAGTAAGTACAATACATAATAAATGCATGTTGACTGTTAATAGTAGTAATCCTGGGTTCCCAAAACATGGTAGACTGCTATTAACTAGTCCGAATTGATAGGAGCTTTTAAAGTTGATGCTTTCCCTTTATTTTTTTTCACTCATAAAACTTTTATTCCACTTATATCAACTTAATACACGTGTTCTTAAAAATTATGCTTACATTGTTCATGAAAAAGATGAACTGTGTCTACCATGGAGTAAATTACTGAATTCCTTGAAATACAAGACAGCAAAATCCCACAACCCAATCATTCTACAGACTAATGGAATAATCTGGGCTAGAGGCTAAGGTGATTTAAATCAACCTTAAATGAAACAGTCAGTGCTACTTCCCACTTCTCAGATTTTAATAGCTTAAAATAGATCAGCTAATAGAAGGGAGTGCATATAGAATGCTGTCCACTCTATGAGGCCTTTAGTAGTCAAAGTTCATTAAGTGTCTATAGTGATACACTAAGGTAGTTCTCGCTTTTGAGGAGTCTGTAGCGTAATGAACATTATAAAGCATGCATGGAAATTCATCAGAATAACAGTAAATTAATTCAAGAAGTACGTAATGATCAGATGAAAGGAGAGATCACTACCATGTAGAGTAAGGATCCCCATACCTTTTCAGTTTTCTTATACCTTACCACCTTACCCTTCTCTCTCTCGTCGCCAACTTGTATCCGTCCCTCTCCTGTTCCAAACTTGCACTCTGTGATAGAGTGACAGGGACTCTTTGCTGTTCCTCAAATAAGAAACTCCATCTTTTGACTCCAGGCATTTTCATTGGCTGATCCCCTCGAATTTTAGTCCTCTTCATCTCTGCCTCCTGGCTCCTTTCTGGTCCCATCTAAAGTAAGAAGCCTGAGAGTAGGGACTGCTTTTACCTTTCTTTTTATCCCTAGCGCTTAGCACAGTGCCTGGCACACAGTAGGTCTTTCCAAGTGCCTGTCTACTGAATGATTGAAGCTCTAAGATGTAGTGAAAAAGAATTGAAGGAGAGAGAGAGAGAGAGAGATAGAGAGAGAGAGAGAGAGAGAGAGAGAGAGGAGAGGGGAAGATGAGGAGGAAGAGGCATAGAGACAGAGAGGAAACAAAGATAGAGGGAGAGAGTGAAAGAAGAAGAAAGGGGGGTAAAAAAGGAGAGAGACAAAGTAAAGAGAGACAGAGAGGAGGAGGAGGGGAGAGAGAGACAGAAAGGGGGGGGGGAGGCGGGGGGAGAGGGAGAGAGGGAGAGAGAAAGAGACAGAGAGAAAATCAACATTAATTAAATGCTTACTATGTACCAGGCATTACGCTAAGTGCTGGAGATACAAATAGAAGCAAAAAAGACAGTCTCTGTCCTCAAGAAGTTTACATTCTGTTATAGGAAGTCAAAACAAAAAGGAGAGAGTGAAGGGTACACTTGAGAAGCAAGGCAGCTGGGGAGGAGTTGAAGAAGAAGTGGATCTCAGTTTGATTAAAGGAAAAGGTTTCTAACAACAGGGGCTATTCATAAATAGAATGGATTGTCTTGAGGGTTGGTGAATCCCTCCCCTCCTCCCCACTGGAAGCCTTATCAAATAGAAGCCAGGTGACCATTTATCAAAGATGGGTTTTTTTTAGAGATTTCTACTTAGGAATGAGTTGGATTAAATTAATTCTGAGAGTCCCTTTTAACTCAAATTCTATGATTCTGCAGTTCAAGGATATATGAGCCTAAAAGAAATTCCCCTAAGTTTTCATTGCTTTCTCAGTATTCTTCAGAGACTTTATACAATGACATCCAGTGCAGACTGAGCTTTTATAAGAAAGGGCTCCCCAAGTCAGAGGGTTCCTCTCCAGTATGAATTGATGAATAAGATGTCTGCTCTAGCTTAAAACCCTTCCTAAATTAATTTAGTCCATAGGATTCCTTTCCAATGGAATAGGAGTGAGGAGTCAGTATTCTAGTCCTGTTTCTAGTTGTTTGACTTTGGGTGCATCACTTAACTTCTTAGAGGAGTAGTTTCCTCGTCTGAATAACGAAGGATGATTTCTGCCTATCCTGTCTTGTATCTCCAAATCCTAGTAGAGTGCCTGACACGTAATAGACTCAATACTCAATAAAGGCTGGTGATTGACTGATTGAAGGAAGTCTTCATGGAATAAGTACTAGTTGAGCATAACCTTGAAGGACAGGAAAGGTAGATGGTTTCACTACAGGGGAAGGGTAGGCATAAATACGAAATATTATCAAAGTTAGTTACATTAAGCAGAGGTTTTTACATAGGGATTTAATATTGAAGAATATGGTCTATAGTTGTTCCTCCAACTTTGGAACAATTCATGTTCAGTTTTTAAAACTTTTGTAAAAACAAAAGCAATCCCAATGAATATTCTGCAAATCTCTATGGCATTCCTTTAATGTGTTTCCCTGATACTGGAGAGAAATAATCTCTGAAGAATGATCTTGATGTAGCTCAAATGGGTATACATGTACTCCCTCAGTCCTTACAAGTTCTTTTAATCAATCATGACTTAGAAGCTTCCCTTGATCCCTAGGATTAGGCTGTCTTGATATAGAGAAAAATCCACCTTAGTGAAGAAATGGCTCAACCTTAAACGACTGGGAAGAATCTCTCAAAAGTCATCCTTTTCCCAGCTACATCAACTTTCCCTCTAATCCTTTACCACTCACACTATCATGGCCCCATCAGAGTGGGGCCACGGAGGATTAGATTCTGTGTCCTATCTCCCTGGAGTGCATTACCAGTTCTGCAAAGAGACCCAGAAAATGCTACAAATTGGATATTGAATCCTTGGCAAAACCCTGTCTCTGAATAGCGTTTTGTAGCACATCCAGGGACAGAGAATAGGAAAAAGAGATGAATTAATTAATTCATTTAACGTTTCTGAAACACCTGCTTTGTGTAAGAGATCAGATGAGGTATTGTGGAGATACAAGTAAAATATAATTTCTGCCCCCAAGGAGTGTACAGTCCTGAAAAGAAGATAATGCATGCTATAATGTGTAACATCATAGAAATATATAATCCAAAGTAGGGTACAGAAGTACATTAAGAAGGGTAGGGAATGATAGGGGACATTAAAGGAAGGAAAGATTATATTTGTCTGACCTGGTATTGTCTCATCGATCTTAAAGGCAAAGCTGGAAGTGACCCCGAGGATCATCACATCCACCCCCCTCATTTTTCACATGACTAATTGAGGCCAAGGGAGGTTATGCCATTTGCCCCAGGTCACACAGGGAATAAACATCAGGGAGGGGCAGGTTTTGAGCCCAGGTCCTCTGACTGCAGGCCCTCTGACTCTTTCTTCTATTGCATCATTCTGTCTCTTCAAGATTTGAAAAATCACACCCTTAGCATTTGAACACTGCTCCTCCCCTAAAATACTACTATCTAGCAGAGGCTTTGTGCCTTTACTGTTAACCCATGTTGTTGTTCCGTTGTTTCCAACTCTTTGTGACCCCATTTGGGATTTGCTTGGCAAAGATACCGGAGTAGTTCTCCATTTCCTTCTCCAGCTAATTTTACAGATGAGGAAACGGAGGCAAACAGGGTTAAATGACTTGCCCAGGATCACACAGCTTATAAGTGTCTGAGGCCAGATTTGAACTCAGGAAGATGAGTCTTCCTGACTCCAGGTCTGGCTCTCTGTCAGGTGGCATTGGGCCACCTGTCTGCCCTATGTTAACCCACTTGACTTAACATGAATAAGAAAAAAATACCTGTGTGCCATGAAAAATAGGGTTTTCTGCCATTAAAATATGTGGATTTATTTTTTAATGCAAATACTCCCTTTTCCCTCCCCCACTGTATTGTATCCTAAGCAGTTGTCCAGTTTCCTTGTTAATGCTTGCCTGTCTTGAGTACCTGAACTGCATCCCCAAAGAGCTAGCGTATATGATTGTTTAGTCATCACCAGTATTCTTTGAAATGGAGCTGCCACAGGATGGTAGAAGGAGAAATATCCCCAAGACATGAAGAGAGTAAATTCTACAAACAAATACCCTCATTTAAGTTTTTGAGCAAAATCTGAGTTACCACTTGTTGTATAGCCTTCAGAAGAGAATTTTCTTCAGGTACACATTAAACTCAACCCTGAGATTCAGTGATGATCAGTAATTCCAATTCTGAGTAGAGTTTTGTGGAATAAGTGATATTTCAGACAGTCATTTAAAGATAGGTGGATCTAGAAAGGCAGAAAGACATTCAGAAAGGTTTTCCAGGCAGAGGAAATAGAATGAGCAAGAGGGAAATTATGGGACACATTTGGGAGAGAGCAAGCTATCCAGTGTGTTTTTGAATATAGGATGGATGAAGAGGAGCCCAGATCTGTGATTTCATTGATATAGAGAGCTCCCAATGAGGAAACTCCCTTCAACAATGCAGATTGCATCTGCTCTGTAAATTTTCCTCTTCAGAGAGTTGTCTTCAGAGAGTTTGCCTTGAGTCACCAAGCCAGTTTGTGTCGAAGGAGGGACATCTTCCTGATTTTGAGGTTAGCACTCAATGCCAGTCTGTCTCATGAAGGGTAGTAGGAGGAGATAAATTTTAAAGACAGATTATTGGACCACATTGTGAAGAATCTTGAATATTTGACTTAGAAATAACTTATAATTCTTTCTAATTAATTTCGATGAGATTTTTCTATATGCTACATGTACATTACATATGCAGTGATATATATATATGTATTATGGTTATGTATGTATATATACATATATATGAATACATACACATATGCTTTAACAATAACGCGATAGAGAATTCTTTAAAAATTGTTCTTTGGCCAAAGGAAAGCAGGTCAACAAACTTGTTTCCAGTCTAGTTGCAGTAAAATCCAAGATTGGTTCAGTGAATTATGAATTTATCCCAGAGGATAAGATCTAGATCAGATATTCTATTTTAATAAAAAACGTTTAGGAACAGAGACAGATTTACTAACTTCTTGGCATGTGCTCCAGCCTCAGGAAAATCAAGATGGATTATATTTGTATTTTTATGGACTCAAGAATCATCTCTGAGGCCCTGACACATGAAAGACTGCAGAGAAAAGCATCCAAGATCTTTTGGCCTAAACATCAGTTGATTTTAAATCTCAGAACCTGAAATCTTCATTTTTGGAACCATAACTTCATGCCAAACTGCCATCATCTCGTATGAAATGGCAGCAAAAAGCAGTGAGACAGATGAGGGGTGGGGAAGCTGATGCTCCTTATTTTCCCCAAAGAATCCCTAGATATCCAGATACTATGAAAATGTGGTATGAAACCTTAGCATTTATATGTGCTATTCTTGTTTAAGTAGGAGACAGACTAGATAACCTCTGGGTTCCCCTCTGACTCTGAGATTCTATTATTCTACAGTTTTATGATTATATCCTCCAAAACTCCCTTGGGAAAAGAGGCAGGTGGCAGCATATAGTACAGAGAGCGCAGGATTTAGAATTCAAAGACTTGCATTCAAATCCTAATTTTTCCACATACTGCCTATGTGACCTTAAATAAGTCACTTAGCCACCCTGGGTTTCACTGAAATGAGATGATTGGGTTAAATGGTCACTAAATGATCTCTGACGTCCCTCCCTTCCTGTTTAAATCTGTGATCCTATGAAAAGGGCTTCAGTGTTAAAACTACTATTTTAAGGCCACAGGTGTTTGAATTCACTCTGAATCACAACAAAAATGTTGAGACCTTGATTCTAGAATTGAAAGTTTAGAACTTGCAGAACTTAATTTTGCCTCTAAAATTTAAGAATTTAATTTAAATTTTCTAAAATTCTATTTAAATTTTTATTTATTTCAAATTTTATTTAAATTTATTTCTTAAATATCAGAGATCTGTGGGGTTTTGTTGTTGTTGTCATGCTACAGACTGAAATAGTAATGTATTTGGCAAGCTGTGTGTGTAAATTCTTTTGGGAAAACTGCCTCTTGTTTGATGGCTACTGTATTTATCATTTAGCTGCAATTACGTCAGTAGCTGTTCTTGGAACTTGAATGTCGATTTCTACATAAGGCCTCCTCACTGACAGTGGCTGATGCCAACTCTTCCTTGCATTAGGACAGGAGTTCTTAACCTGTGGTCCACAGACATCTTTCATGTTTTGAGGGGTCCACAAATTTTACAGATATTTTTGTAACTATTTCAATAGAATTAGCTTCCTTTTAATCCTGTAGATTTTATTTTAATACTAGACTGCTAGCGGGGACCATGACACACACCAAAAAAATGGTTTAAAAGCTCTATATTCAGCTCTGTGCTGCTGAATGAACCTGTTTTCATGGAAGAAAAGGTGGGAAAGCCCTTTGAAAAGTCAAGAAAATAATTATAGATAGAACTTTGTTCAGGACCCCTTTGTAACTGTCTCTATACAGCAAAAAGGTAATTCCCACAAGAATTAACCATGAAAACCTGTCACCCGAGATAGTAGAAAGGCCAGCAGAAAACAGAGGACCTTGGCTCCATCAAGTATGAGTGTCAGGGGAATTTTCCAGTGATCTGCAGAGAATGCGCTATGTTTGTCTTTCTGCTTATGTCAAGCAGCAGCTCTAGGTGTACAAAGGTTATTCTTTCTTCCAGAGGCAAATGGGAACAGGGCCAGAGAAACATTTTTTCCACTTATCAGGTTATCAGAAAGAGTGAAATGTTCCCTGGAAGAATGTTTCAAAGAAAAGATAGAGAGAAAATGATGAGAAGAAAAAAAGGGACATCTTAACCTGTTTCTTTACGAAGATGTTGCCTGGGTGTGGAATGTGGATTCCTATACCATGACAATAGATAAAGGACTGATGGGTTCTTGGCCTTGAATATAGTATGTCTAAGGAGGACTGGTTAAAAAAATATTCTTGTCTAGAGACTTGGGAACGGGTTTGAGTTCAATTCAGCAAACATTTATAAAACACCTACAGCCTGCAAGGTGCTGTCCTAGTGTTGGGCATACAAAGAAAAAAAATTAATTTTGCCCTTAAGGATCTCACAATCAACTCTGTGAGAGAAAAGGAAAAAGGCAGGGATGGGGGAGGAAATAACATTACTTTCGCTCCCTACATCACTGCTGTAGGAAAAGTGTTTTTTAAACCATAAAACTACATATGATGATGATGATGATGATGATGATGGTTATTATTACTACAACTACCTTCTATCAACCAAGATAGCTTTCTATTGAAAATGTAAATGTAATATTCATCTACCAGGCCTGATAACACAGAGAATAGAAAGTATAATATAAGAAAAAGAGTATCAATGAAGAGTAACAATTTAAAGGTAATAATATTAAAAAAATCAATAATAAAAACCATGGCCTTGCTCAGATTTCTGTATACAAATGCACAGCGTATGGGTGATATACAAGGTTAACTAGAAATCTTAATACAAGGGAATATATTCAGTCTTGTTAGTAGCAATGAGCATTGTTCAGATATGACTCAAAACTGAATCAGGACTGAAGGATGTATCTTATTCAAAAAGTAAGGAATGGATAAAATAGACATCAGAGGAGCACTGAATATGAAGATTAAATATTTATATCAGATTATCTATGGGAGAAAGCATGTTGAAGAGCATTTGGGTGATGGCCAACAGAAGAAGAAGCAATACTGTGATAGTCTGCCTGGCTACCTGTCCAGGAGAAGGTAGATCTGGGCAGAGATCATGACTCTGGAAAGTTGGCATGAGATGATACCAGTTATAGACTTTGTTTACAACTGTAAACTTTTGTTTACGACTGTTTACAAAACAGAATAGTTGATACTTGATTACTTGCCTTAATGATGATTTTTTTTTAAATGTAGAAGGAAATCAATCAGTCTGTCAGTCAGTAAACATTTATTAAGAACTACTATGTGCCAGTTACTGTTAAGCACTAAGGGAAAAGACATTCCTTGTTCTCAAGGAGCTTACAGTCTAATGGGGGAGACAGCATGCAAACAACTATGTATGTACATACAGGATAAATTGTAAATAATCAACATAGGGAAGACCCTGGAATCAAGGGGCATCAGGAAAGGGTTCCTACAGAAGGTGGGATTTTAACTGGAATTTGAAGGAAGCCAAGAGGTGGAGATGAGGAGGGAGAGCATTCCAGGCATGGGGGACAGCCAACAAAAATGCCCGGAGCTGTGAGATGGAAGAGTGTCCTGTTTGAAGAACAGCCAAAAGGCCAGTGGCACTGGATTGAAGAGTATGTGGTGAAGAATTTGGTGTAAGAAGACTAGAAAAGTAGGAGTGAACTAGATTATGAAGAGCTTTGAAAGCCAAACAAACATTTTGTGTTTGATCCTGGTGAGTTTATTGAGTAGGAGTATGACATGGTTGGACCTATGCTGTTGGAAATTGACTTTAGTGGCTAAATGGCAGGTGGATCGGAGGCAGGAGAGACAGATTGTCTGAAGAGCAGAGCCTACCCTTGTGTAGCTAGATCTAAAACCTGTATTTAAGTATGAGTTTCTTCATCGTAAAAACCACTCTTTGTCTAACGTAATCCCTTGCCTTTATCTATTGACAGACCCTTATAGCCCTAATCTCAGACTTTTCCTCTCAGTAATGCCTCTCTTGGATTTTGCTGTGAATTTCTGTTTTTGATCTGTTTCTGTCGTCTGATGTCATCTTCCATCTTTCTAGACCTAGTTTGCTCGTTGATACATCTTCTTGGTTCTGAATATTGGCTTGGGGCTTCATATTCCATTCTGCCTTTGCTGAGACATTTCTGCTCTTCAAACAGGGGAGGCCTTCATCAAAACCAGCTCACTGACCTAGTTCAGTAATGAACCTTGTAGATCTCAGACCAGAATTCACCCAAGGGTGGGGGTTCAGTGGAACAGCATGAAAAGATAGGATTCCACGGCCGAAAAATCTTCAAAGGAATTCAAAAGAGATGGAACACTGTTAAGAACATAAGCCTAGCATAAATAAAATAGCATCATGTAGTTGAAAGAATACTGGGCTTTGAGTCAGAGGACTTGGGTTCAAATCTTGCCTCTACTGATTACTCTCTTAGTCACTTAACTTCTCATCTACAAAATGAAGAGGTTAGGCTAAATGATCTTAGAGGCCCTTTCTATTTCCGCTTCAATGATCCTTATAATCCTAAATGGTTCCAATGCAGACTAATAATAGCTGAATTTTTGATAACATTTTCAGTGCTCTCATCACAACAACCCCATTAGTAGGTAGGACAAGTATTATTATGACTTCCTTTTTTATAGATTAGGAAAATTAGGCTTAGAGAGGTTATGCCTTGCTTACAGTCACTCAGAAAACAAAGGAACCCTTGGGTCTTTTGACTCCCAAGGAAAATATCCTTTTTAATCAGCAAGGTTACCTCTTATGAAGCTGGATTAGAACAATGTCGATATAAGGAGAACTCACTTCAATATTTAAAATATGTATAAAGATGGAAATATTTTTAGGTAACCAAGGATAAATATGAATTAGTGGTGTAGTTCTCTAACAATGGAGCATGAGCCCTGAATGTCAAAGCCAGCTGAGACTGTCCTGTAATGTTAAGGAAAAAAAAGAAAATGGTGGTAGGTTGTTTTTGTTTGTTTGTTTTTGCTAGATTGGGGCAAGAGGACAAAGTGGAATAGGACTAATTGTGTGTGTGTGTGTGTGTGTGTGTGTGTGTGTGTGTGTGTGAGATATAATAGGAAGGGGAAGGAAAGCTAAGCAATCCCCATGACTTTATTGAGAACAGGTCATCCCAGGCCAGCTTCATTTCCTTTCTTCTTTCTTTAAATAAGATTAATATACTAGTAAAGCAGGAGAATGTCATAGACATAAGTCAAGAAAATCATTTGGTAATGCCTTTTATGATATTCTTGTGGACAAGA
The DNA here is from genome assembly GCF_011100635.1 of Trichosurus vulpecula. NCBI lineage: Eukaryota > Metazoa > Chordata > Mammalia > Diprotodontia > Phalangeridae > Trichosurus > Trichosurus vulpecula. Next base: position 132,589,429 of record NC_050574.1, on the reverse strand, counting down.
TGCATAGATGGTCTAGAGCAGTGGTGTCAAACTCAAATAGACAACGGAGCCACTCAGTCATAAATAAGGATCTCTGTGGGTGCGTATTGACTTAGAAAACCACATATTAACATTATTTATGTCTTAATGTATTTTATTTATCTTGTTAAATATTTCCCAACCACATTTTGATATGGTTTGAGCTGCATGTTTGATACCCTTTGGCTAGATAATAGTACAGAGGGTAGATTTAGCATAGGTTAAATGGTGAGATTGAAAGAGGAGTTACAAATAGATTGATGGCCACCATTTTAGGGAGGTCTCTCTTAGAATGCCCCAGGGACTTGTATTTGGCCTTCTTCTGCTCAGCATTTTTATCAGTGACACTTGAAGGATTAGATTGCATGCCAATCAAACTCGTAAGTGACAGAAGACTGAGGGTGATAATGAACATATTGGATGCGGTAGTCAAGATCCAAAAATATTTGGACAGTCTAGAGTAGTGGGCTGAATTTAATAAAAAGTAATTTACTAGAGATAAATGGAAGGTCATCCTTGGTTTTAAGAAGTATTGCATTAATATAGGTTGGGGTAGGCATGGCTAGACAATAGTTTGATAATGATGTGGACACGTTAGTAGACTACAGACTCAAAATAAATGAATAGTATGACACGGTAACTTCTATAGGTACCATGATATTAGGCTCTGTGCTAACAGTGACATCAAGATCAAGGGAGATACTCTATTTTGACCAGACCCCATATGAAATATTAATTTTAGCTCCAGATACTACATGTTAGCAAGGACATTGGCAAATTGTAACACCTCCAAAGGAGAGTTAGTCAGATAAGGTGAAGACTGGTGATTATTCCATATATGAACCATTGGAAGGAACTGGGGACGTTTACTATTGGGTTATCATGTAGAAGAAAGATTAAATGAACTCTGCTTGGCCTCAACGGGCAGAACTCGGTGGAGCATTGGGTAGAAATTGCAGAGAGGAAGATTTATGCTTGATCAGAAGGGAAAAACTCCAACTTTCCAACAATTAGAGCTATTCAAGAGTAGCATTTTGTTCCTCAAGAGGTTCCTCTTATGTTCCACATGATCTCATCCATCCCCAGCAACAAAACTGTCCCTTCTCTGATCTTCTTTTGTTCCCAATGTAGCAAAAAACAAACCAGAATTATTTTGTTGCTGTCAGTGATGCTCGAAATGGAATTCTTGCTTTGAATAGCCGTTGGTCTAGATCAGAGATGTCAAACTTGCAGCTGGCTGTTTTGAGTTGAACTAGATAAATGTAATTGGGAAATGTTTAACAAAATAAATAAAATAATGTTAATTTGTGGTTTTTCTATGTAAATATGTGGCCCCACAGGGATCTGTTTTTACTTGAATTTTCTACCACTGGAATAGATGACTCTGAGATCCTGTCCAAATCTCAAATTCTAGGAGTCTTGGTGTTGGGTGTAAGAGAGGGCACAAACTTGATGAGAGGGAATATAGAACCTTCAAGCTGCTTTTACCTTAGTACTCTATATGGCACCTATTTTTGGCAGATGGCAGATGTCTATAGCTTGACTTTTAAGAATGAACTTCTACTTTGCATGTTTCACCAATGAAAATATTAGCTCTATAAAGAGACCTTACAGCTAATCTTCTCCCCAGGAGCATAAGATGTTTAGCATAAAAAAGTATTACCTAGCAGCTTCGGTGTATTTCAACAGGGGGTTTTGGAACAGCTTGGTTATAATACTTCTGTTCCACCTGTTTTCAAGACAAAGTGCCCATTTTGGGCCCAGCTTTCCAAATTAACAACTTGGGAAAAGATTCAAACCCTGTGAAAGTGTTTTTTATCTCTAAATAAAGGGTCAAGGGCATTCAAGCATCAGGGAAAGGCAAGTCTATTTTAGATACCAAGTTGCACTCGTTTCATTTCTTGAAGTATATTCTCACATTTGTTTGTCCTTCACCTTGACCTGATCATTCATTCTTTCTGTGTGCATTTCATGGGTGAAAGGGCAGAGGAAGGCTTATTCTTCCACCCTCTATCTCCCTTCCCCTTCCTCCCCCTCTCCCCCGCCTGTTTTCAAACAACTGGCTCACTTGATTGAAAGGGTAATGAATGTTATGCTTTTGTTTCATGGGTCTATTTCTTTTAATAGGAACAAGTAAATTTCTCTTTGGACTGCTAAAAGCGAATGGTAGAAAATGAAATAGATTGCCTTGCTTATAAATTCAAACAGATGCAACTGTTTCTGTTTCAAAATGACATCAATGAGATCACTGTGCGAGCTAATGACATTCCACCTGCCAAACAGAACACTTGAGTTAGCCCTGTCATGCAGTCACGATGAAATCCTGTTTTCCATTCAGGCAGCGCTCTTGAAGTATTGTGACACCTAATGTTTTCTGTAATAAAAAAAATAAGAAAAATTTGACAAGTCCCATTGTTTACCATTATGTAGATAAATCTCTTTCCATAAAGTATGAGACTATTGGTTGAATGTGGCCATCTTCCCCTATTTCCAGGCAGTTAATATACACTCTATGCCTCTCCTCTCCAGCCCTTCAAACAGAAAGTTATGTCTGGCATCTATTAACCCCGTGGTGTTTTCTTCTCTGGTAGGGGGAGAGTGAAAGAGGAGAAAATCTGTTTCACATTCAGAAACTCCCAAGTTTTGAAGGGCATTTTAATTCAATTCAGTTCCATTCAACAAGCATTGATTAAATGCTTCTTTGACTTGAAGCAGTTCAAGTTAAATATCCTGTTTCTTTTTTTGTTTGTTAATTTTTTATTTTGTCTCTCCCCCCTGCCCCTCCACCAACATCTGAAATCAGTATATGTCCAGTACAGATGCTTTGGTTGGGGGGAAGGGGAGAGACAAAAACCCAAAACAATGCAGTTGGGGAAGGGCAGATTTCTCTTGGAATCTATTTTTAGATAAGTAGAAAGCTTTTATTTATTGAAGAATCCTTCGGTAGTCAGTTAGATCTGTTATCTCATTGGTGTGGCTATTTCCTGCAATGATGCAAAACTGGTCTGATTGATGAGTGCCATTTCAGGAAGACTCCACCCATGGTATATTCTACTCCCCCGCCATCTTCTCACCGACTCCCTGGCTTCCTTGTGCATTCTCCCTCCTCTCCGGTTCTGGAACCATAATCAAATCAGTACTACCATGACTCCTAAAAATGGCATGCCTATCCATTCTTCTATGGCACCAAATGGATAACTTTCCAAATCAGAATATCCACCATTCTTTGTATACATTGTCTATCCCATTAGAATGTAAGATCTTGGAGGAGAGGGACTTTATTCTCTTTTGTATTTGTATCCCCAATGCTTAGCTCAATGACATACAGTAAGCATTTAGTAAATGCTTTTTCATTCATTTAAAAATAATCTGTCCATGTCTACTCATCCGGTGGGACTCTGCTCAATGGTAGCACATTGATTGCTCAGTCAATGAGTGTTCATTAAGCACTTTCTATGAGTATAGTACTATGTAGGTTTTGTGAAAGGTACAGAGTGTGATGCTTCCTTCCCCTCAACAAGCTTTTGTCCTTCATCCTTGAATTATTAATCAATTGCTGATTAATTATTAATGACCAATTAATTGTCAATTAATTACTCTCATTCTGGGTGTTGACTTCAAAGATCATAGAAGATCATAGATTTAATGCTAGGAGGGACATCAGAGGCCTTCTAATCTAAAACTTTCACTTTATAAATGAACATATGGAGGACCATGGTGCTTGTGATTTTCCTAGGGATAAAGCATCAATTCACTTACCCTGTAGATTTCTTTGTTCCACAGTAGCCTAGCAATTATATTCTATTAGTGTGCTTCCCAGGAACTTTCTAAATTAAATGTCAGTAGGTCTGCCCTGTCCTTTCTAGAGTTTGATAAGGTAGAACCATTTAGGGCAATTGAGAGGGTTTCTGCTTTTCTTTTTCCCTTTCTCTTGTTTCAACAACTGTGGAAGGATAATTTATCCTCCCAAGCTTCATTATTTAAGTGAAATTTAAGACTTACAGTTTTAATTTATGAAGATAAGTTCATGAAGATCTCCAGAACTTAAGGAGAAAGTACTTTGGAATTCTTCTTAGTGAATTTTATGTAGTATGCATGGCAGGGCATGTGGCTGTCACCTACATTCATTTCTCTTCTGGGGTATACCAGTCCTTTGCTGTCAACTTCAGAGCCTACTCATTTGGGTCAATATCTTAAAAAGTGGCTTATGATGTGGTTTGTAAAGCCTATCAGATGATCATATTTGACACTGAGGGGTTTTTAAGCTTACTACACAAACACTTACTATGGCCTTTTAAAGCTGTGTTTGGGACAGTAAAGAAAAAATCTTGTTATACAGTGGCTCATGGGGGTTATTAGTTGAATTAATGATGTTTTGTGATAAACTCAGGTAAAATCATACCTGAAGTGCAGGTAAGAGCACAGGTAAAATCATAATCCCAGAATCCATGTGGATTAAAGCCATCATAGTTTTACTGAATGAAAAAAAGTTCTATAGATCTAGAAAAAGGCTATCTAGTTCCACCCCTTAACTTTACATTTAAGGAAGCCAATATTCAAGGATTCTACTTACCTAAGGATACACAATCTCTTTAAACTCTCAACCTCAGTTTCTTCATCTGTAACTGTATGGTACTGGGAAGTTTATTTGAAATAACACATATATGATCCTCTACATGTTTAAATTATGAAGCAGCTAGGAATGAAAGGTCTATTTCAGAAAGGGAATTTTGTGCATTTTACTTCCTGAAAAGCATCGTGACACTTGTTCTTCAATCCCCCGGTCTACTTTCCACTATTTTGTTCTCTTTCCATGGACTTCCGGGCTCTAGATACTTGGGAACTCTCTACCTGCACTCACCTTGTCTCCTACCTCCCTAGATTCTACATTTTTGTGGGTGGTGAGTTACCAAATGCTTCTCCTCCATTGTTGTGGTTTATCTGCTCCCCCTAGTGGAATCCTTGTTTCTACAGTGCAAAGGAAAAATCAACACTTCTTCTGTGAAGCAAAAATAAACTTATGGAAAACATTAGTCACGTTGCCACCGTACGTGGCAGTCGGTTGAATATTTTTTCCCTTTGAAGTAATGATTGCGTCTCACTAGCAGTAACTAAAGAATCAGGAATCATAAGACAAGACCTTAAGGAATGGCAAATAATAGAACCCATTAATGAAAGCACTATCAGCAAATATGGAGGGCCTATTAGGTATAAGGCATTATACTAGGTCATCTGGGGGAGATATGAGCATAAGATTTAGTCCCTTAAGGAGTTTGTAATCTAGGAGTCAAGTAAAAGATTTTAAAATGATCCAGTAGATGCCAGTCTCATCCCTTTCCTGACATACTAAATAGAGATAATCCAGAATAGTTGTGATGTAAATCTAGTTCAAAGATCTGCAGTTCCTTTGGTATTGGTCACCCCTCCCCTCTGCTGATGTAGATTATCGCTCCTCCCTAACTCAATAGATGATCTTCATCTCTTCATCACCTCGAGGCCAACCCACTGATGAACCTCTCTGAACTTGGCTGTGAGATGCCAAACATAGCCTATCCCTAGACCCACATTAAATGCCTTTACGTCTTGGAAGGACTTGCAAGACAGTATTGCTATAAATGCCCTTTAATGCTAGAGTCAAACCATTACAAAATGATAATCTACATACTTTTTATGTGAACTCATGAGCTGTTAAAGACTTCAACTAGTTTCTACCTTAGATAGAAAGAGGTGAAGAAAGGGTAGGAATCTGGATTAGAAAGTGTTTCTTTTTCTTCTTACAAATACGCTGTACAACATTTTACATGCTTATAGATGAGTGCTACATATACAAAATTTTGTTTTAATTCTTCCCTTTTGGGAAACTTTTGGACCTCAAACATGCTTTTTCCTACCTTTGAAGGAGCAAAATATTAATGATTGTAGTTGCCAAAGGTGAGTAATATCATTACCTCCTCCACATCATTAGTATCTCTATTCATAGTTTTGGTTTATATGTGTGTAGATATCCATTCCAGGAAAAAAAAAATATATACTTTTATTGGCTTGTGTTTTATATACCACCAAGGAAACCAGCTATTACTTTAAATTTAATAAATACTTAATAGCAGCTATGGGCAGGGTACTATGCTGGTGCAAGGGGAGAGAGATAAACAAGACAAGGCTCCTGCCTTCCTGAAGCTTATAGTATAGTAAGGTATGTAAATGACCAATGCAAAATGGAACCTAAGCCTAACATTTACTATACATTGACACGTATACAGCCCTGTATGCTTTCTTCATGATGACTCTGTAAGATCATGCACGGCCTCTAATATCATTCCTCTTTTACAAACGAGGAATCAGGCCCGGAGAATCGAAGCAGCTTGTCTTCAGTCATATGGCTAGTCCATGGCACAAGCCATTTGTTTTGGTTCCTTCCAATTCACACTCTTCCTACCCTAAAATAACTGCGTTCTTATATGCTATGTAAAGACAGAGGAGAGAGATTATTTCGAATTGAGGTATCATGGAATAGTTGATGAAGATTGTGGTATTAGAGCTTTTTCTTGAAAATGGGTTGTATTTCAGGAAGTAGAGATGTGATTGAGGGAAAGTATTCAGGGTGAAGAACTAGTGGATGGAAGCATGAGATTACAGGATATGTCCAAGAGACAGTGACTAGCCCAGATTTTCTGAAATACAAACTACAAAGAGGGAGTAGGGCGAGTTGAGGCTAGAAAGTAGGGTTGAACTAAATTAATTCCGAGCTAATAAATTTGAAGCTTTTTCTACTTGACAGAACCAGAAATTTAGAGCTAGTCAATTCTAACACTAGCCCTAGAAATAACTTACCGAATGAAATTTGTTAATTCCGTTTTTTTTTTCTACATGTACCAGATTAGTGACAGACCTAATGATGCCACAGCTGGGCTGCTATGGGAAATAGTAATCATTATAACATTATAACTCCACTGGCTCCCTGTAACCTCTAGAATCAAATATAAATTCCTCTGATTGACATTTAAAAACCTTCACAACCTGGCCCCAACCTACCCTTCTATCATTAATTTTCATTACTCCCTTTGAGCCCCATGTGGCCCAGTCAAACTGACTTTCTTACTATTGCTTATACAAGATATTCCATTTCCAGTGTCCAGTCCTTTGTACTGACTGGAATGCACCCCTATCTCACCCTTACCTGGAATGCATTTCCCTCCCCACCTTTGCTTCTTAGAATCCTCGGTCTCCTTCAAGACTCAGCTGTTTCTACCCTCTTCTTAAAACCTTATCTGATCTTCCCAGTCTCTAGTGCCCTACATCCAAAGCATAATACATCTATTTTGTATAGACTCCTATCTATTTATTATTTACCTATAGTTATGCTTATGTCTTTCTCTTTTTCTCTCTTTCTCTCTTTATCTATGTATGTGTATGCATACATTATGCTACACATACATACAAATGCATACATGTAACATAATATGCACATACATGCATATGTTTTGTGTGCATGTATGCATGTACACATACACACATATGTACATATAGTCTCTTGATAGAATGGAAGCCTCTTGAGAACAAGACTGGTTTACTTTCAATTTTGTAATCACAGTCCCTGGCAGAGATGCATCATAAATATTTGTTGACTGCTAAATTTATATCTAACAAAAAGGGTTATATTTTCCAAGAACTTTTAAAAATGCTTTAGAAATGCTAAGACATCAGCAGTGATGGTGTGCAGCTATACTCACAGGTGAAGGCAGGAGGGTCTCCAGCTGGGGAGTTCCGAGCTTCAGCAGGTTACATTGATTGGATATTAGACATTAATATGGTAAGCCCCTGGGATCAGGGGATCACCCAGTTGCCTAAGGATGGGCAAACTGGCTTATAGCTGAAACAGAGCAAGGTCAAAGCTCCAAACAGTAGAGGGAGCAGGTCCCTGCATTTCCAACCTGAGAGAGGTTGAGAGAAAGGAAAGAAGAAAAGAAAGAAAGAAAGAAAGAAAGAAAGAAAGAAAGAAAGAAAGAAAGAAAGAAAGAAAGAGACAAAGAAAGAAAAAAGAGAAAGAAAGAGGGAAAGAAAGAATGAAAGAAAGAAGAAAAGAAAATGAAAGAAAGGAAGAAAGAAAGAGGGAAAGAAAGAGGGAAAGAGGGAAGGAAAGGCAAAAGAAAGAGGGAAGAAGAAAGAGAAAGAGATAAAGAAAAATATATTAAAATTATGAATTCAGAAATAACAAAAGTTCCCTTGTGGTCTATGGATTTAGTTTATTCATGTTTTTATGTTGCGGTCTATCAGTGTCTCACAAAGGACTGTTATATGTACTCACTGGATATAAGCATTACTTGAAAATCTGAGAGGTACTGGGCAAAGAGGAGATAGTCCTCAGACTCAAGGATTCTGGCCCCTCAACCAAAGGTCAAAGACAAAGATGGAGGGATCAAGACAGGTGAAAACTTTGTGAGAAATACATTTATTAGTACAAGAGAGTAGATATGAGGAGTCAGGGAGTGACAGGGACTGAGACCCAGCTAAATCTCAAGTGTCAAGGACTTGAGGGAAATTGCATGGATAGTGTTTGTGTTAGATAAAAACTGAGGAACCAGGTGGAAGAAACCCACATATTCTGCTGGTAAGGGAGCTAAGTACCCCTTTAATAGCAAGAGTAAAGCTAAGTCAGAGATCTATCCAAAGAATGGCCTAAAAAAAGTTTCAAACTTAAGGATCTAGATGGAGAAATCTCCTCGACTTTTTGCTGATGCTTAATAGAGCCAACCTCTGTGACAACTCTTGGCACCTACAGTTGTCCACTTGTGTAGAATTCGTGTCCTGGAAATCTCCCTCAGTCAGTCAATAAACATTTGTTAAGTGCCTGCTGTGTTGCTGGGAATTGTGCTAAACTCTGGGGTTAAAAAAAGGTGAAAAACAGTCCCTGTTCTCAAGGAGCTCCCAGTCTAATGCAAGACAACATGTAAACAACTCAGGACATGCAAGCTATATACAGGATAAACTGGAAATAATCAACAAAGCGAAGGCACTAATATTAAGGGGGGATCAGGAAAGGCTTTTTGTAGAAGGTGGGATTTTAGTAGAGGCTTAAAGGAAGACAAGGAAGCCAGGAGGCAGAGATGAGGAGAGAGAGCATCCCAAGCAAGGAGAACTGTCAGAGAAAATTCCTTCTAAGTACTTAGAGGACAGCAACTCTGTATGTGTGTGTGTGTGTGTGTGTGTGCGCGCGCGCGCGCATGTCTGTGTTTCTCTCTGATTCCTAGCACAGTGCCTTGCATGCTTACGAGGCACATGGTAAATATCTCCTGGCAGACAATTATTTCGCACTCTTTATAATTGATCTGAGAATTATGTTGCTGTTCCTATTGCCCAGTCCCTATGGAAGTATAGAGGCAGGGAGAATTAAAGGTATAAAGTAATATTTCCAAGTAAGGACCCCAAGGAGCACCTTCAAGGTTACCCTAGAGGGAGAACCAATCAGAGTAAAAGCAGATCAGCTTGAACTCAATGTTTCATCATAGAATTAGATAGCATGCACTCTCAGCCAAAGCACCCTAATCCAGCATAAGCTGTCAAAAGAATAACAAAACTTCCCACTTTTTCATTCATTAATTTAGCAACAAAGCACTGAATTCATGGAGCTGCACCATTTTCTGCCCTCAAAGAGCCTCTAATATTTAAAAAAAAAAACAGCTCTCCATTATTTCCATCTCACCACACCCATACTAAGAGGGAATATTAGGGAGCATGGGGAAGAGGGTTTTAAAAAAAAAGAAACCCAAAACAATAGGTTTGTATTTCAGAGAGGTTTTATTTTTTGGAGGTGAAATTCAGCCTAGCTTCTTACCTTCACTGCCTCCCACCCCCATCCCTGACAAAATTGTTTTGCTTCTTTTCATCTCTTGGACCCCCATCCTCTAGGTAAGAGACAATCTCCCCTGTCATTACTCCTCAAGGTCTTGGGGACCCTTCCATTTGCCCAGCTACCTTCCCTACTTGAGTACTACCCAGACTTCCCACATGTCATGAGCTGGACATGCACATGAACCCTCATTTTTATGTTCTGTCCCCCCACATTCAGAATGTGAACTCCTTGAAATCAGGGACTTAGTCTTCTATTTCCCTCAGTCTTCTGTTTTTTTTAAGTACAGCTTGGCACATAATAAACACCTAATAAATACTGTAACTTTCCATTGAATTCTATCTCTGATTCATTCAGCTAATCAACAAGCATTATGGCACAGGTTCTAGAGTGGGGTCAGAGTCCAACTCTTATGTTTACTGCCTGTGTGACACTGGTCAACATACCTAGACTGCAGATTCCGTGTCTATAAAAATTAAGGGACTGGAATTAGATGGCTTCTCAGGTGCCTTTTAGCCCTAGATCTGTGACCCTATCAGACTCTTACTATGGGCTAGGCACTGTGCACCAAGAAATAATCCCTGCTGGCCATCTTCTAATGAGTTCCTCAAAGCCTTGAAATGGATGTTACTGAAACTTATCAACTCAGTAAGAGAAAATTTCTGGATTAATCCCTTATGTTAGCCTCCTCAGTTCAGAATGGTATAGATACTTACATAGATATAATGGTAGTTGGACCCAAGCAAGGTGGTTTGTAAAAAGTAGGTCTTTACTGTAAACTTGATATTTCTTAGCAATATTGTTTTGTCTTTATTTAGGGTCCCTGTTTTGTTGGTCCTTGCCATTTTAAAAAAGATTTCAATGCATCTGGGAAAGGGACACACACCAAAAAAGTCACAGCAAAATTAGGCAACGAGGAATAGTATATGATTAGCATGATTTCGGCAGTTTGGCATTTTATAGAAAATTAATTATAAAATTCTGCTCTTTACATTTACAAATGAAGGGAACTGGATTTCTTGATTCTTGTGGGGCTACTTCCTGTAAAATGAACTTTTTCCTCTTGCATATTGACATCCAGTTTAATTATTGTCAAGAATAGTACATTACTGTAGAATTCTTCCTAGAGACCTGTAAGCATTTTGCATTGTTTAGTCTTTGCATAAACAAAAGACATAAATGCTCAGGAAGTCCTCAGGAGAAATGTGCTAATGATCCTACAATATTTATGATATTTTTGTACTGTTTTTTTTCTTTTTTAAACACTATGGGGCAGTTGATAGAGAGCTTGCCTTGGAGGCAGGAAGATCTGCCTTCATATTCCACATTTGACATTTGCTGCATGTGTGACTCTCAACAAAGTTAAGTGACAAAGTTCACTTAACCTCTCAGTGCCCACAGGTAGCTCTCTCTAATTGTATGAGTCGTAGGTTGGCCTGCATTGGTAGAGGGAGGTTCATAAGCAGAAGTCCTCTAATCACAGATATAGTAAGCCTCCCTCATTCTCAAAAAAAAAAATTACCTATAATGTTCTGGGGCAGCTAGGTGGTGCAGTGAGTAGAGCACCAGCCCTGGAGTCAGGAGGACCTGAGTTCAAATGTGGCCTCATACACTTGACACACTTACTAGCTGTGTTACCTTGGGCAAGTCACTGAACCCCAATTGTCCTGCCTTCCCCCCTCCAAAAAAAAAAGAAAGTATAATGTTCAACAGAAATTGAGGTACAGCCTGATATGCTTATGGGAAAAAAACCAAAAAACTAGAGTCAGAACTATGGTTTCTTGAAATCCAGAAAAGTGTACGACCTTCCATAGAGGGTTTTTCCTAAGACAGGGTTCTGGGAAGGGTGATATATGAATATAAGATGCTGCCTATAGGTGCTCACGTAATAAGTGAGAATGTTCTTCTAAATTAATAAAGTGCCTTCCATCATTCTGCTTGAAGGGCAGTGTGAACAAATTCCACTTTTTCTTTGCATTTTCACTTTGTCATCAACCAGAGTGAGTGATTTTTTTTTGGTCCACATCCAAGAATTTTTCTCTGTGGATTGTAGTCTTGAGAGATAATGAAAATTATCAATTCACCTTTAGTCCCTTTGCAGGGATGGCACAGAGTGAAAACTAAATTATGTACCAAGTTAAGGTTTTAAAAAGCAGAAAAACTGGGTTGTTGCACATCAGATACAAATCCATGAGGCCTTTGTGGATTTAATTTATTACTGTTCTTCAGGTTGAAGTGAATACAAATAATGGGTGGTAGGAGACCAAGCCATGAAAATCCATGAGCGATCAAATGAGGACTTTGCTCACATCACTACGATTCTAGTTAAGGCTCAAAGGTGAAATACTGTGACATTGCTGGGAGAAAAAAAATAACCCTCAATATAATTTTTAATGATGAGAAATTAAAAAACAAAACAGAATATTACCATTTTGCATTTCAGATAAGTGCCTGCTCTGAATTGAATTTTTAGTATCCCCTTGGGACATCTTAGACCTTACAATGATTAATAGCAGTGATTCTAAGAGGATGTTTTTCCCCCAATACTGATACACAATCCTCTGCCCTGTTTTTTTTTTAATTCTGATGTTACCACGATACTTACTGTTACTCTTTAAATAACCCACTACAGTGATGACTGTCATATTTTTCCAATTTAATCTTCTCCTCTCTCAGGAGCAGTATCTAGGTCTAAAAATCTAAAAAAAAAAAAAGATTTTTAGAATCTTTTCAGTCTCCTTGTGCTCTCAGAGGACATTAATCTCACTCCTTAAGCATTTGTTCTTTTGCCGTTTCCTTGTTGAAGAGGAGAGCTTTTGTTCAGTTGTTATTTTAGGGCTCAATGAGATTGTTTGATGAAGAACCTAAATCAGCCCAAATGATTCTCCCATAATTAGCAATTGTTCTGTCTTGTCTGCATCAGGAAAGGCCATCTTGCCGCGTTTGGTAGATGGTTTTAGACTTAAGCAGACTTTTTAAGTGAAGCCAAGCCCTTTCTGTGATCAAATTGGTATGTTAATCTCACCACTTCTGTCACAGGTAGGACTTTCTTTTTAAATGTGAAGGTGAAATTGGGTTCTCTTGGTGCATTCCAAAGGAAAACCTAGGGAATATGCTCAGGCGACAGAAGACTGGTACTAACCACAAAAAGGAGGCGTTTTGTCTCTGTTCAAGGAAGACTTAGGCAGCAGGGGAGAATAAAAGACGTAGCCTTCCCTTCCAAAGTGACCTTCCTTCTACTCTGTATGTATCTTGTCCTTTATGGGTCTTGTATGTCATACCTGCTTCTTTACATGTATTCCCCCAATGGAATATAAATTCCTTGAGAACAGGGTCTGTTTTTAGCACAATGCCTGACACAAGATAAACACTGAATAAGTGCTCATTAATTTCAGTCAATATCTGAGTTAAAGACCAAGGGCATACCCTGAGGCATTGCTTTGTAGAAAATATGATGTCTTGGCTGTCAGATTCCTCGATCCTTCACTAAAGTCCAGCTCTGGGGTAGAGGTAAACCCATATTCTTGAAAGTCCATGCCAGGTCTTTCGAGGCTGGAAAGCCTTCTACCACAGATGAACTATGTGTCAGTCATTCAGGACATTAAGGTTGGAGAGACTTATCACCAGAGGACTGTCTGCTAAGTGATGACTTTTTTCAACTACAATAATTCATTGACTGTCTACTAAAGTGTAGAAGGGGTCACATCTGCATCAGATGAGGAAGTACTTATATGGATGAAATCAGAGGTCCCTGAAGAATTGAAGTAAGACTAATTTGTCAGGGTCAATAGAGGAAAGGGATTAAGATCAGAGTCCTTGTTCCTACCTCCACCCCTGTAAATGGCTATCAGATCTCCTACTTTCTAACACGTTAACTGGCTTCACCCCCTGGGAGCACTGGCATTCATCACTATTCACCTTATTGTTTTGTAGTTTATATGTTATCATGTGTTTCTTGTTCTGTTTTTGTCCTTCCTTCTCGAAGAGGACCATGACATCGGGGAGATAATGACATGACCTGCAGGTGACTTTAATTTGAGTGAGGGAGGGCTATGCAAGGTCACCAAGCCTCACTTTCTCCTCCAGAGCCATCTGGGTCCAGTGGCCTGATATTCACCAGGACGACTGGAGATGGCTCAGGATCTGAATGGATAATTTGCCATTTTAAGTGAGGTTTTCTTGACATCTGGGACCTTCGTGAATTCAGTGCTATTAATGAGGTACCTGTAGAACTGTTTGCTGATTTAAAAAAAAAGTGTTTTATTGTTTTTGTTTTATAAATTGATTTTTACTTGTTGTCAAATCCGTTATTTAGTGCATACAAGAGTGGAATCACTGATTTGGCTTCAGAAAACTAATTATTGGCTAAGAAACTATTTGCTAAGGGGCTAATAATAGTAGCAACAATAATAATAGCTAGCATTTATATAGTGCTTTAAGTTTGCATTGCACTTTAAATATCTCCTCATGTTATACGTTAGAGGTAAGTGATATTACTATCCTGATTTTATAGAAGAGAACATTGAAGCAGATAGAGCTTAAAGTGACCCACCCAGCATCACACAGCTAGTAAGTGTCTGGAGCTGGATTTTGAACTCAGATCTTCCTAACCACAGGTCCAATACTCTGTCTTCTGAGCAATCTGTATACCTCTATTGCTTTAAGCATTCTTTTAAAAAATCTCTTTTGCTTTAAAAAGGCCAACAGCAAGATTTCCTAAAAAATCAAGGTCCCCAATAGACTTCAATTGGTATTTGGTTTATAGAAGGTCAATTAACAAAGTTTTCATGAACACATTAATCATTAAGTATTTATTCAGCACATAGTATAAACTTGGCACTGCCAGGGATATAGAAGTACTAAACTTGACCCTGCTTTTAAGGAATGTGTAGACTAGTTGGGCACCCAAAAATAATACATGCAAAGCAACAAAGCAAGAGTTATTTTGATAAATTAATTTATTTTAATATATTCATATTCCTTTTATACATTAATAATAATTCTATTATGATATAGAATATATATGGGTTGAAGAAGTTCCTGGGAGAAATTGTCAAGGCTTGAAGGCCCCTTGGCTCAGTAGCTAGAGAGCAGATTTTGAAGCCAGGAAAACTTGAGTTCAAGTCAAGTCTGACACATACTGGGTCCCTGTGTTGACTTAGGAAAGTCACTTGATCTGCCTTATCTAGGCAACTACTTAAGATTATAAATTGCAGAGAGAGTGCTAGCCTGAATTGGTAGAAAGAGAGTTTCCTGACCTGGAAGTTCCTTACATGAATGAAATCATAGTTTCAGTCTCCTGTCCTTGAGTAGTCAGTGAAGGCTTCACGGAGGAAGTACGAATTATTGTGCCTTTAAAGGATAGGTAGAATTTGGAGGATAGAAGAGGAAAGGGAGGAATGTCTGGACAGTAGAAATAACATAAATGAAGATAAAAAAGGGACAGGAATAAGCATGATGAGACTAGCCTAATTACAGCAGGATATATGTGTTGGGGGTTAGTGGGAAATAAAGTCGAGTAAATAATATGGGAATTATTTTAAGAAGATTAATGCAGTTGTATTTTGAAGGATGAATTAAGCTGGAGATGTTTTGGAATGGAAACCAATAAAGAAATTATTAGATAGTATTGGTATTAGATGTTGAGGTCTGGGTCAAAAGTAAGGATTTGAGAAATGGATAGGGAAGGCCTGATTCAGAAGACATTACCAAGGACTTGGTGACTGGAGTTGTGGGTGGGCAAGGGAGAAAGTTGTAGAATAACAGAGTCTTATACTTAAAAGGAAACTTCAGAGGCTGTGTCTGGCATAACCTGTATTTGTAATGGAATGCCCTCTGGAATATCCCACGAGGCGTCATCCATCGTTCATTTAAAGACTGTTAAGTAACAGGCAGCTTACAACCATCTAGCAGTTTGGTAGAGTTCTGAGTATTAGGGAAACCTATCTGTGCCTTAGAAAAACTATAATCTCCCTCTAAATTTGGTCATTTCCAGACTAACCATCACCAGTAACTTCAATGCCATAGTTTCCAATTCTTACGGCATACCGGTTGTCTTCTTCTGGATACTTTCTGGTTTTATAGCGTCCTTCTTGAAACTTGGTGCCCAGATCTGAACAAAATACTCCCAATGTAGCCTGCACCAGGACAGGGGATTGTCAGTTCCCTTGTTAAACTCAATTTAATTCAACAGACATTTGTTAAGCACTTTGCATGTGCCAGGCTCTGTTCCAGGTACTGGGTACACAAAGAAAAGCAAACTGCAAGCCTCTGCCCTCAAGAAGCTGACATTCTACTGAGAAAAATAACATATATACAAGTAAGTAAATACAAGGTAATTTAAGGAAGAAGTGATAACTAAAACCTGGAGGTACCAGGGAAGACTTCCTAGAGGAGGGGATACCTGCATTGAGCCTGAAAAGAAGTTAAGAATTCTAAGAGACAGAGATAAGGAGGAAGCGCAATCTAGACCTGTAAAATGGCCTGTTCAAATGTAGTAAGGGAGGAAATAGAATATTCACTTCTGGGAATAACTAGTTGACAAGTTTGACTAGAAAGTAGAGTGTGTGTGGCTAACTCCATTTCTCTGTTACACTGGTAATCATTTTGAATAGGAATTGATTCATCTCAGTGTTTAAGTTTTTTTTTATAATAACCAATTGTCAAGCACTGATGGAGATGCAGAATTGGATGGAGGTGGGGAGTAGGGCGAAGTGGTCACCTTTGAACTGCGGTGTGTTTGGAACCCTCAGAGAGCTCTGCATTCAAGGGTCCTTGAGTCTGACTTGCAAATTAACTAAAATTTCAAAGTAACTTTTTTTTTCCATTGTAAATATTTCTGTAAATGCTATCAATTGGGAGTTAGAACAGTAGAGTACTTTTCTGAATCCAATCCTATTTTTATTTTGTACAGTATTTCTCAGCTGTGACAATCTTTGGAGCAAAAGCCAATAGCAGAAAAAAAAATAGTTTTTACCACTTTCATGAAGTATGTCTTTGGAGTTATGTAAATAATTTTAACTCAAATAAAATTGCTACTTTCAATAAAAAAGAAAGTAAAGTATGTAAAGGAGAGTACTTTGAAAGAAGGCTAGGAAGGGAGGATGAATCCATGTTGTAGAGGGCTTTAAATATCAGCCTGAGGACTTTTGTATTTTGTCCTTAAGGCAGTAGAGAGCTACTAGACACTTTTGAATAAGAAAGTTACATAGACAGATCACTAATTTAAGAAGGTTATTTTGGCAGCTGGGTGAAGGATGGGATTACAGAGGGTTGGGAGTAGAAGCAGAAAAATCTATCAGGTAAGTAATACTCTAATCTAGATGAGAGATAATGAGGGTTTGCACTAGGCTAGAGGCTATGGGTTAAACGGGAGTAGGGAGGGTTGAAAAAAGAAAGAAATGGATGTGAGAAATGTTATAAAGGTGGAACTGACAAAATTTGGCAAGTGATTGATTGGAGGGGATTAGGAAGAGGGAAGAGTCAGGGATGACTCTAATTAACCTGGGTAATTGAGAATATAATGGTTACCTCCTCAAAAGAAATAGGACCTATCTAAATACAAGTATGGTGGGGGGGGATGAGGATATCTATTTTTAGTATGTCAAAGTTCAGTTCCTGTATATGGTCAACTGGAAGTTGATAAAGGGCTGAAATTCAGGAAAAAGATTAGCTCTAGGTTTGAGAGTTCATCCTCATCAAAAATGAAAATTAAAGAGGAAAACCTGGGTCACAGTTATGAGAAACTACCACTAATTAGGGGTAGCTGCCAAGAAGACTGAAAAGAAGTGATCAGATAGGTGGGAGGAGCACCAGGAAATGCCACTGAAGTCAAGGGAGCGAGAATATCCAGGAGGAAGTTAATCAGTAGTATCAAAAGCTTCAGGGAAATCAAAGAGAATGAGGACTAAAAAAAGACCATCAGCAAGTAAGACATTGTTTGATAACTTTGTAGAGAGCTGACGAGTGGTAAGGTCAAAACCCTGATTTTACATGGTTGAGAAGTGTTTAGGTGGTAAAGGAGAAGGACAATGAGATGAGATAACTCTTACTGTGAGCTTGTCAGTGAGGAGGAGGAGTGCAGTGAGGATGAAAGTTTAAGGGGAGAAGATAAGTGAGGTGATGAAGCATTTTGGTCTTGGTAAAAATGATGCAAGGTCTTTTAAGCATTTTGAAGCTCTAGACATATTTATAAACAATAGGGAAGCAGCAAAAAGGGAAAGATTGAAGATGAATGAGAGGAAGGGAATGATTCCTGGAGCAAGTCCTTGTAGGAGGTGGGATGGGATGGGATGAATTAGATCAAAGCTATGAATAGATGGATTAACATTGACAAGAGGAAGGACCATGTCTTTCTCTAGAGGAAATGAAAATAGCACAAGGTGAGGGGAGAATTATAGAGATTCTGAGGGATGTAATAGGAGAAGTGAGGCTCAGTACACTTTCTTCAGTAAAAAGGGAAGTGAAGTTATCATTTGAGAATGTAATATTTGGGAAATAAAAGGAGTCTGAAAAAAAATTTGGAATGGCCACTGAGAGAACTGGGATAGTGAGAGTCATCCAAGGAGGAGGAAGAGTGTTGCTTTATGTCAGTGAGATAGATACCAGTTCAAATGTGAATTTATAATAGACCCAGTCAACATGGTCCCGTGGCTTCCTCCACCAGTGTTAAACAGCATGTGAGTGGGAGAAAGTGATAGTGGGAATGATCCAGTATCAAAGATTAACAGGGTATGAATGTCAATAGAAAAAAGGAACTAAAATGGCAGTGAGTCAAGAGGAAGGAACAATATATAACTGAACTAGTCAATTCTAGGGTCAAGACTATAAAGAGAAGAAAGTCAGCCCAGAGAAAAGATGATAGATTGATGCTACAAAGAGAGATGAAGGGTCTAAAGACCACAAAGAGGATGAAGAGTAAGTTTGAGAAAAGTAAGGCAGAGGGAGAAATTATTAGATGATTAGATGATGATTAGAGAGGGAAATTCCTAGTTTAAAATCGAGGAGGTGGCACAATTATGAGTGTGGTAAAATTGAAGTGTGCCCATCCCTGTGGGTGGCTGAGGTCAAATGAAGATGCAGGATATGGATGATGAGAAGGTTGATGTGGATGGCCAGGTTGTTTGAGGGGATACTACCATCTATACTGAACTTCCTTTGATGCCCCAAGGCTCAGAATCTCTGCATTTTCTCAGGGTCACCGATTGATTTGAGTCTCTCTTGAGTGCATTCTTCCCTGTTCATTGAAACTTGAGAGGATAATAATAATGATGATGATGATAAAAACATATAATTACAACTATGTGCCAGGCACTGTGCTAAGTCCTTTACAAATATCTCATTTGATTCTCACAACAATCCTTAGAGGTACATGCGATTATTACCCCCATTTTATAGTTGAGGAAACTGAGGCAAACAGAGGTTAAGTTACTATTTCAAAGTCATACAGCTAGTAATTTCATGAAGATGAGACCCCTTCAGAACAGAACCTGGGCACTCTAGACTTCTATTAATGTAGCCTAAGACTGAATTAGTGTTTGGGGATGCTTCATCTCACTACTGACTTGGTTTAATTTCCAAGTCCATTAAAACCCCCAGGTCTCCCCCCCCCCCAATAAACTACTGTATAACCACATCTCTCCCATTCTGCACTTGTAGAGTTGATGTTTTTTTTCTTTTAACCCAAGCATAGGAGTTCACCTTTATTCCTATTAAACTTCAGCTCATTAAATTCCATTCATTGCTTGATCCTGCTGGGTTCTTTCTGGATCTAGGTTCTGTCTTCCAACATGTTAGCTTAGTGCCATCTGCAAGTCTGAGAAGCCACCTATGTCTTCATCTAAGCAATTTATAAGAATTTTGAACAGAGTAGTTCAAAGGACAGGCTTCTCAGGTACGCCACTGGAAACCACTCTTTCCAATAGACATCAATGCATTCATTATCAGCAGCCACTCTTTGAGTCCAGTCATTCAACCACTAGCTCCTAATCTACCTAACTGTACTATCATTAATACTTCCTATCTCCATCTTGTCCAAAAAGCATCTTGAGAGACTCCATCAAATACTTTGCTAGATACACTTAATCTGTGACCTTCCCCAAATTACCTGTTTAGTAATATTTACCCCAAAATGAAATGAAATAATCTGGAATAGCCTGTTCCTGATAGCTTCCTGAAGGATCTTTATGGTGCCCACATGCTTTCCAACAAATAACATATTATAGAATTTGAATGGAAATCAAAGCAAAGCTCACCTGCCTATTGGTGGAAGAATTAAAGAATTCACTTTCTTGAAAACTGGGACTATTTTTGCTCATCTTCAATTACTGTGGCATCTCTCTTTCCCAAAGATTACACAGTAGTTTATAATTTAATAAGCATTTACTAAGTTCCTACTCTGGGGGTTTAGTGAGAGGGAGAAGTAGAAACAGAAGTGGCATGGCCCTGAATAAAGAGATGATTTTGAAGCCAGGAAAATGTGGGTTCAAGTCCTGGTGCTGATACATACTAATTCCTTTCATCTCTTAGTGCTCTAGGCAACAGTTTAAGACTGTAACTTGTAGAGAAAGTTCCAACCTACATTACGACATCGATGTAATCACAGATCCAATATCTATCCCTATATTTGACATGTACTTCTATGTGTACATGTCATCTTCTCTGATAGTATGTATGTTTCTTGAAGTCAAAAATTGCTTCATTCTTTTCTTTATATCACCAGCCCCTAGCATAGTGCTTGGTATATAGTAGGTACTTAATAAATACTTGCTGCTTGATTAATTGACTCTGTATTTATTCTTACATTTGCTTACATTAATGCTTACATTTTCTGTTGGTGTCCTTTTAATGATTTTCTTTCTAATCCAAAACCATATCTTTAGACAGCTCCCTTATTCTTTTTCATGGGAATAATTTTATGTTTGCATCATCAGTATTTCATTCTTGAAAATATCCCATCCTTCTTCGAACTGACTTTTCTGTAGACCAAGAGAACCTGATTTCTAAAAATCTTCCTTTCTTAAATTTCCCCTCATCTTTCATGAATTCTATGATGTCATGGTCACTTTCTGCCAAGGTTCTTAATATTTTTACTTTAGCAGCCAATACTTTATTGAGATTCAGGTGTAGAATAACAATCCTTTTCATCGTTTCTGATGATCTTTCTATCTTTTAAAGAATGAAATTATCATGGGAAGTTAAGAATTAATCATCTGCTCTAGTTTTCAAAGAAGGAGAACTCCAGCAGATACCTGAATATTTAAAGTCCCACATTGTAATGTATCATTGTTCTACCAGAATTGCCATCTATTTCCAGATCTTAACATCCATTTCCTCCATCTGGCTGGATGATCTGTAGTATACTCTAACACAGTAATTCTTTTATTTCTTCCTCCAGATGCTCTCCACTGTGTTTCCTCTATCCAGTTAATCAATTTAAATTATATCCTCAAGATACACAATATTATTTCACTATCACTTTTATATAACTGTTGCATTTGAAGAAGACTTCCTCTTTCCATTGCCATGTTCCAGTCATAAATCACATTTCATCAAGTCTCAGTAATATCTATGAGGTCACATTTACCTAATTTCATTAAGGTTTCCAGTCTCTTTATCAATCATATTTAAAATATCTGTATATAAACGTCAAACCACTGATTCAGTTACTGGCTCTTTTCTTTGATATTAAAATATTCTTCCTGTGCAATATTTGCAGCTCCTTGTGGCATCTGGTTTAGCTAGTACATGTGGGCAATTTTCTCTCCCCCCTTCAATTTTCAATTATAAAGCCTTTTTGATAAGATCTACAGGTCTCTAGGCAAATGTATTTTGCCAACCCATTTTAGATGTATCACCTCCTTTTCTAGGAAATCATTATTCTAAAACCTGAATCACTGAGTCAGAAATCCAAATCTCATTCTCCAGTAACCACATTTTTTTAGCAAGGGGAAGGCAGGGCAATTGGGGTTAAGTGACTTTCCCAAGGTTACACAGCTAGTAAGTGTGTCAAGTGTCTGAAGTCAGATTTGAACTAAGGTCCTCCTGACTCCAGGGCCAGTGCTCTACTCACTGCGCCATCTAGCTGCCCCTTAACCACATTTTCACTTCCCATATAGGTCTTTTTCTTCTGGAATACCCTACCTTTAATCAGCAGTTGTAATAAAAAACATCATTTGTGGTCCTAAAGTCTTACATTTCTTTCCCATAAGAGAGGAATCAAAGATTTCTCCAAAGGTGACTTTGAGATGTAATGTTGGAACAATCACGGAGGTACTGAGGGACGGAGGAAAAGCACATATTATCTTGATCCTCAAAAAAGGGAAGATAATAATGTCTGCAAACTATAAGCCAGTAAAGGAACAGAATGTATGCAAACTGTGAACTAGTAAGGCTGACTTCCTTCTATGTCTGGAAACAAAAATTCTAGAATTAAAGAAATAGCAAAGAATGAATGAATGCCAGACAAATTTAATTATCTTTTCTGACAGAGATACTAAGCTAGTAGATCATGGAAATGCTATTAACATAGATAGTATAGCTAGATTTTAACCAAATGTTGCATAGAAGTTATCTTGTCCTCTTCTTATTGAAAAGGACACACATAGGTTAGAAGGTAATACAGATTAGATGGATTCAGCATTGGTTGGATGGCCAGACCCAAAGAATTGTTATTAATTATTCCATAGCATCTTGGGAAAAGGTCTCTAGTGAAGTGCCCCATTGAGCTGTGCTTGGACCTGTCTTAATATTTTTATTGAATTAGATAAAAGTGTAAAAGCATCCTTATGAAATTTGAAGATGACACGAAACTAGAAGGAACAGATAAATATACTGGATGGCAGAGTCATGATCCAAAAAGATCTTGTCAAGGTAGAACATTAGATTGGATCTAATAAGATGACATAAGAAATGTCATTAAAAAAACAACAAAACTTGGCTTCCTTAATACAAGATAGGGGAAACATGGTTAGACTGCAATTTGTCTGAAAAAGACCTGGGGGATAGGAAAGATAAATTAGAGTTGTGTGTCCTGATCACCAGAAAACCTAATGTGAATTGTTTCTGCATTAGGAGAAATGTAACTTCTAGGAATAAGGACGTTATAGTCCTTCTGTACTGTGCCTTGATTAAACTACATCTGAAATGTTTTATTCAGTTCTTGGTACTACATTTTAAGAAAGACATTTTTATACACTGGAGAGTGTCCAGAAGAGAGCGACCAAATGCAAAAGGGCCTCAAGTCCATCCCTTATCAGGCTTAATTGAAGAATAGGAGAGCTTTTAATCTGGAGAAGAGAAGGCTCAGATGAGACATGATAGCTAACTTTAAGTATCTGAAAGGTCATTATATGGAGTAGGGGTTAGAGTTGTTCTCTTTTGCCCTAGAGGCCAGAACTAGGGGCAATGGGTAGGATGCTTCAAATAGGTAAATCCAGGTTTTGTGGAAAGATGAATTCCCTGAAAATCAGAGCTATCTAAAAGTGAAATGGGCCTTTTTAGGAAGTAATAACTATCTCTTTCTAGAAGTCCTCAAGCAAAGACTGAATGAACACCTGCTGGACATATGGTGCAGTGGATAGATTGCTGGGCCTGGGGTTAGAAAGACCTGAATTCAAATGTGGCCTCAGACATTTACTAGCTTTGTGACCCTGGCCATGTCATTTAGCCTGTTTGCTTCAGCTTCCTCAACAGTAAGATGGGGGTAATAATAGCACCTGCCCCCCAGGGTTGTTGTGAAAAGCGAAAGACATAACAATTTTAAAGCACTTAGTACGTATGCCTGGTGCACAGTGAGCACTATATAAATGTTAGCTATTTTTATTATGTGTTATGAAGAATTGTTTTTCTGCTGTGTGGAAGTAGATGTAGCTGTAGTCTCTTCTGACTCTGAAATTCTGTGACTATAAGATTCATATTTGGTCAGAAGGAAAAATTGGAGTCATTAAGAAGGCAGTAAAGAACTCAGATCTGCCATCCAGGATTGCACACTATCACAGAATCCTACAGAAGGGACAGTTCATGTGGGAATTGGTGTTCAAAGAGACTGAAAAGGGAGAAAAGTCCCTAGGCATCCCTATTGATTTTTAAAATATATCTGGTGAAACAGCATCGGTTCATCTGTACAGAAATCACAGCCTTTGATTCTAGTCAGGGCCATCTAGAAAATGGGCACCCAAGTGGAATTATTTTGGGGCCGAAGGGTAACGGTCAGAAAAGCTCTCTTACCCAATAATAATAATAACTCATTTATATAGCACTTTTAGATTTATGAAACACTTTTGTCACACCATTGCCAGATCAGTATTCCTGATATAAGGGGATAGCAGTCAGAGATGTCCCAGAATGGTCCAATCAGGTAACAAATGGGGAGAAGTATTGGATGGGGTTCCCTCTTTAAATGGAAGTTTTGGAGTTCGTGGCTCTACCCTCCAGTCAGATGGGCACAAGGTGGGATCTTGCTGGGTGATGAAGTTTTCCTTAATGAGCTTCCTGTGGGCATGGTGGAAAAGACTGGGGACAAGATTCCACAGAATAAAGTGAGTGGGTAGTAAGGAAATGGAGACCACAGGTATAGACTGTTTTTTAGAGAATTTTGGCAGGTGAGTAAAGTGGAAATTGTCAGGATTTGGAGTCAAAAGATGCTTGGATTTAAATCCCAACTTTGACACAAAAAAAGATCTGTGACTAAGAGCAAAGTATTTAACCCAGTTGAGTGTTAATTTCCTCATCTGAGAAATGAGGATAATACACAGCGTGTCCCAAAAGTACCAGTGCAGCTTCAGGCTTCTAAGCTCCTTGCACTAAGACTTTTGGAGCATACCTATTTACTGCCTGTTACAAGGAAAGAACTTTGTAAATCCTAAGGTACTGTATAAATGCCAGTTATAATGTTAGTTATTACCATAGCTGTTCATATCATAATAATAACTGTAATTATTATTAAAAGAACAGTAGAAGCTAAAATGTTCAGTTGGATCAAATGGAAGATTTTTCAAGGTAGAAAACACTTCACATGTTCAGAGGCAAGGGAAAAGAGCCAGTGGAGAGAGAGAAATTGATGATAGCAAGAGATAGCGTAGCTGTTGAACAAGGTCCTGAGAGGTATGAGATCAGGAACCCTGGTGAAGGACTTAGTCTTTGAAAAGAACTAAAGTACCATTTTCTAGGATGACACTGGAGGTATCATGGGATCATAGATCTTGAGCTGGCAGGGACCTCAGTATCTAGATTGCTCAACCCCTCTTTTTACTGATGAGACAGGCCCAAGGTGGTTAAATAACTTGCCCAAGGTCACATAGGTAGCAAGGGTCAAGAAGCAATGTTTGAACTTGGATCCTCTGACTTTTGAGACAGTGCTCTTTTCCCTTGCTCCCCATCAAGGATGAGCATAGACAGAAAACATTTTGATGTTGGGATAATGGTAAATGAGGAAGCTTATTTCTATTGACCATGTTGTCTTTGTTGTTTGTCCTTCGGTCTCGAAGAGGACCATGACATCAGCAAGATGATGCCATGACATGCTGGTGAATTGGATTTAAGTGAGGCAGGGCTGTGCAAAGTCACCAGCCTCACTTTGTCCTCTGGAGCCACCTGGGTCTAGTGGCAAGATAAAGATCAGGATGACCGGAGATGGTCCTGGATACAGTAGTAAAAGCAGAGTTAGGAAACAGTGTCACCTAACAAGAGTAGGGAGATGCATTTCTGAAATCAGAATCATAGAATGCTAGATCTATAAGGGATTGTAGACAACGCCTGACCTAATCCCTTCATTTTACAAAGAGAAAACTGAGGCCCAGAAAAATGGAGTGTTTTCCTCTAAGCTGTGCAGTTCATTAGTAAAATCTGGGTTTTATTTTTCTCAGTTCATTTGGCAATGAGCAGGCATTTCTTAGGTAAAAGCATCGAGTGCTGTCCAGCTGCTGAAAATCCTACCTGCTGAACAATGAGAGTGGGGATTGTTTACTGCAGTCTGTGACATCTAGGATCCTCACTTCCTGCAAGCTTTCCAAGTCCAATGAGGGCTATAAATACCAATGAAGCAGAGGAGTATGCTACAGGCATTATTCATACAGAACTTATGCCAGACTCATCAGTTGTTTCAGAGAAGATTTTGGCTACTAGTACTTCAAACACACTTTGCTGGACCTGGTTTCTAGAGAAACCTCATCTTGGGATTTCTGGCAACCAGCAACTCCCACTGCCCACCTTGCTCCTCCTCACCCCAATCTCCCAGATTACTTTGTGCTGTCCTGTTTGCAGCTGCAGTCTTCATTTCGTCTGGTTTCTACAGACAAGTCGGATGAAGCCAGAAGCAGTCTCAAGATTAGAAAGGGAAGGACCCATGCTGTTACGTATGTGCAAGCTAAACACTATATTGGTAGGAACTAAACAGGTCAGAGACTCCTCTAATTTTTTTGTTGTCAAAAGGGTTACTAGTTGGGAAAATCTGGGGTATCCCTGCTCTTTCTACTAAGTGAATGTGGAGAAAATTGAGAATATCTACTATGAGAAATACACTAGGAGAATCAACAAGAAATAAATACAGAGATAGTTAAGATGCATTGAGAGCCCATTTCAAGTTAGTGTGAATTTGTAGTTGGCCTTCTCAGCATGAGACAGAGCTTTTCTCCAGAAGAACGCATACCAAAGCATATTGTTACAGTCTTCATTATGGTATTTTTTATTTAATCCATTTCCTTCCCTCATTTCCCTCCTTTCTTGCCTAATAGACAGGAGCTGGGATGCTTGGCTAAGCTAAGCTGTTCTATATCATAACTCACTAGCCCTTGAGCTGTCCCATATACATAAAAGGACTAACTGTGATTAGTTATTTCTTCAAAGAATATAGAACCAGATTTAAGCTTGAGAGAAACATTGCAAGAATGCCCTGAAGTGTTACTTGGGTGGAGGATTATTTATTGACATAGTTTCTGTAGGCTGCTCTAAAAGAGTGTGACTAGCTTTCAAGAGACAGTAGATTTCTTGTGAACGTTCCCCTGCTAAGATATGAAAACAGAATATAGCTACACTTTTCTTATTACAGACAGAATGGGGAACTTGTTTCCTATCAAAGGCCCCTGACTCATGATAATGGAGTTAATCATTCATTCAGCAAGTATTTCATAAAGATATACTATGTACTAAACAGGTACTTCACTGAGGCTAGGGATACAAAGACAAAATAAAACATTCCTTTCCCTCAAGGTGCTTGCATTCTAAAGGGAAAAAATGTTGTGGGTCCTAAGTAAAAAAGCAGCTTTGTACTTTTAATTATTTGAGAAAAATGTAAAATATTCAACTCATTTATAAATTATGAACAGGAACTTAAATCTTTATTGAAGAATGCCAAATCTATGCATATACATATATGTGGCGTATTATGGCCATATTAAAGGGAATAGAGGGAAAATTTGAAGAGGACTATTAAAAGGAAATTCAGATAACAGCAAAGAAAAAAAAAGAAAGGAATATGATAGGAGGATAGGGAGAGAACCAGTAGAAGGGAGGAAGAGACACAAGGTGAGAAGTGACTTGGTAGAATCTAAGCCGAGTATTAGAGGTATTACTTCTCTTCACTTGGTCTAAGGGGGTGGAATAAGTTACCACCTGTTATCCCTGCCCTTTGAAATTCTCTTTATCAGATTCATCCTTCTCACTGAAAAGGTTAATCACAATAGTCTACCAGAGAAGGATGTGAGAAGAGGAAAGGAGGGAGGGAATTATCCGGACTGTAGAAACTTAGACCAGGGGAGTATCTCATCATAGGAGACTTACCATGAGCCTGGTAAAAATCAAGTCAACACCTAAGTCATAGGGTCATAGAATTTTGACCTTAGAGGTTATGTAGTCTGACTCCCTCATTTTTATATATGAAAAGATGGAGATCTGACCTCTAGACTACAGGTTCCTAAACCCTGTTCTCTATAAGCTTCAGGGAATTTTGTTCAGGAGGCCCTCCAGTTTTCTGGTCTAGTGAATTGTATGCAGGGAAATAGATAGGCATCACTAATATCCTTTGTCTTGGCTTTGTTGGAACTGCTAATAATAAGAGTTCCAAGCCTGTGAATGGTGGGCTGTTGCTGTGAAAAATTTTGGATGAGTGGAATAAGTCTAGAAATTTGCTTTGTTAAGACTAATACAGGTGCTAACCTTGGTGGAGGAAGTGATATTTAATATCACATAAAACCAAAATGAATTTTCCTCTTGGGACTCGTCCGTCTGGCATTTCTTTCCTATTTTTCCTTTTTACTAGGCCAGCTCAATTCTATTAAAAATTCTCTTAGCTAAATGTCAATGGGTTCAGCATGTCTCCTCTATGCCACGTACTGAAAATTTCCTATAAAATACTATTTTAATGTATTGGAGATAAACAGAATTTTATTAATGTCAGCCCCATAGATCTCCAGTCCAGTAGCTTATCTTGGTTACATTTACCAGGGCAGGCTTCATTGCTATGCTTCTCAATTCATAATGACAAAATACTTAGTTGGAACACAGGAAAATAAAAGTTGCTTTGCTACTTAAACTAAATTGCTTAAGGAGGAATATTTGCATTTACGGCTGTGGCTGCCAGGCTTAATTAGGTCCCACAATTTCACAAAAGAATTGAATCAAAAAGTGTTCTCTTAGTTGTCTAAAAGAATTACAGAGCCTGGAAGAGCCTTGACTTATGCCAGGTTGGAAAAGTTACCAGGTTATTAAGGGGAAAAAAGCTGTTTTAGAAGAAGTCACAGGAAAGATTTTAAGCTGTGCTAGTTCACTCTGAACAACTTGCAGCATTAATACTGTTTACTTTAAAGTGGCTTCACATCACTATTAACTCCCTGTGGGTTGGCATTATCTGAGGACTGTGGTAGGAGTGAACTCATTTTGGAAAGTTGGATGGTTGCCTGGCAGCAGTGCCCGTATCCAATTAAACGTAACTGTAATCATGTATACCTTGATACCTTGGAAGAAGCCAAGAGTTGTCCTTGAAAGAGGGATTTAACTTTATTCAGACGTAATAACCAGCTATTAAATAAAACTATAACCCAGGCTCATTAAGAACACCACAGGCCTCCTGCATCATTGCAGCAGTCAGGATATTTACTGACTCACTCCTCACACTGATTTTATTATCCTGAGGAGATAAAGTTGAACTAAGGCAATGCTATTCCGTGGTCAAAATCAGTGAGGGAAGGAAGTACCCATATTACTATGGAAACAAACTCTACACCCTAGAAAAAGGGTCTTCCGAGGAGAAAATAACAATGGCTTACCTCAGAGGGGAGAAGAATGAGGAAAATTTAGTGTGGATTTGGAGGCTCCATCCCAAAAGACACCCAGAGACCATAGCATTGTCTTTGTTGGCCTCCAGGACCCTCTAACCACAGCTGTCAGAAATTACCCCCTTCGGATGTTAATTGTGGAGGATCAATGCCGAGCAGCAATGGGAAAACTAGGAGAGAAAGAAAGAAAAAAAGAACGGGCACAGTTAGGAAAAGAGAAAGTTAGTGTACTTCCTGAGGCTTCTGTATTGACCATAAAAGTAACTAAGCTTGTTTATAGTATAAATAATGCCATATGTTGGAAGGAATACTGTCTAGAAAGAACAATAATATTTAAAGCTACATTTTTAAGCCTTTTGTCCCAAACCCTCTACTCTGTTTTAGTTCTGGGTTCCCTCCACCCACCACTTCCCCACAATTTCCAAAACAAAATGAAACCAAAACCTGTTCATATCTTCTTTCAACTCAGCCTAAAGAACCCCAAAGCTCTGGGGTCCTATTCCCCTCGCTGGAGTAGTCAATATAGTCCCTTCTCAGGAACCCTCACAAAAGTGTATTAAAGAAAGCCAACACCCTGCTCTGGTAAACTCTAGCTTGGTTCCCCACCCAATGACATTTAAAAAACTGAAGATTGTATAGAATCAGAAAGACCTGAATTCAAATTCTGCCCCAGACACTTACTAGCTGTGTGACTCTGGGTAAATCATTTAACTACTCTCAGCCATGCTGTCCTTATTTGTTAAATGGAATAGTCATAGCACCTTCACACACACACACACACACACACACATGTTGTTCAGTCATGTCTCCCTCTTCACAACCCCATTTAGGGATTTTCTTGGCAAAGATACTGGGGTGGTTTGCCGTTTCCTTCTCCAGCTCATTTGACAGATGAGGAAACGGAGGCAAACAGGGTGAAGTGACTTGTCCAGGATCACACAGATAGTAAGTATCTG
This sequence comes from Trichosurus vulpecula, assembly GCF_011100635.1. Lineage (NCBI taxonomy): Eukaryota > Metazoa > Chordata > Mammalia > Diprotodontia > Phalangeridae > Trichosurus > Trichosurus vulpecula. The sequence continues at coordinate 132,559,340 of NC_050574.1, read as the reverse complement.
AGGCCTGAGTTGAACTCAGGTTTTCCTGACTCTAGGCCTCATGCTCTATCCACTGCACCACCAGCTCTGTGTGTGTATATGTATATATGTATGTGTGTATATACTCAGACACATATATGTGTGTATGTGTGCATGTACATACGCATATACACATATATGATCTTTGAAAATCTTAAAACACCATATAAGTTTTATATATATATATAAAATTATATTTTCTTGTCTACCCTTGCCTTTAGCACCAGTCTGGTATTTTCCCTTATCTTAGGGGTATTTGTGTGTGTGTGTGTCCCATAATCAAAAATTTTAGGAAAATGCCTCTTTACTTTTTGCGCTCTCTCTCTCTCTCTCTCTCTCTCTCTCTCTCTCTCTCTCTATCTGTCTATCTGTCTATCTACCTCATCTATCTATCTACCTACCTCATCTATCTCTCTCTCTACCTACCTCATCTACCTCTCTCTATCTACCTATCTGATCTATCTATCCATCTATCTATCTATCTATAAGTCTGTCTATCTATCTGCGTCTGTCTACTTATCTATCTACGGATGTCTCTATGTGTGTGCGCACAAGTAGGGTTAGGAACTAGACCTGTAATCTTATTTGTATAAGAACCTTCTAGATGAGGAAACTCCCACTACTTCAGCAGGTCTCCTCCTTTTCTGTAACTTATTTTCCTGAGATATTGTGACTTGCTCAGGATCACACAGTATGTATCAGACAGGCAGGACATGAATTCAAACCTTCCTGGCTCTGAGGCAGACTGTCTACTATACTAGGCTGCCTCTCATTTGCACATATACCTGTGTCTCTGTCGGTGTGTATGTCTATATATGGCACATAGATAATATATAAATGCATTTAAATTTCCAACGGCCTCCTAGACTGGGACTGGGTGAGGAATAGTTAAGTTCGGGCCCAAATGGAACAGGTGCTGTATTTTCTTCAAATGGTAGGACAAGATTAGTCCTTTATTTCCTAGCAGAACCATGAGCTATTTCAAAATTCCTTTTGTGTTACAACCCTAATATTGCCTGACAAATTACTGTCTACAGGAAGCCAGGGTTTATTTTATTCCACAGCACAATCTTGTGATGATCACAATTGATTTTTAGAAAGCTTTCTTCAGGTATTGCTTTTTCTGATGTTGCAAAGTAATGGGGACTAATACCTTTGAAACATAAAATTTCCCATTAGTATTGCATGTCCACTGATGTTATTAAAGGCCGCATGGTATATTATTGATAGAGCATGTTAGCAGTAGCATAGCCATCCAAGACTCAGCATCATGGTTTGAATCAAAGCTTATGGACTGATGGATTTGAACAGAAGGAAAATCAAGACCAAAGTATAAGCTGACTCTTCTGATGCTTTTCTAAGATGGCTAAATGAGTTATGTCAGTTGCCTGAAACTTCCTGTTGTTATTATTATGACTTAAATCCTAACTATATATTAAGCATCACTCCTCTGGTATTTGGTTTATACCTGATGCAGGTTCAGCAGCATTTAAGCACATCTGATGTCTTTTTTTTGTATCTCTTAAAAGCTTCCTAATCAAATCAGCCTTCAAAAAAAATCAGGTTACTTAGAAAAATTCTTAAGTGCTGTGGCTAGGAGTAGAATAGACATCAGCCATCTTGTCCCTGACAAATGTATCGTATGGTAGTCTAACTTGATTTTATTAGAAACAGCCTGGTTTAGTGGACTTGGAGCCAAAGCATCTGGGTTTGAGTTCTGGCTCATTGGTATTGACCATGGGCGATTACTTCAACTCTTAATAAATCAACAAGTATTTATTAAGGTCTTCTATGTGCTTTCAGTCCCCGATTTGTAAAATTGGAGCATGCCGTAGTGAGGCAACCTGACGTAATGGATGAAGGAAGCTGGCCTGCAAGTCAGAAATAGCTATTGCACCCTGTACAAGTTACCTGACCTCTCACTTCCTCCTAACTCTCTAATTGAATAAGTTACAGAATAGATGCTAATCTACGTTGGTAGAGGGATTTTCCTCACTTTGAGGCCCCTCCACCAGTGAAATCACAGGTCTGGGGGATCCAGTCTCCTCCTCTGCTCCAGACTTTTACTACCGACCTCATGGGGTTGTTGTAGAGAAAGCACTTTGTTAGCTCTAAAGCCTTATTTAAATGTAAGCTAGTAATGAGTGACCTTATTCTGGAAGCATCTAATTTACCATTTAAATAAAGAAGAACTAGAATCCTTACCCAAGGATTCACATTAAACTAGTTTTTCCTTAAGTGTCCCAGAGGACTACAGGCACACTTTGATTTTCATTGTTATATCTGTTATCTAATTGACTGTATCTCTTCTGGAATGGTCAGTGCAGTGGCAGAGGAATTCTAATTTCTGCCAACATCCTCCTACTGAAAAATTGCAGCATGTTGCCATTTTAGCAAAAAGGGGAAAAAGAAAAGAACACGCTGTTTAATAAATTGGGGAAAATCTCAGCATCTTTCTTCTAATGAACCACATATTCCTGGAAGGGATTAATTCAATAAACTTGCCTCCACTGGTTACATTTCTGTCATTTTTCATAACTCCACAAATCCACTTTATCCACTATATTAAAATAGCAGGAGTTCAGCTACCTAAGGTTAGCTTGTAAGTTGGGATGATATGAGGGAAGACAGGGTTTCTGTGATAACTTTTTTCCTGTTTCAGAAATCAACCACATGTCTCCCAATGCAGAAACTAAGAGGTTTTCTTTGCAGGTTGGGCTCTGATTCAGGAAGAATGAGAGTCTTCTTGGAGCAAGCCAGAAAGATTTCAAGATATGAAGCCTTTAAGCAGGGCTTCTAGGCTGGAACAGAAGATAGCTTCATGCTATCATATGAAACTAAAATCTTCTTTGGATTCTCTCTTCTCCCTCAGTTTAGTGTTGCTCATGAGTTTTCTTAAGTGAGGTCTACAAGTTTATGGCTTTATATTTCTGAGATTCAGAACATGGTACTCAGAAATAGATCCCTTATATTCCCGTAAAACAAATTCACATAAATTTATATTCCTAATTTCCTTATATATTTACTACTTCTCTACTTTTGTTCTTAGGCTTTAAGTGATACAAACTAATGTGATGTCATCAAAATTATGGGGAAATGGGGTGCAGTGGAAGGAATGCTGAGCAGGATGCAAAACTCAATCTGAAATTGACCAACAATGTGAGTCTGCCTTCCTCGGCTGTAAAATGAGGTTGATAATCACCTGCCCTGCCTAGTCAGTCATTAAAAATGACTTCAGCTGTAAAATGAGGTTAATATAACTTCCCTACCCCCCACCTTAGTCAATAAACTTTTGTTAATTGTCTACTGTGTGCCAGGGTGTATGGGATGTTCAGGGAGAACTAACACCTCTGGGGAGAGGGCTTGATGGGCACTTTTCAGAGCTGCTCACCCGCCATTGGTGCCCACCTGCCACCCAACTCTCACCAGAGACTTCAAGAGACCATGGCATGCACAGCAGCCACATCCCAGTAAAACCATTTTGGCACATGGGTTGAACCAGGTTGAGGGTAGCCGGCAGGTCTTAAAGCTATTGGTGAGTTGCAGAGATGGCTATTCCAAGCATACGAAGACTTTCAGGCAGAATGGGTGGATAGCAGTTTGTTCCAACAGCCATGAAGCAGGTGCTGTGGAGCGCTTAGAGCTTGGTTAGACAGACATCAAAGATGCCAAGGTTAACTTTTGTTTTGCCACTAAACTTCCATGACTCTGGAAGAGAGAGTGAACCTTATGACTTTGCACAACCCTGCCTCAAATCCAGTTCACAAAAAAGTCAAGACATCTCTCTAAAGTGATGTCATTGGTCTCCTTCCAAAAGGCAGAGTGAACAACAACCTGTACCAGGAACTGGGTGAAGCCCTGGAGATACAAAGAAAAGGCAAAAGACAATCCCTGCCCTCAGGGAGCTCATAACCTAATGGGTGAGACAGCATGTAAACAACTCTGTACACACAAACTATATACAGAATAAATTGGGGCAAATCGACAGAGGGGAAATATTAGATTTAAGGGGGAATCAGGAAAGGCTTCCTGTAGAAAGTGAGATTTTAACTGGGACTTGAAAGAAGCCAGGAAAAGCAGGAGTGAGAGATGAGGGAGAGCAATTCTAGGCATAGAAGATAGCCGGTGAAAATGCCCAGAGCAGGTAGATGGAGTTTTTTGTTTGAGGAAAAGCATGGAGGACAGAGTCGCTGGATCACAGAGTTCGTGGTGGGGGTGCATGATGTAAGAAGACTAGAAAGGTAAGAAAATAGTACCTCACAATGTTGTTTTGAGGATCAAATAAATTTATTGTTTGCCTGTGATTTTTAAACTGTAAAGGACATACTAATGTAAGGTTTTTGTTTTAATTATAGCTCACTTTGTATCAGGCCAGATTAGCCTCAATGAGCATAAAAGACCACCAGCTACTTGAAGGCAAGGATCATGTCATTCATCTTCCCCACACCGACCTAGTACAGTGCCTTTTACATAGTAGACTTCAATAAATATTTGTGGGGTGGATGAATGGCCCAGTTTTCTTCAGCAGTATACTTGGTGATATCTGCAGCCGGCCTGAGGCATTTACTTTATTTATTGCTCTGGCTCTTATCCATTAGAATAACTTGGCATTAACGCTGAACAAGGCTCTATCTGTGCTGCTGAGGAACCAACGGTTTCTCTTCTGCCTTCAGTAGCAGACTGTAGCTCCATCAGCTGCTCCTCCCAGACGGGAGATGCTCCTGGCCCTAAGACTCCTTGTTTTCTGTCTAACAAATATTTAAAATGATATGTGTTCCATTGAGAGTGTGGAAACAAGGGGTGATACTGAAAGTCAATTGTAAGCTATTTTAGGTAGGGATTATCTTGTAAAGCACTACCTTCTACATGAATGAAGGAATGAATATGAATGAATGGATGGATGAATGAAAAAGCATATATTAAGTGTATACAACGTACCTAGCTCTGTGTTGAGTAATGGATGTACAAACAGAAAATTGAGATAAGCCCTCTTTTAAAGTGCTCAGATTCTAATTGGGTCAGACATTGTATATAGGAGGGTCAGTGGATGGTAAAGCTCAGGGGCCCTGAAGGAACAGTTCAAAGGTAAATGGTAAATCTAGTAAGACTGCATGATTTGTCATCTTATTGACAGTATTATAGTTGGTAACTACTACTTAAAACTTCTGACCCCCTAATCTCTTAGTACACTTCTCCCAATGTTACCTTACATTTATTTTGTATATTCTGTATATTCTTAAATATGTATATTCATGTTGTCATCTCTAATAGAATATAAGCTCCTTGATGGCAGGGACTGTTTCATTTTTGTCTTTGTATCACTGTCACCTAGCACAATGCCTTGAAAATAGTGGGTGCTTAATAAATTCTGATTTATTTATTGATGGACAGCAGCATTTGAGGGAAGACTAAGGAGAGAGAGGTCACAGAATAGGAAGAGTAGAAAGAGTGCTTACAAGGCATATAGTTCTACCTTTCACCTTTCACACAATGCAGTAATCCAAGATGATTGGTATCTAGCAAATGGAGTACACAGAACAATTACATTAGGAAATGAAAATGTTCCCTTTAAATGGAAGCAAAGCCCCAACTTAAGAGTGGGTCACATCCCAAAAGTTTGTGTGGAAGGTAATTGTATCCTGAATATAAATATATATATATGTATGTATGTATGTATGTATACACATATATGTGTATTTGTGTTTGTATATGTGTATATACATACATACATACACATATACACATACATAAAACATGTATGTGTACACATATATATGCATATACATATATGTATATGCACGCACATTAAAAAAACAAGCAGCCCTATGTTCCATGTTATGAACTGTCTGGGAATTCTGTAACCTCAAGTACTTCTGTGCTTCAAAGTTACCTCTCTCCCTTCTCTGATCAAAAGTCCCATTCATTCAGTGGAGCTGGGACTTCTGCTAATAATTGAAGGGCAGCCCAGAGTGAATATATTCACAGCACTATGTGAATGACTGATGGCCTGTAGTCTCTTATTATCAGTGGATCTGATGTGAAGTATAATTTTTCCCAACTGGATAAAGGGACTTCTGAAGCTTCACAGACCAGGGAAGACTGAGAAATTTTGGAGCCCCAGGGAGAGTAGAGGGACCTAGGGGACTCTGTTGTACCCAAGGCCAGTACTAACAGCCTGCCAACTTCCCCAAACAGAATATAATTGTGAGCAGTTGGAGCTTTGTCTGTCTCACTGGCATTCTTAATTAAGGAATGATCTTCTTGGGTAGAGTTTTGTGATTTTTCCTGTCTGTCTGCTACTGGAATCTGGTGAATTTATCCCTACTTCATTCCTTCTCCCCACTGCCATATCATTATCTGATGAATCAGCATTGGCCCTTTGGAGTTTCCTATTCTCTTTATTTAAACCTTGTTTATTTACTGTATGTAATTTTATAATGGACTTAGTCTCCAGATAAAATACTTTTATTTTTATTATATTCTGAGTCACTTTTTAAAAATAAATATTATATATAATAAATAATATATATTATATCTAAATAATACATATAGTAAAAAAGGCCATGTAAATGGGGAAGGGTAAGAGAGAACCTTTGGATCAAGAGTCCTAGATTTAACTTTTCTCTGGAGGTACAAAGAAGAAAGTTAGCCCCTTGACTTTCCCATAGATATTTGCATTTTTAAAGAATGACTGTTACCTTCAACAGATCTTTAATTAGTGAAATTTCAGGCAACATAACTGAATGAACTGAACAAATTTAGATCATATGGAAGAAGTTTCTTGAGGACCGGAGGGCCACCAAATAAATAGACCTACCTGGAAGGCTGTCCTCAGGATCAGTTCCTCCAAACTTTTTATGCCTTTCACAACTGATTTCCTTCCTTCACTTTTGAAACTTCATATTTTCTAAAGCAGAGGTTCTTAACATGTCATGGACCTTTCATCTGCCTAATGAAGCCTATGGACTCCTCATAATATTTTTAAATACATAAAATTAAATAAATAGGATTACAAAGAAAATCAAGAAAATATAGTCTGTAGACAGACTATAGTCACCTGCAATCTAACAGCAAGTCCAATAGCTACAGTCATTGCAAATATACACACACAGAAACACACACACATAAAATATTTGGGATATAAAAAATAATTGTAATATGCTAATAAAAATACCTGTGACATCTATTGGTGACGAAATCACAGGTATTACTCATACTATTGTGGTGTATTGTCTACATTCCTAATTGAAGGAAATGCTAAATTTCAGTTAGTTGGGTCTTAACTTTATTTTCTATCATGGACCCGTTAGGCAGTTTGGTGAAGCCCATAGACCCTTTCTCAGAATAATGTTTTTAAATATATAAAATAAAATACATAGGATTACCAAGGAAAGCAATTATATTGAATATAATTATCAAAGTATTGAAAAAACCACTAAGTTTGTGGTCCCCAGGTTAGGAACTCTTGAGCTATAGGTTATTGAAAATGAAGTTCATCAATCCCCTGAAATTTATCCACCTTTGGGGCGGGGCATGAATCCCAGGATAAGAACTTCTGCTCTAAAAACTCCTTGTTTTTGTTTTTTGGGTGTTGTATGTTCTTAGCCATGCTTTCTTAGCATTGGGAATGATTTCCTTAGCCATGGGAAACTATGTGTCCATAGGGGTAAGACAGCAGGGAGGGAAAGCCACATCTATATCCATGGGTTGGTTGTAAGTCAAGGCTCTGTGGCTAATAACTAGAAACAATTCTACTTAAAGGGCCTTTGAAGATCATTAAGGATCTAAGTGTAGAAAGTACTAAAAATTCAATCAACCCTTTATCAGATTACCACAGGGCATATTCAGAACAACCCTTAACTTTTGAAGTAGTTTTTTGTTTTGTTTTTAGCCTTCACAAAGATATAAAATGCAGACAATGAGATTTTCACATTACAGAGAACTTTGGTGGGAATATCTCAAGGCCACTGACTCGTTCCTTTGGGTTTTGTCTTACCTAGATGTTTCCTCTTTCCCATGAGGAGCCTTCTTGCCTGATGTGTTAAGAATTTTCCAGGAGAAACCTATTATTAGCCGGGTATTAGTGAAAGCCAAGTGGTCATTTCATAAATCAGGCTGTGGTCTTCCAGCGGATTGGTTTCTGCATAGTTTTCCATGTATAGTGTTGTGCAGAGCTGCCATGCCTGTCCCTGCCCATAGACTTGGTTTTATTATCCACTGTGATAGGAATCTTTTTTTTTTTGTGGTTTCCTGGACACTTTACAAAGATCTGTATATGACATTCTTATACTCAGGAAAGTGGTAGAGGCATGTGCCACATTTGGCATTTACTTTATGAAATGCCCACCCAGTCACAGCTGTGATGTGAATATACAAGAAGTTCAGCCAGGCCAAGATTTGTTCATCTCTTCTGCTGATTAAACAAGGGATTGTTTTGGATGAATCCTTTCTAACTGATCTTTCCGTGAGTGTGCTATAATAACCACAAAACATAAAATAAATGTGGCACCAGGGTTGCTAGGAAGAAGGCAGGAATTTAACTTTCAAGATCCCTTGAGAAACTCCACAAGGAGCACAGTTGGAAACACTGACTAAAGCTAATATGTGAAGGTGGAAAACAACCTCATTTCCTTTTGGCCTTAAGGTACTTTCTAGTCCCAGGCTTGTTAAGTAAATAGGCCAGTGAATTAGCAAAAAGTGCCTAGCTACTCTTGTAGCTTCACTTTGGGTTGCCTTGGTATGTATATTTTACTCAGGGCAAAGATTTTCAATTTTTGTGACACTAATGGTCTTTAATGGTCCTCAGGAAATTTTGGAGTAGTCCCAGAACTGCCTTCCTGTTATAGCATTTCTAATCCAATGAACAATCGGTATTTTAGAAGACGTGCTTTGCTTAGCACAGCTACTAAATATTAACACTGAGTGATCAACACCCTGGCATCATCATAAATTCAAAGCTCTTTCCTTCTAGGTACTCGTGGTGGTGGCATTATGAAAATTACTCTGCATTCTCTGCCAATCTGTTATGAACATTGCTTTACAAAGGGAATCTCCTTTTCCAAACCAATTGTTCTTGGAATCTTGGAGCAAGTGGTCCGTAGAATATTATGTTGGGATCAATCTGGGGTATGCTGGTAAACGGGCAGTTAGGTGGTACAGTGGATAGAGTGCTTGGTCTGAAGTCAGGAAGACTCATCTTCCTGAGTTCAAATCTGGCCTTAGATATTCACTAGCTTTGTGAACCTGGGCAAGTCACTTAATGCTATTTGCCTCAATTCCTCATCTGTAAAATGAGCTGAAGAAGGAAAAGGCAAGCCACTCCAGTCTTTGTCAAGAATATCCCAAATTGAACCCCGAAGAGTCAGACATGATGACAGAACAACAATAATTCTGATAAATACTAAACAATCAGCTCTCCCCCTCCCCACAAAAATATGTACAATGTGCTTTCAAATTTGATCTGCTTTTTTTTTTTACCATTTTCTCCATTGTGTTCTTAAACCCAGAAAATGCACTTTTACAAAGTAAATCAAGCCCTCGTTTATAGCTTTTAACCATTTCCAGGATGTAAATACATTGAAAATTTAATAAATGGTTCTTGTGAACCACTATGAGCTGGTTCCAGCATAATCCTGGATGAATGTCAAGCAATAAAAAAGATACCACATTCTGGAGAGGAAGGAAATTTTTAATGAAAACTTGAAAGCACTTCACTTGGGGAGTGAATTTATGGGTTGCTTCAAAGCATGTAAATTTGTAGCAAATGTGTATGAATCAATAGTGTAGTTTTAATTATTCCTCTAAGATATGCATTCTTTTTTTTCTTTTTGAGGCAGTTGGGGTAAGGGACTCACCTAGGATCACACAGCTAGTAAGTGTCTAAGACCAGATTTGAACTCAGGCCCTCCTGACTCCAGGACCAGTGCTCTATCCAGTGCACCACCTACCTGCCCCTGCATTCTTTTAAAGAAGACAGAAAGAGATAGCTAATTGCTGCCTCTCACAGGCCCTTGTTGGACTTCTTTGGTATATGGTCACATGGATAGCAAAGATAGCTTTTTTTCTTTTTCTTTGTATCCCTTTTGTTTAGTACAGTTCCTGGCACATAGTAGGCACCTAGTGAATGCTTGGTGATTAAGCAATTTAATCAATCTGTGATCTCATCAATGTGACTGTTTTCTCCACTGGTGAAAATTACTATCTATGCAAACTATCTTATCCTTTGTGACTCTTGTCCATATCCTTGTATATAAATCCTACTCAGCTGGTACACCCAATGTACTTCCTCTAAATCTCTTAATATTAAGTTTGTATCCATTGACACAAGGACTGTCCATTAGTTAGCCCTGGCTCTTGCTCCATAACCAGCATATCTTTTCCAATAACATATGGTCTGATCATATCCTCAATGCCAGTTGTGTATGATTTTTCTTGGGTAATATGCTGCAAGCTTTTTGTTTACCATCTTGCACCTCTCTGTGGCCTTTTGGGTGTCCTGTAACTTTCTCAGTTTCAGAAACAATGGTATTCCATGACTCAAAGACATGTAGCCAGAATCATCAAGGAATAGATAGTTATGTTAGTAATTTGAGCCTATGTTTCAAAGAGAAACTTGGGGTCTTGGGAAGCATTGCACAGTTTCCCAAAGGCAGTCTGTCTCTCCCTTCCTATTAACTTATCCCCCACTCAAAACCCCCAGATCATTGGGGATCTGCAGTGTTTGTCCAAGATACAAGTATACAGATGGACCATCTTTATGAGTTGTCTATGAACTGTTAATCATAGTATGGACAATAGACATTCATAGCAGAGTACTTATTATATGGTAGGTGCTTAATAAATTGTTTATTGATTGAAAATTAATTCTTCAATTTTTCTGATGGCACATTAGTCTGAACTCTTTTGAGTAGTTATATATTTCATTTAGGAAGCTCAGCAGTGTTATAGCACTTCATGTAGTTAGAGCCGTGTCATCCATAGACGGAGGCATTTGGAATACCTTACTCTCTATAGGGAATCTCTATTTCATTTGGATTCTACACAGGAAATTTTCATGACAGTGGCAAACAGCTTTGGCAAGCATCTGCCTCCCCATCATGCCTCACTTTGACATTAGTAATCAAAGGTCATCAAACAAAGTTATCTCATTATATTTCAAGGAATCTTGTATCATTTTGACATCTGCATGAGAGACATTTTATTGGAAGAGACCTTAAAGTTGGTATTTTGTTCTCATTAATCAAATGCTATTTTATAGTCAACAAAAAAGAAGTACAACGGGATTTAGTATTCTCTACAGCTTTCAATTATGTTACTATAAAGATGTGATTTTCTGTAGATTATCATTTGCGAGTGCTTGTTTATTCCTTTCTCCTTCCTTCATCAGGATTGACCTTTATAAGCATATGGATCATTTTAATGAAAATTTTTTATAAAGATGAGACAATAGGCTTGTGTATATTTTCTTAGGTACGTTTTTTGGTAATTATAAAGTCCATGATTTTTTTCTGAAGAGCTTTTTATCCTTTTCTCTTTTGGATGTCTTGAGAATCAATCCATCAAATCCACCAAACCATTCAAAAGTGGGTTTCTTCCTGCAAAGTCCTTTGCACACATTTGGCGTAGTCCAGTTGCTCCTCTCATATTTATTTTCATCAGTGCCATTTCATAGTATCATAGATTCAGAACTAGAAGGGCCCTTAGTGACCATGTATTCCAATCTCTTCATTATACAGACAAGGAAACTGAGGCTCAGAGAGGTTAAGTGATTTGCACATAGTCATATGGCCATGCCCATTTAGTGAATGTCAAAGGTAGGATTTGAACTTGGGGTCTCTAACTACAAATCCATTTAATCTTTCTTCTGCACTGTATTATCATTTCTGCTTTCTCTTGCAGCGCAGCAGGAATTAAAATATTAGAATCCAAATGAAGTGGCTTTTTATCTTTGATAAAGAAAAGAGTTTGTTGTAGAAAACTTTACAGATATTTTCCATTTGTTGTCTGCTCATTTTCCTCCTTCCACTTTTATCCTTAAATCCTTGGCTTAGTTGAGTCTCTGATAAGGCTTTTTTGTAAACTTCTCATTACTGATATTGCTTCTTATATTTAATGATATATAGAAATGAAGCTTCTATATAATCTACAAGCCTTTGACATTCCTCTTCTATCACTCCTTATTTTACTCCATGATTTCCTAATATATTTTTCATTCTTGTTACCTATACCTACCTTTGCACTGAAGTCACTGAGTGTTAAAATATGTATCAATTTAATTTGGACATTCTTATCACGTTCTTTGTAGAATATCTCTATATTCTCATTCTATGAAATAGGAGTTAGCAAATAATTTACAGTCAGTCATTTTCATTGTGGAAAAATAATAAGAGGCAAAATTCAAGTGTAGAGTGCCATTGGCTAACATTAGGTCAAGATTGGAGAGGAAGGGAAGTCAGAGAAGGAATAATGACCTGAGAATGTCCTGAGCAGGTGGAGAGACTGGAGGTTTCGATGTGGACAAAGAATGAATTTAGGAGGGATGGGGCATAGAGACAGATGGAATGATACGAAGTAATGGTCAGATAGACATGTCAGAGTATTGGTGGGATCTGATGTATAATCATCTCTAGGTGTGACTTCAGTGAAGTCAGTGATATGATTTAGAGACCAAGAAATAGGAAGGGTAGGGAACTTGAAGGTACCTCGAGGTATATGCTCAAGTCCCCTGGCATAAGAGTACAAGTTGGGGAGGTGAGGAAGAAGGTGAACCAGGTGCTAAACCCCTGGAGAAAGGAGGAAGAATGACCCAAGAGTCAGTTACCTGTATTGATTGGAAACTTTTGATCCTGAGAACTTCAGAGGAAAAACGGTTGCTGCATTATGATGGTAAGAGGAGAATCTAGAAGTGGCCCTGGGGAACAAGAAGTATTTTGACTCCCTCTTCATGATCAGGATGTCACATAATGGAGCAGCCAGTGGTATTGAAGAGGGCTAGGAATGTGGAGTCTTCAAGGGGGAACTAGGTCTCAGTGAGAAATAGTAGATAGAAGCAGTGTGAGAGAAAGAGGCTACAGATGAAGGGAAGCTTGTTTACTATGAAGTGAAAATTCCAGAGGGCACAATAGAGAGAGTGTGAGAATGTCATAGAATGTGCTTAATACCAGCTTGCTAAATTGAATTTATGGGAAAGGGTTTTAGGGAAAAGTTTTTTTTTTTCAACTTAGAAGAATAGGGAATGTTTAAAGACTGAAGATGTATGGTGGAGCTGGGGATAGATTGATAAAGGGCAAAGGTGGAAGGATTAACCCCGCTTCTTATAATTAGTCAGGATATCTTATTGTCTGAAATAAAAGGAAATGAGAGACTATGCAAAAATACCAAAGTTCCGAGTTGTAGAGGAGGAAAGTTAAGGTATCTCTTCTCTGACATTTCTGGATCATGTCAGTGTAGTAAGAGGCTACATCTTCTGTTGTAAAATGTGAGGGATACTGTGGAGTTCAGGCCTGGAGAAGAGGGAAAAGCTTACAACTTATAGCGTGTATTGCCTGTGCCATTCATTTGACACTTAATCCAGTGACTTAGGATACATTTATAATTCATCATCAATATTATTAATATTTTTGTAGCACTTTAAGGTGTGCAGAGTGTTTTTCAGATATTATCTTTTGATCCCCACAGCAGCCCTTATAGGTAAGTTCTGTTATGATCCCCACTTTATGATGAGGAAACAGAGGCTTCCAGAGGTTAAGTAACTTGCCCAAAGCCACCCAACCAATAACAACAGTCTGAGGTAGGATTCAGATTCAAGTCTAGTTGACTCAAGCTCCAGAGCTCTAGCCACTGTACGACCTACCTGCCTAATTATTGGTGTTATTGTCTTTAATTGCTCCTTAACTTTTATGGGTCTTGTCTGCACAACTAGGTTAACAACACATGGACGGGGACCGTGAGTTGAGATCAGCCGCTCTGCTGTGATGAGAGGTCTATAAATGCTTGCAGGCATTTCCCCCACACAGTGGGGTCCCTCTCTACATCTCTTGGCCCTTCTAGTGATTCTCTTGCTTCTGCTAAGTGAGAAAGAAAGCCAGAAAATACCTCCCCCTTTTGTCCTTAGGAAATGTGTCTCCAAACAAGTAGGGAAATATTGGGGCTTTAGAGATGTAGAACAAGCAGGAACTTCCAGGAAGGACTTGGCCTTGGCCAACTGAGGTTGCATTTGACTCCCTTGGCTCTAAATATACTAGGGGGAAGAGACATCCCAGTGATTGTAAGCTCCTTGAGGGCAAATGTCTTTTGCCTCTTTTTTAATCCCTAGTGCTTAGCATAGTTCCTGGCATGTAGGAGGTGCTTAATAAATGTTTATTGACCAATCGATTGATCTGTTTCTATGTTTGCAAATGTTTTGCAGTTTGCTCTCAGAAATTATTCTTCATGCTATACTTAAATTGGCCTGTTTCCTATTGTTCTGTCTTCAGGGAGATTGGAAAATAACTAGACAGTATCCCCCTACTGTGGCCTCTCATCAAGCACCATATGCCTAAATCAGCAGGAACTTTGGATGTCTCTTCCAGTCATGCCTAAAGCTTCTTCTGTCCTGCTTCTCTAGGCTACTTTGAGGGTCTGCTGCGGGACATTTGAAAGAAGCCCAAGGGCCAGCTTTTACTTCCTGCAGAAGCATTCAGCCAGATTAGAGATGACCCCTAGAATAACCCACTGCATTACCCAAAATGGCCCCAGGAATTGGAACTGATGTCTCACACGTTAGTGTCAGGCTGTGAGGGAGCTGTGCCCACTCCAGTAGGGAGCCCTGTGAGACTTGCTAACAGGGACCCTGTCTTCCCCAACTCTTCCTAGACTACAAAAGACTACTTTTAAATTATCTCCTTCTTTTCTTTTTCTACACTGAGACATCCCAACTTTAATCTTCACTCATAGGTATGATTTTCCAAACTTTAATAATTTAGTGATTATTTCCAAGTACTCTCTGATTTCTCTACACCGTCTTCAGTAATGAGCCCCAGAATTGATGGAGAAACACTGAAAGTCTAACCCAATTTCATTCAGCAGCATGTAGCACTCTTTCACCTAAAGCTCTTGTTGTGTCCTAGAATTCAGTTTAAATACCATTCAGGGAAAAAAAAGGTCTGGAGAGTGATGTAGCCCTGAAGAAAAACAGTCCCCCTCTGTGCTTGGATAGTGAGGTGCTGTTAAGAGAAGTGGAAAAGACGTTGTTCTTTGTGAGGCAGGAGGGAAGCCTCCGTCATTGCCCAGCCACTCTGGTTCCTGCTGTGTAGACACCATTTCTGGACTGTAGAACATCTGTATGGGGACGTAGTTGTGTCCACCATTGCCCAGCTAACCTTTGCAAGCGGTCAGATATCAAGCCTAGGTATGTACATAAGCACGTGCGTGGCTTTGCCACATGTGACTTAACAGTGAGTATAGAAATCATACATATAAAATATAGGCCAATTTTCCCAAGAAACTCTGGCCTGAATTTTGAGCTGTGCAGTGTATGAGATTTGCCCTTTTGAAGGGGCAATTTTGTACAAATGAAAAAAATTGATTTTCATAAAACAAAACTGCTCTATCTTTTTGTTTTCCCTTCAGCCCCAAAGAATGCACATTCACATAGGTTCCTGGGGGAAAGGACCTTCCTCTGTCCTCCTCCCCTACTCTCTCCTGAAATTAGGCTTTCCTCACTAAGTGAAGCACTAACACAGCTCCCATCTCTCGCACATTATCATACACCTCTAAGAATGATGCAAAAGTAGAAATGCTACAGAAAGGGTCTTAGATCAGGCACGTAGGAATGTCCTCGGGTCACGTAGGAAATTACCTAGGAGCAATCATCACCTTCTCTAAGGAAGGGAATAAGCATTTATTAAGCTATGTGCAAGACACTGTGCTAAGTGCCTCACAAATATTATCTCACAACAATCCTGTGAGATAGACGCCATTTAATGATCTCCTATTTTACAGTTGAGGCAACTGAGGCAGAGATTAAATGATTTGCCCAGGGTCACACAGCTAGCAAGTGACTGGAGTAAGATTTAAACTTAGGGCTTCCTGACTCTGGGCCCAGTTCCCCATCCACTGTGACACCTGCCTGCCCTCTATTTATTCCTCTCATTAAGCAAGCTGAACCCATCACACATTGTAATCCGTTGCAGAGAGAATGTCTCTAACTCAGCCTCTACAAGATTTTCTTGAAGGAACTCCATATCTGCAGGGTTCTGCAGAACTGAAGATAATTCTATTTCTGGGATTCTTATCCTCACAACTGTTAATCCCTTCCCTACCAAATTGCTTAGTATTTAACTGCCTTGTATTTATTCTCTTTAGTTTAATTCTGCACATACTTATATATGGACTTGTCTCCTTGAGAATAGAAACTCTTTTATTCTTTGTATTTGTATGCTCAGCACCCAGTTGCATTGCCTGGAATGTAGCAGTTGTTTAATAAATGCTTAGCGATGGTACAACATTCACGTATCACACCAGAGCTGTGTATGTATATAGGCATATGTGTATTTCTTTACATTTACCTGGGCGCAGAGGGATAGCTCTGTGTAAAAGTTTTCTGTGCGGCTTTAACAGGGCATTAAATTGTTAAAGTTACTGGAGATTTAGACTGCCAGATCAGGAAGAGCGATCTTTTGAAATGATGATGAACCTGGGTCTTTGAGAGAATATGGGTGGCAGGAGAGTGAGGCTTCTCTCATCCATGTACAAGGAGCATGTGTTCTACATTATTGATAAGAGAGTTGAGCCATATGTGGGTTTAGTAATGGAATCAACATTTACGAACATGAAAAGCCCAGAGAGTCCTTAGGTAGGTATTTAAGCTTCTGTTTTTTTGTACCTTGTGCCAGAAACTATAGGTTTCTAATTATGAGAGCTGGAACATTACTATTGTGAAGCACTAAACTATGTCTGTTTCAGATGCCTTATATTGCTTTCTTTTTGCATTAATTTTCCACGTGAAATGGGCCACTTGTGAATATCTGTGTCCTTCCTTCCAAAGGATATAAACTAACAATTGTCTTTTCCCCTTTTCTCTCCTGTTTTGCTTTCAAATGGGGCCTATCTTCTTTTGTCTCCTGCTGGAACAAAATTACCTGCTTCTATTCCACATCACAACACAAAGGTAAGGACTTTTATACATACATATATATATATGTAATATAAGGAGTATTATATATAATATATATAAATATGTATATTTATATATATATATATATTTTTTTAACACACCAGACTCCACTACAGTTTCTCTCCAGTGTTGTCTTGGCATGGAAGGAAGGAGCAGTATGTTTTTGAAGGCTATAACAATGGGGGAAGCAAGCTTTAGCAGGTTCCACCAAACTGGAAGCAAAAGATGGAGAAGCTTGTTACTCAAGTGTTGGCCACTATGGGGAGAATATTTTGGCCACAAAAGAGCAAAATTACTTTAAGCAGAGGGTGTTAAGTCACAGTCTAAGTCTCTAGATAATCTAATAACTACCTATAGACATTAACTTAGTCATCAGTACTTTTAATAGGCAATCTTTGTCCAGTGACCAACAAGTGGATACCCTATTAAAAGATGTGAATCATAGGATTAGAGATTTAGAGCTAGAAGGGAAATAGAGGCCAGCTAGTCCAAACCTCTTGTTTTACCGATGAGGAAACTGAGACTCAGAGACCTTCAGTAACGTGCCTAAAGTCAGTCATAGGTAGTAAGCAGCAGAACCAGGATTCAAATCCAAATCCCATTCACATCGATATTGTCTCTGTAAATGAACCAGAGGGGTTTCTTCTGTGCGTTGGGTAGAGCCTCTTTGGGACACTCACAGAAAGAAATTGATCAGAATCTCACAAAATGAGAAGTCATGAGAGTTGAGATCCACACCAATATGGATGAGTATCTGTACTCATGGATTCATGAGCAAGATCATGGATCCATCAAAATATTAACATGACAAGGAGGAACAGAAACTAACCCATTCATGAATAAATAGAGCCATTATGATTTTTGGAATTTTGCGGAGTGGAGAAAAAATTATTTATAATCATCTTAATCTCAGAGCCACTGTTTGATGATTGATTTAGAACATACTGAGTGTGAGTCTTATGTTAAAGACTGCTTGGCATTTAAGTCTTTGCATTTTCTTGGCATTATGACACAAACACTGAGAAAAGAATCTCAGTGTTGAGAGGGACCCATGGAGGCTCCAGAGTACAACTTGATAATTATCTGAGAGATAATTATCTTTAGAACTTTACTTGGTGAGTGATCATCTGGCCTTTTCTTAAAGACAACAGTAAGGGGTAACCTATCACGTTCCAAGGAAGACCATGCCTCTTATTATTTGGAAAGTTTGTTTGTTTTTTCCTTATAACCAAATTGCCTTTTTGCAACATTTATCCATCACTTTGTTATGCTCTCTGGGGCCCAATAGAACATGATCAGTTCCTTTTCCACATGCAAGCCCTTCAGGTACCAGAAGGTAGTTACAATGTCCTCTCTTATTCTTCTCTTCTCCAGACTAAGTTTCTTCAAACAATCTTTATATACAATAACATTTCTCCAGACCTTCTTTCTTGCCTGCCTCTGGACATCCTCTATTTTACCAGTCTCTCCTAAAATGTGGTACCTGCAAATGAAAACAGTCTTGTGCATGAAAACTGATTGTGCCAGAGTGCAACAGGAACATCTCCTCTCTTGTGTTAAATGCTGTACCTCTTTTACCTCAGCCTAATATCAATTAGCCTTTTTTCGAAGCCCTGTCACAGTGTTGGTTCATATCAAGCTGCAGTCTGCTAAGAACCCCAGATCTTTGTCAGACAAACTATTCTCTAATCATGTCTCTCCATGTCTTGTGCTTCTGCAATTGATTTTTGAATATAAGTAAAAGTAAGTAAAAAAAAAGTAAGTATAAAGCTACAGTTTTATCTTTATCATACATTTTATCTTATTTGATTCAGCCCACTACAGTTATATCTGTTAAGATCTTTTTAGATCCTGGTGGTCATCCAGTGAGATATCTGTTTCTCCCACCTTGACATCACCTAACAAATCTGATAAGCATTTCACTATACTTGTACCAAAGTCATTGAAAAAACTCTTTAAAGTACAGGCCCAAGCAGAGATCTCTAGGACACTCCACTGGAGACATGCTTCCAAGCTAACATTGAATCATCAGTGCTACTCTATTCACTCACCTTTTACCTACTTTGTTACTTCCGAATGAGGTATATTCTTCAGAATGATATTCTAGTCAGGGGAACTCAAGCAACCAATTTTTTTGAGCAGTACCTCTGACGTCAGGTTTACCTCCTTGCATTTTAATCTCTGAGGGTGGCTAGGTGGCACAGTGGATAGGGCACTGGTCTTGGAATCAGACTGAGTTCAAATCCAGCTTTTGACACTTACGAGCTGTGTGACCCTGGACAAGTCATTTAACCCTATTTGCCTCAGTAAAATAAGCTGGAGAAGGAAATGGCAAACTACTCCAGTTTCTTTGCCAAGAAAACCCCAAATGGGGTCATGGGGAGTTTGACATGACTGAAACATCTGAACAACAACAATTTTAATCTTCAGCTTGAACTTACTCTATCAATACTAGTTGTATTTCCGTATAGAGATGTGGGGCCATGACTATTACTGCTAGTTCTGTTTTTGGATTTTGCTTCCTTTGATTCCCGGGCGTCTCTCACTGCTATTCTTTTCTTCCTACATTGTAGCTACTCTCTATGGTATCTAACTTTGAGATTACACATACACACATATGTATGTAGTATATGTATCTAGTTATGTATGTGTGTGCGTGCAATTTTCTTATTTCTCTTTTCTTTTTAAGTTAAAAGTTCTTTTGAGACTCCTAGAAAATATATTCTTGCCAGCTTGTGTTATACTTTATCCCTGGATAGGAGCACATCATTCCTATATTTTAAACTATGATTCAGACCTCTAAATCACCTTCTCAGACGCCATCTTCTTAACCAGCTGTTCACGTCCCACATCCTTCTTTCCCTTTTGAAGCCCCTGATTTATCATGATCCATAGTGATGAAAACACCACCTAGCTCCATAAAGCCTTTAGTTTCTTGCCCCAGATTTTACAATCATGTGCAATATTTTCTGGATTCCTTCTCGGCGAAAACATTTGTGTCCATGTGAGTTATCAGAAGTGGGTGATAATCATTTGACTGGAATATCCTTGGGTGTTTTTCTTTCTTGGCTTGGACATATGCTCTGAGAAGAAAGTAGATCTTTTTCTTGTTATCAGATCATCAGAGAGCCTCAGTACCCTTCAGCTAAGAGTCACCAACTATGACTATTCATCTCTTTTTTTTTCTCTGTCCTTATTGCTTTATTTTTTAGTTGGCAGCCTTGTGAATCCACATTATCATTCCTTGGAGGACAAACCTCTGCTTCCTCAGAGGGTCCAGGTTCATTCCTGCTTTTCAAAAGTTCTAAGTGTCCCGTCCAATGGACCTTGTTCCTCCCTTTCTCCTCTCTGTGACATTGAACAATCCTCTAACCCCCTGACAAAGACCTGGATTCCTATATATAGCTCATAAGAGATTTTTTTCTTCTTTATTTTCACATTAAAGCCCCATTTTTTTCTTTTTTTTTTTTAAATGGGAGCACTTTATTCTCCCTGATAACCATAAGAACATAAGGATGTTCTTTGAGCTCCTTTTACCTTCTCTTTTCAGAAGAGAGTCAGCCTGCACTTAGAGCACAGATAATAGTCTCTTGGCCATACAAATAGCACACACTTGATGCAGCTCACCACAGCATTCACATGGCTCTCTATGCTTGCTGCAGGTGACATTCTCAGGCCTTTATCATCCTTGCTAGTAGTCCCCTGGAGGAATGCTATGGCAAGCTGCTGGTAAAAGTCTTCAACTCCATAGTTATCACTCTTCTCACCACATTGATATCTTGAGAAATACACCCTCCTTCATTTCCCCATCTTGCTTCTTAGCTTACTTTAAACTTGTGTTCTAACACTCATCTTAAATACCATGCCTCACTTATGTTGTCTTATGTTACCATTTCTTCTTCTACGTCCTTCTCTTCCTCTATTTCTTTTTCTCTACCTTGTTGAGTTTTCCTTCGTTCTTTTTTCCTCCTTTTTCTACTTCTCAAGCCTTCTCTTTCTTTTTACACTCTTTAGGCCTTCCTGCTTAAGCTTGAGTCTTTCTCCTCAAGACCTCCCAGATGCCCCCTCCTCAGACTTGATCTCTGGCCTTCTTCACAGTCTCAAAGCTCTCCAATCATTTCACAATTATTTCTCCATCTTCAGCTCCGGCCCTTCTCCTGCTCCCACAGAACCTTTGCTTGGGAAAGTTATAACAATTTGAAGATATTTCACAAATGAATACAAAATAAAGACAGTTGTAATGTAGAGAAAAGAGCAATCTGGCTATGTTACCGCACGGTGAAACACAATCAATCTGACTGAATGATTGAGTAGGTCTGATTTGTCCAATTTATAAAGATACAGCATGACTTAACAGTCACTTATACTTTAAAGTTCTCTCTTATGGTGACATATAATTTCGAGGCAGAGAATCAAACCTATCATATCTTTTGATTATATTGAGTCTACAATTGTGTCTGTATGGGTATTGTCATATAGTTTTATTTTCCATACTGCCAATTCCTCCAAAGATAGTGGTTGTAAAGGAAGGAACGTGGAAATTATGGGTTGATGAGACTCCCATACCAGCAGAAATTATCCATTGTCCAAGAATTCTGGACTATTTTTTCTCCTATTCCTTTGAATCAAGGTCAAAGGACCATGTAAATACTTCTCATATTAAGTCTTGCACTTTTTGGGGATTTTCTTTTCTTAACAAAGAAATATAGGTACAAAATACCTCCTCATGTAATTGTTATAACCGTAAAGTTAAAGTTCTTACACCTTTGAAATAACTACTGTTGATTCTTGGTTATCTGAGACATTTTTTTATCATATGCTAGGAATAGAAAAGCATTATTGGAGTGTTATTAAGATATGGGTCGGGGCAGCTAGGTAGCACCGGCCCTGAAGTCAGGAGGACCTGAGTTCAAATCTGGCCTCAGACACTTGACACGCTTACTAGCTATGTGACCTTGGGCAAGTCACTTAACCCCAATTGCCCTGCCTTCCCCCCTCCAAAAACAGAAAAAAAAGATATGGGTGGATTTGTACAACGCTCTTTATCTTGGGCCAGGCCTTGGCAAAGGGTTTCTTATGACAGTGTCACCTCTTTTCTTACTGTTAGGACTTTTAACTGGAATTTCTGGTAGAGAAAAGAATTGGTTACTAGAATACCTACTGGGTGCTGAAAACCAAGGCAATGGGCATGAGTACTGGATGAGATGGGATATAAAGTCATCAGGTTAGGGGGAGTCTTCATGGATGTTGTCTCCCATCTGGACTAAACTATAACAACTTAATGGGGGAGACTTCATGGATAACACAGATAACAACTTAATGTGGTATTTTGCCAGAATCCCCTAGGCAAGGAACTGGGAAAAAATCTATAGGATTCCCCTCTGAATGGACAAATTTACAAGTGTTTCTGAAATGGAAAATTGACTTGTGAATTTTTTAAATAATCAGAAGATTTTAGAGCCAAAAGAGATCTTAGAGAGCAGCCCAATCCCCTTTTTTGGCAGATGAGGAAAAATGGAGGCTTAGAAAGTTCAGGATACCTGCCTATGGTAACATAACTGGTTAGTGAAATAACTGGGACTTAGAGTAAGAACCCAGGTTTCCCTGCTAGAAATCATCTATATACTATATACTTTGTTGTGCTCTAAATATATTGCATAGGAAAGCATTGTAAATATGCTTTAAATAATGAATGTGAGATTGCTTTAAATGAAATATAACACTTTGGGGGCAAGTTCTCTTGATTTCTTTAATACTGATATCATTTCAGAGAGACAAATGGGGGTATAATTAAAATCTAACATATTCTAGCTCTGCTCTTTATTGCTTCTCTAACCTTGGACAAACTGCTCAGCTCTTGGAGCCTCAGTATCCTTCCAACTCTAGATCGGTATTTCTGTGATGCTCCGACTATTCTGCCACTGTAAAACAAATAAAATGCATATTTGGATATTGTATAGACTAGTACAGTATATTTCTTGGCTCTTCAATCATTCAGTTCAGCTGCTTTCCCAGCACGATTAGTGTGGGTAGTACTTTGAACCTGCGAAGAAAGTTAAAAGCACCTCTATTACCTTGATAGCCTTTGCTCTGTGATATTCACAGAAAATTAAGGGCTGTGCTGACTATATAAAGCACCCAAATCTATCTGCTGAGCATTGAAAGCAAGATGATGCCATTAAGCTTTACAAATTAATTTAATAACCAAAATATTTGATAAGTGCCCCAGGGATGAGTATTCCTTGAGTTCAGAGATGAGATGACTTCCTAAAAGCACATCTCCTTCAAGTTATAAGAGTCTAGGGAATACATCTTTCTTGGAGAGTAATATCATGAGTGGAAGTATGTTGTAAATGAATCTATTCTGCTTTTAATTATTCAATTTAAAAGCAGATGAAAGTGGACATCAAATCATTAATATTTCTGGATTTTTTTATTTTAGAAGACCTTTATCATAGTAGAGACAATACATGTAATACTTAGCAAAATTTTGATCTATGTGTAAATCTTCACCTGGGTAGTCACAGAGTGGGGGTTAGCATTAATGGTGGTGGAAGAATAGAAGAAAGAGGTCATAGTTTCTGTGGGCTGTGGACCTCCATTCTGGGTTTTCTGTGACAATTTTGATTTCAAAGTAAGACAGTGTGCTGGGCTTTTAAGTAATAAATACCCTTTATTGGACTAAATAATTTTTTTGGAGGGAGGAGGGAGAGGCTGGTAAACATGGTAACAATGATGACAAAGGAATAGCGAATCATGAAAGAAACGGGTTGATGAGAAGCATTTAGGCCTAAGTGCAGGTTGGACATTAGCCATTTGTAGTTGGGCCAAGTCTATGCCATTCTTAGGCCAACCATGCTCTGTGGTCCAAGAGCAGGAATGGAGAAAATTGTCAGTGAGAGTGTTTTAGGATTGAGCCATCTGGCGACAAAGTATGGGTTAAAAAAAGGCCAGAGTACTAGAGAATATCTCTTTGAAGCAGAATGGGAGGGAAGAATTTTTCTAGGAGGGAATGGGGTAGCGGACTTGGTAAAATGAGATAAGTTCAGTAACTCTTAGGTAAGAGTGTGATGAAGAAAGTAGAAGAGATGAACAGGTAGTCATATTGTAGTCAGAAGAAAAAACCTGAGTCAGGTGATTCCAAAGGCTAAGCAGTGCCTTATGATGCTGAGGTCCAGAGGACTGTCTCTCATCTGTAGTAGAGCAGAGATAGAAGTCTTTATAGATTCAAGAGTCTAAAGAACCCTCAACGTGAATGTGGAATGGGATTTAAAAAAAAAAAAGACAAAATAATGAGTCTAGGTACTGGTGTCATCTAGGAAGGTAGAAATGGATGGTACATAACAGCAGTAATGGTTTAAAGAGGGCAATGTGGATGGAAAGGTTGAATTTTAAATGATGTGAAGAGAGGGGAGGGATTTAATAGTCTGGAAGTGACAGTGGGAAGTGAGGAGATGACACTCCTACCTCTTCACTCCTGTTGAGTCAAGAGGGATTTGCAAAGGCAAAATCTCCAAAGGATCCAATACTGGTAGAGTTGGGATCAAGGGAAACTAGCTTGCCCATGATAGAGCATCAGTTCCAAGGGTTATAGTAGAAGATGACTGTAGGCAGGAACGAACCCTTGCCCTAAAAGGGTATGTGTGCTTACGTGTGTGTGTGTGTGTGTGTGTGTGTGTGTGTGTGTGTGTGTGTGCAGTAGGTGAGGGGAGCTTATAATCTCTCTTTTCAAAAAAGACAAATTATAAAATAAACCTTCTCTAGGTTAGCTAATGAGGATGCTAATAAATTATAGAATTAAATTAAACACCACTTACATTAGCTGTTCATTGTGTTATCTGAAAAACCAGCTGTTTGCTGACCATTAAAGAGGACAGTTTACAGAACTGGCAATGACAACTTCTTTTTAAATTAAAACTGAGCATATTTATGTTGAAAGATGTTTCATGTGATGAGTTCTGCATTATGTTTTTGGCCTTTGCATAATGAGGGAAATAACACTATGTACAAACCTTAATTACTCATTAATCTGACATTTTGATGGCATTAAACAACAAATATTAATTTGAGACTCAACATTGTGATTGTTTCTGAGAGGTATGAAATCTCCAAAAAATATGGAACCTACATTTCAAAATGACTTTCCTCAAAGACGTCGGATTGTGGCACACTCATTATTAGATCCTTCTGTACCTTAAAAGTTTTAAATGAACACTGCAATTTGCAGAATTCATTACTGTGCACAACTAATTAGAATTTAAAGGAAATCACAGTAGGGAATTAGACATTTTAAAGAGCATCTTCTTAATCTGAAATGTTCTTTAGGATAAAGCTTGTTTTGCCGCGAATGAGGCACTTGAATATTACACATATTGCGTACACGTAGATATCTATGTAAAGCTCTTTGGAAAACTTTAAAGCACTATATACATGTCAATTACATTGTGTCTACGTGTGTGTACACGAACGTATGCTAACACACAAAATGTACGCACAAACTGAGTAATGTGTCTCACTATAGTATTTGGGAATGGTTCTTGTTCTCCTTTATGCAGACAAAAAGAACAGTAACGAAGGCAACAAGAATGGACAAGACAAAATGCAAATGACATGTCCATATTGCACCCTGAAGTTGAACAAAAAAACCCACAGACACACAAATCTAATTAGTTTCTAAAGCCAGCTTTACTCCATGAAAAAAAAAATTCTCAATCTAAGAAAACAGCAGTGAGAACCATGCATGTCCCAGGTGTATGGGTGATTACAGCAGAGAGCAGAAAAAAAGCCACTGCTGTTTGGATCAGCTGCCGCTGTGCTACTCAAACGTGTTTACTGAAAGAATATAAAATTGAGCATGGATAACTCCCTCTCTTTCCCAAAATTGATTAATTTCTAGACTTGCTGGCAGATTTTTTTTTTATATGGACGGGCATCGGTTTTGAAAGATGATTGTGTAAATCAACAGCAGGTGGGAAGTTGAATTTGTTTGGCCCAGCTGCTATTCTGTGTGTCTCCCATTCTTTCCGTTTATCTCAGTCCAGCATCTGTCAGTAAGCAGGGCTAAGAGGCTTCTGTCGTTTCGGCTGCATGGGGATCCACAGCGCTGTTTGTGTCTTTCCCTACTACATGACTCTTTAGAAGGGGGTACAATGGGAAAAGCAGCCCCACTGCTGCTGGCAGAAATGGGCAGATTGTCGAGGCGGCTCTTTTGGGCTGCATATTGACATGCAGGTTAGTGTGCTCTGCCGCCTTCCAAACTGCTCCATCACTGCCTTTTTTAGTCTGTACACCTGCTTAAATTACTCACTTGGGTTTCCAGGGGCTTACATCTTCGTGGTTTTTTTCTTTCAATTTGCCCTGGTAATGCTAAATATGAGGGGGGAGGGTAAAGAACAGTTTACTCATTTGTCCTACAGTTTATAAACCC
Source organism: Trichosurus vulpecula (assembly GCF_011100635.1). NCBI lineage: Eukaryota > Metazoa > Chordata > Mammalia > Diprotodontia > Phalangeridae > Trichosurus > Trichosurus vulpecula. The sequence goes on along the minus strand of NC_050574.1, from coordinate 132,532,740 downwards.
TTTGAGTATAAGAATTATATTTTCTACACTCTTTGGATTAGGAATTCTTAACCTGGGCCGGGGAGGGGGGGGTCAGCAAACTTTAAAAAAAAAGTATAATTGTACTTCAATTGGTTTCCTTTAGAATCCTGTGTGCTTTATTTTATGCATTTAAAATCATCATTCTAAGAAGGGTCTGTAGGTTTCACCAGATTGCCAAAGGAGTCCATGATCAAAAACAAAACAAAACGAAAAATGTTTAAAAACTTTTCCTGCTCCAGAAGCCTCTATAAAACTTAATCCAAGTTCTTAGACAAGCATACTACCCATCTCAGAATCTGTCAGAGAGTCATAGAACCTTAAAAGTTGGGAGAAATCTTAGAGATCGCCCAATTCACTTCTCTTTCTAGTGCAGGAATGATACCTCTCATATCTCAGACAAGTGGTCTGCTACTTTTGTGGTTATTGCTGATATCTATCAGGATATTCTGGCAGATTTCAAGTAAGACCTGACTAATTTTCCCAGGCATGCCAAACACATGTATACATCAGCATAACTCATGTGGATAATGGCAAGATTTTCTCTTCCTTCCAGGGATTTTTTTTTTGATAGTATAACTGCCCATAGAGGAGATTCTTGGGGAAAAAAAATCTATTCTCCTAACTGGAGTTAGAGTTGTTAAAGTCATCTAGAAATACCCTACACACATCATTGCCATCTGGTTACTGCTAGAAGACAAGAAATCAGACCCTTTGTGTAATATTTATTTTTAAAGAGATGAGAGATAGTATTTCATGTGATAGCTTCAATGCAAGATGTGTTAAATGCTACTTGGGGGTATTGCTGCTAAACTGCTTGCCTCGTGGTTATTTTTTTAATCGTGGGTATATGATTGTTGTTGTTCAGTCCTTTCAGTTGTGCCTGACTCTTCATGACCCTATTTAGGGTTTTCTTGGCAAAGATACTGGAGTGGTTTGCCATTCTCTTTTCCAGCTCTTTTTACAGATGAGGAAAATGAGGCAAACAGGGTTAAGTGACTTGCCCAGGGTCATACAGCTAGTAAGTATCTGAGGCTGGATTTGAACTTAGATGTTACTGACTCCAGCACTCTGTCTGCAGTGCTGCCTAAATATATAATTAGGGGAATAATTTACTCCATCATTTATTTCTATTTAGGATAATAGATTTAGAGTTTGGAAGGGACCTTCCGCAGAGGCCATTGAATCTAGTCCCCCTCCCCCATTCCCCACAGAAAGAAGCTGAGACTTCCTAGACAGGTTAAGTGACTTATTTGCTTAGGGCCCCACAGACGATATTTGAATTCAGATCTTCCATTTCTAGCTCCAGCACTCCACTCCCTATGAAACCTAGGTGGAATTCTTCTTAAGATTTCATTTCAAAGAGCAAGCTTAGCTACATCGAAGAATTTTTTGTCCCCAAGTTTTGCCCTTTCAAGTTGAAGGGGTCACCATAAAAGACTGATCCTGTAGTGTTGTCAGAATGCTGTCAATTAATTAAGTGGCAGCTGCTACCTGCCCTTCACGCACACATACTGTTAGCAGTTGTTAGCGGGAGCTAGAGAATATACCTAGGGCTGAACAGAAGTTACAGTCTAGAAGCCCCACTCACACCTAGATCCAAAAAGAGAAGAAATTTAGGTGAGGTTTTTGTTCAGTATGACCATAAGATTGCCAGAGCCCCATCCTTTATGAGAGTCACAGTGTACAGTCTTTGGAAGAGTAAGAAAATGAAGGAATGGTCAGATCGAGTTCTACGGTAGCTGGTAACTTGCCAGGGCTAATCCTCCATGATCTGGTGAATCTTAGTTTCCTTCTGTGTTTATCCTGGCTACTGACACACTGGGAAAGGAGGCTCAGTTCTCGCCTCAAGTCTGTGACTCTCTCATTTTTCTCCCCAGCCCTTGTCTGCTTGTAGGTCCTCATTCAAATGCTGTACTGATTGGGGAAGGGGACAGAACACATCAAAGATGGCATCTAGGCAGTGAGGACTTGCATTTCACAGATTAGATGATGCACTGAATAGAACCCTTGGACCTGGAGACAAGGAAAACAACGTAGTTCAAATTCAGCCTCAGATACTTACTAGCTGTGCAACCTTGGGCAAGGCACTTAACTTCTGTCTCTCTCAGTTTCCTCAGCTGCAAAAGGGGATAATAATAGAATTTACCTCCCAGGAATTTGCAGGGATAAAATGAGATAATGTTTACTAAACACTTCACAGACCTTAAGTACTAACTATTATTATTATTATTATTATTCTTAATTTGATCTAGAGCTCTTTATCTCTCAGTGAATATACTCAATCCTCTTTCCTTTCCCCTCAGAACATCTGCAAAATTAAAAATCAGGATGTGAGAGTTTCTCTACCCTTAATCACATATTCCTTGTCTTGGCTCTAAACTAATGTGTTTTAATATTTTGTTTGTTAAATGTGTTTTATTTATTTATTTTCATTCACTTATTTTAAATATGTATTTATTTATTAATTATTTATCTATCGCATTTTCTTTAGAGGAGGTAAATGAGGCAAAACACTATGGCTCTCCAATTCCCAACAGGATTCCCATCAGTAATACCAGTGTAAATCACAGAACCTCGGATTTGGAAGGGAATTCAGAAGCCATCCAGCCCCAACAAATCTCCTCTACCATCTATTTAGCAAGTGGTCATTGAGTTTTTGCTTGAAGACTGACCCCCACCCCATTGCCCACCCCTGCCCAGGTGAAAGGCAGCTCTCTATTTCCCAAGACAGACCTTCCCATTAGGGGATACTTCTGATTGATAGGAAGTTCTTCCTCACCACTCCTAGTTCTACCTCCTGGGCCCAAGCCCAAGTCTAAGCCTCTCTTCCATGTGACAGCCCTTCAAATACTTGACACTAGCTGTTATGACCCTCCTAAGTCTAAACTTCTAAGACTAAGCATCCCTGTTCCTTCTATACTCATCCCTATTTTACATGATTACTGTGCCCTTCGTTGTCTTGGTCTTCCTCTTTTGGACTCTCCATCAATGTCCTCCTTCATATGCAGTGTCAGGTGTTATCTGGCTAGGTCTGAATACAGTAGGGCTAGCAACTTCCTCATCCTGGAAATTGTCTTCCTTATTACAGTTGAAACACCTATTAGCTATTTAAATTGCCATGTTACTCTATTGAAAATTGAGCTTACCATCCACCAAAAACCTCACAAATGCTGTCTTGCCTTACCTACCTACCGCATTTGTACTGGTAAAGTTTATATTTTTTTTTCCTTTTTAACTATTTATTTTTAGTTTTCAACATTCACTTTCATAAGTTTTAAATTTTCTCTCCCTCTTTCCCTTTCTTCCTCCCCAAGACAGCATGCAATCTGATATAGGCTTTATATATACATTCTAATTAAACATATTTTCACATAAGTCATGTTGTATAGAAGAATTAGAAGGAATGGGAGGAACCATGAGAAAGAAAAAAAAGACAAAACAAAAAAGAAAATAGTCTGCTTTACTCTGCATTTAGACTCTATAGTTCTTTCTCTGGATGTGGATGGCATCTTCCATCATGAGTCTTTTGGAATTCTTTTAGGTCCTTGCATTGCTGAGAAGGCCCAAGTCTATCAAAGTCAGTCATTGCACACTATGGCTGTTACTGTGTACAACGTTCTCCTGGTTCTGCTCACTTCACTCAGCATCAGTTCATATAAGTCTTTCCAGGTTTTTCTGAAGTCTGCCTGCTCATCATTTCTTACAGCATAATAGTATTCCGTTACATTCATATACCACAACTTGTTCAGCCATTCCCCAATTTGTGGGCATCCCCTCAATTTCCACTTCTTGGCCCCCACAAAAAGAGCTGCTATCAATATTTTTGTATATGTGGGTCCTGAAGTTTAAATTTTTTAACCCTAATCTAGGACTTTCTATTTGCTCTGGTTAAATTTGGCCTTTGAATTTAGATGTGAGTCAGGACTCCTAGAGTGAAATCCCACCTCAATCACTGTGATCATTGGAAAAAATGCTTAGTTTCTTATCATGTGTTTCCTAATATGTAAAATGGGGAAATAGTACTGCCTGTATTGCCTACTTCATGAGAATCTTGTCAGGAAAGCCTGTGTGTGTGTGTGTGTGTGTGTGTGTGTGTGTGTGTGAACTTTAAACATCATATAAAAGTGAGATATGATGGTGATTTTCTCTGCTATCCTAAAAACCCAAAGAAACACTTCCATACCCTGATATTCCCTCTAGCTCAGTTTTACTGCCACTCTCCTGCTTCATTTGCATTAGCATAAATATTTACCTTTGTGTTCTGCCTACTTGTTTTGGCTATCCCCTTGAACCTTGCTGGATGAATTCTCTCTCCTTCTTAGTCCCTTCTCCTTTTTCACTTCCCCCTACCTCATCACCCTTCCTCAACCCCCCAAAGAGAAAGAAACAAGCTGTTTCTTTTTGCCTTTAAATCCTGATTGTATTAAGCCTTGTAACAAAAAAAATCTCCCTGTAATCCTCTTTTCCTCTATTATAAAATGCACTTATACCAGGACCCAGGGAAAAAAAAATCTACACATCTACTGCAGGCTTCTTAACATGGTGTCTATGAACCTTAAAAGTTTTTTTTGATAACTATCAGTCAATCAATAAACATTTAATGAGAACGTAAAGAAAGGCAAAAGATAGTCCCTGCCCTCCAGGAGCTCATGACCTAATGGACCAATAGAGTTAGTTTCCTTTGCTATCCTATGTATTTTATTCATTTAAACACATTTTTTTTTCTGAGAAGAAGTCCATAGGCTTTAGTAGACTGTCAGAGGCATCTATGACACACTCAAAAAAGATTAAGAACCCCCGAGCTAGAAAGAGTGGTCAATCAAGCTACCATCCCTACCAATCTATTGACTGTGCTGTAGAGACTTAAAGATTGCAATGGAATGAAGATAGAAATCTGAATTCTTTAAATAAGGAAATCAGAACCAATATAGACTGAATAGCACCTTTAGGATCCATGAAATATTTAAGTAGGAATCAGTGAAGAGGACCAGACTTTTATAATTTGATAAGAAAGCACTGATCTCCTTCTATATTTTTGTTGTTCAGTCATTTTCAGTTGTGTCTGACGCTTCTTGACTCCATTTGGGGTTTTCTTGGCAGAGAAAGTGGTTTGCCATTTCCTTTTCCAGCTCATTTTATAGATGAGGAAACTGAGTCAAACAGGATTCACTTAACTTGCCCAGAGTCACACAGTGTCTGAGGCCAGATACGAACTTAGGAAAATGAGTCTTCCTGACTCTAGGCCTGGCACTCTGTCCACTACATTACCTAGCTGCCCCATCTATATTTGAGAAGCACCAGTAAGTATAAATTCAGTATCTTCCTCCATAAAAATGCCAGTTTCAGGTGTGATACGATGTGTCTTTAAAGTTTATGAATTTTAGTGTGGAAGAAGGGAGAGAAGATATTTGGATGATTGTCAGAAAATGCTTAAGCCTCATTTTATATGAAAGATTAATTTGTAGATTAAATAGAGTATTGATTTAAACTGTTCCGGTGGTTTTTCATTGGTAGTAAATGGCTCCGGATATGTCAAACTTGTAAAACATAGAAACCTCCAAAGTGTTTGGGAACCACATCTTCTCAGAGATAGTACATCATTTATAAATGTACATGGACCACTTACTACTTTGATGCTATAAGTGTGAAACCATCTCATAGGCAAACAGTGCATAAAGGGTTTTGGCTCAGTGCTGATAATGGAGAATAATAGATTGATATTAAATATGATTTAGGTGACAGGAAAATGGTGCTAGCTAAGTAAATAATTGATTCATCATCTCACAGTTAAACCTGGCCAGTTATATTGTGATGTTAGCATTGAATGCTTGGCATAAGCTACTCCCTTGTTTTAGCCCTAATGAAACTGTATTTAAAAAGAGAAAGAAAATGAGAAAGGGTCTGTCTCTTACTGGGTCTGTATTTGTGGCATGATACCATATATATTAATAGCACTGTGGAAATAATATCAATAAAAGACAAAGAACTAGAAAATTGAGCTGTCATAGGAAAATATAGACAAGCAGATCCATTGTCACTTAGAAAAAATAAGTTAGAAGAATAAACAAACAGTGCATTTCTTGCCTGGTACCCATCCTATGTTTTTCCTACATATTATAGATAAAGAAAAAGGATGTGATTATGACTACTGGTCTTTGCTTTAAGTGACTCATCCAACTTTCTCTCCAACTCGAAATGTCTCAGAAACAGCACTCCCATGCTTCTCTATTCCAATGGGGTTTGATGTCCTGTATGATGAAAGGAAGAGAGTGTAGCATTCTGAGGGGCTTCTTAATAGCAAAGAAAACTTTAAAGTTACTTTTAATGCTAAGCGTATATGTAGTATTCTAATTCATCAAAAATCACCAATCTATAGCATATTTGGTGATTCTAATAACCTAGAGTTTTGATAAGCCACAAAACCCCAACCATGCTGTGTAACAGAAAATGAGAGCACAGACCAAGAACCAGAAAGGACCTCAGAAGACATCTAGTCCAACTCTCCATCATTTTACAGTTAAGGGAACTAAAGCTAAGGAAGATTGACTTGGCCAAGGTCGCTAGGTAGTGCCAGAGTTAGAACTTAAAAACCTAGGTCCTCTGAGTCCAGAGTCCAAAGGATTCTACAGTACCTCACCGCCTTTGCTGAATACACCGATAAATTTTATGTAACGTTTGGAACAACAGGAGAAACAACTTGGTGTAAATGGACAGAGGAAGGATAGAACCTAGGACTGCCTATGGTGTGAAGTGGCTTTGGAGTTGGGGGAAGACTTTTACCTCTGACACATACTAGATGTCTGATCCTGGGAAAGTCACTTCATTTCACAGTGCTCTAGAAAACTCATTGTGATCATAACTCACAGAGATATTGTTGCAATAGTGGAGGAAAATTCCTCACCAGGAGCTCCCTAAACCAATGAAATCACTGGCCCCATCCTTTCCTCATTATCCTTTTGGAATAACGACTAATTAATACTATTTAAAAACCCTTCATTCACAACAATTCAGCAAAGCAAAGGAAGTATTTGACTCCGCTATTACCCAAGTCTCTGCTATAATGAATTTTAATTAGAAAGATTTCTGTAGCTTTTCTATAGAGTTTCAAGGTTCATAGAATAATTAATAAAGACATAGTAACCTTACATCTGTGTTGTGTTTCCACTAGGTAAAGTAAATTTATGGCTAGATTATCAGAATACAAAGGAAGCAAATATTGGGGGTGGGTATGTCTAGAATTACCCGAATGGTAGTTTAGGCAACTCTAAGACCAAAGCATTCAATCCTCCACTTCCCTTTGTACAGACCCAGCTACTCTCAATGTATCAAAGAGACCTTTCCTCAAAGATCAATGTTGGCTATGGAAGACTGGCTTTGAAGACAAAGCTTTGAAAGTTGTCAGGCTAGAAAGGGTCTAAGTTTAGTGATCTCAGTGGGTCCAAAGATCCTGGATTCAGAAAAGGTAGATAACTACAGGAGATGAATTTGCCAGATCATCACGCCAATTCAACAAGCAGTTAAAAAAACCACCTAATATGTGCAGAGCACTCCGCTAAGCTCCTTAATACTACTCTGTTATGAAGAACTAAAATGATGAGATTGATAAGAGGTAACCAATTCAATCATGTAGTTGGACAAAATTGGATTAAATCAATCAACAAACAATTCTTAAGCACCAGCCCTGTGCCATTCACTGTGTTAGGAGCTAAGAGGGTACAGGACAAAAATGAAATAAGCTCTACCCTTGAGTTGCAGGATCCCTGGGCTCAGAGAGTTTCTTACGGAATATGTTACTTAGGTTTTCCTTTATGAATTTCACATCCACAGCCTGAACCCTTTTCTTTTGAGCCCGTGCTGAGTTATGCCAAAATGTACCTTAATTGTCAGATGAGCTTTTATTTGTTCACTCTGAAGATGGATCTGAAATTCCATTAGATTTGCACGGTGTTTAATGTCAGAATTGTGAGGTCAGTTCAGCCTACCCAAGCACTTATTGCTAAAAGAACTGTAACCTTATGCATTAACCTTTTTTAACTTCCCTGGATACATGGGTAGTAGCCAGCTTCATCTTTAAATACTAAAGATAACTGTAGGAATAAAGGAAGCATAAACTGGACTGTGCTATAACATGACTTTATTATTGGACAATTTGGAAACTACTATGGGCCAGATTATATTTCCCCAGATATAATGAGAATATGTAGTAAAGGCTGAATATGGTACCTGTAGCCTATAAGGTGAATTTTTGGCCTTTCCCCCACCCCAGAATTATAATATATTCATTAATAGCCTATTAGATAAAATGTCATTACTGTCATATATTGATCAGGGATACAACAGCCAGCTGTGAGATGAAAGGGCAGGACCTTTAGGCAAATTCAATCTTAGAATTTTAGAGATAGCTTAAGCAATGGCCATTCAGCTTTTGCTTGAAGACTTGCAGTGATAGAAAGCTCAGTCACCTGCCAAGACACCCTATTTCGCTTTTGGACATATCTAACTAGCAGGAGATTTTCCCTTATTTCCACTGAAATCTGCTTCTCCATAATTTCTATGCATCACCACTAATTTTTCTCTGAAATGGCCAATGTGACAACTATGCTCTCTTTTCCTCATGGAAGTCCTTCAATGATGAGAGTTCAGTCCAAGCTGTTGTATCTCTGCTAAGTCATCTCTTCTATAGGCTGAATATCCCCAGTTCTGCCAACTTTTCCTTTTGCGACATGGCGGCCAGTTCCTTTTTCATCCTTATCCTCTCTTCTGGATGTTCTCCAGCTAGTCACTTTCTTTCCTAAAACGTGGATCCCAGAACACAATGTTTGACCTTAGAAATTATAAAACATGCTATTTTATCAATTAAGAAATATAATGTATGGATATCAGTGAAGAGAGTAAAATTCCTCTAAATCTCATTGATTTTTGAAAAGACACACACACACACACACACACATATATATATATATATATTATATATTTAGTATATTAACTGTCTAGTTGACTGAAATATTTCTTAGCTGGGGGGAGGGGTGTATATTTTCTTAATTTTCTAACCAAAATTAAGAATTGTTTTTAATGTTCTTAAACCTTGTTTGTGTTAATTGAGGTCAGGATTATATTGGTGTTATGTGTTGGAAAATATAGAGATTATTTTTTCTTATTGGAAAATGAAGTGAGAGTGGGTGATATCATAACTTGGGTCTAATTGATACCAAATATACAGGATGACGAAGGATTCTGAAGGTAGTTCGATCTGTGTTCCTAGCCTCAATATTCATCTTGACAGCCTGTATTGACATGAATGATTTCATCTTGTCACATTCCATTTTAGCTGGGAAATGTAGCTATCTTTAGTTTTTAATTTAAATTATCAGTGGTCTGGCTTAATAATACTACAAAGAAAATTGGTTTACTCTACCTTAAATGAAAAAAAATTGCTGTGAAAAATTCCAAGGTTATTTGTAGGCACCTAGGTAACACAGTGGATAGAGCACTGGACTTGGAATCAGGAAGGACTCATCTTCTTGAGTTCAAACCCAACCTCAGATACTTACTAGCTGTGTGACCCTGGGCAAGTCACTTAACTCCATTTGCCTTAGTTCCTCATCTGTAAAATGAACTGGAGAAGGAAATGGCAACCCCTTCCAGTATCTTTGCCAAGGAAAACCCAACTGGGTCATGGAGAGTTGGGCACAACTCAACAACGACGATGAAATTTGTAGTTTTATGGGCTTACTCCAATGCATCAAAGGGCCTTTTTTCCCCAAGAATATATAAAGAAAACATTAAAAACTCCTCTTTCAATAAAATTATTGACAGCATTGAAAAACTTTATAATGCCTGACATTTACTTCCAGTGATGGGAGAAGAGGGAAAAAGTGAACTGATAATGTGTTTTTTCCTAAGTTGAGGCAAGAGTTGTTTTGAACATAAAACGTACTACCTGAACAAAATAATTTGTTAATTCTGAAAAGGAATATAAATTTAGGAATAAAAATGAGTAATGTGGTGATAATAGTAATATAACTTGATGTGCTAAATGATCCTGATTTACTGCATTCTTCATCTGGTTTTACTATCATCAAGTCGACCAGCAATCTTTTCTATAAAACTGAACACAGGAAGCACCGCGTCACATGCCATGCCCACAGATTATAGCTCATAGATTTAAAGTTGGAAGGGATTTCAGAGTCCAACACCTTCACTTTTTTACAGATGAAATGCCTGAGGCCAATAGATGTTATAACATGGCCAATATTACAAAGATAGTAAATGATAAATCCAGAATTTGAATCCAGATTCTCTGACCTCATATTCAAAGATGTCCCATTGTATCTTGTCATTCCCCAGCAAGATGGATAGTGATATCTTCCAAAGGCTAAATCTCCCATTGTATGATGCTTACTTCTAGATTTAACCATATTTAGAATGTGGCAAAAAAAATTTGTCATTAGGGGAGAATTCAAATTACAATATGTTTTCATTAAATTCTTTAAGGTAAAGTTTAGTTTTAACAATTTTAGAAAGCCATTCCCTAATCAACCTCTTGTATCCCTTAACATTATCTACTATGCATTATCTTTTAGAGGCAGCCTGGTCTAGTGGATAGGGCTTGGATTCAGAAAGACCACAGGAAAGTGATTTAACCTCTTGGCGCTTCAGGCCACTCTGTAAGACGGTGGTTTTCAAAGGACATACTGGGGCATAATAATGTAGCTTGAGTTCTCACTAGCTGACCAGCTGGTGAACATTAGAATGTTGGATATGGAGTCAGAAGATCTAAGTTAGCATCCTGCTTCAGACCCTTACTAAACTGTATGACCCTGAACAAGTCATTTAAACCCAGCCTCAGTTTCCTCACCTGTAAAATGGAGATGATAATAATAATGCCTACCTCATAGGTAGGGTTGTTACGAGGATAAATTAGATAACACAAGTGCTTTTTCTTGTTGTTATTGTTCGTTCTTTGTTCTCGAAGAGGATCATGACATCAGGGTGGTGATGCCATGACGTTCAGGTGAGTTGGATTTAAGTGAGCGAGGGCTGTGCAAAGTCACTAACCTCACTTTCTCCTCTGGAGCCATCAGGGTCCAGTGGCAAAATATAGATCAGGAAGACTGGAGATGCTTCCTTTATTCCTAGAATTGTCCTTAGTATTTAAAGATGAAGCTGTGATGAAGCTCTCTGCTGTGATTCCTCACTGCACAGAATAATGCTTTGAAAAGTATGAGAATTAGTGTTCTAAATTTTGAAGTTCTTGACTGCAACCATGTAGGCAATTTCAATATAGGATGCTGGGTGAGCTGTTTGTGTTTCCTACCTCACCTCCTATCCAGGTGTTAAGGGTACCTTTCCCTGATAAAAATTGTTCTTGTTTGTCCTTTCTTCTTGAAGAGGACTGTGACATCGGGAAGGTGATTTCATGACTTGCAAGTGAATTGGATTTAAGTGGGGGGAGGGGGCTGTGCATAGTCACCAGCCTCACTTTTCTCCTCCAGAGCCATCTGGGTTCAGTGGCAAGATATGGATCAGAATCACTGGAGATGGCCCTGCCGTGATAAAAGTTAACAGCAGTAAGAAGTCAGCTTGTTACCAGAGGAAAGTGAATTGGGTCCCATGCCAAATAATAGAGATTTTTAGATTTTTTTTTAAAGCAGGTTTTATTTTTAGTCTAGATGTCATGGTTTCATCTTTCAATATGTTCTGGTGATTTCAAACCTGGAGACTAAGTCAGGTCAAGAGTTAACCTGAGAAAAGATTTTGTAGGATTACAAGAGTGTACCAATTTTCTCTGCATGAAGCTGAATCTGAGTGGTAATGTCTCGGGAAGCTGAGATGAGAGGACAGATAGTGACCCTGCAGACTCTGCCTTTTAAGTGTCTTCTTAGGGGCAGCAACAGCTGTGAAACCTACCCTTCTCCCTGTACAGCAATCTGAAATCTGCTTGACAAAGAGTCCCTGTAGGGGGTTTTGTGGGTATCAAATAAGATCATACACGTAAAGTGCTTTGCAAATTTTAACACTCTATAAATGCAAGTTATTATTATTTGTTGTTACTTCATTTGCATTTTTATGTTCAATGGATTTCAGCTAGAAATGGCCCTATGACCAATTTGCTATCCCGCTGTCGTTCTTTATGTTCTAGCGTTAGGCTGGGTATTGCATAGGTGGATAAAACAATTTATTTTTACAACCAAAAGAAAGTATGGGAATGCAAGCTCATATTCCGGTAGATTCACTGGAAACATCTTTGTGACATACAGAATGATGGTCTCTAAGACTTTAAGTTACTGCTGAGTAGCAGATCCTTGAAATACCAGAGAGATCCTTACACTGATGAAATCACAGGTCTGTACCACCCAGCCACCCCTCCAACCAGTCCCCCAGACAAAGTAAAGCAAAATTACCTCATCCTTTATTACTAGTGAAGATGAAAAAATAACAGATGGGACAGGCAGCCCTTGGAAAAATCTGTAATAACTATGAACCTGTTCTCACTACCCTCATTCTCCTTCTCATGAGAATAACTTCTGAAAACCTGAGATACATTATCCAAGTGATTTTTGAATGCATATACACTCCCCTCAGTGGACAGTTAAAAAAATTTTTTTTGAAAATTTTTTCTTTCCTTCTGAGTACATTTGCATGATAGGTCCAGTCGCAATTTTCAGAAACAAAGAAAAACCCCCAAAACCCATGTAGATTTCTTTCATGTCAGAATTCTTTGGATTACCTCCAGCAACTTTCCCTAGGATGGCTACAACAAAGTGTCCACATTAGTTTCCTTCTGGATTTGTTAATGACGAAGCTAGCTTATTTGCTCACCAGCCTGCTCATTGTAGACACTAAACTGTGCAGGATCTTTGAAAATGAATTTTTAATGACTTTCTGGATTTTTCCAGTCTGTTGCTATCAGCATCGTGGGCAGGGACAGGGGTGGGGGTGGGGGGTGATGGTGGAGGGAGGCATGGGTAGGCATTGTCATTGTTTCGGAAGAAGTGGAATACTACCATCCATTGTCAGAGGCTATCGTGATGCTGCTTTCCTGGCAGCGGACTGAGCTAGTTGTCAGAGGAGCCATGAGGTCATGTTCCCCACAGTATCCCTAATGAGGTCACCTCCCAGCACAGTAGGTGGGAAGGCTCTGCTAATGGGAGATTCTGAAATACTGGTTGCAATTAAAATCTTTGTTTCCAGACATCCTCCCCGCCCCCAACCCCCGCCCCTCCTTAGGGGATAACTGCAGAGCTTGAAATGAGGACAACTCCCATATGGAACCTTTCCCGTACATAGGTGCTTCTCTTATACAATAACTGATGCATAGGAGATACAATGTAGTGAAGGCACTTCAGACTAAGTAAGAGTTAACATACACGAACCCTAAACCAGATTGCACCAGTGTGTGTCGCGACCACAGACGAGTCACCCAGCCTATTTGAGCTATATTTTCTCTTCTGTAAAAGGAGGCTGATAAGACTATCCTTGTGAAGCCCTAATAACGAATGTGAAAGTGTTAAAACAAAGGTCCAGCTCGTAGCTTTAGTAAGATAACTGTCTATACTCTAAAAAGAAAAAAAAACAACACAGGATCTACTCTCACTGTTCTAGAAACTGAGGACTGTCATGCCCAGGGATATTCTGGCTGGCTTTTTTTTTTCTTTGGAGGCAAGGCATTTATTTCCCCTCAAACCCCTGATGCCTGTTGCCTGTTGCCCGAGTTTCTTGCGCCCAGCCTGGATCTTAGCTTTTGTCCACATTGGCTTGGTTTATGGCACGTCGTCGTGGCTAGCTGGGGCTCGTGTTTTCTGAATCTCTCTGTTGTGTCTTACCCAGAGCTATAAACTCTTCTCTCCTCCAGTCCTCCGTCCTGGGATTACTATAAGGGGGTTACCATGACAACAGCAGCTGACTTAGATCTGTGAGCTCGCTAAGATTTTACCCCCTCTGCTGAGCACTGGCCTATTTTTTTTTTCTTTTTAAATAACCAGAACAGACTCAGTATCTTGTTTGGACTTTCCGTCATATTAATTCCTGAATGCATCTTCCACATAAACACTTAGTGCTCCTGCTTTTCTTTTCATCACAAGGCTCCACCTTAGGGAGAGTACTGGGGGGAGGGGAGACTGGAACCTTCCTCAAGAATCTCTTGCCTCTGAGCTCACGCTGGAAGAAGATGCTATAAGAGTTTGCCTCAATAAGGGGAGAAAACACTGTTAAATAATAGCGAAACACTATTCGAGGTTCTGACCTATATAATCTACATTTTTTAAAAAGCTATATAGCTATAGTTGGTTTTTTTCCCCCTTTTTTGGTCCAGACCTATGATCTCATTGATGTGACCCATAAGCAGACCAATTCTCTAATGACCATTCTAATAAATTCTCATTGGTGGAGAGCATTAATAATAGGGAGATAGCTTTACCTGGAGTTCGAGGGTCGACGTGAGATAGCATAGGTTTATGATTATGGGGTAGTCCTCCAGATTATGGCACACCCTCAATGCCAGAGCTGGGACTTGATCCAAGAGACGTTGGAATGATGTCATAGGAAGGATGTCATTAGTGAATCAGTAGAATAATGCAATGGTGCTGGCCATAGTCTGGGTCTGCTTTTACTACAGATTTCTGATACATACTAGTTCTGAGACCAGGGGCCGGTCACCAACCTCTCCATGCCCCAGGCAATACCCCATCATAGAGAAATTGCAGATCAGCTTTGGTGGCAGGTATTTTCCCACTTATGGTCATGTCAGTGAAATCTCTCTGCCTCAGTTTCCCCAATTGTAAAATGAGAATAATAATAGCATCTACCTCCCAGGGGTATCACGAGGATCAAATGAGATATTTGTAAAGCACTTAGCACAGTGCCTGGTACATAGTAGGTGCTATATATAAATGCATATTCCCTTCCCCTTTTGTAAGAAAATTTGAATAATGCATTCAGTGTCTCATCTAAGGAATATTAATATGAAATCTAGGATTTTTAAGTCCTAGAACTAAATCCAAAGATTGTAATGGAAAACACCTTAACCCAAATACACAAGATGAAATCAAAATTTAAAAAAAAATACAAAAAGAGATGAAAGATCTTTATGAGACAGAGCCTGAAGCTACAGAGTCTGCCAAAGGAAAAGTCCAATTAGGCAAGGAGCTCAGTAATGTGAAAACATGGTAATATAATATTTTTACATCTTTTTAGGTTCTGGGAATGTTCCAGGGGTGAGGAGTAGAGGGATTGTGTGATTTAATACCCTCAGAATATGTATGTATATATGTGTATATATGAATGAATGAAAAGAACCATAACAAATATCAGTTTGCTGACTCCCTGGGGTTAAAATCCTTCCATGTAGGTAAAAATGGACCCAGTTCCAGGGAAACTGAAACTGATTGGTCAATTTGATGTAGTCATGAGATGATCCATTCCCTGGCCAATATAAATATATGCTTTACTTCAGCTGGTTGATTTTAATTTAGTAAACACTTACTAAGTACCTACTGTGTGCAGAATGCTGCTCTAGACTGGGGTGGGGAGAAGGGGACAAAATGTTTAGATGAAGTACTATCTCTGCCCTCCTGGATTTTATAGTCTAGTAGAGGCATAAGATACACATACACATGCGTGTATATATTGTATGTATATGTATGTGTATATACATCCATATATCCATACGCATGTATGTGAGTATATGTGTGTGTATGTATGGATGTATACATACATATACACACATATCACTTTAAGCATAGGCAGAAGATAGAGAGTTGCCCTAGGAGTTAAGAAGTACTGTGTTCTACACCCACCTTTAACTGATGCTGGTTGGATGATCCTGAGAATGTAGTTTAACCTCACAGTGCCTTCAGGCAATTTTCTGAGTTGCTTATCTGCATTGGTGGAGGGATTTTCCTGGCTAGGAGTTATTCAACTAATGAAATTAAAGTTCTAGACAACCTAGGGATAGTCACTTTCTCAGCCTCAGTTTCCTCATCTGTAAAGTCAAGATAATAATACCTATAGTACCTATCTCACATGGTAGTTTTGAGGTTCAAATAAGATAATGGATGTAAAGTCCTTTGCAGAACCTTAAAACACTATATGGATGTCAGCTTTTATTAGTGTGCCATATAAAATATGACTTCCTTGAAGGTGCCTGCCCACCAAGGCTTCGTCTTTCAGGTTTATTTATTCATTCCCCCTATGAAAAACAACAATCTATGCTCTTTGCTTAATGTCCTTAGAGCCAGAATGAGTCTAGTGCCCACCTCAGCCCCTGTGCCTTTCACCTTCTTATCTTATTAGGAGCTCCTGCTGTGATTTCCCCCATTAGATTGTAAGCTCCTTGAGGGCAAGGACTGTCTTTTGACAGTATCCCCACTGCTTAGTACAGTGCCTGGCATGTGATGGATGCTTAATAAATGTTTTTTGATTTACTAACTGGCTGATAATGTTAGTTTGGGAGAAAAAGAGAAGGGCATGTTGGGAACAAGCTATACAAGATAAAAAAAAAGCTTTAGCCATTGGGAAAGGAGACAGAGGCTTCAGGAAGAGATAGCAGACCACAAAAATGTGAATAGGAACTTATCTCACCTTCAGTTCTGCATCCTGGTAGAACCGTATCCAGTCTGACTTTTAGAGAGACAATGGGGTGGGGGTAGGGGAGAAGCAATTTAAGTGAGAAACTACAGGTTTGGAGTAGGCTATGGGGAAAAATAGGAAGTGGCTTAAAGCATCTCTTAGGAAACAGCCTTCCATTTCAGAACCTTGTTAATGAACTGCAAGGCAGAGCCCTCCACCTCTCCCTCCCATGCTTGGAGCGCATCACAGAAGCTACCTCAGCCCCAGCTCCAGTGACCCATCCCAGGTAACACATGGCAGGCACCTTCCTGTTCAAGAGCCCCCAGAGCCAGCTCTTGATCCCAAAGCCATTTCCTGAAGACACAATTCAGTTTATCTGAACAAACTATTATTAACATTTCCTGCGTCGACTCACAGAAGGCTGCAAAAAGCATCATGCTCTGCGTGCTGGTCACATATCCTAACTTATGATGTCAATTGGTTGTTTATTTGGCACAAAATGGGAAGCTGCATCTACCATCAACCCCTTCAGGGATCCTGTCAATTATGGGGCACATGAAGCAACTTTGCCCAATATAGCAGCTTGGAATCTTGAAAACAGCCCTGGATTGGAAACAGACAACCAGGGTTCAAAGCCAAGTTCTGCCCCTTACTTCCTTTATGTCCTTGAGAAAGTCATTTAAGCTCTTTGGGCTTCAGTTTCCTTATCTATAAAATGAGGGGATAGGATTACAAGGCCTCTAAGTTCCTTCCATATCAAAATCTGAAATTCTTTAGTCTAGATAAGGTATCTAGGTGGTTCAGTGGATAGGGTGCCCAACCCGAAGTCAGGGAGATTTGAGGTCAAACCCAGTTTCAGAGACTTATTAGAGAGGCAAGTCACTTAATCTATGTCTGCCTCAGTTTCCTCCTCTGTAAAATGGGGATAATAATAGCACCTATCTCCCAAGGTTGTGATGGGATCAAATGAAATAATAAGAAATAATAACTGTAAAGTGTCTGGCACACAGTTGTTAGTTATTGTTTCCACAGTTCCCAAACTTTATAGTCTCAAAAATTATCATAACCCCCTCTCAAAGAGCTTTTATTTGTGTGTGTTATATCTATCAATATTTACAATATTAGAAATTGAAACAACTTAGCAATACTATGAAAATAGTTTTGACCTTGTAGATACCCTGAAAGGCTCTTTGGGTACCCCCATGCCACTCTTTGAGAACTACTGGTCTATGTGGTCATATGATGCTCAAAATTACTTACAACAGATTTTTCTTCAAAGCACTTAATCTTGGAAAGCAATAATTCCTCTTACTTGCTTCTGCACTTGATACCCAAGTGACATTCTTAACGACATTGATTTTGCTTTTGTTCTTATTCCCCAAGCCTTTGAGCTTTGCAGTTGACTTATATGCACTAGGTATGTGGATATTATATATTGCTAACATTCAGTTAACTTAAGTAAACATTCATTAAGTATTCACTGTGTGCACTGTGCTAGGCTCTAAGAGAGATTAAAAAATTACCCTGCCCTCGTGCAGCTCACAGCCTATAATGGCATTGATTGCAAATCAAAGGGCAAGGTGAACTTAAATGTTGTAAGCCAAAGACAAATATGGTATCTGAAGATGCAGGTCAGGCTTAATTTTTAATGGTCAGAGGTGGTGCAACAAAAGGAATCCTAGATCCAGAATCAGAGAACCAGGACCTTGTCAAATCATTCCCTTCTGGCCCCCAATTTTCTTATTTCTAAAATGAAACAGTTAAACTATTTGACCTCTAAGGCCCTTCTCTTTACAATCTGTGATCCTATGATTCTGTTAGTAAGTTTTTGCTTTGTTTGTTTTTCCTTCTGTATCTCAGAAAAGCATCCTTAGTTTGGAAAATGCAAACCAGCCTTTGTGGCAACAGCTGCCAAATTTATAACATTTCTTTAGATCATTCATCGCATTGAATACAAGATAGTGTATGCATCATCTTTATAAAGATACTTTCATCCACCCAATTCTGACTTACTGTTCAAAGTGGAGAGTTACAGAGAACTGATCTACAACTTTTCTTATCATTAGACATCACGGAAGGGGAGCAGTGAAGGGAAGGTAGTGAGGAACCTTCCATAAGGGACTCCAGCTCTTGGCTCAAGAGGACTAATTCAGATCTGGGGGAGCCTTACCTCAAATAGAAAAGATTTAGGTTTTCCTCGAACTCTCCAGCAGAGTTGAGCCTTTACCCTAGAGTTCCGGGGGATTTTTTTTTAAAATAAAGATTGGATGTAGCTCATATCTAGAGTCTCTTGTATCTATGGTCTAGATACTCTTAAAAGTATCTCTTCTAGAATGAGTACTTAATGTTCAAATTGGAAATCAAACATAGGACAGCTATTTATTTTCTCTACTACAAAAGAAATCAAACTTTTTCATAAAGCACACAGCTACTTAAAAACAAAACAAAGTAGTTCATCACATCGGTTATACTCTCTTGAAAGGCTAAAGGCACTTTGTGATACTGCAGAGTACAAGTATCACTTTCATCTCAGACCTATCCTGAATAGCTCCCAAAGTCTGGGTTTCTCAGCCACCCAGGGCATGTCCTGCTCGTCCTTAATCCTTTCAACTGCCCTGTCTCCCTGGTGGTGGTAATCCACTCCTCAGAGAAGCTTTGAAGTTGGAGGAAACATCTCCCATTGGGCAGCCAACACAAACTCAAGAACCTGGGAGCTCTCAGACTCCTGAGGCAGGACCAAGGCTAGAAACACCCAACTCTCAAGATCACAGTTAGGACATCTGTATTCAATGAAAGAAACAGAAAACAGAGCAGGCATCTCAAAGACTTGAGGTCTGGTCTCAGGCTCACCTGGACAGCAAACTTGTGTTCTTTCCACTTTGTTCAGCAGTTGCTGCTGGGGAGTGTGGGGTGCTTGGGTGGGTGGAGTAGTAGATCCTCTGTCCCCCTTGCTAGAAGTCCAATGGAGAGTTTGACCCAGCGAGTTCAGATCTAAAAGAGGAAAGAGCATTTCTTCTTCCTTCTTCATAACGGGTGGCTCTTCCTGGCACAGTCACCAATCATCTTGGTTGTACTCTTCCAGTCCTGAGGACCAAGTCATCAACCAAAAGCTTCTGGTCACTCACAGTATGTGTCCCACCGGAAAGGGCCTAGCCACATGCTCAGCTTCAAAGGACATGATCCAGTCTGACCTCTGCTACATACAAAATTATTATTCAAGAAATTCAGTTTATAGACTTCATGAATTGCTATCTGTTGTGATTTTGTCAGGCACCTTTGGTGGCAATCCTTTTATCTTGAAAACACAAAAGATACTGAGTTAATTAGAAACCAACTGCTTCCAAAACTGACAAAGATACACACTACCCTGACATATTTGTTTTTGAGTGTTTTTAATTCTATTTTTATGTTAGGAATTGAATCCTTTATACTAAAGCTGGGCTAATAATGGTAAAATGTCTAAAGCTCATGAAAATTAGGCTAATTTAAACAATGCAAAATGTGCACAAAAATAGAAAAAACTGTCAAAGTGGTAGCATCAAGTTAAACGGGAATGGCAGATTTCAAACAACAAAAATACAATTTAAAATATTCACATTACTCTACATTTAGAACAGATGCGAAACCATTCATCTTTCTTCTGGTCTTTTGTTGTTCTCGCTACAGACAGTAACTAACATAGTTATTTGTCAAATTGATTCTCATTCCAGCCTATGTATGGGTCCTCTCCTTTTAATGATAAATACCTTGAGAACAAACATTGCAACTTCCTGTACGTTCTGAACAAAAACCAATAAATAAATACGGAAAATTTAATTAAAATACTGCTAATTGTAAAAAATAAAGCAGTAAATTGAAAAGACAGAATCTTAACCTCAGTACTCTTTAACACCTATGTAGAATCTCTAACTTAAAAGTCTGGGGGAAGAGAGAGGGAGGGAGGCAGGGAGAGAGAGAGAGACAGAGACAGAGAGAGAGAGAGAGAGAGAGAGAGAATGAGCTGAAGTTAAAAGAGGTTAAGTGATTTGCCCATAGTCACACAGACAATAGAGGCCTAACTTGAATCCAAGTCTTCTTGACTCTTGAATTCAGCATTCTATCTCCTATTCTACTTGACTTCTCAAATTTCAGATAATCAGAATGAAAAAAAAAATTTTTCTCAACTGTAGTAAAAGTGTAGCTTTCGTAGTTGAACTTTTTTTTCTCTCTGTTACCTCTCACCTCTCAAATGGTATTTCCCAACTCTGAGTCCCATAACACTGTTTACAATCCTAATTGCACTTGTGTTTTTAACTGTCCATATGTCTTGTCTCCCTAATTAGACCATAAACTGTTTGAGGCAGAACTCATGGATCAGAACACCATGAGGATTCTGGGTTTACATGGTCAAGTCTGACTCTCAGATTATCTTTTTGGCTCTTTACTCCTACCCTATAGTTTACTCAGGAGAAATCTCCAAAATAAATCCTAGGTTCATGTCTAAGTTTCCCCAGTTGTAGGAAAGAGGGCCCCAATTCCTACTGATAGCTTTAATATGCAAGGTGGACATTTGGTATGGAACAGCCATATTTTTACCCATCATTGAAAGTGTATGATACAAAAGAGTCACAAGAGCCCATGCAGAAATACAGAAAAATAAAATATCCTACCCATGAGACTTAATCCAAGGTAATCTGATTTCATTGGCTGGGAGCTTTTCTCTTCAGCCCACTCACCCATGTCTCCTTACAAGGGCAAGGATTAAGTCTTAGATTTCTTAATAATATCCGTAGATAGACAGAATATTTATTAAACACTTCAATGTACCAGGCACTATGCTTAGCACCAGAGATTCAAATACAAGCAAAGAAGACAGTCCCTACTTTGAAGAAGCTTACAAATGTAGAGGGGAGCTGGAGTAAGTACAAGGCTGCCTGTTAAGAGGAGAGAAACGGGGTTTGAGTTGAGCTGATAGTGAAGTGAGCTTGGTGGTCCCAGCTAAGGACTCAGTAATCAGGAGAGTGGGAACCATTGCATTGTTGATGGTGCTTGGCAGATAAATTATGCTTAATGAATATTTGCTGAATGCAGACTGAGCACAGAGCACTATGCTAAAAGTGCTGCGGGAACAGCCCTTGCCCTCACAGCACTTCCATTTTATTAGAGCTGTTTTTGTCGGTTACTGAGCCCCTTCCTAAGCCATATTACAAGATAAATACATTAGAGAGATGCAATAACAGAACACTATGTGAGGTCGGAGGGGGTAGAATGTGATTGTCAGTGAGGGCATCAGTGGAGCTGGTATTCAAATTGGGCTTTAAAGGACAGAAATCCATTACACTAAGAGAAAGAGGAGAGACATTCCAGACATAGGGAGCAACCTGAGCAAATAAATGCATGGAGACAGGAGGGTCTGGTACGTGTGAGGGAGCAGAGTTGTCCAACTTGGCTTAGAGCATAGAGTTTGTAAAAGGAATGCAATGTGAGATAATTTTGGAATAGTAGGATGGTACCAGGTTTTGGAACTCCTTATATTCTAAGCTAAGAAGTATGGGAAGCAGTAGGGAGCCACGGAGAGCGTTTGAGCTGAAGAATGATGTGACTGGATATATACATAAGGGAAGTTATTCTGGCAGTATATGAAGGATGCTTTCGCCAGAGCAAGGGGGAAAGGAAAGCAGGACTATCTGTAAGGAGGATGCTTCGGTAGTCTAGGCAGGTGATGATGAGAGCCTTATGACTGTGGAGGCAATGGGAATAAAGAGGGAACTGAATAAAGAGATAACCATTTCAGCAGGTTAGTTATGGTTATAAGGAATTTTTATCACATTCTTTGAGGAGGTTTAGTAAAGTAAGACATTTAAATTACTTGGGCTAAGTGTATTACAAGCATTTTTTTCTCCAACAATTAATCGTAATATAGCACTGTTTACAAACAGGTTGTATCTATAAACACCAGCCCACCAATTAAGAACTGAAAGGAAGCATTTATTTGCATTGGGCTTTTTCTGAATTCATTGAGCACTATCTCATTGCATGGAATGGTTTCTTTAATCCTTCAAAATAATATGTAGAAACCTCCAGAAACACAATAAGATAATGTCTCTAATACAATCAGTGCTTTGTTGCAAACTATTTGTATAATTTTTAAATTTACATGAATGTGGCTTCACATCTTGTGTTCTATAAAAACTTAAGTCTATATATTAGGGATAGGGACTTGTTAATTCATTGGTATAGGGAACTAACAAATCAGAAAGGTCACTCTACCAATGGAGGCAGGTCAGCATCTTTCCTGCCACTTAGAGCCTCAGGGACTTACCCAGGGTCACACAGGTAGCATTATAATTCAGAGGCAAGGCTTGAACCCCAGGTTTTCCTGACTGAGGTCAGTTGTCTATCCACTATGCCATGTTCTTTCTAGAATTAGAAGTTATAATCCATTGGTCATGATTACACATACCATCATATATATATATATATATATATATATATATATATATATATATATATATATATATATATATACACACACACACACACATATTATATATAATTACCTATTAGAAGTTACAATCCATTGGTCACGATTATGTATGTACATACACAGATACATACACAGACATATGTGTGTACATATGTATATGTGTGTACATATGTGTATACACATACATATATATCATTAAATGGTGCATTCTCAGGCTTGTGGAAGTGTGCGTGTGCGTGTGTGTGTGTGTGTGTGTGTGTGTGTACCATTATAGCTAAATGGTATTTAGCTAATCAAGGATGTTAGAGACATGGAGTGTCATGTTGTAGACAAAGCATTCAGCCCAGTGCCTGGCGAATAGTGGGCACTTACTAAACACTTATTCCCTTCCTCTTTCCCTAGATAAAAGGAGTTGCCAGGTTTGGAGTCAGGAAGACCTGAGGTTTAATCCTGCTTCTGACTTTTCATATTTGTGGAATTTAAACAAAAATAAATTGTCCTCTGAGTGAGCCTCGGTTTCCTCTCTAAAACAGGGATAATCATATCCATGATGCCTACTCCACAAGATTATTGTGAGACTCATATGGCATAATGTAGGTAAATATCTCTTCAAATTTTGAAGAACTCTAGAAATGTGAGTTATTATTAAAGAGTTCTGTTGTATTTTTAAATGAAAATCTTAAAGCCAAAAACAGTTAACTTAAAAAAATTTTAATGACAATTTAATGTCAATTTCTTTTTTTAAGGCACTGGTTTTTTTTAAGCTTTCAACTTGACATTAGTTGACCCTGTTTTTTATGACTGTGTTTTGATTCAGTTCTTTTTCCATCTTTTCTGACTCTTCTTGGCCCCATTTGGGGTTTTCTTGGCTAGGATGCTGGAGTGGTTTCCCACTTCCTTCTCCAGCTCATTTTACAGATAAATAAATTGAGGGAAAGAGAGTTAAGTGACCTGCCCAGGGTCACATGGCTAGTAAGTATCCGAGGTCATATTTGAACTCAGGTCTTCCTGACTTTGGGCCTGGCACTGCACCAAAGCTGTGTAGACCACATCAAGTACACCAAGTTGTAAATCTGACTGAGGATTCTCAGCTTAATTGCAGGCATCATGTAGCCACTCCCTCCAGCTGTTCTAAGGAATGAAAATGCTCTAGCTGCCCTAGGCATGCCCTGGTTTGGAGCTTCTGTGATTCTTGCCAGGCCCCAGTGATCCTGTATGGGAGCAGATCATGCTGAGCTTCCTAGGGAAGTCTTTGAATGCTGGGCTTAGGAACGCCGAATTGGACGATCTTTCGCCAGATTGAAGTTGACAGCATGAATGTGATCACGTAGCTAAATGGCATTTCAAAGAATTAGACTCTGCTTTCCTCTTTAGTTCTACTTCAATCCCCATTACTAACTATCCCCATTTCAAAACATGAGGTCCTTGGTCCTTTCCGTGTTGCCGGGTTTCTCTGGCTTTTGTTCAGAGTCTAAAGGTTTTTTTGTGGTGGCACTTGTTCTTGTAAGACTATATAGGAATTGAGGAAGAATTCTACACAATCAGTGCTCGGGGGGAAATAGAGATTGTGAATTTATGATGCACGATATCCAATTAAGAGAAACACTAGAACTTTTTTCTCCCCGCTGGACAAGGTATATGCCCATATCCTAACAGACTGTATGAAGCCCAGAATCTACTTGGCATCTAATATCAGTAGTCAGAAAATAGCTCCCTTCATTGTAGCCGTCATTGCCCTCAGTATCCATCAGGAGAACTTAAATGATCGCTTTCACAGATGCAGTTGTCTGTGTAAGTTATAAGCAAAGTGAGTCAGAGAGTGTGTTGCTTATATAGTATGGTTTCTGGAAGAAATTCACTTCATAATGTAACAAGGAAGTCTATTGGGCCATGCTGAACCACAGGAATTTTTACTAGGATAAATCAACCATAAATTCTGTCTTTGTCTTGACTCTTTGCCTTAAGAGTTCCACTAGCACTTCTATGAGAGTTGGGATTAAGCTATATATTCAAGTCCGCTGAGGTATGCAACTTTTGCTTCCTGTGTATATGATCATATAACACTTGTCATTCTGATGCCTGGGGTTTTTTTGACAGGTTTGCTAGTCCTCCATCTCCGTTTCACAAATAAGAAAATTGAGATCAGGAGAGGATAAATCACACAGCAACTGGTTCCACACAGACATGTATCCAGATCATTCATGAAAAGATAACTCTGCAGCAGTTGGGAGGGGCAGGCAGTCATAACTACGGTGTGATAACTGGGACTTTATCCTAATCAGTAAATTTAAAGGGTACTGATATCACTTTTTTTTTCTTGAGCAGAATTGAAGCTACAGAGCTTAGTATCTAGTTATCAAGAAGAATTAGTTAAAATAGGGTTCTACCAGGTGTTGGGCTGGTTTGAATTCCTCCCCCACCCTGCTCTGCTTTCTCTATTCCTCATCCATCCAGGCCTCCTCAGAAGCCTCCTTGGCAGGTTCTGGGGCTGCTTTCAGCAGTCCTAATAACCTTCCAGTAACCTCCCCTGCCACCTTCTTCCAGTTTTTGTATGTTGGTTGAGTGACCCTGGGTTAATGGTATCTTTGGAGTATGCCTAGATCACCCACAGGCAATGCTTAGGATGCTAAGGAGGGTCACTCACATTGTTCTCAACATCATTCTTCTTTTTTTTCTTTTTTTAATTTTAGAATTTTTATTTTTAGTCTGCAACACTTGGTTCTACATAATTTTGAGTTCCAGATTTTCTTCCCCCCCTCCCCGCCCTCCCCAGGGTAGCAAGGAATCCGATATATCTTCTACATATAACTTCGCATTGAACTAAGTTACACAATAGTCAAGTTGTAAAGAAGAATTATGTCCAATGGAATGAATCATGAGGAAGAAGAAACAGAACCAAAAAAAAAAAAACAAAAGAGAAAAAAAAAAAAAAAGGAAAAAAAGGCGAGCATAAAGTGTGCCTCAATCTGCATTCAGACTCCATAGTTCTTTCTCTGGATGTAGATAGCTCTCTCCATTGTGAGTCCTTTGGAGTTGTCTTTGCACCTTGTGTTGCTGAGAAGAGCAAAGTCTATCAGGGTTAGTCATGACAGAATTCATATATCTGTGGTTATGTATAAGGTTCTCCTGGTTCTGCTCCGCTCACTCAGTGTTATATCGTTAGGTTTTTCCCGGTTATTATGAAGTCCGTATCATCCCCATTTCTTATAGCACAATACTATTCCATTGCCTACATATACCACAACTTGTTCAGCCATTCCTCATTTGATGGGCATCCCCTTGATTTCCAATTCTTTGCTACTACAAAAAGAGCTGCTATAAATATTTTTGTACATATGGGTCCTTTTCCCACTTGTGTGATCTCTTTGGGATACAACACTAGAAGTGGTATTGCTGGGTCAAAGGATATGAACATTTTTTTATAGCCCTTAGGACATAGTTCCAAATTGCTCTCCAGAATGGCTGGATCAGTTCACAACTCCACCAGCAATATAACAATGTTCCAATTTTCCCATATCCTCTCCATCCTTTATCATTTTCTGTTTTGTCAATTTAGCTAATCTGACAAGAGAGATGTGGTACCTAAGAGTTGTTTTGATTTGCATTTCTCTAATCAGTAGTGATTTTGAGCATTTTTTCATATGCTTATAGATATCTTCAGTTTCTTCTTCTGAAAACTGCCTGTCCATATCCTTTGACCATTTCTCAATTGGGGAATGACTTGTATTCCTATAAATTTGGCTCAGTTCCCTGTATATTTTAGAGATGAGGCCTTTATCAGAGACACTGGTTGTAAAGATTTTCTCCCAATTTTCTGCTTCCCTCCTAATCTTTGTTGCATTGGCTTTCTTTATACAAAAACATTTCAATTTAACATAATCAAAATTATCTATTTTGCATTTTGTAATTCTCTCTATCTCTTGTGTTATGAATTCTTTTTTTCCCATAGATCTGATAGGTAAACTATTCCTTGCTCTCCCAAATTGTTCATAGTATCAGCCTTTATTCCTAAATCATGAACCCATTTTGGCTTTATTTTGGTATGTGGTGTAAGATATTGGTCTATGCCCAGTTTCTGCCCTACCATTTTCCAATTTAACCAGCAGTTTTTGTGAAATAGTGAATTCTTAGCCCAGAAGCTGGATTCTTTGGGTTTATCGAAGAGTGGATTGCTATAGTCATTGACTTCTGTGTCTTGTGTACCTATCCTATTCCACTGATAACATCATTGTTCTTATGATTTACAGTTCAAAGGGACCTTGAATACAATCTAGTTCTACCTTCCCATGCTGCAAATGAGGAAACTGAGGCCTAAAAAAAAAATCAGGTGACTTGCCCAATGTCCTTTCACTGGACACCATCCTGGCTTCCTACAAAGGGTTAGAGTTAGCATACTACTTGCCTCAGGCGTAGTTTCTTGTGTTGGCCCCAAACTGAAAAATTCCTATTTGTGACAATGTTTGGGGAGAAATGCTTAAGGAGAGCTGAATTATCCAAATGATGCCAGTGTGGTCTAAACTGACAACTCCAAATGGCTTCCTTCTTTTTCCATTTTAACAAAAATCTCTTGGTTTATTCTTCTTTGTCTAACTTGCCTTAGTGTGCTAACATTTTTCCTGATTCCTTTAATGCAGAAAAGTATTGAAAGTAACAGAAAACAGGAGTACTAATACTGAATGGTAATATTTTTATTTAGTATGCCTAATACCTTGAACTTAGAATCCCATGTTTTCATTTACAGCTAAACCTCTTATCACCTCATGTTGTAATATTGAAAAGGGGGTAGAAGCTGCTGAAGGACTGTTGCTGAAAAATGTCCGGTTGCTGATTTATCAAAGATAATTGGGATTCCTCACCTTGAGAATGTTATCTTGCTCTAGCCAGCTTAAACCTGAGATGGATCAATCTTGTAATCAGGTTAAAACTCTAATGAAAAAAGCTCTAGTGCATTTATCCACAAATAACCTAGTGTATTTCCAGTAACCCCCTCTGTTGCCTTCTTCTAGTTTTTTGTCTGTCGAGTGATGGTGGGTGTAATCGTGCCTTTGGAGTATGCCCAGATCACCCACGGGCAATGTCTTAGGATGCTAAGGAGGGTCAGTTACATTGTTCCCAACATTACAATTTAGAGTTCAGAGGGACTTTGGAAATTCCATCTTACTCCCTCTCATGCTAAAAGGAGGAAACTGATGCCTAAAAAAACATAAAGTGACTTGACCAAGGCCATATGGTAGATTCAACTGGACCTCTTACTCCAAATCCATAACAAAGATGATATGCTAATAGAAACTCCTGGATGTTTGTTTTTTCTTTGTTTTACCTTCATTCAACACAAATTGGAGTGGTTTGTCTTTGAGGTGGTTTGAGGTAGTAACTGCTGAAAGGAGTGGGGAGATTGGCAAACCCGACTGTGGTCAGGCTCTGTTCAGGACCCTGTACTTGAGTCTTCTATTCCTGGGAGCAGCTGTTAGATATTTGTCCATTCCCTGAGACGATTTTTCTCTGGAACATTGGATTGGATTGTTTGCTGCAAATGACGTGCAATCTTCCTTGTGTACCAGAGCTGCGGTTCAGGATATTTTAAGAATCCAGGGGTGTTATGCTAGGAAGAGTTGAATTATTTAAGTAAAACAAACAAACAAGCAATTCTGGGGTTTCCTTTAAGTACAATGTGCAATTTTAAATTGAAGGTCTTTGGGGAAGGGGGAGGCTCAGAATGGTTATGGTGTATTATAATGCAATTGCCAAAGGAATCAGTCCAGATTTCTCCCGTAATTTATCGTTTGAAAATGTAGCTAAAAATATCAAAACAGATATTTCAGCAATCCCTTTGTCTGCTTGCTTCCTGTTCACTTGAGGCAAGTCCCTTGTCTTGTCACTGGTTTGTAAAAAACAGCTCAATCTTTGACTGAATACTGCAGTGTTGGGGTTGTAACACATGCATAATAAGCAGCCAGGGCTGGCTGTTTAGATGTGAGTGAGGAGAGAGAGAGAGAAACCTGCTGTTATCTGCACAGATTGTTCCCCTGTCCTAGGCTCCTGGCCTAATAAATAGCCTGTGAGATGAATGTAGAAGGATCCATTTTTCCTTCTCCGATAACATGTGTGAAGAGATCTCATTACGTCACTGTCCCTGAAAAGTATAATAATAAAAATAATACTAATAAATCTCTTAATGGCTTTTCATCAACAAATAGAAATTACGGCAGAGGCTGGACATGAAGTAATGGGAGGAAAATGAACGGGGGACAGTCCAAATGTTTGCAGTCGTCAGAGATGTTATTGGATTCTTACCTCCTCTCTCTTTTGTTTGTGTAGTCATAGGGCATCTACGCAGCGGGAGGGCACACAAAGCGAGGGTGATGGAGACAGAACCTCATTACTGTTTCAACACACTCCCCTAGTGGCCGCAGCGCACATAGTCTACGCATAGAAGAAAGGAAGGCTGCTTTCCTCCAGGTTCTGAGCGAGCGAGCTCAGGGAGGAAGGATGAGTCCTCCTCACTCCTCCTTTCATTCTAGACCCTCCTCCTCTCTAATAACAATTATTCAGAACGGAGTCTGTACACCTCCTAGAGCGAAACCCTCTAAGTCTGAGGTTGGGGTCAGAACTGTCTTTTGTCTTTGGTTAATCTGTTTTTCCCCCATGTTGACAAATAAATACTGTTAGAAGGAAGGAAGGAAGGAAGGAAGGAAGGAAGGAAGGAAGGAAGGAAGGAAGGAAGGAAGGAAGGAAGGAAAGAAGGAAGAAAGGAAGAAAGGAAAGATAGGAAAGATAGGAAAGAAAGGGAAGGAAGGAAGGAAGGAAAAGAAGGAAGGAAGAAAGGGAAAGAAAGCAAGGAAGAAGGGTAAGAAAGAAAGAAAAAAGGAAGGAAAGAAGGAAGGAAGGAAGAGAAAGAAAGAAAGACAACAAAATAAGTGACTGTTGTCTCACATTGGTTTTGGTTCAACCTTTGGGCTGGCCATACAGAAGTCATAGTCTAGTTGTGAAAAAGAATCATTTTTTTTTTCTCTCCATAAGAATAAGATGTTAAATGTGACCTTTAGGTTTCTCCATTAAACTGTTTATCAAGGCCAAAAAGCCTACTGGATAAGAGACCCAGGTTTTAGGCTGCTTTTCAATTTAATGCAAGTAGGAAGACAATATATATGCACATATACACACACATATATGTATATGTACAAACCCAAATATGTATGCTTATTAAGCACTTACAGTCTCCAAGACATTGTGTTCATTATGTCAGGAGTTGCAATAACTGAATAAATTCTTCTTCTCAGAGAAGTTTCCATTTTGTAGGAGGTAGAAGTGGGAGCATAAAATAAGTATGCATGTAACTATAGTAATATTGGGTAGAATGTGTTAAGTGCCATGAGAGAAACTCAAAGCTCTCCAGGTATGGATAACATTTGAGTCCCGGCCTTCCAGGATTTCAACAGGTAGAAATGTAAAAGGAACAACATGAACAAATTGCCTCGAGTTCTCAATATAGAAGACAGCCTTTGTACCCTGTATGCTGATAAGCCTCTGATGGGTATAGACTTGAGTGTCCCATCTGCTATTAGTGAATGCTTAGGGTAAATAGAATTTAAAGTGAAAGTAGGTAAAAATCTGGAGTGAAGGAGAGGAGTTAAATTTTTCCCAAACCTAGATAAAATTTTCAGGAAGAAAAAATATTGAACTAAAACAAATATTTCCTCGAGCTCTGGTTATCGTTGCTGGGAAATTGAGGCAGACAGGCTTAAGTGACTTGCCCAGGGTCACACAGCTTTTACCAGTGAGGAAACTGAGGCTGAGAAAAATTAAATGACTAGGCCATGGTCACAGTTCATAAATGTCAGAGGTGGAATTTGAACTGGTCTCACCTGATTCTAGCTCCAGGTGTCTATTCACTGTTCCAGTGGTATCAAACTCACGTAGAAAAGGGGACCACTAAACTGTACGTAAGGGTCCCTACGGGTTGCATTTTGACTTAGAAAACAACAAATTAACTTTATCTGTGCTTTATTTTATTTTATTTTTAAAAATATTTCCCAATTACATTTTAATCTTGTTTGTGATGCACTCAGGAGCCACAGGCAACATGTATCCTACGTCTGTACAGGTAAAGCATGGGGAATACTGATTTAATAATACTTGGATATCAGTTCCTACTGAGATAACAAGTTGGCAACGATAGAAGGGATTGTTTTATAAACTGTCAGGGAACACCTTCCTTTGTGTAGAATGCCTTTTGGCTAGTGTGGCATTTGCATATCCATCAGTATCTCCTCTGTATATTAAATGCCACTTACCAAAAAACAAAATAAAATAAATGCCAGTTATAGCTCTGGTTTACAGGCTATGCAGTTAGCTTGGGGACTGTAGGCTGATCATAGAGAGAGACTTCACTGTTCTTTTAGCGACAACACAAAACGAACTTGACAGCTGTTGTTTCATAACAGGGAAGGCAAGAAAGGACATCAGGTAGGTGTGTAGTCACAAGCACAAAAAAGTGATTTTTTTTTTAGAAGAGTACCACCAAAAATCTACATGCACCTTACACTAGTTTGCCTAGGGAGAATAGTTCCAAGTCAGAATATAGAGTCCTGAGAAGGCTCAGACAAATGTCTTAGTGTTCCCCTGTAGAAACGGGCTAGACCAAAGGATTCCATTGTTCTTGCATACCACCTTAACGGTGAAATCCCAGCAATACTGGCCTCACCATATAATGAACCACTGCAAATCGGAAAGAACAGTAAATACCATATTCAAAAACCAATGCCCACAGGCAGAATTGGGCCCTGAGGCTGTCAGTGTGCATCATCCTGCCTCAGATTAGGATGGTTTTCCATATCCCCAACAACACCCAAACCACAGTGTGGAGGTGACTTCTTGCTTTTTAAGGGGTGAAGCTTTCCCTAGGGATAATGGTCTGCATGGCATGGGGAGGTACACAAAATCCTGTGAATCCATACTGGTTTCAAAGCCCCAGATGGCGGGGAAGCCACCATTAGTTGTGTTGGCTTCTTGCCCTTCTCCATGCTTCAGCTGCTCATATGTAGCGAGACTGACAGATTTGGATTTCATGTCTTTATTTCCTCTGCCCCCACTCTGAGGGTGCTGTTAATGAGCAGAGCATGGCAAAAGTCCAGCAAAGGGAGGTAGAAACAGAGCCACAGTTGTGACCCCTGCACAGCCGAAGACAAGGCCTTTGGGAGGAGGCCATACAAAGGGGGAGGGTTAGTGCTAACAGCATCGGGTTCTATATCACCATGTGAATGACCAATGTATAACCTTGGTGTATACATGACAGATCCAATGATGTATTATTTTTGACTCAACCTGTGATTTCATCTGTGTGAGAAACTACCAATGCAAGTTAGCATTCTATAGTCAATCTTAAACAGTTGCCTGGGGGTCTTGAGAGATTGTGACTTGCCCAGGTCACCTAGTCAGTGTGTTCTGGGATCACAAGCTCACCCTTCTAGATCCAGAAAGGATATATCTGAGGCAGGGTTTGAATGTAGTAGGTCTTCCTGACTCTGAGCCTGGCTGGCTCTCTGTCCATTATCCCATGCTGCCTCTCTCCAGTGATGTACAGCTCTATCCTATGTCCATAGCTTGTAATTCAACCCAACAATCACTAGGCAGCTAATATATGCAGAGCTTTCTGTTCTTTATGTATCTATCCCCAGCACTGGCACACAGTAGGTACTTAATATACTTTTGTCAATTGACTGAATGCTTGATTAATACAAAGACAAAATGAAATCATCCCTTTCCTCAAGGAGCTGACAGTCTTTGGAGGGGAGGGGAATATGGCACATATACAGATTGGTATAATTTAACCTTGGGCCAAGAAAAGTTGCTTATAGAATTTGAGGAGAAAAAGAACACTATCAGAAAAAAGCAAAAAACAGAAAGAAGGTGCCAACTCAACCAAGTCTTGACTTGAGGGAAGAAAAGAGTTTTGAAAGATGGAAATGAGGAGGCAGTGCATGACACATATGGGGATGGGGGTGAGTATACAGATTCAAAGAAACCTGCGATTGCATATTAAGCTTAGAGAGCCGCTAGTGGGCCAATCCAACTGGAATATAACATGTGTTGAAGGGGTGTAGTATGAAATAAGAGGCAAGATAGGTGAGATCCGTATTATAAAGTGTTTTAATTGCTAGGAAAATGAATTAGTGATTTTATTCTAGAGCAATAGGGATTTATTAAAGGCTTTTGAACAGGGAAATGTCATGATCAAACCTGGGCCTTAGGAATATTGTTTTGCTAACTATAGGTGAAGGATAGATTGGAAAGCAGAGAGGAGAGGGACTGGAGGCAGAGAGACTAATTTAGGTCTAAACCAAGGGCGTGTAACCAATACAGACAGAGATAAGGGCACAGATGGGAAAGATGTGGAGACCAAATTGATCACTTAGCAACTTACTGACTGAAGGAGGTGAGGAATGTAGAAGAATCAGAGATAACTTTTAGCCTTCAAATCTGTATGATTAGGAGGAGGATGCTACCCTCAACAGGGATGGTATAGTGATGGTTCAGAAGAGAGAGAGTTTTAAACATAGTTTGCTTTTCGACATGTTGAGTTTGAGGTGGCTGGAAATATACAAGTA
This sequence comes from Trichosurus vulpecula, assembly GCF_011100635.1. NCBI lineage: Eukaryota > Metazoa > Chordata > Mammalia > Diprotodontia > Phalangeridae > Trichosurus > Trichosurus vulpecula. The sequence goes on along the minus strand of NC_050574.1, from coordinate 132,499,077 downwards.
GAGATTTCCCAAAGGGAAATGGAAATACAGGACTAGAATTACAAAGAGAGATTGTGATGAGTTTATAGATGTGGGAGTTACTTCTATAGAGGTAATGGTGGAACCTATGGGAGCAAATGGAGCAGCTAAGTAGTACAGCGATAGAATGCTGGGCCTGGAGTCAGGAAGACCTAAGTTCAAATCCAGCCTCAGACATTTACTAGCTGTGTGACCCTGGGCAAGTCACTTAACCCTGTTTGCCTCAGTTTCCTCATCTGTAAAATGAGCTGGAGAAGGAAATGGCAAATCACTCTAGTATCTTTGCCAAGAAAACCCCAAATGGGGTCACAAAGAGTCAGACAGGACTGAAATTGACTAAACAACAGTAATGGCAGTAAAGGAGACCACCAAAGATGAATATGTAGACAGAGAAGAGAAGAGGGCCTAGGACAGAGCCTTAGATAACATAGGAACAGAAGATGGGTGATGCACCAACAAAGGAGATTTAGCCAGAGTGTTTAGACAGGTAAGAGGAAAGCCAGGGAAAAAAGCTATCTAGAAGAAAGGAATAGTCTACTGTGTCAGAAGCTACAGAGAGGTAAAGAAGGGTTAGGGATTGAGGAAAGGCCATAGGATTTAGCAATTAAGAAATCACTGGTAATATTGGAGAGACCAGTTTTCAGTCGAGTGGTAGGGTCAGAAGCCAAATTAAAAAGGATTAGAGGAATGAGGCAGCAGGTGGAGATTCATATTTCTATGAGTGTAGCAGAGAAAAGGAGAGATATAAGGAGCATAGCTTTGAAGGGGCAGCAGGACTCAGTGAGTTTTTTTCTTTCTTCTTAATGGGGAGATTTGAGCCTTTTATGCACAGTGAGGATGGAACTGGTAGATAGGGCAAGACTGAAGACTAGAGGCAGAATGACCAAAATTGGAGGGGAGAGGATAAAAGGTACAAGTAATGCACTAGCTTTGACAATGACTGTGGCCAACCTATGCTCTGAGACTATAGCAGAAGAGGAGGGAACAATTGAAGGTTTAGGTAAGTTCTGAAGGTCTAGTAGGGGAGATGGAGACATTCATAATGGAAAGCCTCAGTTTTCTCAGTAAAGTAGAAGATACCTGCTGAGAAAGTAGAGGAAGTAGTCAAGGGGGTATTGAGGAGAAAAGAAGCTTGGAACAGTTTCAGTGGGGAGTGTGATAGAAATTAAATCAGTGATAAATAAAGGGCTTGCCAAGGAGCCATTAGAGCCAGGTGAGGCTGGAGAATATGAATCTATAGTGGACCCAGGAATTCTAGTTTCATAACTTCATGTAGCAGTTTTCACCCTCTCAGGGGTAAGAATGAAGAAGGCAAAAGGAAGAAGGTGATTCAGGGTTGAGGACTGGGAGGGGCATGAATAGTGGAAGAACAAGAGGAAAGATGGAAAATGCCCTGTGGAATTGATTGACTAGAGGGTTAGACTTTGAGGAAGAAAAGGAAAGTGAGACCAGAACTGGGTCGTGGAAGGACTCGTTGTGCAATGAGGACATAGTGGAGGTTTAGGAGGACTGAAGCAGATGGAAAAGTGGAAGGACAGGACCAGGGTAATAGAACAGTTTATGGTAATGCTCAGGTCTAAAGTATGATTAGTGTAGAATGGAAAAGTAGATCTAGGAAGGAAGGAAGCATTTATCAAGCATCTATTATGGGCAAAGAGCTGAAAATATCTCATTTGATCATCACAACAACCTATTATCATCCCCATTTTATAGTTGATGAAACTGAGACAGAGGTTAAGTTTCTTGCCTAGAGTTCCAAAGTTAGTAAGTGTCTGAGGCTAGATTTGAACTCTGGTCTTCCTGAGGCCAGGCCCAGCATTTTATTCACTGTTCTACCTGTATGCCTCATGGGAGTTGAGTAAGCTGGTAAACTGTGATACCAGAGAATTTGACTTGATATCAGCATTGAATATTTAAATCACCAAGTATTGAGGACAAGAAGTGAGGTAAAGAAGACTTTCTATTCTAGAGAAAAAGTGAGTCCAAGGACAGGAAGATATAGATGGTATGTAGACCAATAGAGTGAATCGTAGTGGAGGAAAGGCTGTTTAGTGATGTTGGCATATTGTGGTGAGAAGGATTTGAAAATAAGAAGCAAGAAATATGCTCATTTCTGACCCAGTGTGTTGGGGAATATGACAGGAGTTGCCAACACTGTATAGAGTGGCAAGGGATAAGTTGTTTTCAGAAGAGAGCCCATTTTTGTAAATGCTAGATGTGGAGAAGAAGACTTGGATGATGGAGAATTTGTTAAGAATAGAGGAGGGGTCCAGGAGACATGATGGAGGTGGAAGCAGAAGAGGTTAGAGATGAGAACATGGGGAGAAAGAGCAGAAGAGAAGAGAGGGTCTTTTTTTAAACGTTTAAAATTTGAATTCAGAAGGATTAGGGAATCAGGAGGCATAAATTAACTAGTCATAGGACAGAGGAAGTATCAATTCCAGGGAAGCTGGTAGATTAAATAGGCCCAAGATTCTAATTAGAATTATCTTATGAAGGACCTATTGCTAATGATGTCTCCCAGTCCCAACCCCATTGATTGATCTGAATGGAGAAAGGGAAGGTCAGTAGTAATGGCAGTCAGGAAGATAATAGGGCCAATGAGGACTCTAGTCCTAATCAGCATATGACAGAGCAGTCTATTCACTATCCTATCCTTTCTTCCCACAAGTCAAGCCTGGGACCATGTTACTGGTGGGGGATAAGGGTGTGAACACCATTCCATTCCCCTCACAGTGTTCACACAGCTATGGCAGGAGATAGGAGTATTATCAATGGCCCAGAAGACCATATGCTAAAGGAAATCTCAAATTCTTGGCTTTGCGTAGTAGGGACTTTACCATTTGGTTCTGAATTGTTGAGAGGGAGCAAATTGTGGAGAGGGAGGAAAACTCCAGCCTTCAGACTGCCCAGAGCTGGCCCTTAATCGAAGATAATAGTCCTCGGCATTCCTCTTCCCCCAGTGTTTTCATATTCATAACAGGACCATCTGTAATAAGTAGTATTCATGTAATCAACAATTCAGTCTTACTTAAAAGTTAGATCCCATGCTAATCCGAACCATTGCATAACAAAACAGCCAATGACTTATTTCAAGCAGTATTCAAAACCAGGAAAAAAACACAACAACAAGTTGGACAGCTCCTTTCAGTTGGTTATAATGGGATTTGACCTGCACACAAGGGTTCTAAGTTCACAGCATTAATCTAGGCTTCATCAGTAAGTCAGAACAACATAAAGGATACACTTAACAACATAAAGGATAACTGACCACCGTGTAGACAATTATCTCTCCTTAACAATATCAGAGAAGTTGGTGAGAATTATAGGTCTATTAGTTTCAGTAAAGAAGAATGTCTGAAGATTTTTTATGTTGATCAGTGGCCTCTGATTCATTGAACTTTTAGAGAAGGCTCACATGTCCTCTATGTTTCATATCATTTTATGGCTCATACCTTTAGTGCTTGGAAAGGAAATGTCATGTTTCCAAAGCACAGTTAATTTAAAACCTCAGCGGGGGGTTGGGAGTGGGAAGGGGAGGCCATGAAACTGTCTTGGAATTTAACTGTTGGAATTAGGTAGCCTGACTGCTGGCCAATGTTCTGATTTGCAAGGCCAGGTTTGAAGCCGGTGGTCCAGGGGACAGTAGGTATTTGTTCTCACTATGTGTGGAGTAACTGCCCAGAGTGAATGCTGCTGTGGAGTGTGAAGCATGCAGAGGGCTTAATTCCTGGCAAAGTTAGTTGAAAGGGATCCAAACCTAGTTCCAGTCCACAATAATAAAGCATTTGTGTACATATATGTGTTTGTCAGAGCTTATGCCAAGCTCTACTAGGCTGCTAGGTGGTGCAGTGGATAGAATGCTGGGTCTGGAGTCAGGAAGACCTGAGTTTAAATCCTGCCTCAGACAATTGCTGTGTTACCCTGGGCAGGTCATTCATTTAACCTGTCTGCCTCAGTTTCCTCATCTGTAAACTGAGAATAATAGTAGCATCTACTTCCCAGGGTTATTGTGAGAATCGAGTCAGCTAACAAATATAAAGCATTTGGCAAGCCTCAAAGAGCTATATGAATGCTATTACTACAATATGATTATCATTACTGTGTACTATTCTAATATATTGACTATTATTATACCACACTGATATGTTACTGTCATTACTATCATTATCATTCATTAATAAGCATTTATTAAGTGACTACTACATTCCAGGCTTTTGGGATACAAATTTGAAGAATGGAGTAATCCTTTGCTCTCTCTAATAAACCGGATGGAGTGCCACAAGGATTTGGGTAACCAGACCTAATATTTCAGTGATACGGGAAACTCCTGGTGATGCAAATTTCTCTTCTAATGTAGTACAGCGCTTGCTCTACAAGATGAAGCCTTCAAGAGTTGCCTAAGGCACTGAGAAGCAAATTTACTTGTCTAGGGCCACTCAGCCAGTATATGTTAGAAGCAGGACTTGAACTCAGGTCTTCCTGACCCCAAGGCCAGCTCTCTATCCACTATGCCATACTGCCTCACATATATGTATGTGGTATAAATTATATATATATATACACACACACATACACACACACACATATATATATATATATACATATGTATATATATGTATGTGTATATATATATATAAAACACATACATATATAATATGCATACACACACATATTATGTTACTTTTGTTTGTATTGGTGGTCATTCCTTCACCTATGCAGATGGTTGCCTTACTCAGAGTATCTAGCCCCTCTGTTGATGAGTGCCTCTGAACTCAGCCAGGCTAGGCCCCGTGCCTTGTGTTTCAGTCTTACGGTCCTCTTTGTAATGAACATAGAACGTTGTCTAGCCTTCTTTTTTATTATCACTTAAAAAGTTGAGCAAAAACTTTAGTTGGTACATAGTGACAATATTGATCTCCATTTCCTACATTATCACACTAACAGCCGTCATTTGGAAAACCTAGGGAGTCTGGGCTTTGCCTTCTCCATGAACCTAGAACCTCATTAGGATACATTCACTCACGTCTGAAAGGAGTTGATTGTTCCGGGCGTACTTGGAATGGGCTGTTAAATACTTTCTAATCAATGACTTGGACAGAGGCACTGAAGGCATGATCATCAAATCTGCTGATGACACAGAGCTAACAGGGAAAGACAGAGTTGGGATCCAAAAGGATGTTCACAGGTTTGAGGTCTGGGGTAAATCTAATCAAATGAAATCCAGTAGAGATAAATGTGAAGTCCTGAGCTTAGGGACAAAACAATCAACTTCACAGTCAGAAGATAGGGAGTGCGTAAACAGAGGTTCTGAAGGGTGGATTGCATATTCAGTATGAGTCGGCAGTGGTGACATGACAGCCACAAAAGCTAATGCCATCTTGGGCTGCATTAAGAGAGGCACGGCATCCGGTAATAATGCCATAGTCCCTCTGTACTCTGCCCTTGTCAGACCTTATCTGGAGGAATGTTTCATTCTGGGCACCTTGGTTTATGAAAGGCATTGTAAACAGTGAACAGTGATATTGTTTTAAGAACAACTTTGAGCGAATAAGTCATTTTGACTATTGTAAATACCCAAATTAACTGCAAGGGACATACGTAGGAAGGTTCTATATGCATCCAGAGGAAGAACTGATAAATAGAAGACTATACAGAATGATTTTACACATACACACACACACACTCATTTGTGTCTAATGGTAGCCATCTCTAAGGTGAGGAAGACAGAAGGAAAAAAGAGAGGAAAAAATAAGAAATTTACATGATAACTTTATTATATATTTAAAAAGAATAGCAAGTTGTATGTAATAGATTTATAGTTTCATGTACAATCATCCTTTTTGTTATACTGTATTATGGAAATGCTTATTTTATTCCATAAATTAAAAATTAAATAAATGAAAATTTAAAAAAAAGAAAGATACTGATAAACTGGGAGTATCCAGAGGCGGGCAACCAGCAGGGTAAAGGGCTTTAAGGCCATGATATATGACAGTTGATTCAAAGGACTAGATATGGTTAGCCCGGAAAAAAAAAAGATTCAAGATGGGGCATGATAATTGTCTTCAAATACTTGAAGGGCTGTCATATGGAGGAGAGATTAGACTTGTTCTCTTTAGCATCAGAGGGCCAAAGCAGGAGCAATCAATAGACATTGCGGAGATGCCAATTTAGGCTTGCTGTCAAGAAAACTTGCTCACAATTAGAGCTGCTTAAAAATGGAAGGCCCTGCCTTGAGAGGTGATGTGTCCCTTCCTCGGAGGTCTTCGCTTCCTGGCTATGCCTCCAGAGGTCCTCTCTAGCTCCTCCATTCCGTGATTCTGTGACTTGGAAGAGTCAAACTCCTTTCCGGTCAGTCTAGATCATAAAGTGGATTTGGATATATATCTATAGCAGTTTGACCAGAAAGGTCCCATTTTGTGGGAAGGTGCTGTCCGAACATTGCTTCAACTCTCAATCCATGGGAGAACTGAAATGGTACAGTCTAGATTCCATTTGTATTTGGATCCTCTTGGGGGTTGGCCTGTCACGCTCCACTCCACTGGCTTCTGTGAACGTAGCCTGGGTACTACCACTCTCCATGGCTCCTTGGGAAGAAGCTTCACACTGCCCTGACCTAACAGCAGATTTTTCGCTAGTAGATGCCATTATGATGGCTGTTCTCTCTGAGGGCTCAGTGCATCCCCTCCCAACGTACCTTTTTTGCAAAAAAGAAGGGAAAATGTGTATTCTCCAAGATTAATTTACACTCAGCATCTCTTCAGCACATGTAATTGTAGTTAGCGGCAATGTTGATATCCATTACCTAGTAATTAATGTACTTTCTTCTACTCCTGCTAGTGATGTGTTATTAACTTCTCAGGTCTATCCTGCTGCTTCTGGTTTAGTCCTGACGCAGTAGGAAGAAATCCTGTTTCTTACCAGAAATTGCAGAGCAATTTGATCCAGTTCCTTTTGTTGAAGTGCTGAGTTAATTATATTTAACCACAGATGATAGAAAAGTTGCACTACCAGCATTTTTTAATCAATGGGAAATGTTTAACTTGTGTGGGGTGTGGAGCTGTGCATCCAGATGGGGGGGAAGGGCAGGGAACCAATTCAAGAAGAAAATGTTACTGTGTGATTAAGCATAAGCTTTTTAATGGAGTTATTATGGGATACTAAAGAGGCCTTTATTGCATGAACTTGGAGGCAGAATGTAAATGTGCTTGTGTGCCTATTAAAGAGAAGAGGAAAGATTGCCGTCTTTGTCTTTTACCCATTTCCTACTCATACCCATTTCTTTGCAGGAATAAGCGTCAACTTGGGACATCCATGAAGAGATTGACCTAGTTGATATCTGCCATATACCAAGCCCAGAAACTGGGGACAATTGTTTATGTAGTTTAATGGGCAGCCAGACAGACCTGTTTACCCAAGTTACGATGTTGGCAGATGATTTCAACTTCCCTTTATTGGTAGAACAATTAGGGTTGAACTCTCTCTAGTGTAAAATCACTAGGGCAGATTGGTTCCACATTAATAATGCAGAAAGAAAAGCTGTTGTTTAGAAAATGCTGGATCTAGAACGGGTGGCATTTGCCGCTTTCCTTCTCCCCAGCGGAGCTCCTCAGATATGGGCTGTCTGAGCCTTGTCTCACACCAGGGCACATCTCATTTAGATTTTCAGCTCTCCAGTTTCCCTGGGCTTAGCTCAGCCTCTTTCTGTTAGGATAACTTGTTTCTTTCTTTCTGAAAGAACAACAGTCCTGGACATTTCAATTGACTCTATTAAAATGGAGTGCAGAGCGATTTTCAGGTCTTTGTATGCACTTTGGATTGTGTTTATCTTGGGGAGTAGGAGTTACATTTTACTTGTCTCAAGTGTCCTTGAGAAATCTTGGAATTCCTGTAGGAAATCTCTCCATGGGACTGCCCAATAGCAGGCCTCCATGAATTCCCCACACACAAACATTGTCCACATGCTTCAAAAAGAGTACCTTATTGGAGCAGCTAGGTGATGTAGTGGATAGAGTACTGGCCCTGGAGTCAGGAAAACCTGAATTCAAATCCAGCTTCAGACACTTACTAGCTGTATGACCCTGAGCAAGGCACTTAACCCCGATTGCCTCCAAAAACAAAAAGAATATGTTATTTAAAAAAAAGAAAAAGAAAAACCAGTAGGAATTATGTATAAGTTCCTTGAGAATGGGGATTATTTCCTTCTTTGTATTTGTATCCTCAGAGGCTAACACAGAGTGTGGTACATAGCAGGTATTTAATAAATGCTTATTGTTTGATTCTGCAACAAGTAAATTACAGTAACTTCAAATCCAAAAAGGTCCCATGGTGAGTGTTCTTGGTGTCACAGTTTATAAGATGAGCTCTCTGCTACTGGGGTCCTCTGTAAGCCCCTCCCTGGAAATCGGTTACAACCTTTCCAGGTAGCTATCTCAGCTCTCCCAGTTTTCATACTCTCCTATATGGTTTCCTCTTTCAGATCTAAAAATATACCAGTAGCATAGATCTCCCTGGTGCCCTAAGGGAAGCCTAAGCATTCTTTGACCTGGCTCATGATTATGCGTCTTAACTTGCAGAGTTCAGAGCTCTAGTTAGCAATGGGGTGCTCCACCAAAGATTTCAGCGTATCAGGTTTATATCACTATCTTTGCTACTCGATGCCCTTCTATATGCCCCTTTCAAACCCACCTACTTTCATCCTCCTCATCCTTCAACGCCAACCCATATGCCCTGGATTTACAGCTCCATTGCTTCAGCATGTGCACACCCAGGGTCTCACCTAGGAGCTTTACAAGATGCCATTTACTTCAAGACTCAGCTCAAATCCACCTTCTTTACTAGGTCTTTTCTGGTTCTACCACTTGCAAATGGCTTCTTCTCCTTTCAGATTACTTTATATACTCTGCAGATATCTTGACTGTGCCTTGATGCAATTACATGTTGTCTCCCCCAGTAGAATATGAGTTCCTTGAGGGCAAGGATGGTTTTTGCCTTTATTTACATCCCCAGCACTAAGCGCATTGCTTGGTCTGTCACTTTCATCGCCATCACCATCATCATCATCATTATCACCAGAGGTAGCTCTTAAAGCTTTGCCAGCTGCTTTATATACATTAACTCATGTGATCCTTACAGCAGCCCGAGGAGGTAGGTGCTATTATTATCCCCATTTTACAAATGAGGAAACCAAAGTACAGAGAGGCCCAGGGTCACATAGCTAGTAAGTGTCTGAGGCAGGATTTGAACTTGGATCTTTCTGATTCCAAGTCTTACACTCTGCATTGTGCCACCAAGCTGCCTCTGTATAGTAAATAATTTTTTTTTTTTTTGCTTTTTGGCAGGGCAGTTGGGGTTAAGTGACTTGCCCAAGGTCACACAGCTAGTACATGTGTCAAGTGTCTGAGGCCGGATTTGAACTCAGGTCCTCCTGACTCCAGGGCCGGTGCTCTACTGACTGCGCCACCTAGCTGCCCCTGTATAGTAAATATTTTATAAATACCCACAGATTCACTGAGTTCTCCAAGATTCTCCAAATACTTCTTTCCCAACCTAGTGGGGTAGGCATTGAAAGTATTATTTTCAGATGTGAAGGCTGGGACTCAGAGACGTTGAGTGATTTACCCGAGAATTAGCAGTCTTTCCACTAACATGATCTCTAAGGGCATGAGAGTCGTACGTTCTTTTTCTAAGTATTTTTTTCGCAGCCGCCCTTTATATCTTCACTACACAACATTTCCTAAGCCTAAAGAGCCCTTCCCTCATGCCACCTCCTCTCTGCCTGTTAACACCATCCTTATCCTTAAAGACGCAGCTTAAATTCTACATCCTCATGAAGTCTTCCATGTTTTACCAGTCAGTAGTGTAGTTTCTGGCCCATCTTAATTCATAATATGTTTTTCTTAGGCATTTAGCTCTCTGAAGGCAGGGTCCACATCCCATTCATCTTCGCATCTCTTCCAGTGCCCAGTTTACACTGCACATAGAAGACTCTAGATAAATGTTTGTTAAATGTATCAGTGGTCTAGGGTCTGACCAAGTTTCCTTGCCTGCACATCAGTCTAGTGGGACTGAGAGGTGAAAGATAGCGTCAAAGAAAAATCTCTGTCTTCTTCTCTAAGGGTTTGGGTTTGTAGAAAGCCGGAGTCAACTTTCTTGAGGAGAAAGGAGTTATTAAGCTCATCTTTCAATACTGTGGAAAGCTAATTGCACTTAATTAATTATGCCTATTGTAAGTAAGGGCCAGGTGAGGTTATTGTTGTCTTTCTTGCTTCATTATGTTTGTATTTAAGAAATTTGCAACAGCCTAATTAAAAAACAAATATAGTGGCTGCATTTTCAGATGTCTTGTTTTATGCATGGTGTTCAGAGTTCAAGGAGCTAGAAAAACTTATCATGCTGTCTTTGAGGCCTCTTGAAAAGGAAATCTCTTTCCTATTTGAAGGTTTCTATTGTCAAGTCAAAGCTCATAGCTTCATCATCTTCGCAACTCAACCATCTCAAGCCAACGTTCTTGGAATTGTCTTTGCTCACTGTCTTTCATTTTATTACCTAGTATGTACAACCTGTGGCTTATTCTTTATGTTTTCATTCTGGGGACATAAATTGGGGTTTTGTCTCAGGACACTTTTTTATGTTTCTTCCCCATGGCAGTCCTCTGACCCACTGCACCTGTGCCTCTCAGTCTTCCATTGAACCAATGCTATGCAACTTCCCCTCCTCTATAGACTGACCACAGGCCTTAGGATCCCATCACCTTGACACCATGCTTCCAGAATCTGCCTCCTCCCATAAACTGAAATTCACCCAGAGAGTTTCTCATTAGAACTCTGAGTCAGCCATTCAGCAAAATGTATTGAGTATCTATATTGTGCTCCGCCTTGAGGAATACATAAGAATAAAAAGACAGTCCCTGCCCTCAAGAAACTTGTAGTCTTAGATATACCATGCACACGCATGAGTCTAATAAAAATTATTAGGAGTTTTGAAAGTGTTGTAAAAGATGTCTAAACTAGAATATTAGTTCAAAAGATAGAGAGATGTTTCCCAGCTGCATGGAAGAAATGGCATTTGAGCTGATCCTTGTACCTCCTCACTTACATCTGTCCTTCTCTATAGCTGACCCTTGGTCAAATCCCAGCTGGACTATGAGAACCTGTTTCAGGTGCCCTTGCTTCTTTGTCATCAGTCCTGTGGACTGTATGCAAAAGTCTTCCTCTACCCCTGACTGGCCTGTTGCATCTCATTATACAGAGAATTATTTTGTAATATAATACATTTCCTCACCTCTTCCTCCATCTAGCCACTATCAGGCTACCTAATCCCTGCTGTACTCTGAAGTTATTAATTTTGTATGGGGCTATAGATTCTCTAAGTATTTTCTGGCTGCATGTCAAGATATCTTAGCATGAGGATTGATCTACAGTGATTCTTTTGTCTGGTCTTTTATTTTGCTTTATATTGTTTATTCACAGATTTTAGAAGATTGCACATTTTGTTTAATTATGTTGGAGACAGACTGGCATTTTATCTGTTACTGTCTGTAGGAGAGGGATTCATGGCAAAAAAATTATGTGGAGTTAAAATTGTGTGCTGTGAAGGAAGTGGAAATGAATAAAGCTATTTTACCATGAAAAGTAGGTATTTTGCCATGTTTCTTGAATAGGCTTGGTTTTTCCCCCCTCTTCTTTGCTGGAATTGCACTAAATGCTGCATTGTCTGTTTTGTTTGCCTTTTACAAGTCTGACTGTTATAAAAAGGAAATTCGTATGTGTATTTGCAAATTTGAGCCTGGCAGCTGTGTTTTAAAGGCTTAATCTGGGAGTTAGTGGAGATGCAAATGATAGCGAATAGATTCTTCCGTGATGTTGTCAAGTTTTACTTTTTAAAAATACTGCTGGTGGCAGCTCCAGAGTCTATACAGGGTCTATTGAGTTTTAGATTTTACGTAATAGGCAATTTCAAAGTGTTGTTAACTTGGGAAAGTAATGGTTCCTGGTCGCATTTTTCCTTGAATGCTCATACACAACTTCCATCGATGCTACTGTCACGCCTGGGCAGAGGCAGCTCCTTGCTGTTATTACATTAACCATGTTTTTGATTAGTTGGGCAAAAAAGCCCTCGAAACCACAAAGCTTTTTGTCTCCCTTATCTGTCAAAAGGCAGTTGATTTAATTTGAATGAAATTTTAATTAGAAAATTTCTGCCAAGATCTAGCCCTGATTTGAATATTTATAACCATGTTAAGGATCTTAGCAAACCTGGAGTCTTATTTGAATTACTTCCCTGGACCTCAGCCCTAGAAGTACAGTGAGAAGGGGACAGAGCTATAGAGTAAATTATAGGCATGGTGGGTTAGAACGAGAATCTGGACAGAAGAAGCTGTTAAGTGTGTAGTCCTGCTGTCTGCCTCTAGAAACCTCCCCTGCTTAATGACAGTAGTTTGTCAAGATGTATTTATCAGGCTTGTTACCATTTAGTTTAGGTGCTGGGAAATGGGCACTAAAGTATTAGCATGTTGTTTGGGAACATCCAAGCTTTTCCTTCCAGAGAAATGCCTTCTAGTCCCCAGGGAAATGTGCATCCAAATGGTCTGAGTCTGGGAGGATAAAGCATGACTAGCCAACCTGTGGAGGGTTTGTCCTTTCTTCCGCGATATGTTTTGTGAAGCTTGTATTTTTATCCTTGTGTGTCTGGAAGGTAGAACTCAGTGGATGCTCAGAATGCTAAGTCTCTGAACTTTGCTCTCTGATGCCTCTACCTGAAAAGCCAGTGACTGCTCTTTCTCAATCATGGCATAGCACAGTTGAATGCCCTTAATGTTAAAATGCTACGAAGCAGCTGTTAACTGTTAGTATGTGTTTTGTATAAACATTGTGTATGTGGTACGGTCAAAAACTATTCCCTGTAGATGGAAGATGATGTCATTATCACAGCCTCTTATAATCTACAGATCAGACTTCAAAAATCCTGAATTTATGGCCCCTTCTGAAGATTTCCTGGCAGGCCCATCCTTTTCAATAAAGCACAAGCAGCAGCTGAGAAGGCCTAAAGGGGAATTTATTTCACCCTGCAATGACTTTACAGCATCACGGCCCCTTCAGGGCTCCCTGACTGCTGTGTTTATGGCTTACTAAAATTTGTTATAGGGGCAAGACTCTATTTTTGCATCAAATATCAGATGTTTCTATGCAATCCCAATTTAGTGCGGTAGCTGTTTGTGCAAAGGAATGCAATTTGTATAGAAATGGGTCTTGCATGTGGCAAAATATAATTTCAAAGCTTTTGTGAAAGTGAGAAAAAACATTACTAAGACATTACTTTACTACTTACATGACTTAAACATTACTAAGTTTAACCAGTTATTAAGTATCTCCTATGTGCAGAGTGCTGTTCTGTGTTCTAGGTGCTTGGGGAGATACAAAGTTTCAGAGGTGGGGAACCTGCCCTCATGGAGTTTACAGACTAGGATGGAGATGAAATCACAAATAAGACCATTACCATGCAGATGTATCCAGGGGAATAACGTACAGTAATCCTGGTCAGATAGGATGCAGGCAAAGAATGAGGGGCTTCAAAAGCCTAAGAGAGTTGTATGCATTTTATCCTTGAGGCAACAAAGGGTCACTGGAGCTTCTTGACCAAGAAAATAATAGAGTCAGACCTGTACTTTAAAAATCCCCTTTTGGTAGTGCTGTAAAAATAGTTTGGAGAGTAGAGAGCTTGGAGACAGGGAGATCCATTAGGAGGCTGTCGTATTACTAGATGGTGAATTGCATAAAGGAGATGGGTGTGAGCAATGTGGAGGTAGGAGGTTTAGCAAATGATTGGATATGGATGGGAGTGAGGGAAAGGGAAAAGATAAGGATGATTCTGAGGTTGTAGACCTGGGTAACTGGAAGGCTGGTTATACCCTTTATATAAATAGGGAAATTAAAAAGAAGGGAAGGTTTAGAGGGAAATTAGTTCTCTTTAGAAAATGTTGAATTTTAAATCTGTTGGAAACCCAATTGAAAATACTTCCCAGGAAGCAATTGCTGATGTGGGGACTGAGGCTCAGAAGAGAGATTATAGTTAGAATTATAGACCTGGGAGTCATCTGAATAGAGATAATAGTTGAGTCCACAGACACTGATGAGATCACCAAGAGAGCATATAGAGGCAGAAGAGTAAAGGGGCCAGGGAGGATGGACTCTATGAACTATTTAATTTATTCTGATAAACTATTTAATTTGATACTCTGCCACTTGTATTGTGTGTGTGTGTGTGTGTGTGTGTGTGTGCGTGCATATGAGCACATTACAGGGGACATGTGTGGCTGTGATGGAGAAGGTAGACCTTGTTGGCCAATAGAAGCTCTCCAGTTCTCCCCTCTAATCTCTTCCTCAAAAAGCACTCTGTGGTAGTGAGCTGGAACCTGTGATTGTTTACAAATGTCGTGGTGTTTGATGAATTGAACAAGAGCCTTCAGCATGCCTCTATGTGCTACCCTAACCACATGGACACATGTAAGGTGATTGTCAAAGAGCAGCCAAGGTCTCTAATGAAACATGAGAAATTGATGAAGTTTAATAGAGTTCACTGGTTGCACTGATTGGTGAAGATCAACACCACAATCACCTTTGCCCTGAGAATTGGCTATTGTGCATTGATTGAATGAAGGAGAAGAGTTTGGCTCCATGAATTCTCTTGCAGTTTTGAAATATCTTGGACTATGTGCATCAACCCCTAATAGGAAAACATGCCTAGTTGGTCAAGTACAAATCACTGATATGTTTGTACACCTTGCAGAAAATGCTCATGAGTCAGGAATTTTGAACCTTTCTCTCCATCCCAAGTTTAACTAGTGGGTTTCCAGTTCCTGTTACTAATTAGCTATGGGACTTTGGGCACATCTTTAAACCATTCCAGGCTTTGAATTCTTTATCTATAAAATGAGAGGGTTAGACTAGCTAATTCCCAAGGTTCTTCCTAACCCTCACAATCTATGAATCTATTAACTAGATCTGCAATTATTCGTTGTTATAGATCAAGGATGTTATTGGACATCAGACTTTTCCTGAACTGTCCTGTCTGCTCTGTGCTGGTCTTAGAGTCAGGAAGACCTGAGGTCAAATCTGGTCTCAGACACATATTAGCTGTTTGTCCTAGGCAAGTCACTTAGCCTCTGTTTCCTCAACCAAAAAATGCAGATAATAATAGGATTTATCTCCCAAGGTTGCAGTGAGGTTCAAATGAGATATTTGTAAAGTGTTTAGCATAGTGCCTAGTACATAGTAGATGCTTAATTAATGTTTGGAGGCGGCTAGGTGGCTCAGCAGATAGAGCATAGGCTCTGGAGTCAGGAGGACTTGAGTTCAAAATCCAGCCTCAGACATTAAACCCTGATTGCCTCTCCCCACCCCCCATAATAAATAATAAGTGGATGTTTCCGTTTCTGAGTGAGAACAGTACTGGTCTTTGGATAGTGGGTTTCCTGAACTGAGTACCAATTTCTATGGCACTATGCTACATGTTAGACATTTAGACAAAATTGTCACTGCTGTCAAGAAATTTCCATCCTGTTAGCAGAACGTAATACTTCGTGTGTATGTATGTGATGTACAGAATGTAATATACATAACGTAATATGCACAAAGAAGTTGGATACAGGGCTATTTAGTTTTTTTAAATTATTAATGCATTTTGTTTTGACACTAAACCTACTTCCCTAAAACACCCCCTTAAAGCCCCCAAAGCACATTCCTCAATAAGAAAATTCATTTATGAATTAGTAGGAGGGAGAGAGGCATCCTTTCATTTTGACAATGTGATGCAATACTTAGATTCACCATTAGATTTGGAAGAAAGGAAACAAGCATTTATTAAGTGCCTACATTGTGCTAACTCCTTTACAAATATCTCATTTAATCCTCACAACAACCCTGGGAAGTAGGTGCTATTATTATCCCCATTTTACTCATGAGGACATTGAAACAGCTGGAGGTTAAGTGACTTGCCCAGGGTCACCCAGCAGGTAAGTGTCTGAGGTCTGATTTGAACTCAAGTCTTTCTGAGTCCAGGCCTAGGGCTCCATCCACTATGCCACTAAGCTGGCCAGGGTTTTGTTGCCTCTCCATGCTGACTTTATTTACATTGTTGGAGCCATTGTGCGTGTTGTTCATTTGCTTTCATTTCATTTCTTTGCTCTGCATCACTCCATGCAGGTGTTTACATATTTCTCTGAATCCTTCATACTTGTGATTCATTATGGTGCACTGGGTTTAGCCCCTATGAGTCCTACATCTATATATCTAATTCCCATGAGTCCCACAGCTATGTATCTAACCCCAGCTTCACTCATAAATCACCAATTACCTATTAGACATTTCAAACTGTCTCTCCTGGGGATATTTTAAATCCAACATGACCTAAAACTGCACCCATTACAATGTACTTCCTCCTTCCCCCGTCCTCAAAGACTCCCCCTCTTCTTTTGTCTTCATTTTCCGTATGAAACCTCTCCTATTCCCCTTAACTGTTAGTGCCCTCTCTTTCAAACTGCATTGTATTTAACTACTTTGTATATATTTGTATTAAGCACTTTATATATATGCTCTTTATACTCACGTATATTTTTATCTCCTTTATTAGAATGCAAGCTCACTAAAAGTAGAGATTGTTTCATTTTTTCTACTTGTGTCACCAGTGACTAGCACAATGCTTGACATAGTGGGTGCTTAAGAAATACTTGTTGATTGATTGATTCTATTATATTCATATAATAAAATTTGTTCAGTCATTCCCCCATCATTGGGGACATATTTTGTTCCCAGCTTTTTGTTATGGCAAATAATGTTGCTATGAACATTTTATATAGATGGACATTTCTTGCTGTCAACTTCTTTGGGATATAACCCAAGTAGTAAAATCTCTAGGCCATAAGGTATAAATAGTTTAGTAGCTTTTCTTGAATAATGCAATATTTTTTTTCTAGAATGGTTGAACCAAATCTCATCTCTGCCAGCAGTGAATTAGCACGCTCATCTTCTGATAGTCCCTCCAAAAATGCTTCCTGTCTTTTAGTTCTGTGCTGGTTTGATGGGTGAAGTTAACACCTCAGTTGGTTGCCCGGTTGTTTTTTAACTTTCATTTCTCTGGTTATTACTGACTTTAGACTTTTGTTAGTTCATTTCCTTGTAGCTTGTGTTTCTTCTTTTTAAAATCATTATATTCTTTGACCACTTGTCTTTTGGCCTTTATCCTTATTTCTATAAACTCCCTATAGGTTCTGAATTTCAGACTTTTATCACAGTTATTTAATGCAAAGACTTTCCCCCAAACTGTACATTTTCTTTGGATTTGAGCTACAATTATTTTATTTGTGGACAAGTTTTTAACTTTATATAATCAAGATAATCTTTTTATTTTTACACTCTGTTATATCCCATCTCTAGCTAAATATTTTCCCCAATCCATCCCAATGAAAGGTACAACCTTCTATTCTGTTTTAATTTTTTCATGATGTGACTTTTCCTATTTACATTGTCCACTTGAAAATTTTGTGGTATAAACTGTAAGGTTCTGCTCTAAATGTAGTTTTTGCCAAAATGACTTCCAATTTCCCCACCAGTTCTTGTTGAGTACAGTGCTTCCACCAACAGTTCATCTTAATTTTATTGAATGGAATACCATTTTGCATAATTGTTCCTAGGTCTTATTTTGTTTCTAGGTTTATTCCACTGATTTGCTATCCAGTCCCAAATACTTTGATAATTACCAGTTTGCAAACACATCTGAAGAGTAGTCATTAATGGCTCATTGTCAGCTGGAAATGAGATCTCCACCTGTACTTGACCCTATCTGGTTTGCCTTTGTCCAAACCATTGATAACAGATATAGGTAGCATGCTTATCCAATGTGCAGATGACACAAGTCAGGGAGGGACAACTAACACACTGAAAGACAGATGAGAGTGTTCTAGAACCAGCTCAGACTGAAGATGACGATTTAAATTTTCAGTGTGAATATTTATATCTTGGAAATCAGCAAACACTGCAAATCAGGACATGATTTATTGTTTTATTAATTACCTGGAAAGTGATGGAGGAACTATTAATAATGCAGTGTGTCATGCTTACATTTTTTTCAAAGAGCTAGTTGTTAAATATACCAATGTACCCTTCAAGATATACTTGATATTTAAAAAGATGTTTGCAAACTAGAACATAAGGCTAAATTGAATAAGATGAAATTTAATAGAGATCAATATAATGTCTTATATAAGGTATCTTAAAGTCTTAGTCCAGCGTTAAGCCTTAATTCTTTAACACTGCACTAAGAGTTTAGGACAGCCTGTAGTTGAGTTCAAAAATTCAGCTGCATGAATATAAGTTAGCAAAGGCATGGCCAGGCAGCAGTTCATCTGAAAAAGATCTGGGGATTTTGAGGGACTTCAGTCTCAATACGAGTCAATAGTGTGATAGACAACAACCCCTGACCCAAAAATCAAATGTGATCTTAAGCGGCATTGAGAGGCATTGTCTCTAGGAGCAGGAGGGGATAGCCCCACGTTTTCATGATAGAATAGCATCCAAGAATGGGACACGAATAACGAGAAAGAGGGTAGTGAACAGGAAAGGCTTCCCACAGAAGGGACCTGAGCTGAGATATGAAGGCATACAGGATTTATAAAGAGGCTGAGATGAGGAGATAAGGAGTAAGTAACAAAATGGTAGGAAACTGAGTGTATTGTCAGTGAAACAGCCAATAGGTGCTAGAGTTTAATATAATATGTAGTTAACAAACCTTGGTGTAGTGCAGTGCAATCATGACACTCTATAAAAAAAAAAGCTTAGGTCTGGGAATTCAGGGGCCTATGTGAATAGGGTGTTATACTTTATATAAGGAAAAGCCATAAAGGATGAAACTAAATTAGCACCTTAAAGTCACTTATTAATGTTTGACAAAGGCATAGAGGGATGGGGAGTAGAATAGGATCTTGAATCCTGGAGACCTGACTTATCTAGCTATGGGGCTTTTAGAATTTTCTAGTCAAGGAAACCAGGCAGTGATCTCTTCCAACCACACCCTGAACCCCAGAGATATAGGTGCTTAGACTGTTTCAAAGTACCTTCATATAAGGGATATTTATTATTTCTTAAAAAGACCCTCTTTCTTCTTCTTCTCCTCTTCCTTCTTCTCCTTCTTCCCCTCCTGTTTCTCCCCTTTCCCCTCCTCCTCCTCCCGCTCACCTTCCTCCTCCCGCTCCCCCTCCTCCTCCTCCTCCTTCTTCTTCTTCTTCTTCTTCTTCTTCTTCTTCTTTTCTTCTTCTTCTTCTTCTTCTTCTTCTTTTTTTCTTCTTCTCTTCTGCTTCTCCTCTTCTTTTCTTCTCCTCTTTTCTTCTTCTTCTCCTTCTTTCTTCTTCTTCTTCATCTCCTCCTCCTTCTCTTCTTCTTCTTCTTCTTCTTCTTCCTTCTTCCTTCTTTCTTCTTCTTCTTTCTTCTTCTTTTCCTTCCTTCCTTAACCTCTACCCCATTTCCCCTTATTATTTATGGTCTGGCATCTTAAATTTTTTCCTGACCTTTTCTAAGGAAGTCACCTTACCTGGGAGCTTCTACTAGCTGAATTGAGTAAATATGAAATATTTTCTGTCTTTCCAGAGGAGTTTGGGGTTTTTCCAAGATGAATTTTATTATCAAGTTACATTTTTTGGATGTAATACATCTGTAAATCCCTCTGATTAGCTTAGCCAAAGCCATTGTTTGTTTTCGTGTATTTAATTTCTGTGGCTTTCTCTGTGGTAATTGGGAGTGGGCCAGATTTAGCTTAACAAATTCCTAAAGGCAGATACAGAAAATGTTTTCCAAATGTTTTCATCATACCATGAGAAATAACATTGATCTCCTGGACTGTTGCAGGAGATCTAGTCTCTTTGTAAGGGTTGTTTCTCAGAATTTTTTCAAAAGGATGCTTAATACATGCCTGACGTGAACACTAAGATTTAGGTTGTTGATAATGTGACTGTATCATCTTTAGTATATCAGCTGTACTGTACTCCGTCTCAGATTGTACATTTGAACATAATTCATATTCTAACACTAGTGATTGGTAGGTAGAGTCAACATGCATAGCAATAAGCCATCCCATGTTGTAACTTAAAAGAAATCACTTCCGTAAGACGACATCTGCTCCCCCACTACCCTTTAAAGTCTCAAAAGAGGGAAAAGAAGGGGCCAGGATAAAAAGTAGGTCAGAGAGAGGAATGACAATGGAGTTGGGGGAAGGGAAAGAGAGAACAGCGAGATTTTAAAAAGTGAGAAAAAACAGGGGATGGAAGACATGTAAGAGAAGAGAAAGGATTTTTGAATAGAGAGAACTATTGATAAAACAGTACATGTGTCTAGTGAATTAAAAAAAAACTTAAATGAAACCATAGATAAAGATCTTTAAAAATCATAGAAATTCTCTTTAAAGTATGAATGACCCATGTATTGAGGTGGAGGGTGGTGAGGGTCATGCTGGAGGAGTGTAAGGTTGAAGATGCTAGACAGATTCTATAATATTCCTATGCTACTGTCATTTTGCCCAAGGGTAGAAGTCTTGTTTTACTAATAGGTTCTTATCTTTGGCAGTGTTTTGGGAATTAAATATGAATTTCTCTAAAAGGGAGACTAAGTTTCTGTGCGTGGACCAGATTACTTTAAAAATGCCAGGGTATTGAGGCTAGTGTATCTAATATCTTATGTCATATATGTATGCATGTGTGTGTATAATATGTGTGTATCTCTATCTCTATAATCTATCTACACACACACACACACACACACACACACACACACACACAGAGCTAGGTGGCATAGTGAATAGAGTGCTGGGTCTAGAGTCAGAAGACTCGTCTTCCTGAGTTCAAATATGGCTTCAGGCACATTCTAGCTGTGTGGATCCTGGGAAAGTCACTTAATTCTGTTTGCCTCAGTTTCCTCATTTGCAAAATGAACTGGAGAGGGAAATGGCAAACCACTCCAGTATCTTTGCCAAGAAAACCCCAAATGGGATCATAATGAGTTGAACACAACTGAACAATTAAACAAAAACAACATGTCAGAGATTATGTAGGGATTAGTATTCTGTGATCATTTTGTCTTTAACAGCTTGAGTCTCATGGCTAATTTGTGTCATCCCAGTTTCCTGCGGTTGATCACATATTAGAATAGACAAATCCTCCCTTAGCTAAATGGCCATGACCTGTTTAATAAAGACCATTTAATCGTCCCATATTTCTATGACCTGGGCTCAGGGTGAGTGGGCCTGGCTTCTGGAAAGGATGGAAAAATGAATAAATTCTATATGTCATAAAAACTAATTATTACAAAGTTTTTTTTAATCTGGGAGTTTGGGGAGGGGTGTTGCATTATCATTCATTGATGATGCCTAAGCAAAGAACTCACCATCCATTAGCAAAGAAGTAAAATAAGAGCACATTTCCATTTGCAAGAATCTGTTTAAGAATTTTGCAACAAGTGGAAGGAAATCATGTCTGCACAGCTAAGCAATTTGGTGTCTGTTGATAGCCAAACAGACTGGAAAATTATCTTTGCCTCAGCTCACCCACTGTGCTAGGGAATGAGGCTGAAAACTAGGCTGCTTCCAAATGCCTATTGTGTGGAACTCAGCTGAATAGTGGCCAGGGGAGAAGTGGGTGTATGATTTAGCCATCTCCCGATCTGTCTGCTTCACTTAATGAATGATAACTGCCAAGCAGCCCTTGTGCTGTTCTGATAGCAACACTTTGACTGTTCCTACTGTCAGGGTCTTAGGATGCAAAATGCGTTTGGAAATAGCCATTTAGAAGCTGACCCTGCTTTGTAATTAAACCACATGAAGTGATTGGAAAGATGCAGATGTTTGATAACCCCCCCACGTGTGAAATGCTTATTTCCTTTGGTTTTTAATCTCAATTCATATAATGCATGTAGAACTAGAGACTTGATTTGCTATATCCATCTGGTTTTTTTTTTAAAGTAACAATGTCCCTACATAGAGAGTGATAGAGAAGAAGGGAAATCTGTTCCTGCTGGCAGTGATTGCTAGGCTATTGTTTGTAGCATATAACTGTTACCTAGATATCCTTTCTCTTACTTTGGGAGGTGGGGATGGGGGTGGGACTTGGGGGAAGGGGAACAAATGATATCCCTGACTCTTGTGTAGATATGCATTAATTGAATGGTAAAAATGTAACCCAGAGAGGAAAGGGGTTTAAAGGTGAGGTTTAACTTAGCATCAGACTTCGAAAAATGCTAAAATTACAGTAGAAGAATTCTTTAAAGGGAAGCTTTCCTTATCCTAAGGTGAGGTGATACGAAATTGTGGAGTAGCAGGGAAATGCTATGCTGCTGTTTTGTTTGTTTTTCTTTCACTAGGTGTGGGAGTGAAGTGTGACTGCATTATTATAGGCGATGGACCTCCCTGACTATTTGTAGCATCCAAAGCTTTATAGCTTCTAATATAAGCAGCAAAGTACAGTTCTTACTAAGAATTTATAGTAAGAAGAAGAGGGGGGAAAAGAGCATGAGAACTCAGTGTGGTACCTGAGATGCTGCGATGCTGCAGCCCTTTTCATGGAATTGTGGGATTTGGGAACTGGCAGTGAGTTTAGAGATCATTCATGGAGTCTTCCTAATAGTATCTTCCCTTGTAATTTTTCTTTATTTTCCCTCCCATAGACATCTTAAACACCACACTGCCAAAGCTGAACTCAATATCTTTCTCCCCTGATCCTCACCTCTTCCTAACTTTCCTGTTACTGTTGATGGTACCACCATCCTCCTGGTTACCCAGTCTCACCTTCTAGGTGCCACTGTTAACTCCCCTTCTGTCTCACCCTCCATCTTGTAGATAGATGGATAGTGTGTGTGTATACGTGTATATGTATGTGTATACACACATATGTATGTATATATTTCAGAAGTCAAAGTTTATATATATATTATATATAAAATACACACAAGCACATCCCCTTCTTTTCTGTGATAATTGCTAATACCCTGGTGCAAGCCCTCATCATCTCATACCTGGACTATTGGAAGAGTTTTCTGGTTGGTTTCTCTGCCTCAAGTCTCTCCCCGCTCCAGTCCATCCACTAAGCTGTCAAAATGATCTTCTTAAGTGTAGGTTAGACTATATGTGTCCTCCCTCCCCATCCCCCTTTTTATTCAGTAAACTCCAGTGGCCCCCAATTACTTCCAGAATCAAATATACCTTTCACTTCTAAAGCCCTTCTTAATCCAACTCATTCCTATATTTCCAATTTTCTTAAACCTTACTTCCCTCCACATACTCTGCAGCTCAATGACACTGGCCTTCATGCTGTTCCTCAAATCTCTCTCTCTCCCCCCCCCCTTCTCTCCCCCTCTCTCTTCTCTCTCTCTCTCTCTCTCTCTCTCTCTCTCTCTCTCTCTCTCTCTCTCTGTCTCTCTCTCTCTCTCCTCCCCTCCCTCTCCTTCTCTCTCTCCCTCCCTCCCCCTCTCTCCCCCCTCTCACTGTCTCCTCTCACTCTCTCTCCCTCCCCCACTCTCTCTGCCTCCCTCTCACTCTCTCTCCCTCCCCCCTCCCTCTCACCTCTCACTCTCTCTCTCCCTCCCCCCTCTCTCCTTCTCTCTCTCTCTCCCTCCCCCCTCTCCTTCTCTCCTCCTCTCCTTATCTCTCTCCTTCTCTCTTTCTCTCCCCCTCTCTGTCTCCCTCTCACTCTCTCCTCTCACTCTCTCCTTCCCTCTCCCTCTCTCTCCCCCCCTCTCACTGTCTCCTCTCACTCTCTCTCCCTCCCCCACTCTCTCTGCCTCCCTCTCACTCTCTCTCTCCCTCCCCCCTCCCTCTCACCTCTCACTCTCTCTCTCTCCCTCCCCCTTCTCTCCTTCTCTCTCTCTCTCCCTCCCCCTCTCTCCTTCTCTCTCTCTCTCCCTCCCCCCTCTCTCCTTCTCTCTTCCTCTCCTTCTCTCTCTCCCCTTCTCTCTCCTTCTCTCTTTCTCTCCCCCTCTCTCTCTCCCTCTCACTCTCTCCTTTCCCTCTCTCCCTCCTTCCCCCCTCTCTCTCCCCCTCACTCTCTCTTCTCACTCTCTCCCTCCCCCCTCTCCTTCTCTCTTTCTCTCTCTCCCCCCCCCTCTCCCTCTCTCTCCCCCCCCCCCCATCTCCACTTCTCTTTCTTCGAGTCTCAGCTAGAGTTCCACCTTCTACGAGAAGTCTTTTCCAGTCCTCCTTAATCTTAGTGTCTTCCCTCTGAGACAACCCCCAAGTGACCAGGCATATATCTTTTTTTGCACATAGTCATTTGCATGTTATCTCCTGTTAGACTATAAGCTCCTTGAGATCAGGAGGCAGGGGGTTTTTTTGGTTTGGTTGGTTCGTTTAGTTTGGTTTTTCTTTGTTTCCCCAGCACTTAACAGAGTACCTGGAGCATGATAAGGGCTTAATAAATGCTAGTTGACTGACTGGACTCTTTGATCTTATGAGCATGGATATCACCTCTCACAGTACAGATGACTTTTCAACCAAGGTTTCTCACCTTGTGCCCTAACATTTCCTTAACAGGGTTCTATCCAACATCCTGGAGGGGGTGGGGGGGCTTCCTCTAGATCTTTTGAGCGTGTGAGATGTCCATTGATCATCCTTTGCTCTTGCCACAGGACCAGTCCACCTTCATTTCCAGTCATTCATCTAATTTGTTATGACACCCAAAGTAGATCATAGATCTAGGTGGTAAAAGGGACATTGGACACCACCTACTCTAGTTCCTTATTTCACAGATGAGGAAAGTATATCCCAGAGCAGTTGAGTGACTTACCCAAGGTCACACAGGAGGTAAGCGGCAGAGCAGAGATTTGAACCTGGGTCTCTTGACTCTAAAACCAGCATTTTTTTACTATATCATCCTGCTTCTCCTGGCCCTAGATACGAAGTTGATAGACTGGAACATAAAGGGAAAGCCAACACAGTGAATATGGGTATCATCAAAACATCAATGGGATGTCTTCTCATGGATCATTCTTCTTATTGGTAGACTGAACTGTCATTCCCTCATTTGATCTAGAATGAGCCCCTTGAGCTTAGGGAAACACAAACAGGGATTTAAGTACAGAAAGAATTTATTATGTACAATATTTAAGAAACTCAGGCTAATGAAAACAGCAGGTTGTTATATCTGGCCAGAGCATATGTGGTGTGGGAGAGTCTTGAGCAGGCCTCGGTAGCATTAATTTTCTGTACAGATTCTGCAGTTATAAGCTGCCCACTTTCCTGCTGCTTGAGAGAGCTCAGTGTCCTGAGTTTTATTTGGTGATATTTAGACTATGTGACCACAATAAAAGTTTGGATCGCAAAAGAAAAGGACCTGTCTGCTCTCCATGAACATCTTCAGTGATGTCACTGAAGTTTCCTTAGGAAAGAAGTTTGAATTGTGACTTTCATCCCATTTACCTTCTCACGCCAAAAATAGACTTGGGCCGACAATTGCAGTTATTCCTCAGAAATAAATGGGTATCCTTGAGGGGACACATTGCCTGCCAGACTCATCTAACTTTATGTGACTCTTTCATTAGGTTGATAAGTGTCCACCAGGGATTAAGCTGGGTACCCTTCTTAGTTTGGATACACTGGTTTCTAGTGTTTAAATTATTTTGAAATTTTGGAAGGGGGTGTTTTTACTCTTTTAAGTATAAATATTTCCCTTAAATAGTACAAGGCATCCCAAATTCCATTCTATGCAGTTTATAACAACACACTCTTTCTTGAGAAAGAAAAGCAGAGACACTAGTAACATCTTTAATCATTTTGGTTTACAACTTGTAATGATTGTATTTGATATTCCATTTATGATACTAAATTATTCATATCTCTTCAGACTACCACAAAAATTATTTATCATGTGAAGGAAAGCTGTTTTTTTAAGTCTCCCCCACCCCCCAAAAAAAGAAAAAAAAATCTTTGAAAGAAAACAGAGTACCCTCAAACTAATTTCATACCAAATGGGAATATGTCCAGGAACTAATTAATAGAAATCCCATGCCTAATGATGACTCCATATCTTGTCAGAGTTGTTATTTACAGTAAAATAGAAGGTTCTGTAGATCTTTTCTCTGGAGTCACTTTAATGTTGTTCATAGAACTTGGTCCCTAAAGAGACATAGATAAACCTGTGGATGGTATATAATAAAGGTTATTGCAACAAGATTCCCAAGTCTAAGTGTAGCTTGCCTACCATCTTGTTATGGCCAAGAAAGAGACATGGAGAATACAGACCTCCTAATTAGGTTGTTAGCTTTGATCCCCAAATTAGTATCACGATGTTTAAAGATTTTATAGCTGGAAGGATCCTCAAGAGATACTCTGGTCCAACTCCTACCCTTATTTCTTCAGTCAAGTGAGATATTATCTTAATTTTACAGATGAAGTAACATTCAGAGTATGTTAAATGATTTGTCCAAGACTGCACAGTTCTTAATAGTAGAGTGGAAGCTAGAAAACAGATCTCTTGTCTGCTGCAGTGTTTTTTTCATCACACACAAATCTCAATCATGACGAGAATAAAATTTGTTGTCTATATTTTCCTTAGAATTTC
Source organism: Trichosurus vulpecula (assembly GCF_011100635.1). Classification (NCBI taxonomy): domain Eukaryota; kingdom Metazoa; phylum Chordata; class Mammalia; order Diprotodontia; family Phalangeridae; genus Trichosurus; species Trichosurus vulpecula. Next base: position 132,472,469 of record NC_050574.1, on the reverse strand, counting down.
CATTTAAAACACATAGGATATTTCACTACAAAATTTAAGAAGTAGTTAAACTTTAGGAAATTTAACTGGTTCTTGTTAGTCATTCAACATTAGCTTCTGAGTCTTGAGTTCTGAGTATGCAAAACTGATTACAATGCTGTCTGGGACTCTATAAAGGCATGACCCTACCTTTGAGGAGTTTACAGTTTGGTTGCTTAATGTACAGTTCCCTTTCCAATCCTTTTTTTTTGTTTTATTTAATGAAGTAGCTATCAAATATTAATGTCACTTTCTTAATCTAATATCCAAATAGCTGGTAATTACTAAATATCACAGGATCTGGGCTTCGGGCCTTTCCTATGAAGGTATGAAACTTCCCACTTAATGAATGTGTAACAAAAGAGCACAGGTGCCATGGGGGCAGTACATTTGAATAAGGTTTGATCATTTGGTTTAGCTGTTTAAAACATAAGGGAGAGGAACGATGTTCTGAGTCTTTTCTGTGTAATTTACATTTAATAGTTTAAAATGAGAAAAGTGTGAAGAAAATGTATCTAAATTACCTTTCTTAAAACTTAGTTATTTGTGGGGCACATGTAAAGCGGTAGAGAAACCAGAAGGTCAGAAAGAATTATAACTGATGGCCATCTGCATCCAAATAGTATTTATAAATTCCTACACTGGGGGAGAGAATTAATGAATAACCAATTGGATTGCTTCTACTTAAAAGTGAGGCATATGCTGTAGGAAAGGGAGAAAAATCCATGGGAATTTGTGAGATGATTAAGAATAAATAATGATCTTTTACATTTTAGAGGGGTATTTGTCCTTGAGATTCTATCCCACTTTGAAAGCAAGATAGATTCAGCCATGAATTGTTTGGAATAATTAAAGTTTCCTTTCACCCTGTTCTTCAGGGGATTGTTCAATCCAATTAGTGTTCGGGAAGAACTTTGAAATTTATCGACAAAAGACACTGTAAAGGCAAGAGGAGAGGCATGCTGAGTGGAAGATCAGTGTAATGGAAAGCGTTCTGGCCATGTAGATGTGGATTCAAACATTTATTAGTTTATGTGAAATTGTCATCTATTTCCTTAGCCTCAGTTTCTTTATCTACAAAGTATTACCTTTTTCATAGGGTGTTATGGGGAAAACGCTTTGTAAACCTTAAAACACTATATAAACATGGAGTTATATCCTGGAAATACATTATTTCCTAGGCTGAACAAATATAGCTATAGTTAACTCCTTGCTACAGGTTGGCTGCTAATTTAGAATGTGTGTGTGTGTAGAATATATGTGTGTATTGAATTTCAGAGTCTCTGATGAAAAAAGATTCCTTTATCATTCTCTTGTCCTCTACCTTCACCTTGTTCCACTATATTTTCTTTTACCAACAAAAAGAGGTTAGTTCTGAGATTCCAGTTTGCATTTTATTGCTAGTAATCATCAGCTGATCTGTGATACCTGGTCACTGGCATGTTGATTCTCTGGAACCCATTTCGGAGTACATTGTGTACAATGCCCTGATTTATTCAGGGTACATCATAAACTGATCTGCATTAGCAAAGTAAGAGAAAGATTGCCAGATCAATCAACAGGCAGTTATTGAAAATATATAGTTTGACAGGCAAGTTTAGTGTTCTGCTCTACAGCATATAATCTGCCATAATGAGCCACACCCATGGTCAAGACAGTCCATACTTTCTCTAAAAGTAATAGCAATCTATTGCTTCCTGCCATATCTATTTGCAGGGATAGATATATAAGTTTTCTAAAAAGGGAACACACTCTTAAAAACATGTTGATTTTCAAGAACTCAGATTGGATTCCCTAATGAGCTAATAGGATGGTCTTGAAAATGCATACATGAAATAGATATTTCTGTAGAGCTACTTCACTGTTACTTAATATGATAATGACATAAGCAGTAAAGACCGCAGAATATTGATTATAAAGTACCAGAAGCTCAAACGGAGTTTGAACAGTTTAAATGGGGTTGACAGTTCTCCCAGCCTATCATTTGTAACCATATGGGAAATTGGCAGAGGGGCAGGAGAGGGAAAGGGAGAGAGAGAATGAGAAGAGAGGGGGAGAGAAAAAGAGAGAAGTAGGAGAGACAAAAAGGGAGAGAGAATGAGAGAGTGAAGGAGAGAAATAGAGAGGAGAGAGAGAGAGAGAGAGAGAGGGAGAGAGAGAGAGAGATGAAGAGGAAGAGAGAGGGAGGGAGAGAAAAGGTGAGAGAGAAAAGAGAAGAGAAGAGATGAGAGAAGAGAGGGAGAGAGGGAGGGAGGGAGAGAGAGAGACAGAGAGAGGTGGGGAAGAGGGAAAGAGAGTCACACATAATGACCTTCATACCCCTTAAACTTGAAGTGCACCTTTATTTAAGATTTCCAGGGCGTGGTAAGAAACAGATATATGGTGGGCACAGACAGAGACCTGGTCTCTGGCTACCCTGGGTTATCTGGCAGTGAAAGAATTCAAGAGTTGTGTCTTTCAGAAACCACAGGGGAAATGTCAGCTGCTTCATCCAGTCTAGTTACTGCCAGCCCTTGATAGAAAGAGGTCTCCATGAGGAAGGACCCTGGTGATTAGTCTCTGAGATCAGAGCAGGCAACAAAGAGGAAGAGGCAGGAGAGAAGCCAGAGCACACTATGTGTGTGTAATCACAGTTGGTGGTTTCTGTTAGTCTGTGAGGAACATACCAGAATTAGCACATCTGGTGACACTTCATTGAGACTTTTGTGTCAACAGGCATGTCACATTAATTTGACACCCAACTTGGTACTTTAGCTAGACTGTGGCTCCCATCCATCTTTTATCTATGCATTAGCTTGTTTGTTGAATTAGAGAAAGGTCATCTCCCTCATAACATTCAAGTCATTTTCTTAGCCTTCCCTAGATCTTCTTCTCCTCTCACTGCCAAATCCTCCAGGTCTGTAAGAGAATCTTTGTGCTTTCTCTGCACCCAGACCCACCAGCTTTGAGAAGAACAGGCAACATCCTGATATTCCACTGAAGGCTTTGTGCTAAGAAGCAAGCAAAGTGTTTGCTTGGGTTAAGAACTGACCTAGGCAGTGAAGAAGAGTGTTAGCCCAGGAATTAGCTTGAATGAAGCTAATGAATGAAATTTTTAATTGAATGAATTTTAGTTTTTGTCTTGTCCCTGTCCCTCTGTCAGCCATATTTTGGACAGCACCATTCCTAATCCTTCCAGTTATTAGCAGGCTCTCCTTGCCCCCCAAAATTATTTCATTTGTTCAGCATCTGTAATTATAAAGTGCTTAGCACAGTGTCTGGCATATCATAAGCCTTATATAAAAGTTACTACTACTACTACTACTATCACTACTACTACTAGTACTACTTACTACTACTACTACTACTACTACTACTACTACTACTACTGAAATGATCAGATTGATTCTGTCTTTTTTTTAATTGATTATATTTTCAGTTAATTGATTTTGCCCTGTAACTGCCTAAATCATGATTCTTTGTCTCTGAACTTAGTGCAGAAATTCAGCTGACCTATAATGAATTAAGCTTAGAAATCCAATTCTCTTGCTAATCACTCTTCTATACTCGCTTCAAGGAAATCTGTTATCCTTGGGGCTTTTGAGTGGACAGCAGGGAGTTTGGTCTAGTATCTTTACACTGCCAAGCTGTCCTTCTTCAAGGATCTCTGGTCTTCTCTCCAAAGAAGTCTGGTCCGTTATCTCTAACCTGGCAGGCAGACTCAATGAACGTTTCTTAGTCACAGGAGGGAAGGAGGGGGTTGTTGCTAACCCTTCATTCCCAATTTGCAACCGATTATATTGTCCCCCACACTTCAGCTATATCACCAATCATATTGATTTTACCATTGATGATGTTTGGTTCTTTTAGCCGGTCATAAATTGTTCCCTGCCTGTGAAGTCCCTTTCTTTGTTCTGTACACCCCAAAACTATAAAAGACCTGTCTCCCTCATTTGGGGTCTTAGCTTTGCTGATGAAGCTGAGATCCTGTTTATTGGTTCATGTTTTACTAATAAATTGATCATGCTTAGGACTTTATGCCTCAGTTTACCTTAATTGTAACCATTGTACTATTACATCTGGCACATCATGAGCACTGTATAAAAGTTACTACTGCAACTGTGACTCCTCCTCCTCCTTCTCCTCCTCCTCCTCCTCCTCCATATCAGGCACCATTCTAGGTGACAGAGACAAAAATAAAATAATACCTGATTTCAAAGAGCTTACATTATATTAAATAATTAATAAATACTTTGCATTAAATCTGTCTTTTCTAAGAACCACTCTATGTGCATGTTCTTTTGTCCCAGTTGAACACAAGCTCCCTGAGGGCAGGGAGTGTTTAATTTTTATCTTTGTATTGCCAACATCTTCCACAGTGCTCTAGTGAATACTGTGGAATGGGTGGATGAATGAGAATCCCTGATGGGGTAGATCCGTGGTACTACGGAAGGATCTCTATCTAGACCAAAAGAACCTTTTGGCTTGGTCATAATTTGTTCAGTTGATGCCCTTACACCAGAGTCGGGAGGCAGTGTATTTTAAGACTGGGGTTTCATGTGACATATTATTAACTGTTGTTAGGAACAAATTGCAGAGCACAATTAAAAAAAAAAAAGGAAAATGTGGTTTCTGTCCCATACACACTTGTGGTGAGATGACATTGAGATCTAATAATCCTTGCCAATTAAGCCTTGCTATCCAGCAGTTCCAGTAAAATTCTTTCATTCTGTCCTTATTCCTCACGGTGTAAGGACTAGCTTCTGACATGACCATTCAGTGACTGGAGGCTCACATTGTAGGGGCATGGAATGGTCCTTTTTGTTCCACTTGGATGCAAATAGCTTGGGAGACAGCTTGGAAGTGGTATCCTTTTTGTTGCTGAAGATCATACAATACCACAGACTCAAAAGATTGGAAGTTGCCCAAAAGGTCAACAGAAATCAGATATATGGTGAGGTTAAACAGGTTACAGCATAAGTGAATAAATGGCACCACAAGTGGGATAAAATGTGTCATCAAAGAGATGTACAATTAGAAAGGGAGGTGGGCCCCTTGTGTAGCAAGCATGAGGAGTAATAGATGGCGATTAGCCATATAATGTCAAGAGATCTTGTGTCAAACTCAAATAAAAACAGGGCCACTAAACTGTACATAAGGATTCCTGTAGGCCCATGGTGAATTAGAAAACCACATATCTGTTTGACCTTTAAAATAAAGAGGATGGACTAGATCAAAGCTTCTTAAACTTTCCACTTGCGACCTTTTTTCACGTAAGAAATTTTTATGCAACCCTGGGCATATAGGTATATAAAATAGGTATAGAAATCAAACATTTACTGATAATAAATCATAAAGAAATTTATTTTAAAACAATTCTTTGGTATGCATATAATTTTACCATGTATTAAAGATGAAAGCAAATTTTCATATCAATGAGATGGATGTCCTCCTTTATTTTTATATAAAGATTTAAATCTTGATGCAATATTTGATACTGCAGGATGTAGAATATCTTCAATGTTTTTCAGAATTGATTGATAGTTTGATTTTATAATCGTTAATGCTGAGAATGCCACTTCATATAAATACTTGGTACAAAACGGAAGAAGTATGTTTAGGGCCATTTCAGAAATTGTTGGAAATTCTGTCCTAATCCCGAGCCAAAATTAATTTAACCATTTAGTAAAAATATTGCATTTCATAACATACAATAGTCTCAAATCTGAGCTGAGGTGTTTTTGGCAGTGTTTGTTGGCATTGTGTGGTGTGAGGGCATGCACAGTGCAAAGTGTGCATGTTGTGTGTTCAGAACCAAGGCTGCAGGTAAGTTGCGCAATGCCTGCCAGAAACACCTCGGATTCATTACGCATTTGATTTTGAGTTAATTTTTTGTCATTGTGCATTCAGAAATCTTTTACTGTTTCCAGATTTTTCAAGACCCCCACATGCAGCTACATGACCCTGGGGTCGGGTCCCATAGTTCAAGAAGAACTGGATAAGATGAATGACTGTTAGGGCCCATTCCAGCTTTAATGTATGAACCCGTGATCCCCGACACATGTCCATCCAGCCTCTGATTGAAGAACCAAATGAAGTAGCAACGCCACCTCCGCGTTCAGCCTACCCCGCTTTGGGATAGCTCTCATTCCTGGGAAGTTTTATCATACACCAAGGCAAAATCTCTCAGCCTCTACCTCTTGCTCTTAGTTCCTTTTGGGGCCAAGCAGAAATGATCTCTAAGCCTTCTTCCCTGAGACAACTCTTTAAAGACTTTGAGACCTTCACACCAAGTCTTCCCTAGTTTAACCATTCTCATCAAACGGCCCTCATCAGGCATGACCTATAGGCCTTTCAATATCTTGGTTATTGCCCCGTTTAACAAAGTCTTTCCTAAACTAAGATGCCTAGAACTGATCATAATAGTCCTAGAAGTTCTGGACAAGTTTAAGTACAGGAGAACTCTCATTCAGACATTCTGATTCTCTTAGTGTGGCCTCAGATCACATTAGCTTTTGTTTTTTACTGTCGTGTCAATTTTGATTCATATTGAACTTCAATGAAAACCCCAAATATTTTTCACAGGAACTTTAAATAACTATGATTTCCCCAAACTGAGACTTGGAAGTTGATTTTTTTGAATGCATGCTTAGAACTTTATATGTACCTCTATTAATTTTTTTTTGGTTATTAGATTTGGTCCATTTTCTAGCATGTTGAAATACATCATTTGGATCTAGATTCTTTAGTCATATTTTACCTGTCCCTCCCAGCTTTATATCATCTGCAGATTAGACCAGCATGCCATATACAGTTCCATTCAAGTCTCCCCAAAAAATATTGATTAAAACGAAGCCAAGGATAAATTTAAAAAATCATTTTTAAAAAGAAAGAAAAACAAATCCAATGAAAGATTCTTAGATAATTGGTCATCAGCGTATTAATTACTATGCTGTGTCTCTGGTCTCTCATTCTAATTCCACCTATCTCTATCATGCAGCACAGCAGAGTCAAGCTCAAATAGAAATGGAGGCCACTAATCCATGCATAAAGATTCCTGTAAGCTGTATACTGACTTAGAAAATCACTTATTAACATTATCTATGTTCTACTGTATTTTTGTTAAAGATTTCTCACTTACATTTTAATCTGATTCTAGCCAAGCCCTCAAGCAGTCACCTGTAGGCCCTTTGTTTGACATTTCTGAGGTTGATATTGTTTAATAGCAGCCCTCTATAAGAGGCTCTCATATCTTTAAAGGCCAAATGAGTGGTGCAGACAGAAATAACCTGTTTATAGAAATAAAGAGAGTTTGTTCTGAAATAAGGCGAATCATGTGAAATAGGGACAGATGTTTGTGTGTATCAGCACTTTCTCTTCTTTCATTTTCTTGGCCAAATTTTTTTAGTCACTTCTTACAGAAGGACTGCTCAGGAAAATAAGGCCAACTAGAAAGACAACCAAACTCAGAAAACAAATGATCTTGAGAGGCAAAAGAGAAGATACAGAGCCTCATTAGACACATAAGCAGACAGACACGTCTGGGAGATCTAAGAGCCAAATATTGTCAACTGACCTCCCTGCCCAGACTCATGGGGACGTAAGACTGAATATTAAGACTCAAATGAAAACATGCTTAGTCATTCTCATTAGTACATCATCGTTCTGACTAAGAGTTGGGGTCTTCTTATAGGAGGCGGACTCATTAACAATCATGAATCACTAGTATTTAAGGCTTTGGCTGTCTGGTAAGAGCTTTGTCAGCTTGGATTTCATTTTACAGACCTGTGAGAGGAAGTTCCTGAAAGTCAAATTGAGAAATTCACAGCCCTGCCAATGCAAGTTGTAATCATTTTAGCCTTCAGGTCTCTTGGCTTTTCAGTTGTCATTCTAGTTTGAAACTGAAAATCAACATTTTTCCTTCCAAATTTTGCTACATTTTAAATCTCATTTTTAAAGACAGGAAACGTAGACAACAGACTGTTTTGGGAAGGGATAAATTTATCTTATTATGAACTTAACAAATATGAACATTTTAGTCTACAAAGAAGGTCACAGAAAGAGGATTGTATATGAAATGAGAACAGATTCAGAAGGATCAGGTCTTTTTAGGAACTTTGTTTCTTTGTCCAGACCTTTGAAAGTTTATTAGGTCAGAGCTTGGGCATGGAGAAGAAATGAAGAAATACACTAACCTCTCTTCTTTGCAGAGATGTGAAACTATGGGCATAGAATATTATGTATACTATCAGACTCCATGGATATGTTGTTTAGTCCTACTATGATTTTTTTCCTCTTTTCCTTTTTAATAAATTCTTAGGTGGTTTTAACATAAGTTCTATTGATATCTTTTAGTTTTTTTTTATGTAAACTACATTTCTCAATGCATCTCCCCTTGCCTTCCCAGAGAGCCGTGCAATGGGAGAGAAAAGCATTTATTAAGTGCTTACTGTATGCCAAATACTTTGCTAAGCAGTGGGAATAGAAAATGCTCCCCAGAAGCTCTCTTACATTCTGACTGGGAGAATCCTTGTTTATGTTTATGTCACGACAGATGGAAAATTTGCCAGTTAGTACATAAGCAGCAAGTTGGGTATTATCCCCTTATAAAAAAGGATAACTGCGGACCACCTGCTGCCAACAGGAAGGTCAGTTTAACCGTAAGAGCAAGGCACCCTAAGAAACACGCAGGAGGCACCATGCGCAATGTGAATCAAGCTACCACCGGCAATTCAACAGCCACTGTCCTTCAGACCCTGATGGAGTCCAGGACTCCTGGGACCCTCAGTGCCCTCCCCCTCCCGACTACCATTCCTGCTTTCCAACCAGCCGCTAAGTTATCTGTCATCAAAGGGAACAACCGCTGTGAAGATGGTATCTAATAGCCCCACCACGACCAACACCAACCACTGACCGGCTGTGAGTGATGAGCAAATAAGCTTAAAGGCGCGGCGGCGGTACCTGTTCCGCTTGTCTTCAAAACCAGCCTCACAACCATTGTCCAGAAAAACAGCCGGACCTGGCAGATGGGACTACAGCTCCTGACTCTGCGGCAACCGCAGCTACGGAAGACTAAGAAGAGGAAAGTTCTCACCACCAAAAGTCTTAGAACTGTTAAGTGGTTCAGCATCAGAAATAGACATGGTTTCTCATCGGTGGAAATTACATTATAGAAGATGCGTCAGGTGCTTTGCCGCTGTAACCTAAGGGCCGTGAGACCTTTCTATCTGACTTGCGACTGGAACTTCCTATTTGTGTTTGGCTCACCCAATTAAAATAGGAGCTCCTTTAGAATAGGAGCTTTTCCGCCTGTATCCTCAGCAATTAGCACAGAGCTTTACACATAGTGGGTGCTTTATTTTTTTATCCATTCTTTCTAAAGAAAGGAGAGAGGTGCCTTCTTCATATCCTCTTTCAAGCCATGCTAGGCTCACAATTATAATCTCACAGGATTCAATTTCATTTGCTTTGCTGTCCTTTTGTTCCTCATGTGCGCTGGGGTGGTCATTTTTATATATTTTTCCTGGTTCTATCATTGTGTTTGTCCTTTGTTCTCGAAGAGGACCATGACATCAGGGAGATGATGACGTGACTTGCGGTTGACTTTGATTTGAGTGAGGGAGGGCTGTGCAAGGTTAGCACTTTCTCCTCCAGAGCCATCTGGGTCTAGTCGCCTGATATTCGCCAGGACTACTGGAGATGACCAAGGATGCATTGGGAGATCCTGGCCCTTTCAGGCCAAGGTCTTTTCAGGTTCTCTTTGAGTCAGGTAACACCCATTCATCTTGTTTGTACATGGTTGTTTTCATGTTTTCTCTCTTATTATGCTATGAGATCCTTGAGAGCAATGTCTATCACCTTTCTTCATATCTATCACAGTGCATACACAGGAGGCACTTCATAAATGTTCCTTGATTGGTTCTGCTTATGTCACTTTACATCAGTCCATATGTCTTCTCATGCTTCTCTGTATTAATCGTATTCATTGTTTCTTATAGCATAGTCATATTGTATTACATTCATGTATCAAAACTTGCTTAACCATTCCCTAGTTATTGGGTATCTACTTTGTTTTCAATTCTTGCTACTATAAAAAGTGCTGCTAAAAATATTTTGGTGTGTGTAGGTTTTTTTCTTTTTATTGTTGACTTTATTCAGGTAAATGCATAGCAATGGAACCTCTAGGTCGAAGTTTATGGGCACTGTAGTTCTTTTGGAATAAATCCAAATTGCTTTACAAAATTGTGGGATCGGTTAATAGCACTGCTATTAGTACATTAGTATGCCCATGTTTCCCCAATCTCTCCAGCATTGACTGTTCCCATCTTTTGTCATCTGTTGGTTTGCTAGGCATTATATAAAATCTTTAAGTTGTGTCAGTGTGCATTTCTCTTATTGTTAATGATTTGAAGCATTCTTTCGCATGGTTGTTAATAATTTGTAATTCTTCTTTGGGGAATTGTTTGTTTGTATCCTTTCACCTTTTTTATCTTTGTTACAAGAGATGACTTGCTGGGTAAGGAAAGGATGCATATTTGGAGATGGTATTCCTCAAAAGTTTCTATAACTTCTGGCTGTAAAGAATAAAACATCTGCAGAACAAACAGCTGGGACTATAATGGAAGATAATATTCTGAGTTCTTGTCATGTTGGCAGATGCTACTTGGAGGGAGGGAAAAATATTCCCCTTGTGCCAGCACCTTTTTGATAGGAGAAACAAAGAACCTTAATGAAACCCATCTTTCTAAGACAAGATTTTCAGAGCTCAAACCTGAAAAATCGTGGCAGAGATATCCTAGGAGCAATCAGATAATCCTCCGCAATTTATGAGAGGGGTCTGTTTTATGAGAATAGATTTGTAGATCTTATATTGTTTATCTGAAAGACTCTGGGTAACTTCCAGAACATCCATTCGTGTCCTTGTCAACTCTACACAAAGCACAGGTTTGCAGTCAGATCACTTGCTCAGAGGAAAGAATCCTAAGTTTCTTGGACACGTATAGACTCGGACTTCCTTTTGTAATTTCAATTTTGGGGGCACTTTAATCAGATTGTGACAAACTGCCCTTTATTTGCCCAGTCAAATAAAGTGACAAGTTATTTGACTGAGCGATGGCTGATTTGGAAATTTTCTTGACTCGCCCAAGCCAAATCATTCTTGTTCTTCTGAGACATGAGAGCAAAAAGAAAAATAACCTATCCATTTGTCGTATGGTTATTAAGAGAGCTGAATCTTAAGTGACATCAGAAACCTGGCAGAAATAAATCAAATTTAGAAAACTGAAAAACAAGGTTATAAATAGACTGTGTTTATTTCATTTTTGTGTATCCTCGAGCACACAGCTGTGTGCTCTCCAGGGCTGGGATAGCAATCATTCCACCAGCTCCTCCTCTTTGGGAGTGTATACTATTGGACTAATACCTGACCTAGAAATATGTTACTGCTGGACTTAGCATTTGGTCACTTCTTACCCTCTTCAAAGGCACATTGTCCCCATGTTTTCCTGATTTGGTCAGAAAACAATAAAAACTTTTAGTTGCTGTTTCAGACATTCTAACCTTAATTTATTCCTTTTAAAAAAATGATGATTCTTGCACCTAATCTGTTAATTGTTCATGTGGTCTGATTCTACTTACTATACTGCATTAAAATAGCCCAGTTCTCAGTCAGAACCTTGCGAGTATAAAGAGATGGATTCAACCAGAGGCTAACAATCTGTTATGTTTGACAATGAACGAGAGACAACAGAAACTCCACTTCTGTCCTGAGGATGGTCTGGTAGCTGCAAATATGTTTGAGAAAGCACACATATGGAGAGAGATAAACACAGGGGGAGAAACACTGTAGAGAGGAATGAAGGATTGTAGATAGAATATGAATATCCCCTTTCTGTATAAGGCTAAATATATAAGGCAGTTAAGGCAACAAGTATTTAAGTACCTACTATGTGACATGCACTGTGCTAAGCACTAGTGTGCTCTTTTTTTCCATCACAGATTGCATTTTGTTTAGTCTTTAGGTATGGTGAATGTAACCATTTGGGTACCTCCCTTTGCCTGGTAGCCCCTTTAGTCCTTTTTTATGCCCTCATTATCAATACACCAGAGTAGTTCTTGGTAAGAGCTATTTACATCCTCAGGTAGATGCAGAGAATGGAAGGGTCAGAGACCAAGAAAGCTAAGACAAGATGGACAGTCTCATCCCTAGCTGAAAACAAAAAAGAATGCTGATAGTCGACTCAAATGTGAAATAACTATAGCCTGGTAGTGTTATCAGAGTGGAGAAGTTAGAGTTGAAACAATCACCTGCCTTCTACGGAAACGCATTTTCTTTTAGAACTCAGTCTTGTTAGGTCAGACCAAATGAAATGCTAATCTGACCTGGGGAACTCAGGAGGCCAAGAGAACTGAGGCTGTTATCTAGCTTGGCTCTTTGTTCTCATTTTAAGCTAGTCTGATGGAAGAGAGCCAGTATCCAATTATTCCTGATTCCCAGCAGCTTATATAATTTATTATGCTAAGAAATAGAGTCTCCTATCTTCTGGAAAGTACTTTCCTGTCCACCGGCTCCCAGGGTTACACAGAGCAGAAAATTGGGGTTCATGGAATATCAGCAGGATTACGAAGACTAAGCCTTATTTTTCTATGAATAAATATTAGTTATTTTTCTTTGTTATGATGTTTCCATACTGTCATTATGTGTTTTATTATTACTATATAATAACATCTTGAAGCCAGATATTTTTTCTTCTTCCCAAAGCTCATCCTGTTTGTAAAAGTCATACGGGTCATGAGGCTGATAGCCCTGTAAGGCTGTATTAGCTTTTGTGCTTCAAATCTGGCCTTATTTTAGTGGCTTTATAAAATGGTGGCATACTTTGGAGGTTTTCAGAAGGGTCTCCTGGAAGTTCATTAAGATTCTTCCTCTATTTGTGTATACACATAAGTGTGTTTTATATATGTGCTTGTACCATACAAACATAGATAAACAGAAATGTGTGTATATATACTTATATATTTGTGTGTATAGATATAGATATAGACATATATCCCCTTCTGTTTATCTCTTTTCTTATGTGGGCTTTCTTAGGCATGTTTACAACTACTAAACCATCCTTAAGACATAAGATGAGTTTCTATTATCTCTCATAGTCCTATATGTATATATACAGACATATATATATATATGTATATGTTCATTCATTAATCTATATATCCATTCATTCATTTATTTATTCTTGTGTGTATTGTAGGGAAGAAACTCTCAGAGCACATTTCAAGACTACTGGGCCATTCCTGTCTCAAAGCTTCATTCCTCTCTACAGTGTTTTTCCCCCTATGTTTATATCTCTCCTTATGTGAGCTTTCTCAAGCATATTTACAACTACCAGACCATCCTTAGGACACAAGCAGAGTTTCTGTAGTCTCTTGCTCATTGTCAAACATAACAGATTGTTAGCCTCTGGTTGAATCCATTTCTTTATACTTGCAAGGTTCTGACTGAGAACTGGGCTATTTTAATGCAGTTTAAGAAGAAGAATCAAACCACATGAACAATTAACGGATTAGATGCGAAAATAATTATTTTCTTAAAAATAATAAAGAAACAGCAACTAAAAAGGGTGATTTCTTCACAGTGTAGCATAACTTATATCAATATGCAGTCTAACTTTGTTAGCTCAGCATAGAAAAGGTCCTCTCCTTCCTTGCCCACCTTGAGTACTTGGTTTGAAATTATAAGTTGTTACCAGGTTTTTATCCTAGTTTTGGCCTTATTGTATGAAATAGACTATTTGATTTCCTGTAGGTGATTGCACATGTGGCTGATTAACACTAAAAAGAGAGGTTAATATTCTTTTTCTCCTCTGATTCTTTTTTAAATAAGAAAAATAACTTTTTATTGACAGCTAAGCATGCTAGCATTGATGATAAGAATGATAATAGCTGGCATTTATACATCCCTTAAAGGTTTGCAAAGAGCATTATGCAATTAAGGAGCAATAGGTCTTGAATATACATCTATAAGACTGATTTAAATAAACAAATATCCAAGTATAAGTGAATACTTTTTTTCACAAATAATTAGCTGTTTGCATTTCCATTTTTCAAAGTGGAGATTTTGAAAAGTTAATTTAAACAGACCAAGTTGGTGATCTCACACGATATCTTTTTTCTCATCATGTTGGCTTTTTTTTTCCTAACTGGGTATTTGCTTTAATTTTTGTTCAAACTCAGCATGTCCAAAATGGACTTCATCATCTTTCCCCTCAAGCCCACTTCTCTTCCAAACATTTTTCTTACCATTGAGAATACCACTATCTTTCTAGTAATTTTATTTTTTAAAATCTAGATACTCTATTTTTCCAAATACATTTAAAAACAATTTTTAACAATTCTTAATTCCAAATTCTCTTCTTTCCTCTTTTCCTTCCTCACTCCCGAAGGTGCCAAGCAATCATATTTGTCTACTTCTCACAGATCATGTCTCTCTAACTCACCCAGATTCCTGTGACTTGGAGGCAAAATATGTTCCCAGTGTGCCTACAACTGTTCAGTCAGCTTCTTTAGGCTGAGAGTTTCCCTGCTAGGCGTTGAGCTCAGCATTTTCCAAATGATTTTGGCCAAACCCCACAAACAGTGGGTTGAGCTGGGGCAAGATGGATAAACTGGAGGCGGGGCAGGGCATAACAATGGAACACTTTGGGGACTCAGATGTATTGATGGAACTCATAAATGTTGGTCTGGAGGATTAAAGATCTGGAATACACTCAGGATTAAGGGGGATCAGAGAAACTTTGGAGCAGTAGATAAAATTAATTCCATCTGTTTTTATACCCCCCTCCAAATGTACATATCAAGTGTTTTTGATCCTTGAGTATTTTGGTGGGGAATCTATGTGTTTACCTCATTTGTAAAATGAAGGACTTAACTATACAGGCTTTGAGGTCCCTTACAGCTCTAAATCTGTGGCTCTGTAATCCTATAACCAGGGTAGGTTGCCCTCAGAATAGATTGGATCGTACCTCACAGATTACCTTGTCCAACCTGAACAGGAATCACCTCTCCATTATATCCAAACAAATGCTTAAAGACCCATTAGGTACACTTGGTCTTCATTATCTTCTAAGCCCTCTTTTGTATAGTTTTAATGGTTTTAGAAGTTTTTCCTTATCTTAAAGCCTAAATCTGCCTTTCTAAAACTTCTACCCATTGCTTCTGGTGCTCAGAGCAAGGAAGTAGCATGGCATATATTAATAGAGGATCAGGATTGGTATCAAGAGGACCTGAGCTCTAATTGTGCCTTTGACACGTGTTAGCTGTGTAACCATTGTCAAGTCTCTTGACCTTTCAGTAGGCTAAGCACTCTACAGATGAGTTTCTAATCTTCAGAGGCAGAGGGACTTTCTATACCAGAAGACTCCTACACTGATGAAATCATAAAATGCTCCCCTTTACACCATCTCCAAATATACAAAGCACTGTTCTAAGGACTAGGGATTCAAAAGCAAATTCTACCCTTTAGGACCAAACAAAACAATTCTTCCATATGGCAGAATCTCAAGTACTTAAATACAGCTATCATTAAGCCTTCTCTTCTTAAAGATAAACATTACCATTTCCTTCAAATCATCTTCAAATGATGTGATCTTGAGGTACTTCTTCCTAAAAAACATGGTACCCAGAACTAAATTCAGTACTTCAGATACAGCCTAACGAGCACATACTACAGTGAGACTATCATCACTTTCATAGTCCTAGAAATTGTGTATCTCCTAATGTAGTATAAGATTGCATTAGCTTTTTGGCTGCCTTGTCATACTGTTCTATTGAATCATACTGAGCTTGAAGGACACTAAAGTCCATGAATTCTTTTCAGACCCAATTGCCCTCTCCTATCATGTATTTGTGAAGCTGATCTTTTGAACCTAAGTTTAAGACTCTGAGCCAAATCCAATAAAACAAAACTTAATCAGGATGAGTATAAAGTTCTAGCCTGCCAAGATCTTTCTTTGGATCCTGGCTCTGCCATCCAACTTTGTGTTATCTTCAAATTTGATAAGCATACCATCTATACTTTTATTCAATTCAGTGATAAAAATGTTAAACAACACAAGGGCAAGCACAGATCCCTAGAGAACTCCATTGGAGACCTTATTCCAAAATGGCAATCTATAATCAATGAAAAAAATTTGAGTCCACCTAATTAAACCAGTTAGAAATCCTCTTCTTCTTGTAGGATTTGGTGGGCATAAATATATTGCTTAGATTGTCCATCTCATCTTTTACTCTCACTATAGTGCTGAATCCACTAAATTTAAGAACATGGTAGAAAAAAATCAATAATATTTCAACTATTTCCACAAATGCATTTATACTCCAAAGCAATCTTCCCTTGGCTATTTCTCTCTCCTTGATAAGATTTAAGTATTCACTTAACTGAGTTGTTTCTGGGCTCTAAGAACATCCTCATTGTGGCAGCTGGCCTGAATTGGTTAAATGTCTCTAGAAAATAGTGACAGCCAGAATATTAAATATCTTCTGTGCATTAACATTTTTCAAAGTGGAGATTTTGAAAAGCTAATTTAAACATACCAAATCGGTGACCTCACCCAATATCTCTTTTTCTCATTATGTTGTTTTTTTTCTAACTGGATATTTGCTTTAACTTTTGTTCAAACTCAGCATGTCCAAAATGGACTTCATCGTTCCCTTCAAGCCCATTTCTCTTCCAAACATTTTTCTTACTATTGAGAATACCACTATCTTTCTAGTAACTTTCTTTTTTTAAAATTTAGATACTCTATTTTTCCAAATACATTTAAAAACAATTTTAACACTTTTTTAGTTCCAAATTCTCTCCTTCTCTCTTTTCCTTCCTCACTCCCTAAGATGCCAAGCAGTTTGATGTAGGTTACACATGTACAGTCATGTAAAACATAATATTAGTCATTGTGAAAGGAAACACAGACCAGAAAACCATGAAAAAAGTGAAGTAAAAAACTATATACTTTGATTTGCATTCAGACTCCATCAGTTCTTTCTCTGGAAGTGGATAGCATTTTTCATCATAAGTCCTTCAGAATTTTCTTGGATCATTGTATTGATCAGAAGAGCTAAGTCATTCACAGCTGATCATCATACAACATTGCTGTTACTGTGTACAATGTTCTTTTGATTCTACCCACTTCACATCAGTTCATGTAAGTCTTTCAAGTTTTTTTCTGAAAGCATTCTGCTCGTCATTTCTTATAGCACAATAGTATTCTATCACAAAATCATATACCACAATTTGTTCAGCTGTTGCCCAATTGGTGGACATCCTTTCCATTTCAAATTTTTTGCCACTACCAAAACAGCTGTTATAAATATTTTTGTACATGTAGGTCCTTTTCCTTTTTTCATCTCTTTGGAACATAGACCTAGGAGTAGTATTTCTAGGGCAAAGGATATGTACACTTTTTTATCCCTTTGGGCATAGTTCCAAATTGTTCTCCAGAATGGTTGAATCAGTTCACAATGCCACCAAGAGTATTTTAGTGTCCCAGTTTTCCCACATCCCTTTGAACATTTGTCATTTTCCTTTTCTGTCATATTGGACAATCTTGTAGGTATAAGGTGGTACATCACAGTTGTTTTCATTTCAATTTCTCTAATTAATAGTGATTTAGAGGATTTTTTCATATGTCTGTAGATAGTTTTGATTTCTTCATCTGAAAATTGCCTGTTCATATCCTTTGACCATTTATCAGTTAGGGAATTACTTCTCTTTTTACAAATTTGTCTCATTTCTCTACATATTTGAGAAATGAGGCCTTTGTGAGAGAAACTTGCTATAAATCCCACCCCCCCCCCCAGTTTTCTGCTTTCTTTCTAATGTTGGCTGCATTGGTTTTATTTGTGCAAAACCAATTTTTTTTTATTTAAGGTAATCAAAATTTTCCATTTTGCATTCTGCAATGCTCTTTATCTCTTGCTTGGTCGTGAATTCTTCCCTTATCCATAGATGTGACAAGTAAATTATTCCATGCTTCCCTAATTTGCTTATGGTATCACTTTTTCAAAACTAAATTATATATCCATTTTGACCTTATCTTATGGTGTGAGATATTTGTCTATATCCAATTTCTGCCAAATTGCTTTCCAGTTTTCCCAGAAGCTTTTGTCAAATAATGAGTCCTTGTCCCAAAAGTTGGGATCTTTGCATTATCAAGTACTAGATTACTAGATTCATTTACTGCTGTGTATTATGTATTTATTCTATTCCAATGAGCCACAACTCTATTTCTTAGCCAGTACCATATTGTTTTGATGATTAACACATCAGTTCATGGTCTAGAATTGCTAGGTCACCTTCCTTCACATTTTAAAATCTTAATTCCCTTGATATTCTTGACCTTTCATTTTTCCAGATGAATTTTATTATTTTTGTACCTTTATAAAATAATTTTGGTAGTTTGGTATGGTGCTGAGTAGGTCAATTAATTTAGGTACAATTGTCATTTTTTTATTATATTGGCTTGGCCTGCCCATGATCAATTAATATTTTTCCATCTGTTCGGATCAGACTCTCAAGCATTTTATACTGTGTATCCAAGTTCTCCTTTAATTACTTGCTGCTGGACTTTGTTGGTAATATGTAGAAATGCTGACAATTTTCTTGGGTTTATTTTATATCCTGCAACTTTGCTAAATTTGTTTATTATTTCAACTAGATTTTAGTTGATTCTCTAGAATTCTTCATGTATACCATCATATCATCTGCAAAAAGTGACATTTTTGTTTCTTCATTATCTATTCTAATTACTTCCATTTCTTCTTCTTTTATTGCTACAACTAGCATTTCTAGTACAATATTAAATAATAGTTATGATAATGAGCATCCTTGCTTCACCCCTGATCTGGGTGGGAAGGCTTCTAACTTATTGCTATTACAGATAATGCTTGCTGATGGTTTTAGATAAATACTACTTATTACGTTAAGGAAACCTCCACCTATTTCTATGCTTTCTGGTGTTTTTTAAATAGGAATGTGTTGTATTTTGTCAACAGCTTTTTCTACAACTGTTGAGATAATTATATGACTTTTGTTGGTTTTGTCATTTATATGGTGAGTTATGCTCATAGTTTTCTTAATACTGAACCATCCCTGCATTCCTGGTATAAATCCCACCTGATAATAGTGTATGAACTTTGTAATATATTGCTATAATCTCCTTGCTAATATTTTATTTAAAATTTTGCATCAATATTCACTGGGGAAATTGATCTACAGTTTTCTTTCTCTGGTTTTGCTCTCCTGGTTTAGGTATAGGCACCATATTTGTGTCATAAAATGAATTTGGTAGAATCCCTTAGCCTATTTTTCTAAGTAGTTTATATAATATTGGGATTAATTGTTCTTTAAACATTTGGTAGAATTCACTTGTGAATCCATCTGGTCCTGGGGATTTTTTCTTAGGGAGCTCATTGATGGCTTGTTCAATTTCTTTTTCTAAGGTGGTACTATTTAAGTATTCTGTTTCCTCTTCTGTTAATCTGAGCAATTTATATTTTTGTAAATATTCAGCCATTTCAGTTAGATTGTAAAATTTACAGGTGTATGATTAGGCAAAATAATTCCTAACAATTGCTTTAATTTTATCTTCATTGATGGTACATTTACCCTTTTCATTTTTAATGCTGGTAATTTGGTTTTATTCTTTTTATAATCAAATTGACCAATGGTTTATCTGTTTTATTGATTTTTCATAAGAACTATCTGCTACGTTTATTTATCAGTTCAATGGGTTTTTTTGCATTGAATTTTATTAATCTCACCTTTGATTTTCAGGATTTTCAACTAGATATTTAATTGGGGGGGGGTTAATTTGTTCTTCTAGTTTTTTAGTTGCATGCTCAATGCATTGATCTGCTCCTTTTCTATTTTATTAATGTAAGCATTTAGAGATATAAATTTTCATTTAACTACTACTCTGGCTGCGTGCCATAAATTTTAGAATGTTGTCTCATTGTTTTCATTTTCTTTAATGAAATTATTGATTGTTTTATTCGTTCTTTGACCTACTCATCCTTTAGGATTAGATTATTTTTTCCAATTAATTTTAATCTATCTTCCCTTGCCCTTTATTACATGTCAATTTTATTACAATATGATCTGAAAGGGATGCATTTAATATTTTTGCTTTTCTGAATGTGGTTATGAGGTTTTTAATACCCTAATATATGGTCAGTTTTGTGTAGGTGCCATGTACTTCTGAGGAAAAGGTATATTCTTTTCTATTCCCATTCAGTTTTCTCCAGAGGTCTATCATATTGAACTTTTTAAAAATCCTCTTTAGTCACTCACTTTCAATTCTTTGGCATTATCCTTAACTTCTTACTTTCCCTTAGCTCACATAACTAATTATTTGCCCAAATTTGTCATTTCTACCTCCACAGTGTCTTTTGTATGTGTCCCCTTCCCTTTATTCATACTGATACCACACTAATCCAGGTCCTCATCAGCTCTCATCTAGACAATTCTAGCGCCCTTCTAATTGGTCTCCTGCCTCAAATCTCTCCCTTTCCCAATCCATAGTACACATTATTGCCACAGTGATTTTCTGAAAGTATAGATCTGAACATGTTACTCCCCTGCCAATAAACTCCAATGTCTCCCTATTGCCTCTTGGATCAAATATAAACTCCTTTGCTTGGCTTTTAAAGTCCTTCACAATGTGGACCCAAACTATCTTTCCAATCTTACTATATACATTACTTCTTTTCTCACACTCTGTGATCCTACCAAATTAGACTTCTTTCTGTTCTTCACACACATATCTACCATCTTCATGATTTTGCACTGGCTGGCTGTCCTGCCTGGAATTTACTCTCTCCTTATCTCTTAGAATCCTTTGTTTTCTTCAAAACTCTTCCAGAGATACCTTCCACACAAAGCCTTTCCTGATCCTCCTTTCTGAAAGAACCCTCTTCCCAAAACCCCCAAGAAATGTACCTTGAATTTATCTTTTTATAATTTATGTGTAATCATTTATGCACATATCTCACTTGCTAGGATATGATTAAGTACAGGAATTATTAAATTTTTGCTTTTGTATCTCTAGTGCCTAGTACATAGCAGTGTCTTAATAAATGCTTCATCATTGATTCCCCTGCACACAAACAGTTGTTTCTGAAATGACCACTCTGCCTGTAAGCAGTTGTTTTTTTTTTCTTTACGTGAAGATAAAGTCATTTTCGTGTGTTATGATATCATTCAAGGCTATTTCCACCACTCTTTTTAAAGAAAGTATTAATGATGTACAAGTGTAAGACATCTGAGTGATTATAAGCCTTTCACCTTTTTTTTCATTTCTTGATCCCAAACTGTATTTTCCAACATTGATTTTGTTTTTCTCACCTGTGCCTGCTTTTGCACGAAAGTGCCAAGTATCAAGGTACATATTAACTTCATTTGGAGGGGCTTGTCAAGTTCTTCATATAAATTTTCTACTTCTTCATTCTCTGCAGCAGATGTTGGCACATAAGCTGTAATTATCTTCAGCGGCTTTGTTTGCTTACAGCCACTGCAAGCACTACAAGGCGGTATGACCGAGAGTATTCCATGAAATTATATTTCTGGTTTCCTTTGGGGCACACAATGAAAACAACTCCTGTATTTACCTCTTGACAGAACCTGTAAGCCCTTCTTTCATTCAGCAGCATCTTTTGTGCTCATTTCACTTATGGCGAGGGTGACAAATGTGGATATGGCTGAGCTCCTCCAGTCATGGGTCAACTCTTTGGTCTCTGAACCAAGATTTCCCATTTGCTACCAACAGTTAAATTCACGTGTATAAACCAACTGAGAGTTGAGGGATTCCTACAACTTTCTATTTCTAGTCTTGTATATTTGAAGGAACCTTGGATTTAGAAGTCTACAATCCCTGAGTTCAGATGGTGTATACACACACACACACACACACACACACACATATCTACACACACACAAATATATACATACATACGCACCTATATATAGATACACACATATGTACGTTAGTGTGCATGTATATGATTTGAGGAAAATAACTTTGCCTCTTTGAGACTTTTTTACAATCCTCTAAAGTGAAGAGATTTGTACAATATGTGTATGTATACATACATATATGAACATGTATATTTTTGTTGTTGTAGTTCAGCTGTTTTTCAGTCGTGTCCAATTCTTCATTACCACATTTGGAGTTTTCCTGGCAAAGATACTGTCATTGTTATTTGTCATTTCCTTCTCCAGCTCATTTTACAGATGAGATAACCAAGGCAAACAGGATTAAGTGATTTGCCCAGGGTAACACAGCTAGTAAGTGTGTAAAGCCAGATTTGGCCTCAGGAAAGTGAGTCTTCCTGACTCTATCCACTGTACCACCTAGCTTCCCAGTGTATTTATACGTATATATGCATTTCTACATTAATATATATGTATATATACATACTTACATACATACATGTGTTTACATATTCACATACTCTCTAAATCCTATCATCTAATTCCTATGAATCCTATTCTACCACCCCCACAGTGGAAGTGGCCATATGGGAACAAAGGCTTCTGTTCTGTAGGTGTTTTTTGTATGTTTCGTGTGTTGGTATGGTTCAGAAACAATTATTACCTGCTAGTCAAACCTCCAGGATGAATTTATCTGTACTTAGTTGTGTTCTCGAACAGCAAACAGATTTTCTCTTTTTGGAACCATACTTTCCAGCCTGCTAGAGCATACACATCACTTACAGGGTCTCTCCTGACTTCAGTCCAAACTCTACTCAGCTGTCAGATTAATCTTCCTAAAGCACCGATCTGACCATTTTGCCCCCATATTCAGTAAATTCCAGGGGCTCCTATCACCTCCAGGATCAAATAGAAAATTCTCTGTTTGGTATTCAAAACCCTTCATGACCTGGTGTCTTCTCACCTTTCCAGTCTTCTTTTACACCTTACCTTCCTCCCACCAACCTGCTCCCCACCTCGTCATGTACTCCACAGTCCAATGACACTGGCGTCCTTGCTGTTTTTCACACAAGACACTCCATCTCCAGACCCCAGGCATTTTCACTGTATTTTTCACATACCTAAAATATTCTCTCTTCTCATCTCCATTGCCTGGCTCCCTGCAAGTCCCAGCTAAAATCCCACCTTCAAACAGCAGGCTTTCCTGATCCCCTATAATACCACTACCTGCCCTCTATTGATTCCCTCTGATTTATTCTGCCTCTCCTACGTACTTGTGTTCACATTTTCTCCGTGATTTAGCTACGAGTTCCTTGAAAGCAGGATCTGTCTTTTATCTTTCTTTGTATCCTCAGAAGTTAACAGAGTATCTGGTATGTATCAGGCTTAATAGTTGTTTAATACATAATTGTTTAGACTTATAATTATTTAATGACTAACTGATTCCCTGACGTAATCTTCTAGTTCCTGGGCCCTTTCTACTCCACCCTGAGGTATCAGAGTAGGACTTTATGAAGGAGGTATTTTTGACATATTTTATATTTTAAGGGGACAGGAAATGACTAGTATTGAAATTTTCTTACAGACAACCTAATCATATCATATGGAATGCCAGGATTCAATGGATCAAAATGTGGGAAGCGTTTTCTTAAATGAAGTGAAATTTGAATTTGGTTGTCCCTTAGCAACCAGCAGTAGAACAGCCTATTACTGATTCATTTTGGAGTTATAAGAATCTCAGCTTATTTATTTATTCAAATTAAGCACCTATTATGTATAATATGCTGTTCTAGGTGAGAGAAGAAATAATAAAGATAAATAAGATATGTTCCTTTGCCATTTTTAAAACATTTAAATGAAAGACTAACAGGATTTTGAAACAGATAAGAAGTAGCTTCACCAGCAGAAAAAAATGTACATATTTTAAGTAAATAGGGAAAATCATTGACTTCCTTTAGAAAATTATTTTATTCTATTACAGCCTAAAAATTATTGGGGCAACTAAGAGGACCTGGGCTTTGAAGAATCAATTATTTTACTTACTACTTGTATTAACTTGACTAGTTAGGCCTCAGTTTCCTTATCTGTTAAAAAAAGGTTAAAATAAAGTACTAATGTCCCCTCCAGCTCTTGATCTTTGGATTTTGTGGATTGTTGCCTTTTTCCAGAATTACTCACAACTCTTTTGACCAATTCCTATATGATTCCTAGATTGGGTGTACAGTCATGTCCATACTGACCACGTCCCCTTAACTCTACCTAATCCTGAGTTACTCTAAACATTGTAACACAAGGGTTTTTTTTTGAATGAAAAGGAAGAATTGAGATCAGAAATATCTACAATGAATCATAAGAAATGTGACTTTTAAAAAAGGAATAGGTGTCTAAATTGCCACGACGACCATCATTATGATAGAAAAACTCAAGAAGCACAGATTCTGTTCTCCAACTTGCCCTTTAAAAATGCTGAAATCAAGTTCTGAGAGGGTTGTAGAACTGAGTTCCCTCAGTAAGTAGACATGGCTTCTTGGCTGCTACCAGTAAGGCAAGGAAGCAGTGTACCGAAATACTGTAAGATTTTTGAATGCAAAATTTATTTGTTATTTTTTCCTGAAGCTTTGTTTTAAAAGAGAGCAACTGGTAACAAAATATTAATAATTATAATGAGAGCGTACAGCTTTGCAATCTATAAGAACTGTGATCAGTGCAGAGACTATCCATGATTCCAGAGGTACCATGATGAAAATGCTCTCCACTTCCTGATAGACAGGTGATGGATTTAGACATACATTTGAATACATACATGAGACATACATTTGAATAGAACCAATGAGAAAATTTGTCTTACTTAACCTGTGCATATCCTTTTCCCCTCAGTGGGTGAAGATGGAAAAAAAAGAAAATAGATTTCTGTTCATTAAAAAAATACTTTAAAAAAGAAATGTTGAGAGAGCTACAGGTATGGAATGCTTCATGCCCTTTCAGATGACATCAGTGTATAGTTTTGCTTAATCATTCTATCTTATTACAAGAGAGCTATCAGAGGGTGGGAATAATCTAAAATATGTGTAATGTAAAAACAGAACACTTCAATGAAACTTAAAAAAAGGAAAATCTAAAAAGATTTAAGCAAAATTTCAAGGTGAAAGAAAAATATTATTAAAATAGAATGATTTCTTGCCCAAGGAAAGTGATAGAGAGAAGAGAAAAATCAGAGAGAGGGTGGAGGGGTTGGGGGAGAGGCTCAGGATACAAACTTGTAAGACTTAAAATTGTAAGAGACCTTACACATTTGTCATTCGTCAGATTAGGAAACTGAGGACCAGAGCAGTTAAAGCAGCAGGTTGATGGTAGAGCTGAGACTAGAATTCAGGTCTTTTGACCCATAATCATAGCTTACATTTATACAGCATTTTCAGGTGTCCAAAATGATCTCCTTACAACATTCTGATGAGATAGGTACCCTTACTTCATTTTTAAGAAGAAGAAACAGTCTCAACAGTTAAGTAACTTGCCAGTGGTTATACAGTGAGAAACTGGGACTTGAACCCAGGTCTCATAACTCCTGGGCAGCTAGGTGGCTCAGTGTATAGGTTGCTGAGCTATGAGTCAGGAAGACTCACCTTTCTGAGTTCTAATGTGGCCTCAGATGCTTACTAGCTGGTCAAGTCACTTAACCCCTTTTGCCTCAGTTTCCATATCTATAAAATGACCTGGAGAAGGAAATGGCAAACTGCTCCAGTATCTCTGCCAAGAAAACCTTAAATAGTGTCACGAAGAGTCCAAAATGACTGGACAGCAACAACTCCCAACTCCAAGTGCATCACTATGTCTCTTGCCGTGTGAGGTCTCACCCATAATCCCACGTTCTTTGTGCTGCACTGTTACTTTGTGGAAGGCACTGAAAGAATAGTTTAGTAATCTTAGTAACCAGCACAGCCAACCCTTATTTGGTTTATGCTTGAGGACCTAGAATTTTATATTCAAGATCTGCACGTTTCCAAAATTTCTTTTTTGGCTATAGCTGAGAAGTAAGAGGTAGCAACTTAAAAATATTTCTGCAAAGAAAGAGTAAATAGTAAGTTCTGTATAAATGCTAGCTACTATCATCATTGTTATTATCACAATTGTTAGAGGTAAACAGAAGATGGTACATTTCCTTTAGATTAGTGCTTTGAGTCCCTCCCTTTCCGATAAACTCACACACCTTCTGAAGAGTCATGTCCTCCCCTTTGATTCAGCTTTTTACTCAAGAAATACCTCCTCTTCCCTTAAAGAACTGTTGCAGCTATTCAGTCATTTTAGTTGTGTCTGACTCTTTGTGACCCCATTTGGGGTGTTCTTGGCAAAAATACTGGAGTACTTTGCCATTTCCTTCTCCAGCTCATTTTACAGATGAGGGAACTGAGGCAAACAGGGTTAAGTGACACTAGACCAGAGTCACCCAGCTAGTAAGCGTCTAAGGCTGTATTTGAACTCAAGTCTTCCTGACTCCAGCCTGGTACTCTATCCATTGTACCACCTAGCCCCTTAAAGAATTAGACCCAGGGAAAAGGGAAAGCTTAAGGTAAAAGTTTTATAGAAAACACTGAAAGTACAAAAAAGTATATGGGAAACAAAGGCCTGAAAAAAAGAAAGGAAAGACAGACTTGGGAGAGCTGGCAGCCTGCTGCTAGTCCATCCCAGGATTTCCATTTATTAGTCTCAAACCAAATATTTCAAGGTTTAATGTTGAGGGAAGAGTAATAAGCAATAATAAATGTGCGATCATGGCAAGCATCCAAGTGTTGATTTCCCATAAAGCCTGACCCTGGCCAATTTTTGCCATTATCCCTTTTTTGCCATTATCCCCAGAATCATTATCCATATGTACAGAACTGTCAGAAATCTAAGATGGAAATTCCTTTATTTTTAAAGTTTCTTAGATTTAAAATGTGGAAGTGGGATCAGTGGAGTTGGAAATTCCTTTGGCTCTGTATTTTTCTTTATTGGCCCTGGAACAGCCAGTCAAATCTGAAAACCCTTCTGCCCTCACGGCGCTCTCCGTACCCCCTGAGAGCCATGCCCTGTTTGAAAGGAGCTGAAAGAAGGAAGATTGTTGTTTCACTTGGGATAAGAATATTCTTCACGGAGACGCAAGAGCTCAGTGAAAGCAACACAATCCATATGCTTAAGCTGACTGCTAATGCTCAGCATATGGTCCAGTGAACTTTTCAAGTAAAAATGTGCTTCTAATTCTCAAAAAAAAAAAACAGCACCATTAAACCTTATAAGAGCAAGGTTGCTCTTGTAATCTATTGCTTAGACACAGCCTTCTGTGTTTTATAGATTCTTTGGTTCACAGAGATCAGGGGCCTGCAATATAATATATAATATAAAGAACGGCAGGTATGGGTGTGGTTGCTAGGAATCCAGCCCCACAGGCATTCAGATGAAGGGGGCTGGACTACATTTCCCAAAACAGACCCTGGAAGGTTGTATAGACTCCAAACCACTATGAACCCCAGTGTATTATTGTCTGTGTGACCTCTGTTTCTTCCTGTTTGATTGTTAGTCTGTGCTGGGGAATAGGTTGGTCATGGTGTCCAGGGAATATTTCATACCCAGAACTCGAGCACTCCAACTAAACCTGGGGGAGAATAATGAGGAGAAAGTGGTCACAAGTAGAGATAAGAATCACAATCGCCCTCTCAGGCTGTCCTGAGAAGTCTTTGTTGTGTAGTAAGTTGGTCTGGGGATGGTTAAAATTTTAAGAAAAGCAAAATTCCCTGTAAATTCTAAAGGAAGGCCTCCTGACACCCTGCTGACTAGGGGAGCAGTCTGCCCTAAGAAATGTCATCCACACATCAACTTTTGGATGTGAATGTTCTAAGGCCCTGAAAACTTGCACCATTCAGTAGGGGAGCAATTACCGGAGAGACATGGTTTCATTTATTTCTTCCATCTCAGATCTAACTGAGTAATGGCAGTTTGCCCTCACTGTCACCCCAAGAGCTCAACCGCCTCCGTTCTATAGCCCCTGAGACCTTATTTTTCAAATACCTCCCCTCCCACCCTGCGTTTTACAGCCTTCTCTAAAACCTTGCCAGCTCTGCTGGGTTTCCCCATTGGCTAAATAGTGGAGAAAGCTATTCCTAGTAGCCACTGGGTTGCCCCTGACCCCCCTCACTGTGCCAAGGCCTAGCAGACTTCTTTGATCCCTGCCCTTTGCTACAGCACAACTGTGGTTGTGCTTCCATAGAAATGAGCTTAGACCCACGACCTGCCATAGATCTGACTTCTAAGGCTGTCACCATGGCAACCAACACTACTCACATCCTACTGTGAAAAGAAAATGGCTGTTCCTCTAAGGACTTCACCAAATCTCCATTGCCCAGGCTCTCTGTCCAGATCTCTCCTTACTGAACCACCCCCCCGCCCCCGCCGCAAGTTGCCTTCACTAAACCTAGATTCACAGTTGGAATTTTGCTTTTTTTTTTACAACATTTTGGTTTTAAACTACTTAAGGGAAAGAGGAGGAAAGGTAAAAAGGGATCAAATTTGACTTAATAAAACATTTCTCTGCCATAAATCTATGTTCCCATAAGATCAGTATGGAAATGCTGTAGTTGGGGATAGAATGGATGGAGGGATCTATGAGAGCAGAGCAGATCTGCCTTTATTCAAGGAGTGCTATAGTATCTTCATACTCAGATGGATCCATCATCTCTAGGAAGTGGATGCTCCTTTCACCCTTCTGGTGATGCAGAAAGCTACCCATCCTTCCATGCTTGCTTGCCCATCTTGTGAAATGCTTGTCCCTAATCCTTCCCTAGATTTGTTGGGGATAGGAGAAGGAGATCAGCATGGCCTAGTGAGAGGCACACTGACTCTGATTCAGCTCCTTGGGCAAATTACTTAATTTCCCAGTCTCTACTTCTTCTTGTGTAAAATGAATAGGTTGGGACAGATGGCCTCTAAAGTCTTTTACAGCTCTAGGTTTTTGATGCTATCATCCTTAAAAGATGCATTCAATGTATTGAGCACCATCCTTGCTTTCTTCTAATACCCAAAAAATACTATTAGAGCAGGAGGTCTGTTCAAGGGTTATTTTACCTGCTCACCACAATAAAATAACAGCTCACCTTGTTTTTGAGTATATGTTGTGGTAGTGATATCCTTTATATCCTATATATTATAAATATACTTATGTGTATATATATATATCCTATATTCTAGTCCTTCATATTTCCTTGTTTTTTGTATGCAGCCCGCTCACTCCTATCGCAAGCCTCTCCATTGACCTTTGTGTAATATTCATTGTAAGTCGCTCAGAGACTATTATATTCATGTCATATAGCCCTATAACAACACTGATTGAATACTGATTTTTAATGGGCCTTTGTTTCTTGGAGAATTTAGATTCATTAGAAGAGCTTTGTAATTTCTGGAAAGTAATCCAGCTTTTTCCCTTTCCTGTTAAGTTCTGAGTCTGGGTCTGATAGACAAAGTCTGTATCCTTGTCCATCCAACTGGCCATGATACATTCCTCACCCATGTGGTTTTTCCTGGATGCATGGATGGATGGATGAATGGATGGATGGATGGATGGATGGAGAGGTCAAACTCTTTTGAGTAGTTACTGAAGCAAGCTTTGCAGTGTTCCCGATACTTGATGCAACCAAAATAATATCATCCAGAAACAGGAGTATCTTCAGAATAGTATTATTCTTAGGTAATCCCTCTTCAAAAAGCAGCACTACCCAGAGAAGATACATGTATGGAATGACATAAATGTGGTAGAATTATGAGTTTAATTCATAAGGTATCTAAAGGAGGGAAACATAAAAAATGTAGAAAAAAATTTTGTACCTTATTAACACTTCAGAATAGGTAGCTAGGTGGCCCAGCAGATAGTGCGCTAGCCCTAGAGTCAGGAGGGCTTGAGTTCAAATCCAGCCTCAAACACTTCCTAGCTGTGTGACCCTTCTCTGGGTAGTGTTGCTTTTTTCCATCTTTGTTCTCCTTAATGACATCTCTATTTTCTGTATAAACACCTCTAGGATTGTGAAACTTGTGTCCAAATGTGATGGTTCTACTGTCCCTGATGGTGAAAAAAGTTTGTTGTAAAAATCTTGGCAGATTTTTTTTTTCCTTCTGTTTGTTGTACTTTCATTTTCCTCCTTAAATGCCCTCAGGATGACTTTACTTAGATTCCTCACTAAGTTTTCTTAGATCTGATTTTACCATCCACTGCTTCTCTGCTTAATGTGAAAAGACCACTCATATTCTCCTACCATACTTCTTCAAAAGATTTTACAAAAGAAGTCCTATATTAAGCCAGTGTTGTCCTTGTCTGCCTATTTTGTCTGCCTGTTTCTCTCATTGACAAGTAAGTCACGTTGACTGGATAAGGGATGTGTTTAGAATCTGTTGGTCTTCTTGTTTTGATAATTGATTTATAACAGTTAAATTAATGGATGAAATTATTATGGTTTGTATCTCTCGATGTAATTTCTTCCCTCCATATCCAAATTTTCACCATCAATTATTTGTTTATTTAGGTCAGGATGAAGTTGTCTTAATTACACTCCATGTTTTTCTTATGTGTATTCTTTCTTTTAGCTTTGTAGGAAATTTGAACTTTCTTCCAACAAGTTCGTTATCCAACTGTACACAGATACTTAATTCAAGAATGACTCCCACATCTGTAGGAAGTTGTTACCCATCTGTTAAAATATAATCAGTTTGATTTTTTGGTGATGTTACTTGTCCACTGTTCTGTAGTTCTTTTCTCAAGAGCAGTGATGGTTTACGGGTGTGCGCCTTATGTGTAGTCTAGGAGTCTTTGATTTCTCTTCTTCCTTTTCTTCATTAGTGCTTTCCAATCTATTTCTTGACATCCATCCCACCTTAGCATTGAAGTTGCCAAGTTTCAAAGTATATGAAGACTTAATTTGGAGGTTCTCACCTAGTTCTTCATAGAATCTCTCTACCTTCACTCTCTGTAACAGATGTTGATGCATAAGGTACAATGATTTTTATGCCTTTCTGCAAATATTTGTTGTACATACTGCAAAAAGATGACTAAATGTCCCATGAAATGATGCTTCTTACTGCCTTTACACACACAATAAAACTAACTCTGTCCATTCCTCTGTTTGCCTCTCCAGGGAAAACTTGTGAACCACTTTCCTATACTTGGAATGTCTTCTTTCTTCTGGTTTCATTTATATGTTCAATGTTAGGGGTTATATGATTCATTTCCCCCAGTAGTATGGCTAGGTAGCTGATCATTAGACAAGGATTCCACATTAGGGTGCCAATACCTAAATTAAAGTTTAAAAATGGGCTTAACAATTCAACCTTTACCCCCTTTCTACTGTGCTGATGCTAATAAAAGTGGAATGGGTCTACACAGGAGGAAAGGCCATTTTGTCTTGTGTATGAATTTTTGTTTTATAAAAAATAAGAGGTAGAAATTCAATTTACCAGATATTTGCTGAGCCCCTCCTATTTGTAAGTCCTCTTGCTAGTTGCTGAAGAAAGTTTAAAGAAAAATAATTAAACACAGGCCCTGCCTTCAACTTAACCATCTCATGTGTCACAGAGAAAAGGATGTTTGGGGATTTTTAAAATTATTATTCGAAGGCATCTGACAAGAAACAGAACTCTTACTAGACTCTACAGGCTTTTATGGGGGTGTCTAGCTCAGAGGGGTTGGCAAGGCAGTGATGTTTGATTATTTTATCTTGCTATATGCATCTTAGTCTATTTTGTTAGAAGGCCAAGAGAACATTTATTTGACATTTCTTGTTTTAGGACTGGTTTTAAGGAATTTTTAAGAACATGGTGGATTGTCCTCTGAGGGTTCTTCCTAAGCTTAAAAAATCACATAAAGAATATTTTCTCCATAATTCTGGAGTAGCTGATCTCCTGCTGTATCTACTTAACTGATCTGGACACGTCTCATCATAGCAGGCTTGAGGGATCATTTCAGGATTGTGGCTTGGAAGAATTTGTGAAGCTGCTGTTACCATAAATCCCCAAAGTGCTTCAGTTTGATAGAGCCCCATGAGCCATTTTAAGAGGTCAAAAGCAGTCAAGGCAGAGGGCATCCAACTTCTTATCAAAGCTTTCACAGTCTGGCAAAGGGTCAGGGTTCCTTAAAACCAGAGCTTGGACTTTGTGGTTACAAAATGATAGGCATATTATCTTAATAATAACAATAAGACCCAGGCCCTCTCCTTTTATTTTTTTTCATATTTACTCTAGTACCATAACACCAAAACAAGACTCTTTTCTCAGAAATATCAATACATGCTCAGAAGTTTAATGCGGATCCCCTTTTTCCAGTTTCTCTACAGGTGGATATTGTTCCCAGCCAAGGAGAAATCAGTGTTGGAGAATCCAAATTCTTCTTATGTCAAGGTAAGTAGTCTGTGTGCCCCTGGGATGGAGGTGGAACCAAAGTTGCTCTAGAGACATTTATATCAATTAGCCAGAACAGGGGACAGTAGCACATGGATATGCTTGGACCGCATCACTCCAGATGTCATAATGCTTGGGGAAGCTAAACAGTTAGAAACTCTTCCTAAATTCTCCAGTATCCTCCCTTCTACCTCCCTCAAACCATACCAAAATGTGTGTGAACCTCTACTATCTAGAGGTAATCTTAGGGAAACAATTTACTGTAGTATGAATCAGTTCCTCTTCAAGGACGAAGGATAAACGAGTCTGAATCAGGGCTTCTCCCTCCCCAGACTTTTATCTTTTCCATGTACATTCTAAGTGCTTAGAAATTAAAATTTTAATTTCAACAAACATATATTAAGTACTTTTAGTGTACATATCATTGCTCCCTGCCTTTTCACTGACTCTCTTAATAAGGACAGCAAAAATAATGCCAAGATACTTGTATTTAGATTTGTTTCTGAGTTTTGCCAAAATTTTTAATATCCAAGAGACTCCAAAAATTCATTTAAAGATGTCTGAGTTCCAGGGTCTCTCCAGCCAAGGTGATGTCAGTTCATTCCCATTCTCTTCTATGTCTATATTATTTCCCCCATTAGAATATAAATTCTTTTTTAATAAATGTATTTATTTTTAGTTTTCAACATTCACTTCCATAAGATTTTGAGTTCCAAATTGTCTCCCCATCTCTCCCCTCCCCCACCCAAAGATGGGGTACAATTTGATATAGACCGTATATATACATTAATATTAAACCTATTTTCACATTAGTCATATTGAAAAGAAGAATTAGAACCAATGAGATAAACCATGAGAAAGGAGAGAGAGAGAGAGAGAGAGAGAGAGAGAGAGAGAGAGAGAGAGCAAATAATATGCTTTGATCTACATTCAGACTCCATGGTTCTTTTTCTGGATACGGATGGCATTTTCCATCATGAGTCCTTTAGAGTTGTCTTAGATCCTTGCATTGCTAAGAAGAGATAAGTCTATCAAAGTTAGTCATCGCATAATATAGCTGTTACTATGTACAGTGTTCTCCTGGTTCTGCTCACTTCATTCAGTATCACTTCATGTAAATCTTTCCAGGTTTTTCTGAAGTCCTCTTCCTCATCATTTCTTATAGTGCAATAGTTTTCCATTACAGAATATTAATTCTTTGAGGGCAAAAATAGTTTTTGTTCTTCTATTCGTATCCCCAGTGATGAGGAGAATTCCTAGCACCTAGGAGGCACTGAATAAATGCTTGTTGATTGAATGATTCTCAAGCAATGTCCAGGGTAAGCAGCAGGTTTGTTTTAGCATATTCACAACCTGTTAATTTTAAGACATACCAAAAAAAAGAGCACTGAAATTGTTTAGGAAGAGAAGGGGTTTTGTTTTTATTTATCTTTGTGTTTGGGGAAGGGGGATAAATGAGGAAAAAGGCTTCAAAAATCAATCTGATTTGCATTGAATGCGGTGACTTGTAGCTGGTGAATTTTTTTAGACTCAGTTCTGCCTTCATTACGACAATTTAAATGATCTGGAGATGCAGCAACAAATCCCACATCACATCTTGCAAATAGCGATATTTATTGAAAACATGATGGGCTTCGAATAGAAGGAATGCTGCATTTCCATGCTTAGCAGCTGTGCAGGGTTGAGGGGTGATGTGGAGGCAGAGACATACAGGGTCCATTGTGAAGGTCTTTCCACCTGTTCTCAGACACTATCCACTCTGGTTCAGTTCCACTTCCAAGACAAACACTCATCGAGTGGGGGAAGACCATGTCTTTTTAGAGGCAGATAAAAGGGAAAGCATTACTCTCTTTCTGAGATAGTGACCTGGGAACGGGTCCTGGCTTTGCTGCAGCATAGGAAATGAAAATGTGTTTGTGGAGATGAGTGCCAACATGGAAGTTTTTTTGTAGCCATACAGTAAGTAAAGTCACTAAAGTGAAAGAGTTTAGGCCCCTAGTCCAAAATCTTATCCTCTGTTCTAGAAGAGACAATTGGAATTAGCCTTCAAAAGAGAAGCTGGCTGACAGGTTCAAACCTAATCCCTGTTAGGTCAAAGCTAGATAAATCCTTTTACTATTTGGTTTCTCCTTTTCTCACCTGTCAAGGGGAAGGTTAGTATGAGAAATACTCAACCCAAGTGGTTGTTCAGTGCTTTCCAAATTCTGTACAAGATGCCGCTACACAAGGTCCATGCTATCGCATTGAAGTCAGACTAGGAAAATGTCTAATATACTCTTTTGACATTAACACCTTGGTTGCCCTCTCAGCTGACAGCATGACTATATATAGAGCACCCAGCATGGCCCTTTCTTTCTTCCTCTGGCAGTTCCATGCCTAAACACTTTGAAAATATTCTCTTCTCTCTCTCAGTCGCTGGGGAAGCCAAGGATAAAGACATTTCCTGGTTCTCCCCCAATGGAGAAAAGCTGACCCCAAACCAGCAGCGGATCTCAGTGGTACGGAATGATGATTTTTCCTCCACACTTACCATCTACAATGCCAACATTGATGATGCCGGCATCTACAAGTGCGTTGTTTCAGGAGAGGACAGCAGTGAATCAGAGGCCACCGTCAATGTGAAGATCTTCCGTAAGGGCCTCCATCTTCTCCACCTCAAGTCCTTTTCTTTGGAACAGGAAAGTAGGAGGTAGTAGGCGGGTAGTAAAGAGGTTCAGGATGGTAATGAAAAAACTAGTTGAGTTCTGTGCCTCCAGGTCCCAGCATGCATCAGGGACTTAACAGGCCCCCTCTCCTTCCCATTGGCCCAGGGCTATGCTGATGGTCCAATAACCTGTACATGGGCCAACTTGGGCTGCATGAGATGCTAGTTAGAACTAATTCCTATTTGTTCTGTATCCCTCAATTCAACAAATTAGTTCTCAAAAAATATTAAGGGCACCTCAGCCATTACCCCCAGGACTTTGCCTCATGTGGCCTAGTTACTATTCCATAATTCAGGTTAAACCTTTTTCACTTTACTCTCCCAGGATCCTGATGAACTCTTTAGAGTAGAAAATGACTTTTGAACTCTATTATTCAGAGGGAACAATTCTTATTCTGTCATCTGACAATGAGACTCTCATCTCATTATCTAGTTATTGGTATATCTTGTCCCACTGACCTGTCTAATGGTGGGTGATACCATTAATGGAATTAATTACATTAATTAATTAATGGAACT
This sequence comes from Trichosurus vulpecula, assembly GCF_011100635.1. Lineage (NCBI taxonomy): Eukaryota > Metazoa > Chordata > Mammalia > Diprotodontia > Phalangeridae > Trichosurus > Trichosurus vulpecula. The sequence continues at coordinate 132,436,854 of NC_050574.1, read as the reverse complement.
GCTTTGATTGCCACAGTCCTCATTGCCAGTATTGGTTCCATTGACTCCACTTTTCCTCTGTTCCTTCATCAGAATTCTCTGCTGTAGGAAATCAGAAGGCAGTGGGTGGCAGGGAAGAAGAGAGAATTGATTACTTCTACCAGTTGAGGCATACAGTGAAGCCCTTAATAGACAAGAAGAGAGAGGACAATATATTGCTCCTCTTTGTCATTCTCCACCAGGGCTGGGACTTTTTTGGTGTTCTTGAATTCCCTTGTTGAAAAATCTTATTTTCCCTCACAAGATCCCTCCTTTCAGAGTCCAAGTAGATTAATCAGTCAACAAGTACATATTGAGTGATTGCTTCTGACCCCAGATCATTTCCTCATGCCTCATTAGTCCCTAAACTGCCATGAATTGAAGGCGAAGTTTCCAAACTTGTTCTGTATTCTACCAAGGCAGGTGTTGCTATGTAGGCATATAGTCCCTTTCTGTGGTGTGAGTTCCCCACTCATTGGAGTATATTTGGGGATTATGATTATTTTTCAAGGGGCACAGGTCATGTAGAATGGCCCTTGTTACCAGAGAGCCCTTGCAAAGGTTCTCTTCTTACAGTGGCAAGTGGGGGACATAGCTATTTTCCTGCCTCTGCTGATTTTCAGAGAAACTCATGTTCAAGAATGCACCAACTCCTCAGGAGTTCAGGGAGGGAGAAGATGCTGTGATCGTGTGTGATGTGGTCAGCTCACTGCCACCTACCATCATCTGGAAGCATAAAGGCCGAGATGTCATCTTGAAAAAAGACGGTGAGAATCCTGCTCCCCAGCAGGATTTTTCCAATGAACCCTTGAGTGTCCTACAGTTTTTTTCAATTGTGCTCAGTCTCTGAGTTATACTGGCCAAATGTTAATTCCTTAGTTCCATGGCCATGTGATTCCCTGGGAGAAATGATTATTAATAACCAACTATGGGGGAGACATAGGTTTTTTCCCTGTTCTGTTTCCTTGTTTGAAGCCCAGCCTTTGAAGGACATTACCGACCTCTGCCAAAAATTTACCCAGCCTAGACCATCTTATCTGGGTGAATTCTTGCCCATTGTATTCTACTTAGGTTTGGGTACCTACAAATCCTTTGATTAAATTGTCCAAGGCTTAGGGTGATTTGGAAGTAAATGCCATGATCAGAGTCATGTCCTTCAGCCCCTCATTAGAATAGATCCACCTCTCATTATAATATTCATTCTACCTCATTACTTGTTAACCAGTCAGAATCGGTTGCCACCTTCAGGAACACCCACTCCTTCAAGGGCATATAAGCATTGAGTGAGTTCCATGAAGGGTCTTTGGCATTCAAGAGTGTCACTGACCCCTTTTATTAATAATATGCTAATATTATTAATAAAGTGATTACCCAGAAGTTATGTCTTTCAAACTTTTTAAACATCACACTACCAAAGCATATGCAGATTTAATACTTGAAAGACCTTTACTTTCCCCAGAAACAAAAGATTTTGTTGTTGCTGTTGCTGTTTCTTAGTGCAAAACAGAAAGGGACACATTTCCCTAAGTCAAATTAATTATCCTCCCCTGAGAATATCAAAGAAGGGGAAAGGAAGGGGTCAGATAAGTGCCTGAAGATGACAGATGTCTCTGAGTTATCCTTGGGTGAACCTGCCTTTTGTCTCTTCTAGTCAGGTTCATAGTCCTGTCCAACAACTACCTGCAGATTCGCAACATCAAGAAATCGGATGAGGGGACATACCGCTGTGAGGGCCGGATCTTGGCCCGTGGGGAGATCAACTTCAAGGACATTCAAGTTGTTGTAAATGGTGAGAAAATCTGCTTTTCTTCCCTATCTCCTGTCTCGCCTTAACTCCTATATCTCCTTTAATTACCTGTAAAAAAAATCCCTGCACTCTCTCACATACAGCTCATCCAGAATGTTTCTACCATAAACTTCAGTGCCTTCCACAGCTACACTCATTTTTGTGTGTCTTGCCTAAATTACGGAGCCATTGTGCAGTAATTGTATTTCCTTTTTTGTCCTAGAGCCTCGGAAGCTTTGCTCATGGTAAATCACAAATGTTTAGTCATCGTTCCTCTCGCTAATACAATAATGGTGAATCAGTCCCCCGGTTCTACGTTCAAAGAAAATATTTCAATCAATTCAGGATCCAGAATTGTCAGAATCATGGCCCATGGGCTTATTAATCTTAATTTGCAGTGTCAAATAAACATACCAGTAGAATCGATCTGACATTTACAAGATGTTTACAGGAAATTATAACGTCAGTACTAAGAAAATAAGTAAATCATGCTTGAATTATTTTGGCTTATAATGTATTTTTCTCTAAATCTTCTCCCTACCACTCTCTTTTCTTTGGTAAGGGATGCTTCTGCACAGTATAATTTGTGAAGAATTCCGGGGGAATTTAACCAAAAATCTCTTGCTGGGCAAGTGTATTTTTGGCTATCATTATTTCCTAGGCAGCTAGGTGGTGCAGTGATTACAGATCTGGGCCTGGAATCAGGAAGACCTGAGTTCAAATCCAGCCTTCCACACTTCTAGCTGTGTGACTCTGGGAACAATAATTATAGTACTTACCTCCCAGGGTTAATGTGAGGGTCAAATGAAATAATTGTGAAGTGTTCTTTTTAACGCAGTATCTGGCATGTAGTAAACACTATATAAATGTTAGGTATTATTAATAAATATTCATTAAGAACTCATTATGTATAAAGTACTGTACCAGGCACTGGTGATGTGGAAATAAATACAACACAGACTTTGATCTCAAGGAATCGGTCCAAGGGGGAGGAAGGGAGAGAGGAGGGGAGACAGCATGAATACAAAAGATTTAGATGAGGGGGCTATGACAAGTACAAAGAAATCTGGCTAGCCAGGGTGCTATGAGAAATTTAAAATGAGAGAAGTCTCTTTCAGTTAGGGGCAGAGGATCAGAAAAATTCCCAAAGAAGAACAGCCATCCATAGAGCCTTGAAGGACAGGATACCTCAGCAGACAGAGAGAGTGAGTGGGGAACAAGAAATGTGATCCATTCCAGGGAAAGGAGAGAGCATGAACAAGTGTGTGGGTGGGAGAGGGCAGGGTAAAATCAGGAACTGGAAAAGAGCCTAGTGTGACTACAATAGGACAGGCAGGGGTAGGGACTCTACCTGCGATTCCATTGGTATAAGAAACTCCTGTATGGGTGATTCCATCTACTAATGTTGGTTAGCACCCTTTCTGCAACCTAAGGTCTTAAGAGAGCTGGCCAGAGTACTGAAATGTTAAGCAGTCTCCCTAGGGTCACACAGCCAGTATGTGTCAGAAATGGGACTTGAACTCAGGTCTTTCTGTTTCTAATGGTGACTCAATCCACTAAGCCATACTCTTCTCTTGTGACTGGAGTACAGGATATATTTTTTGTTTATTTATTATTTTTTTTTTATTTTTAGTGTACAACACTCAGTTCCACAAGTTTTTGAGCTCCAAATATCCCCGCCCTCCGTCTCCCTCCCCGCAAGATGGCATGTAATCCGATATAGGTTCCACATATACCTTCATATTAAACTTATTTTCACAATAGTCAAGTTGTAGAGAAGAATTATAACCAATGGAATGAACCATGAGAAAGAAGAAACAAAACCAAAAAATAAAATAAAAAATAAAAAGAAAGAAAAAGAGAGAGAGCCAATAGTTTGCCTCAATCTGCATTCAGACTCTGTAATTCTTTCTCTGAATATGGACAGCTTTTTCCATCATGAGTCTTTTGGAGTTGTCTTTGAACCTTGCATTGCTGGGAAGAGCCAGGTCTATCAAAGATAGTCATCAGAGATACTGTGTGTCTGTAATCCTGTATAATATTCTCCTGGTTCTGCTCCCCTCACTCAGTATCAGCTCACATAAGTCTTTCCAGGTTATTATGAAGCCTGTCTGCTCTTCATTTCTTATAGTAAAATAGGGAATACAGGTTGTATTGACCATATATGTAACCATCTAATGGGAAAATGGGAAATCTTTGATTGGTCCTTCCATTTCTTTCATGACTAACCCTAAAATGATCTCATTCCTTTTCAGTACCACCCACTGTTCAGGCCAGGCAGAGCACAGTGAATGCAACAGCAAACCTTGGTCAGTCAGTCATACTGATGTGTGAGGCGAAAGGTTTTCCAGAACCCACAATGAGTTGGACAAAGTAAGAAAATGTGTCATGTTATTGGGGGTTTATGGAAGACAGGTAAAGAAGAGGATGTTACAGAACCCACTCCATTTGGGCATTTTACCAGGAGAAATGTAACACTGAAGATTAGGGCACTGAAGGGAATGGGCATCTAAAGAATGTCAACTTACAGTGTGCCAGGCACTAGCTGGGCATACAGATACAACAAAAATGGAACCACCCCAACTTGCAATGAGGTCACATTCTAATGGGAGAGACAACAAGTACATGCACAAATTTATACAGCAGAAATATAAAGTGAATAAATATATAAACATATACAGAAGTACTTCAATTCAAGGTATATTGGGGGGTGGGGAGAGCACGAGCAGGTCAGGGACTCCAGAATGGCTTCATACAGAAGATGATGCCGTCTTTCTATATGCAGTCAATGGGTTCCTTAAATTTCACGACTTAGAAAGAAACTGAATCCTATAAGCATGGGGATGGTGAAGAAGTCACTCCCACCATCTACTGGGAAAAATCAGGGGGTCATAGGAATAAAAACAAGAATATAAGAGGAAATACAACTCAGCCTCTTTACTTAGAAAGGCGCACAGCCTCCCTGGCTCAGGGTGCATTGTATAAAGATGAATGGGGAAATTTAAAATCTTGTTTGTTGCCAAAAAAATTAAGAATCACTGTATGTTTTGGGGTCCTATAGGGATGGAGAACAGATTGAAATAGAGGAAGATGACAAGTATGCCTTCAGTGAAGATAGCTCTGAGCTGACCATCAGGAGAGTGGACAAGAGTGATGAAGCGGAGTATGTCTGCATTGCTGAGAACAAAGCAGGAGAGCAAGATGCTTCCATCCAACTGAAAGTCTTCGGTAAGTGTAGACGGCTTTATTTTTCACTGCAGGGAGATGGTTCAGTGGATAGAGTGCTGATCCCAGAGTCTGGAAGACCTGAGTTCAAATGCAGCCTTGATGCTCCCCATCTGTGTGACCCTGGGCAACTCACTTAACCCCTGTTTGCCTCAATTTTTCCATTGGTAGAATGGAAATGGCAGCAGCACCCACCTCCTAGATTGAATGAGATACTAATTATAAAGTTCTTCGCACAGTGCCTGGCACGTAGTAAGCTCTCTGTAACTGTGCCACCATTCTTCTTCCTCTTCTTCTCCTCCTTCCTCCCCCAGCTTGTAGCCATGTGCTTTCTGCCCATGCCTGTCACTCCACTATGTATGGAATAATTCCATGGGAAGGGATGAAAGAAGCCCCTATATCATTAAGAGCACCAGACTGAGTTAGGAGACTTTGGCTCTCCGGCTGGATCGGCAGCTAACCGACTGCGTAACCTGGAGCAAGCCACCAAAACTGTGTCGGTTTTTTCGTCTGCAAAATGGGAGATTTTTATTAGACGATGTATGGGAAGGTGCTTTGTAAACTATAACTAGGCAAAGATATGGTGCCCTTACTGCCTTGTATTCGTAACTATGGCAGAACTTCACAGCCCTAGAGACTGAATTTTGCTTTTGTCTAAGGGAGACAACAATTTTAACAGCATATACATCCTTTCTTTACTCTTTGTGAAGAAAAGATTTACTGAGTAAAGCAGTGGTAAATATGATCTTAAAAGAGAATCTTTAAGAGAAAAAAAACCTTAAATTTTTTTAACTCTCTCTACCTTGATTTCTTCTACTCCATGTTAACATTTACTATTAAATTAGCTGCTTTATTCATCTCGTATTACCTCACCATTCTTGTGGTTAGGGGAGAAGGAAAACCAATGAGCTTAAAAATCTTAGCCAGATCTCAGCCAAGGTTTTAGCCCATTTAAACAGTATGTGAGATCAAGGGTACCTGGCTACTATGACATATGACAAAACAGATAGGTTTAGTTAAGAAAACAGTGACAACAAATTTTAATTTGAACAGGGAGAACGACACAGCACTTCACAGCTATATTTTAATTAGTTCCTGCATGAAAATAAACCTTTCTAGGGACTTTTCACATTCACTGTTCCTATGCAAGTATTTACTACTAATGACAAATGATACTTATCAATCTGGACTTGGAAACATCTTCAGTTCAATATATGACCTTGAAATCAATCTGTTAACAAGCATTTGTTAAGTACCTTCTGTGTACCCAACACTGCACTGGCTGCTGAGGGTAAAAAGACAAAAATTAAACAGTCCCTGCTCTCAAGGAAATCATAGCCTCTCATATTAAGGCTTCGAAAAAAGTCTGTAATTCATACTAGTCTCTTTGATTAGGGTTGCTAATAATAATAATTTAAATTTATATGATTTAAAAAGTGTTTCTCTCACAAAAACCTTCCAACAAAGGCAGTATAATATTATTTATATGGCATTTAAATGGTACAGTGGATAGAGCACTTTCTGGAATCAGGAAAACTTGAGATCAAATCTGGCCTCAAACACATACTAGATGTATGACCCTGGGCAAGTCACTTAACCAGCATCTGCCCCAATAACAATACCACCGGCCTCTCAGGATTATTCTAAAAATGAAATGAGATAATACTTGCAAATCTTTTTTTTAACTTCTTTTTTTGCAGGGGGGAAGGCAGGGCAATTGGGGTTAAGTGACTTGCCCAAGGTCACACAGCTAGTAAGTGTGTCAAGCGTCTGAGGCTGGCTTTGAACTCAGGTCCTCCCCGACTCCAGGGCTGATGCTGTACTCACCGTGCCACCTGGCTGCCCCTTATTTACAAATCTTAAAGTGCTATACGAGTGCTAGCTACTGTTAGGTACCATCCCCATACTACAGATGAGAAAACTCTTTTAGAGCTATTGCTCATGTAGTCTATCTTCACAACGATAGGATACATAGCAGACAAACACGCAATAACCACTGTGATTCAATTAACACTTGATCTGTGGAACTTTCCAGATTTTTTTTCCTGGACACAGAGACCACCATGCAGTAAGAAAGGGAAGAAATAAACTCCTTATTTTACAGATCACAGAGCTGATTTACAGAGAAGCTAAGTGATCTGCTTAGAATATCGAGCAGAATAGAAATGTAACCTGTATTCCCTCACTCCTCGTTCAGGACTTTATCGCCTTGGCCATGTTGTTTTGGGCATTTGGCAGGACTGTATTCAGGCGGTCCCCAACTGACAAAGGGAAATCAGCTGTTTGGAATTCTGAATGCATTTCTCCATAGAAACAGTGTTATACATGGCAATTGGTTTCCTTGGCCGACTCACAATAGCTTATTTGACCGAAAATGTAGCACCAAGCCTGCGGTAATAGTTCTCCAGAACATAACCACCACAGATAGTGATTCTCTTGGGTTCAGATCTCCAAGATGGCTTGTCAGGAGCCCATGTCCTCTCATAGCTGCCCTGTCAGGGGGCTTGGGAGGTTCTCCTTCTTCATATCCTATCCTGCTTCTAAGGACTTCAATAGGGTCAGGGTTAGGGCCACAGCCCAGAGATGGGGAGCCAGGTGGACAAGGGAGGAAAGAAATGAGTGGATATTTAAAAAGGAGGGATAATAGGTAAAAGGGCCTTTGGGGCAGGTATTAAGAATCAGTGGGGGGTAGGGGTACAGAGTGGGCATCTAGGTGTTGCGGTGGATAGAGCACCAGTCCTGGAGTCAGGAGGATCCAAGTTCAAATCCAGCCTCAGACACCTACTAGCTGTGTGACCCTGGAAAATGAAGGGGGGGGGGAGGGAGGGAGGGAGAAAGAAAGGGAGGGAGGAAGGAAGGAAAGAGATGGTTGCTTTTTGATCTCCCTGGGAGGAAGGCCTATCTGTGAAAGTTCCACAGAAGGAAAGGACAAAATGTATTTTCCCTTCCTGCATCTTTTTTCTAGAGGCTATGGAGATGAGGGGGAATGGAGTGTTGGCCTACACAAAGTTTACCTTTCTTGTCACAGTCAAGTAACTATAATTTATTCTCAAAATGAAGACTAGTTTTCCTACTAGGAAAGAAGGTGACAGGGCTTGAAGATTATCTGCCTGCTCTTTGTATTATCATGAAATGTCTTAAAAAACACCCCAGAAATAAAAGGACTTCAACATGAAAACAAAGAAAAGGGATCTGAAGTCAGAAAGCAACCATGATCTGTGTCAGGAGGTTGGAGGTTAGAAGAATATGCCAGAGAAGAGAAAGAGGAAAAATGAACACATTTCAAGTCAACAAGCATTTATTAAGCACCTACTGTATGTCAAGCACTGTCCTAAGCTCTGGGAATATAAAGAAAGGAGTCTTTGCTCTCAAGGAGGTCACAGATTAGTTGGGGAGCCAACATTCAGGATAAATTGAAGAAAGTCTCAGAGGGAATGCATAAGATTAAGGAAGAGCAGGAAAAGCTTCTTGGAGAAAGTAGGACACTAGCTTAGATATCTGGGAAGCTAAGAGGCAGAGATGAAGAGGGAGAGCATGCCATGCATGGAGATGGCCAGTGAAAGTTCTCTGTCTGGAGATGGGATGTTCCAGGAACAGCCAAGAGGCCTGCATCACTGGATTTCATAGTAGCTTGAGGGGTATAAGGAATAAGAGGACTAGAAAGATAGGAAGGGACCTGGTTATGAAATGCTTTAAAGGTCAAATAGAGGATTTTGTATCTGATCCTGGAGATTAAAATAGGGAGCCACTGGAGTGTAGAGTGTACTGAAGAAGAAGGGGATGATATTCATAGCCAGACCTGTGCTTTAAAGAGATCTGTCTGATGTGAAACAAAGTAACAGATCTGAGTCTCTTCTGAAAGATGAGGGAGCCAGACCTTCTGAGAATGAAACAGCTGCCTTTTCTCCAAGAATATGACCATGTACATCTACAGGTGCCATCCCATGAGACAGCATTCGCTAAGTGTTCAGAGGCAGAAAAAAAACAAGTTGTGGTGATTGGAGACTCCCTGTTGAGAGATAATGAGGCAGCTATTTGTCAACTCAATATTAACAGTAGAGGGGTCTGCCATCTTCCCAGGGCACATATCCAGGAAGTGCTGGAAAGCCTTCCAAGACTCATCAAACTGAATGACTACTCCTGACTTCTGGTGATTCTCAAGGGTGTAAATGATACTGCCAGAAGGAGTCTAGGAAGCTTTGCGGAAGATTATGAAATTTTGGGTAAGAAACTGAAGCCCTTGAGACCACAGGTACTATTTGTCTCCACTGCTGCCAGAGAAATACAAAGGCTTCAGAAGAGAAAGGCAGATTGGGGAAGTAAATAGCTAGTTAAGAAAGTGTCTGAAAATGGGATTTGGACTTCTACACCACAGCTTAGAATGTAGCACTAGCGGCTTCCTAGCCAGGAATGGAGGGCCTCTACAACACTCTTGTTGAAATGCTTGGAGTTTTGCAGCTCTAATGCTGAAAGGGAAAGGGAGCTGGAGAAGGTTAGCAACCAATGATCACCAGGCTGGATGCCTCGGTGGAGGGTAGGAGGAACAATAGCAGTGGAGGCCTTCACCGCCAAAGATAAATTCTAAGAAAGGAGCCAACAACATGACAGCAACAACAATCAAGCAAGCAATAAACATTTATTAAAAGCCCACTGTGCCATCAGCTGTGCCTAGCTAAGGATAGCTAGAACTTAGATAGAGCTTTCAGGTTTGCCAAACTCTTAACGAATGTTATTTTATTTGATCCTCACAACAGCCCTGGGATGTAGATGCTGTTACTGTCCCCATTTTACAGATGAGGAAACTGAGGCAGGCAGAGGTCAAGTGGCTTATTCAGGGTCACAGGACTACTATGTGTCTGAGACTGGATTCGAAATCAGGGCTTTTTGACTTCAGGCCCAGCGATCTACCTACAATGAAAGTTCAGGACCTTTTGGTAAGGTCATGGGTTAATAATAAAGTAGGTGTAACAAAAGGCAGCCAGGTGGCACAATAGATAGAGCGCAGGGCTTGGAATCAGGAAGACTCATCTCTGTGAGTTCCAGTCTGGCCTCTGACACTTGCTAGTTGTGTGACCCTGGGCAAGTCACTTAACCCTATTTGCATCAATATTCCTCACCTGCAAAATGAGCTGGAGAAGGAAATGGTGAGCCACTCTAGCGTCTTTTCCAAGAAAACCTCGAAATGGGGTCAAGAAGAGTTAGACACAACTGAAACAACTGAACAACAACAACCAAAAAATGTTGTGACGGATGACAAACAAGATCTGCCAAAGATCCCAATGCAGTAAGACTTAATTTGACCCAATTGAGATCGCTGAGTCTCGGTCGGAATGAAAGCCAGCGTTTGACTATGGATCCAGAAGGGCACACCTTACTCAAAGTGGACAATATAGTCAAGGGAGGGGAGTAGAGCAACACTGTTTGTCTTGTGAGAAAATCTGGGTACCAGAGTGGGGAGCATGAGGAAGGGTGTTTACCTGAAACTCTTTGGAGGCAGAAACTTGCTATGGGAGTATATTATAAACCACATAGAAAGGGGTAATAGAAAAGATGACCAGGAAATGGGACACAAGCCTAGAACGGAGATGTGATATGATAGCAATAGGCATCTTCAGTGATCTGGAGCTAGAGTTTTCTCTCACTCACTGACAGAAGTTGAATGGTTAATAATCTTCATTTGGCCTAAGATAATTTCCTCTTTCGAAAGATGGAGGAACCTTCTATTGAGGTTTCTTTTGCTAGCGATTCTATTTCTACCGGTGATTCTCACCAGCAAAGAACTGGTTGCTGAAATAGAAATCAGGGGAATGCTGGGGTAAAATTACTTATTCTTCTTAGAATTTGTGAAAGAAAAAGAGCAGAAAGCCAGACATAGTCTTCCACGTACCTCCATTTGGGGAGATATTTGAAAGTTCAGAGATGGTCTAGGACCATAAGATTCCATGGATGAAAATCTCTATGGGGAAAGTCAGACCAGAGATATGGGAGGAGCTCATGAATTAACTCTGCAGTCCAGAAAGGACATACTTCTGATGCGCAAGTTGCTTAGACTGATAATATTTTAACAAAAATTCATCATCAGTTCAGAATTTGTTTTTGAAGATATATACAGAAAATAGAAGCAAGGGCAGGTAGTGGAAAATGAATACAAAAGCATGGTCTTGTAGGAGTAAGATCAGGGTTTTACCTAGAAAATCCTAGAGAATCAACTAAAAAAACTACTTGAAATTATTAACAACTTTGGCAAAGTTGCAGGATACAAAATAAACTGACATAAATCATCAGCATTTCTGTATGTTACCAACAAAGTCCAGCAGCAAGAGATAGAAAGAGAAATTCCATTTAAAATAACTGTAGACAATATAAAATATTTGGGAGTCTACCTGCCAAGACAAAGCCAGGAACTATATGAACACAACTATAAAACACTTTTTATACATATCAAGTCAGATCTAAACAATTGGAAAAATATTAGTTGCCCATGGGTAGGTCGAGCCAATATACAATAAAAATGACAATTCTACCTAAATTAATCTATTTAGTGCCATACAATCAAACTATCAAAAAATTATTTTATAGAGCTAGAAAAAATAATAACAAAAATCACCTGGAAGAACAAAAGCTGAAGAAACAGTGGAAAAAAAATGCGAAAGTGTTCTAGCTATACCAGATCTCAAACTGTATTATAAAGTGGTAATTTCAAAACAATCTGGTACTGGCTAAGAAATAGAGTGGTGGATCAGTGGAATAGGTAGGTACAAATTCCTTTATAGTATTATATATTATATATGACCATAGTAATCTAGTATATGATAAACCTAAAGATCCAAGCTTTTGGAACAAAAACTCATTATTTGACAAAAACTACTGGAAAAACTGGAAAATGGTTTGGTAGGAACTAGGTACAGACCAAAATCTCACACCGTACACCAAGATAAGGTCAAAATGGGTACACGATTTACACATAAAGGGTGATACCATAAGCAAATTAAGAGAGTATGGAATAGCTTATCTGTCAGATTTGTGGATAAGGGATGAACTTAGGACCAAAGAAGATACAGAGAGCATTACAAAATGTGAAATAGATCATTTTGATTATATAAAATTAAAGTTTTTGTGCAAACAAAACCAATTCAGCCAAAATTGTAAGGAAAGCAAAAACTGGGGGATGGGGGGTGGAAATTGTAACAAGCATCTCTGATAAAGGCCTCATTTCTCAAATATGTAGAGAACTGAGTCAAATTTATAAAAGTATAAGTCATTCCCCGGTTAATAAATGGTCAAAGGATATGAACAGGCAGTTTTCAGAAAAAGAAATCAAAAGCTATCTATAAACATATGAAAAAACGCTCTACATCAGTGTTTTTTAAACTGTGGATTGCGACCTCATATGGGGTCCTGAAAAAAAAATGGCAACAGCAATTTCTGAATGCACAGTGACCAAAAATTAATTAAAAATCAGATGCATAATGAGTCCGAAGAGTTTCTGGCAGCACTTGCCATTGATATGCAATGCAACTTCACTTGCAGCCTTGGTCCTGAACACAAAGCAGGCCATGCGACCACCCTGCTCTAAATCACTATTGATTAGAAAGGGAGCTAGGGATAGAATTTGGAACTCAAAACCTTAAAAATGTTAAAGAATTGGAAAAAAGGAGTAATATCAAGAGAGTCAAAACTCAGAATGAACCAAAGCTGGAGAAGGAAGCTAAAGATAACAGAACAGTGTGGGTGATTTTGTTTGGTTTTTTGCATACTGGGGGAACAAATAGAAGGGGATCACAAGTTGAATAGGACCTCTCCTTGGAGTGAATGATGGTAATAAATGACAGAAAGAAGCAAGAGCTGCTCAGCTCCCTCATTTCCAAGGAGTCCAGCACCTGGCTCACTATCTCCTTTGCTCTTCTCCTTCATGTTGATGCTCCTTCTAAATCTCTCACCTTCCCGTGTATTGCTCTCCTTAAATCCTACCCCTTTAATCAAATTCAGCCAGACCTAAGATGGTCACACAGTCCAGATCTTATGATATCCCCCTCTTAAACAAAATCTTTGCTCTCATCGAGACCTGTAATCTCTTCACCCATCAGTACTTTCTCAGGTCATTATCCCTACTCTGTCTTCCATTCATTTCCAAGCATGACCCTGTAATTAGGGGCTGAGAAGGAGGTTTTTAATGGAATGTCCCAAGGATCTGGATTTGATCCTGTACTGTCTAACATTTTTTTATTAATGACTTAGATAAAGATGTACATGGCATGCTTATCAAGTTTCCAGCTGTCATGAAGCTACAAAGATTTGCTAATATGCTGAAAGACACATCAGGCAAGATTGTGGTATAGTAGGAAGGGAAGGAAGAAGGAAAGGGAAGGAAATAAGATTTATTTAGCATCTACTATTGTGCTAAGCACTTTTATAAGTAGTATCTCCCTTCATCAAGCAGAAATAATACTTTATTTGGTGCCATAGAATTTGTGTTCAAATCCCAACTTTGCCACTTGCTAGGCTGCCTGATGTCTAGATCTCCTCAATTTCTCCATCTATAAAATAAAAGAGGATAGATGATCTCTAAGGTTCTTTCTGGCCCAAGTCTGATCCAAGAACATTGTAATTAATCTAATAAGATTGAATTTATTAGGGACAAATGTAAAATCTTACTCTGTTTCAAAAACTCAACTTCACAAGTTCAAAATGTGGGAGGAGTAACTAAGCCAAAAATTTTCCATAGAAGGTGTAGGAATTTTAGTGGACTTGCATTTCAATATAAGTTAACAAGAGTATGATGTGGAAGCTAAAAGGGTCAATGCAATCTTAGTCTACAACAAAAGAAAATAATATTCAAGACCAGGTAGGCAGTAGTCTCATTGTTCTATGTCCCTGGGAGTCAGGACACATCTAGAGTATTGAGTTCAGTTCTGGGCTCCACATTTTAGGAAGGACATCAGTAAGCTAGAAAGTGACAGAAGCAAGCAAGAAGATGGAGGAGCCTTGAGATCATGTCATATAATAATGACCTGAAGGAACACCCTGGAGGAAAGAAGCTATTCCAAGGACATGAGTTGTCTTCATGTGTGTCATTTGGAGTAGAAATGTCATGTGGAAGAAGGATTTTACTGCTTCTGCTTGGCTCCAGAAGGCAGAATGAGGAACAACAGATGGACACTGGAGAGAGACAGATTTAGGCTTCGCATAATGGAAAACTTATGAGATGCCTCAGGAGGTACTACGTCCCACTTAACTGGAGATCTTGAATTGAAGAGTGGACAACCACTTTTCAGGCATGTTGTGTAGAAGGAATGGAATGTTCAGGTACTGAAAGGGCATTGACCTATTAATCTAAGTCCCTAGTAACTTCCTTGTAGCTTTGATCCTGGTTCTCCCCTCAGAGCCCAAACAGAACACCTTTAGACCACCTGCCATTGAAATATGGTATTAATATAACTCTTAACTCTTTTCTCTAGTCTAACATCCCAGGGTCCTTCAGGCTATCATCGCATGGCATGATATCAAATCCCTTCATCATTCTGGTTGCACTTCTCTGGGAAAACGCTCTATTGTAAATGGCTATACTACATGTAATACCCCAAACTGAACATCATACTCTAGACAAGGTCTAATCAGGCCAGACTACTGTAGGACTTCCATCATTCTTCCTCATTATGGATACTATTCTTCTTTTAATCTAGCCTCAGGTTGAATTCTTTTTCAATTCAATTTGCAATTATCTTTTTCACGTTCATACCCTTGACTTTTACTGAGCTTGCATTCCATAAGTCTCCTTTTATGTGAGCCATGCTGTATTTGTGCAATTGTTGTGTAAGTCCAAATATAGGGCTCTACATTTTCCCCTGTAAATTTTATCTTACTAAATTTGTACCATCATTCTAGACCATTGATCTCCTTTTGAATCCTGAATCTGTCATCTACATTTTAATTAAGAATTCTTCCAATTTCATAGAATCTACCAGCTACATCTTCCTCCAGGTTACTAATAAAAATGTTCAACTGAAAAATGCCAAACACAGAACCCTATGGAACAACACCTAAGACTCTCTAGGCCTGGTCTTTGAGCAAGTTTGGAATTTAACACAATATTCTTAGCTAGCTCACGTCTCTCCACCTTGCACACAGATATAGCATAAGATACTTTGCTGAACACATTGCCAAAATCAGATATACCATATCTACATTATTCTTCTCAAACAGTCTAATAACCTTGTCAAAAAACAGAAGTTGGTTCAGTCTGGCATGACTTCTTAATGAACCCCTACTGCCTTTTAATGATGGCCATTCCCCTTCCTAAGTGCTCACAAAGATTAACCACTCATTCTTGGACCTCTGTGGTGGTAGAACCATTCAGCTTAAACAAAATGTAGACAGAACTTTCTTAATGAAAGCACTATCTCTGGAGTCAGAAAACCTTGGTTCACATCTCCGTTCTGTCAGTTGTTACCCGTGTGACCTTAGGCAAATCACTTAACCTCCTTGGGTCTCAGTTTCCTCAGTTGTAAGGCAAGAGGGTTGGGCTGGATGGCCTCTAAGTTTCCCTCCAACTCAGGATCTATATTGTCGTTTTAGTGTGTATTACTTTTGACATCAAATAACAAGGACTAGAATCAAAACTCTTTAATTTTTCAGATCAATTTTCCCAGATCTAATAACATTACAAACCCCTTACCATGGAGGATATGCTTATTTGCTATCAATAAGCCTTTTTGTATTTGGGAAAATTAGATAATCACCTAAGATATTGCACAACCTCTTTTCATTTTCTGCTTTACTTTATAAGCCAGTGTCTCTGGAGATCATCTCAGTTTGTCATACTTTCATCTTTTGAAACTTGAGATTTTTCTATGTAAATTTACGGTGCTTTGTCCATGATTGTCTTTGAAATACTCCAGGAATCTTTTTTTCTAATGGGTAATATAACACATGGTTGTTGTCCTTCATTTTCAAAGAGGACCACAATGATATCACTGTGTGTCCAACTGTGGCTGATCAGACCAATACAAGCTCAGAAAACTCAAACACAGATTGGGCTCAAATAGTCTATATCAACATTTGGAGTGGAAATGGCTCTAAATTTGTACATCTCATGTTTCTTTTGAGCTACTGCAATTCTGCTTTGCTCATATGTATTCTTTGATGTGGGCATGCCATGCTGGGCAGTCCTATGCCACTGTTTCCCACGTCTCACAATTGATTGCAGAGTTCTTCAGAGAGACCTAAAGAGTGTGCTTGTATTGCTTCTTCTGACCTCTGTGTGAGCATTTGCCTTGTGTGGATTTTCAACATTGGGGTAACTAAAAGTAAACTCACCTGTATTTGTCTGTAACTAGTAGTAAACCCACCTGAGGGGACCTATCGTCCTATTTGCATTCCTCTTCTATTTGGGATTTGTTACTCCAGCTACAATTACAGATGTTTGTTTCATCATCAGAGCCTTGATTGTTAGCATTTGCTTTCCTGTCTCATCAGACTTCCTGATTTTCCCCAATTATCCTTAATATAGACATTGGTACAAAAAGTTGGAGCCAAAAATATCACTAATAACATTATGTAATAATGTAATATGTACACTGGTTATTTTACAGGCACTCTGCTGAAACATGCCAATGATCAATTGTATTTTTGCATCCTACATTTTAGAACCTGTTCTGTAGTTGACTTAGGAAAGAAAATTTTGGGTCACATAGTTGTCACCAGTCCTTCTCTGATAGTCACTGAGGTTCTGAACCTCAGAGTCATCTTTGACAACTTACTCTTCCCCACCCAAAATATCCTATCATAGGTGATTCCTTCTAGTTCTGCATCACTCTCAGAGCCCCCTTTTCCCAACATATATGTCTCTCACCCTAGTTCAAGCTTTCATCACACCATGCCTGACCTCTTGCAATAGCAATATATTTTCCCTGCTACAGTGATATTCCTAAAGCACAGGGTATGACTAGGTCATCCCCCTGTACAAAATGCTTCAGCGGCATCCTATTATTCCCTTTAAGATCAAATGTGAACTCCTTACTTTGGCGTTTCAGTCACTTCACAGAGAACCTGGAGCCAGATTGCCCTTCCACACTTATATAATATTATTGCTCTTCATTCCTGCTATGCTTTAGACAAACTGGCCACCTTCCTGTTCCCCACATATAACATTATCCCTGCTTTCTTCGTGTCCCTTTGCGAGGCTGTCCCCATGCCTGGAATGCAGCCATCGCCCGTCTCCATCCAGAGATGCCCGGAAGATCGAATGACATAATAGGTGTAAAGCACTTTACGAGTCTTAAAGTAGTATGTAAATGCCTAGTATCATTATGAATATTGTTAGCCTACAGTTACCAGATCTCTAGTCTGCTGATAACTGCATTCCTATTGACCCCAAGTAATGTTTATAGAGCAGTAGAGGGTTGGGCCGGTAAATGTTTAACAGCTGGGCTCTCTGAAAAAAAAGTTAATTTTTTTTCTTTGTATTTCTAGTACCTGGCACACAGTACACACTTTAAAAAAATACTTGTTGATTGGATTTCCACATTGCATCAACACACAAATTGTGCATGTCCAACAGATCCAGCAAATTAGGCTGGTTTGCTGGGTGTGATTTTATGCCAGTACAGCTTTTGGGTTTTTTTTTCTTTTTGGAGCTCCTGACTACTTTTTGTAACTCCAGCATTCAGCAGAACAAAGTTTGAGAAATGTTACATTTATTCATCCATTCTAGAATTTTTCCAGAATATTTTCCTCCAAAACATTAGATGCCCCCCTAGCTGTTAGTTTGAAGACTCTACTTTCTTTCCCTTTTGAAAATTAGGCCATGTGCCTCTCTCCAGTTCCAAAGCACTTCTCCCATACTCTGCATGCTTCATAAACAAGTTATTTCAGTACCCAAGAATGTAATTCATTTAGGCCAGATGGGCTAAGCTCATTTAGGACAGGTGCTCTCTTACCATCAGCTCAATTACCTTGGATTTCAGTTTTTCCTTAACAATTTTTTTCGTTTTATCCTTCTTTATATGAAGATAATTCTCTAGATGGAGAAAAGAAAAACAAAATAGGAATTAATTTCTGCTTTTGGTGTCACTTTTTACCATCATCCTATCCACCCCAAGCAGCAAGCCTGTCCCTTCTTGCCCATAGTCTATCCTTTTTTTAAAGCCCTTCTTTTCATCCTTTGTATTTTTCACAAGACTGACATGTTTTTAAGGAATGTAGCAGTCTTTTGTATTTGTCTCTATAATTTGCCCTCATTTCCATCTTTGGTATTTATCGCTTTTAAAAAAAATCCAAGTCTAGTGCAGAGTTTTCCTTACAGTCATCTCTTTAAACGTCTTCTTGTTTTCTTTCTTATAGGTATCATTTGCAACAACATCTTTAGAATTCTGTTTATAAAAGGCTTTCATCCTTCTTTGGTAGACTTCCCTTTTAAGGTCAAAGAATCACATGTATCTCTTCCTTGACTTTTATGAAATCTGTCTTCTTAATGTCTAGGATACATATTAAACTGTTCCTGGCATCCCCTTCTTATGGTATCATGAACTCCAAAATGTCATGGTCATTTCCTCTCCACGTTTCCCATTGTTTCTCTTTTAAAAACCAAGACATCCTTGTCTGTCCAAATCAGACTCACAGTAGATCATGTCGTATAATTCTATATCTCATGCAGAATTAGAGAACATTAGGGAAAGAGGAAAAGACCTTAAATACCATCTAGTTGACCCCCTTCTTTTCCCAGATGAGAAAACTGAGTCCCAGAAAGTTGAAATGACTTTCCTAAGTCAACAGAACTAGTTAGTTTCAGAGGTAAAGACTAAAACCTAGGCCTCTAGCTCCAGGTTTCATGTTCTTTTAGTGTCAGAAACTTAACCTGCCTCTGATTATCTCCAGATATCAAAACAACAGGTTCACAGAGAAAAAAAAATCAAATTAGATGTTTGGCATGCTAAATACTTCAATAACTAGGTGGCTGATTTTAAACTTGACAACCTCTGGTCTTGACCTAGATAGGTATAGAAATAATATTACCCTCTATGTGACAATACCTAACATTGATCTTTCTGGGAGTGTGAAGATCAGTAAGAAGATATCTGTATCGATCTACCACCTTCTTGGAATGAATCTTTCATAGAATTATATAGAACTGGAGGGTTCCTTAGAGGTAACTGAGGCAGAGAGAGCCTAAGGTCTCTTGGCTCAGGTCTCATAGGTAGTAAGCAACAGAACCAGGATTTAAACCCAAGCCTCCTGTGAATCCAGTGTGCTGTCAACTGGACTGCAAATTTATCAAGCTAAAAACATAATCTTGCCATACTGAAACCTCATTAGTTTGGAATTTGTGACTATTTCATCACACTATATTTTTACTATCTACCAAAAAATGATTTTCTAAGCAAATCATTGTCAATAAAATCACGGATACATATTTAAACTACTTTTGGAAACAAACCTTCATGTACTTTACAAGCACCATCTTACTCCAAATAAAAAGATCTCAAAACCTCTCCTCACCAAAATCCATTCTGGCAGGATATTTTAATTTAGTTTGAGATACTATAGGAACTTTGAAAGTAATTAAATTTGAAAAATCATTGTTGAAAAGTAATCTAATAAGGCATGTCTATAGCACTCTTAAGATCTGAAAAGTCATTTATAAACATCGTCTCATTTGAGCCTTAAATTAACCTTGTCAGATAGACAGAATTGCAGGTACCCCCATTTTTCATATGAGAAAACTGAGACCCATAGCAGGTGTATGGCTTTCTTATGGTCACACAACTGAGTGCTAAATTCAATATTCAGATCTAGTTCTCTCCTGACTTCAAATCTCACCTTCATTCCACTACTCTAATTTGGAAGTCAGAGTTTTCATTAATCCCCTCCCCTCTCCAATGAGTGAAACTAGTGAGGTTTTCCAGTATTATCACGTTCTTATGGGAAAGGTTCAGTGCTTTCAGGCTATGATTGTTTTAAATTGAGAAAATTCAATTTTCTCTAATGTTTAATTTGGCTTTTAAATGTTTGTATTCATGTGCATATACCTGAAACATTTAGGAAATGAACTCATCTTCCCCACTAAATCAGCTCTGCCTTCTAACTTTACTATTTTCATTAATGTTGGCAGCATTCTCCCAGTCACATAGATTTAAAACATCAGATTCACCTTTGATGCTTCCCTTATCATTTTCCAAATTCTGCCCTTTCTTCCTTTATAGTCTATTATACGTGTCTGTCATGCCTGTTCCACCTGATACTCCCTCATACTTGGATTTTTGCAATGGTCTCTCAAACATTCTCCCAACCTCCCTATACACACCAGTCACAAATTAATATTCCCTAAATAGTGCCTTTATCATGCTATTCCCTTGCTTATAAACCATGCATGACTCCCCAGTGATGGTAAGACAAAGTCCAAAAGTCTTAGCCTGGAATTCAAGGCCCCCCCTCCCTAATTTGACCTTACCTATCTTTCCAGCAGTATTTCATGTTGCCTTCCTACATGAACCCTTCACACTAGACAAAGTGGTCTCCTTAATATCCCCCAAACTTGCCTCGTTCTTTTCTTTGTTTATACTTTTTTCCACACAAAATGACCTCCCACCACCCCAACCATATCACCACCTAGTGATGTCTTACCCATTGTTCAAATGTCGTCTTCTCCATGATGCCTTCCCAGTAAGAAGTGATCTCTCATTTGTGAACTCCCATAATATTTATTTTCTTTCCCACTCATGTGATACTTACCAAATATTTCCTTCTATTATAGTTATCTGTGCACACACTGTCTTCTTTACTAGGCTGTGAGCTCATTAGAGATGGGGAACATGTCTCTGCATTTTTGTGTACTTTATGGTGTTCATTGCAGCGAAGATGAAACTCAGATTAACTTACAAAAATGTTTTTTTTTGCTCTTTACAGCAAAACCCAAAATTAACTATGTGGAGAACAAAACCGCCATGGAGTTGGAGGAACAGATTACTCTTACCTGTGAGGCCTCAGGAGACCCTATCCCCTCCATCACCTGGAGAACTTCCACAAGAAACATCAGCAACGAAGAAAAGGTATAATGTCTCCCAGGCTGTCAGAGCCTTGGAACCTAGACTTGAAACAACTCAAGTCTGCCACAGTGCCTGGGCCTCTGTGGTGAGCGGAAAGACATAATATTGTCACCAGGGCACAGAGAGTAGTCCCAGAACCTTCCCATGCCCACTTTGTTGGTATGTCACCCCCTTGAAGTCCAGTCACAACAGAGTGGGGCAAAATCCTTCCTGTATAAGCAAAGGTAGGCAGCGACTCTGGGAGAAGGAGGGCCGGGGAGTTTCAATCTCAGGGGTTATGAAGCTGTGAGGGATGAGGAAAAGCCAAGAACCTGACCCACTGAGTAACAGTGTCAGGTTGCTTCTCTCCATCATCACAGGGACCAAAATGAACCTGTTAATTCTGTTCCTTATATATTGTATGCTCATGCTCTCTCTGTACTGTATGCACAAAACTTTGGTTGCCTTCGTGTCTGCCTGTATTGTTGGTCACATATCAATATCATTTTGTTCTAAAGGCAAAAATAATTAGCAGTTTCAAAATAGAATTTTTTCCCCGCATAATTTGTTACACAGCGTTCTTTACTACATTCAGTGGAGGTTTAGGGAACATTTCAACACCCTTTACAACTCAGTGGAAGAGGTGGTTGAAAACAGTTGGCAATTTTACCTCAAGGGCATGTAAACTTGTATGCCCCTGGAAAGTTCCTTTTTGTTATCAATAATCTACACACTACCCCCCAAAATAAAGTGACCTCATTCTTATCTGACCCTTAACTGGTTTTAATGAGGCCAAATGCAGAAATGTAATTTTAAAGCAAAATGTCACTGCTTCTATCCCATTTAACCAGTTTCATCTCACATGTCCTTCAGGGCTCCATTCTTCCTAGTCAGTCAGAGAGATGATGTGATGGGTAGAGGGCTGGATTTGGAATCAGGAAGACTTGAGTTTGCATCTTGTCTCAGACATTCTTAGCCAAGTCACTTTGGGCAAGCCACTGAAACTCACTCGGTCTTCTCATCTTTGAAATGGGGATGATAATAGCACTTACCTCCCCAAATTTTTGAGGATCATAGTGCTTTTCAGACTTTAAAACACTATATAAATACTAGCTATTATTAGTCGGAACGGCATCATTAACTCAGAAGCAATCCGTCTCAGCTGTGTAAAACGTTGGCAATGGATTCCTTAGTGACTAGAAAACCACAAATCAAAGAATTCCACTGGCCTTCCTGACTGCAGGTAACTCTAGAAGAATCAAGTTAAAAACAAGAAAGAGGCAGAGTCAGTATAGAATCATGGTGTCAGGAATCTCCATTTGACGTGTATGCTTCTGATGCACTCTCCTGCGTTGCCAACAGATAGCCAAAGAGAAAACCCACCGTTCCAAAGAGCCCTTTCCATTAGATTCTCATCTGAAAAACTGCTAAGTATTTTTGGGACTTTCACATGTGCTGTTTGATATCATAGAGACAATATTAAGGAAATTCGGTGTTTATTTTGAGAAATCCCTTCATTGAAATGGGAGTTTTTAAATCTCTGGCTCAGATTTCATCTCTAAGCATGTTTGTTGTATGAATTGAGTATCTGTTTCAGGGCTTAAACCGGAGGGTCTGCTGCTTAGTAAATAGATGTGTCCAAACTGACCGAGGAAATGTATGCTTTTGATCTAGGTCATCACCCACAGTAGGACACTGAAATGTATCTCTGTCCCGGGCGAACAACCATAAACTAATTTCTAAACTCCCTAGGTCTTAGGTCAGAGATACATTAATAGGCCAAGACAGACCAGAAAAATCATTAAGATTTGTGTCCAGGATGCCTGATTTAATGAGCTAATAGTTCCGGATTAAAAATGTAAATCTATTTTCTGTAGAATGGAGACAAACCATCTACCTAATATAGATAGAACCATGAGCATGGTGGGTAAACAGTAAATATGTATATCTATATAAATTATATATAGACATATATATGCCTTGGGTATAGTATGGAATAATTTTTGATGTGACTAAGCTTACCTTATTAGTTTATGTTACCAGTCTTCCTTACTGTTCACTAATTAGGAGGATCCTAGTAACACCAGATTTATGATAGTTTATTTGAATATGTATTGCCTTAACTTTTATGGAAGGTAACATTAGTGATTGTCAGAAGTTCTCTAAACCCCTAAGTGTCATGACATAATATTGTTAACATGCTACCATTGAGAAAAGTATCAGATTCCTTACATGATTATAGTAATGGCGCAGATGAAAGCTGCTTAATCTTATAAGGGTGACATTTAAGAAAATTCAGATATGGGCTACCAGTTCTCTGCTTATAATTGGAATGGTCTAAGCAGCTTTAATTCCAGGCAAAATGAAGATTCTTTTTTTTACTTTAATCCACATAATATAAACATTACCAAATACTAGTAGTGATATGAGTTTCTATAAAAGAAGCCACTTTTTCCTCATTAAATTCAGGGGCATGTTCCAAGCAGATGAAAAGACATAATTTTTACTAATTATGTAAGTAAGGAAGGCTTTTTTGAAACATATTAAAGGACTAGATCAGACAGAATTTGTTGTTGAGTCATTTCAGTTGTGTTGGACTCTTCGTGACTTCATTTGGGGTTTACTCAGCAAAGATGCTGGAGTGGTTTGCCATTTCCTTCTCCAGCTCATTTTACAGTTAAGGAAACTGAGGCAAACAAGATTAAATGACTTACCCGGGGTCATACAGCTAGTTCGTTGTCTGAGGCTGGATTTAAACTCAGGTTTTCCTGACTCCAGGCCCAGTACGCTATCCACCAAACCACCTAGCTCCTCTTAGAATATTAAAAACTGGAAGGGACCTTAGCAAGCATCAGGATTCACATCTTACCTAGATCAGCAATTCCTTCTTCACTGCTCATGCCAAATAACCATGCAGCCTCTCCTTGAAGAGTTTTGGTGGAAGAGAGCTAACTTCACAAGCTTACTTCACAGGCAGTCCGTTCTGTCATCAGACATCCTACTTATTGGAAAGCTCTTCCTTATACCGAGTTGAAATCTGCCTTCCTGTCACTTCTACCATGCCCCTCTGAGGCAGCTCAGAATAAGTCCACTTGTCTTCATGATGTTTCATCCCTTGAGATGTTTGAAAACAACTCTAATATCCCCATGGTCTCGATATCCCAGACTAGCATACCCATTGGGGCAGCTAGGTAGCACCATAGTGCTCAGAGTGCCAGTCCTGGAGTCATGGAGACTCATCATTTTGATGTGGCCTCAGACACTTACTAGCTGTGTGAGCCTGGGCAAATCACTTCACCCTGTTTGCATCAGTTTCCTCATCTGTCAAATGTGCTGGAGAAGGAAATGGCAAAACCACATCTTTGCCAAAACAAACCCCAAATGAGGTCATGAAGAGTCAGGCACAACTGACATAACAGAACAACAACTCCCCATTAGTGTTTCCGGGCATCATGCGATGCCCTGAACTTAGCAAAATACTTCAAATGTGTTCATCCAATGCAAAGCATAGTGGAAATACTGCTGTATTACTTTGGACACCTCTACTAAAGTAATGTAAGAATGAATGAGTTTTGTGGTTGTTTTTCAGCTGTCAAGTCACACTACCGGCTTATGGTCTATCAAGCCAAGTTTTCTACATCCTCTCCTAGTACAGATGATTTTTTTCAACCCACACGTATGGCTTTATATTCATTCCTATCACATCTGTTGTTGGCTTCTGCCCATCATTACAGATTGTCAGCATCTTTTAAAATCTTGATTCTGACATCCACCATAATAGTTATCCCTTTCAGCATTTTGTCAGTTTGATAAACATGTCTCTAACTTCAGCTAAACGATTTATAAAAATGTTGAACAGGACAGAACCAAGTATAAAGCTGCACAGCATATCCCTGGAGATCTTCTGTAGGCTGATACAATACCTTTAGTCGGCACTTTTTAGGGTACAGTAATTTAACCAGCCACTGATCCACCTAATTGTTCTATCATCCCAGCCCACTTTTCTGCATCTTGTCTACAAAGTTATTTTGACAAATTTCCTTTAATGCCTTTCTGAAATCTGAATACAATATTTGTACAGAATTCCTCTGATCTATCAAAAAAGAAAATGAGATGAGTGTGACTTGAGTTGTTCATAGTGAACCCAGGCTGCCTCCTGATGATTACTGCCTTATTTTCCA
Organism: Trichosurus vulpecula; assembly: GCF_011100635.1. Taxonomy (NCBI): domain Eukaryota; kingdom Metazoa; phylum Chordata; class Mammalia; order Diprotodontia; family Phalangeridae; genus Trichosurus; species Trichosurus vulpecula. The sequence goes on along the minus strand of NC_050574.1, from coordinate 132,411,622 downwards.
AATGTTCACAAACCAGGATTGGTGGTAAATACCTATAATACCTGCTACTAAGAGGCTGAGGCTGATGAATAACTTGAACTCAGGAGTCCTGCGTCTCAATAGCACTATACAAAATCTGGCATCTACAATGCACTTCCAGCCTGGGTGAGATAGGGAGACCCAGTCTTGAAAAATAAAATAAAATTACAATAACAGTAACAACTATAACAATAACAACAATAATCTTTTTCTAAGATTTTGCTGCATTTGTTACCAAATTTGCTAGTTTACAGTTTGTATTATTCCCCATTTTCAGTTTTTGAAAACCAGGACATGTTTTACAAAATTTTTTTCATCCTTTATGATTTCTCAAAGATATTAGACAGTGATCCCTATAATCTGCAGCAGCCAAGGTTGGACTTCATGCTGGCCTAGACATGAATTTATTTAAAGGGACTGGAGACTATCTCCTTACTACTCATGGGCTTCAATTCCATCTTAAACAAAGTATTTTCTACCTTTTTCAGCTTAGCTTCAACAGCTATATAGCTGGCTTAAACAATGTCTGGAATAAAGCCATTTAGCTATGGATGAAAAAAGGAAGACAAGGAAAAAAGTCAGAAGGAGAAGAGTGTTTACAGGAAGATATATTAAAGACAACAAACAAAAATAGTTTTTCTGGAAGAGAAAGAATCATAAAATCATAAGATTTCATATTTAGAAGGAACCTAGTTTATCTAGTTCAACCCTCTAGGAGAAAACTGAGTCTGAATATGTATATGTATGTATGTGTGTGTATATATATATATATATATATGTGTGTGTATATATATACATGTATTTCTATATTATATATGTATATGCGGGTACATATGTACCCACATATACACACTATATACCATATATTCCAATGAGTACATATGTGTATATAATGTATACGTATCTATGTTTATATACACCTACATACATATATGTATAGCCAAACCATTTAGATGAGTTTATCCAGTGTTTCTCCAAGAAGGAAAAATTACATAGCAAAAACAAATTTAAAATATATATATATATATATATATATATATATATATATATATATATATATATATATATATATATATATGTGTGTGTGTATATATATATATATAGCAATTTTTAAATAGATTCTAATTACATCAGTGGAATGTTAAATATTTTCTTTAATAAAGTGAATTTCAGTATGAACCAGTTGAAATAATCTTTAGCTCACAAGTCTTTTACACCAGATCCTGACCAACCTTGTCCTTTTTACTTCATGTCTGAGTTAAATCTTGTATCATTCTGAAGCTTAAGTGATAGATAGTAAAGGCCACAGTTACAATCATGCAGTCAGTGACTTCCTAATCAAACACTAAATGCCTTCTTAATGGAAGTGTTATAAGCCTGGAATTAAGTGAGCCCCCAGTCTTTTTTCATATACATAGCTCTAGTATATTGACTTGTTTACAGATTGATCTCCAGACTTAGTCAAATTGCAACTAAGTGATTTTTTTTTGTCAGAACAGTTGAAATAACAGACCAATCAGTGTGTTTCAGATCATCAAGATTACTGGATCAGAATCCACTGTTTAGCAGTTGATTCCTTAGTGATCACCATGACAACCTCTCCCAGTTTAAATTGATATTCATGATGGTTAATCTGGTCATGTATAGAAAGGGAGTCCTTTGCAATAATACATGGCAAGTTGATGTTTCCGTATCATCTTCATAACACCCCCTTCTATCCAGATCCATTTGTAATTTTGCCACATTTTGAACTGTATATGGTGTTACATACCAGACTTCTTCATTATCTAGAACTGTCTATGATTTAATCAGTGTTGATACTCAATCTACCTAACAGATGGTCTTCATGGGTTCCAGTTTTCATGCAAAAAAAAAAACATTCAACATCCCATGATCAGTTTCCTGCTGATGAGCTTCTCTAGACCTAGCTAAGCTGGTCTCTACTCATAGTCAGAATCTTTGCAGGCTGGTAGGACCCACAGGTGCTGACACTTCACTAGTATAAGCAACATTTGGGGAGCCAGGATCACCTCCATGCCAGGGTGAGGCACTGACTTAAAACTGAAGTGCAAGATACCAAAGAAGTTGATTGTCTTTTCCAACACTCAGAAGAGTAAGCCCAATCTCAAAATAAGTCATTAGTTTTGTCATTAAGAGCCTACTTGACCATTTGTATGGATTAAAAAGGATTAAAAAGGCGGGGAAACAAAAAAGGGAAAGAAAAATTTCCTGAGGAGATAAGAGTAAGAAAAAAAAGAAAGACTGAAGCCAAACTCTTCTGATGAATTGAATGCTCAGGGAAAAAAGTTTATATCTGAATAATATAAATAAACTAGATATGATTATGAAAAAAATCAGCCCAGTTTACTATAATTTTTTTTTCTCATACTATGGAAGAGCTACCTGTAGCCACCTGAACTGATTTATTCAGCAGTCTTGGTCTAGTACATTATGCTACGTCCATTCCTAACTTTGCTACTTAAACATAGATGAATTCTTTTAAAATGTCAAATATAAAACAATTCCCACCCAAATTTGTTTTCTAAACTTGGCTATTTGCAGGTTAAATTTTCTTAAGATGGGTCACACATATATTGCAATTGTCTTATCAAGACCAAGGCATAGTCTATTATCATATATAGGTATGCAGGGAGTAGGTAAAGCTGCATAAATCAGACATTATTACAGTTAATGGCCATTGAGGCAACTGGGTGGCACAATGGTTAGAGAACTGGCCCTGAAGACAGGAGGACCTGAGTTCAAATCTAGCTCTCAGATACTTACAAAGTGACCCTGGGCAAGTCACTTAACTCCAGTTGCCTCCAAAACAAAACAATTAATGGCCACTGTTCTTAAATATGCAGAACAGTGCAAGAAGAATCAGACTAAAAAGCCTACCTAACATAAAGACAATACTAGGATACAGGTTTTTGAGAAAGCCAGCCCTGCCATGTGATGTGGAATTGGTGATTGAGTTTTTGACACACTATATCGTGTGTTTCTTTTAGACTCTGCATGTTCCTCTGGTCACCTTTTCTGCTTCGTTTCAAGATCATGTAAATAACCCAACATTAGCATCCTCATTCTATCTACAGTGCCTTCCTTGTCTAGAGTGAGCTTTCAATACATTTGCTGACTGACATTCCACAGGCTCCATCTCTGTGTTTCTCATCTCTTTTCTGTCTTCTCGCTATATGAACATCAGTGGTACTCATCCATCCATACCACCCAGTAAAAAGAGCACTGCAACTGTGATATTAGCAGGTGACTTTTGATTCCTGGCTAAGTGAAGTGGATCCCCTAAATTAATCCAAGAACTTAGATATTGGTAGGATAAAAGTCCAAACACCAATATTAGTGTTTCTGAGTTGGCATTATCAGGGACGATGGCTCGCTCCAGAACAGAAACCGATGTTTCTTGCCAAAGACAGTCTTTGTTGTGAGCCTGCCTACCATTCATGCAACACCAGGAAAAACCTAATGGCCTCACTGTAGCATTTCTTGGTGTCTGCAAAGCTTCCTAACCCACAGTCTTAGGAATGACATGATCCCCATTCCCATTGCTTTTCTCTTTGGTTCTTGCCTTTTTTTACAAGATGGGATTAATTTAATTTTTTGATAGAATGCATGCAAGAAGTTGTACAATGCATGAGCACACAACACTATTATCGTGTCTGTGTGACACCATATAATAAAATAAAAGAGAGGAAACCTGCTCTATAAATATCTCAGGGTTGTGTGTTCAGGACTATTAGACACAGTCCAATGGCACCCCTAAGATATATTTATAGATGTTCTGAATGTGCAGTCTAATGTGTTATGTGCCTATCCACATACATATATCCATATATGTGGATACAAAATGCAAAAGAACAGAGCATATTATCTTGGAATTTTTTTTAGCTTTCCAAAGATTATTCAACTTAAAATGAATGAGAAAACCATAAACAACAAAGTGGGAAGTGAACACACTACTGAAAACGGGCCCTTGGCAAAGAAAAAAAGTCCTGAATTGAAAGGAAGCTGCATGTGCACGGAATGCAGTGTGATGCATCTACTACCTAAAGCAACATGTTGTAAAATTTTACTGCTTTCTTGTTGTGTTTTATATCTGTTCTCTCCAGGCTTCGTGGACTCGACCAGAGAAGCAAGAGGTATAGCTTATCTGACCACTAGCCAGTTCTTAGCATTTGAAAGCATAACTTAACCCAACATTACTACAATAATTAGATATACTCAACTAATTAGTGATTTAGTTTGATTAAAGAATAGGTCAATAGTATATATACATAATAGTATATTCCTTTGCAATAGTGTCATTTGGAGTTGAGCAAGCAAGTTATGTTGGGAGTGGATGGAGAAGTTTTGTTTTCCGAAGCTGACTATGGTTTTGAAACTACCATGTTCCCCTGGTGTGCCAGGGAAATTATATATGTATATCCTAGGAATCAAGTTTACAAAAACTAATTTTCCCAATTCATGATCCAGGCACTTTTAAAATCACAGAACACTCTGTTTCTCACCTGGCTGGGATGGCTTTGGATCTTAAAGTTTAACAGTTCAGACGCCTGACAGCTTACCCTTGTTCCTTCCAGCTCAACTCATCTTGTTGCTCATATCCCTTATTACCAGAAATCTTTTATTAAAATGATTGCATCACATTCCATCCCCAAAACAGTGCATCGGCAATTCTTGGTAGGTGTTTGCCCATATGAGTGTTTCCAAATCAAAGAACTTATCTGTTATTTTTTAAAATTAAATTCATGAACTTGGGGTGATTTGGTGCTAACATTTTTGTATTTTTCACACAAGTGTACTTTTGTAAAAAAATTAATTAGATTTGATGTGTGATTCACAAAGAAGCTTCTTACTTCTCCTGGGGAAATGTGGCATATAGTTCCAATACTAAAATCAAATATCAGTCTATTAAATTCCCATTATTATTATGAGAGACCTTTGTGACAGCTCTAGAAGTGAATGCAAGTATTGGTTATTATATTCCAAGTGCTGCATCCCCAAGTTCCAACTCATGAGCACACCTGTCATTCTCTTTGGTCCTGTTATTTTAATGCAGTACAAGCTAAAAGCTATTGCTTCAGATGAGGGTCAAGGCTTTATAACACCTACCATTTCACCCGAGTATGACAAAGAGAACCCCAGTATTTTTTTCAGATTAATTTTGACATTTCAGTCCCTATGAATGTAGCCTATGGAAACCCTAAATCCTTTTTTTTGCTAAATTGCATGCATTCATCCTCCTAGATTTTCAGATGTATTGGTAACTATACAGACACATGACTGACCTGTTCAGATCATAGATAAAATAAATATTTAATGCTGTTTAGTATTTAGAATCTACTGCCTTCTCCCAGGCATTAACATTCATTTCTGCACTTGTACCTGCTGCCATAGTTGTATCTAATTCATTATGTCCTCTTTTTGTATCATATCTTCTTTTCTGTCGAAAGGAGTGTGGTTAAGTGCACTTCCTCTCTCACGTGCTTCCCCTCTTTGACCACAGGAATTGCTTAGTGTTCATACGCGAGATGATTTATTACCTCAATCATGAAATTATTGGGATTATGGGAAAGAAGAAACATGAGTTGTTAGTTGTTAGCCACTCATGGACAGCTACAAATCTCCTTCTGCCTGACCCTGGATGTTGGGGAAGGAGAAAAGGGAGTAGAGATGTGAAGGGAGGGGGAGGGACTAAAAGCATTATTATTTTAAATAAATGACAGTCTCTTAGCCCCAAAGAAAGCAGAACCCTTCGTTTTCCAGAAGAGCCCTTAGGTAGCATATTTCATTCTTCATATAATTGTGTTGCAGGCGAATGACTCCCTAGGGACCCGGATATTGCTTCTTCCCTTCCCCTCTGTTTTGTCTCATTTAGAGACAGAGAACAAAACGCAGAAGAAAACTGTTTTTTTTCATAATGTGGGGTCCTAGGACACTTTGTTTTCATATGCTTTGTAGGAAGTGAGGCAGGAAAGGGGTTTGAGTGAAGGAATAGTCATAACCCTTCCTCCCATGCCCTTGACTTGTATCTTTCTCTCCCTCCATTCGCATCCAAATATTTGGATAATAATATGCCTCTGGCTTAATCCTGGTGCCCAAGTAAAACATTCCAACAGGAAACAAGCCTAGAAGCACTGAAATCTTTGTGTATCAATTCTGAGGGAGACCCGAAAACATCGGATACAAACGCTCATATTCATTTCTCTCTCAGGTTTTGGGTTTTTTTTTTTTGTTTTTTTTTGTCGCTATTATCTGTTACGAGATGCCTCATATAGCACACCCAGAAGATCTGTTGATAGGAAATTAAAGAAATTTTCATACAGAAAAAAATTGGGGAAAGGAAAGGAGGCCAAGTAGCCTGTATTTTAAGTTCCTTTTAAGCTTTTTTTTTTTTTTACCAGATAGCCTGAGCTTCATCCCCTGATTTTCTTTTTATTGTTTTACCCCATGTTCTATTTTTCTGTGGAAGATATTTTATCTCTTTGACTACAGTATTTTTTAGAGATATTCTCTTTACATAGGGAATAAGAAACCCTCAAACAGATCCTAGCTATGCATCAAACTCCTATTTCAGTCATTGATTGAAGCCAGAATAGCAGACAGTCTATGACACTGAACTGCTGAGGGCCAAGCTTCCACCCTTCTCATCCTCAAGTAAGCAAGCCAAAGGGATCCCAAAGTCAGGACAGTCTTTCATTCCTAGAAGCTCTAAACAAAGCATTGTAACACCCAATCAGAAAGTTGTCTTAAGCTCAAGAATAGCAGCACCCCTTCCCAATGCTAGTCTCTTTAATGATGGGTGGCATGTCCAGAAACCCACTTGTACCAAATAATTTTACCCTTTTACACCTTTAAGGGGAAAGCCCTCAGGACTATCCCAATATCCACTGACTGAGCATAGTTCTCTTTTTTTCTTATTGGCTCATAATGATAAGTGTGGAACCCTCAGAAGCAAATTGCAGCATCTCATTTCCAAAGAGGAGTACGGTGATGGTTAGGATTTTTAGGTCTTTGCCCAAGAATCTCTGCTACTTATGAATATTGTGATGAGCTGGTTATACAATTGGCCCTACATTCAGCATTTTAAAAAAATTCTAAATGAATATTTTGATAGAAAAATGAAAGGGGCAGAAAACAGAAATATCTTGTAAAGATAGAGTTTTCCTTGGCAAGTGTTAGGCATATCATAATTTTCTATTGAAGGATGCCAACTCCTTAGAACTGAAACTGATAGGCAGACTACTGGAAAATCAATCCATAGGCATTTGTTGTCTGCCGTGTGCTAGGCACTATGCTATACCCTGGGGATACAAAGAGAAAACTAAAATAACCCTTGGTCTCATTGAGCTTACAGATTCTCAAAAAAGGAGGAGGGGGCAGGGATATGTTTTTGAGTCTTGGAAAAACCACCAGCCAGAACTTTGCCTTAAGCATTACTTACCCAAGCCCTACCCAGATCCTACCCAGTAGGACTTCTTTTCCTTCCTCCTCCTGAAGCTCTTCCTACACCTAACTTTAGTCTGATTGGTACTCACTGATTCCCCAAAACACCACTTCAGTATCTTGGGTGCCATCTTGAGCCTCCCATAACTTCTTAGTGTGCGGCTCAGACATATTAGGTTAGGGGCAGCAGTGGGGAGGGTCAGAGGATCTAAAATTTATCAAAATGAGAGAAATCTCCACCCTCTTAGACTGCTCCCTCCCTCCTGTCACTCACCTCATACAGCTCACTTTCTGACCCTCTCTCCCTTATCCTCCCCTCAGACTCTGGACGGGCATATTGTGGTAAACAGCCACGTGCGAGTGTCATCGCTGACACTGAAGAGTATTCAGTACACAGACGCCGGAGAGTATATCTGCACAGCCAGCAACACCATTGGCCAGGATTCCCAGGCTATGTACCTCGAAGTACAATGTAAGAAACTGCTTGAGAAAGGAGCATAGAGGGAAGGGGCAATTCAGTGTTGCTAGGATTCTGACACCATGTTCATGTTAACCTCTGGGCAGCATTCCTGATATCCTGGAGAGGAGACTGGATGCATCGTCCAGAATATCATAGAAGGATTTCTGCCCCTTTCCAGCCCTAAACAAATCCCTGACTAACCCCTCTTCCCTTTGATTCTGTTTAATGCTGCTTCTCATGGTCACATAAGTAAGTCAAGCTCTCCAGATGGATAGTTCTGCCCTGAACACAGCCCTTCCTTATTTAAGGATTGTTAGGTGCTACCAAGTTCACCCCACTACACCAACAGAGAGTCTCTTGCCAGGCTACTGAAGTCTTCCTTTGTTTCAGATGCCCCCAAGCTTCAGGGCCCCGTGGCTGTGTATACCTGGGAAGGGAACCAGGTCAACATCACCTGTGAGGTATTTGCCTATCCCAGTGCCACCATCTCCTGGTTCCGAGATGGGCAACTGCTGCCAAGCTCCAACTACAGTAATATCAAGATTTACAACAGCCCTTCTGCCAGCTACCTGGAGGTAAGGGTCAGGGAGGGAGGAGAAGATGCATGGCCTAACCAGGGGCAGACTCCTGTCTGCAGCAGAAATGCTCACTCCTGCTCATCCAGCTTAAGGTGACCACTGGCTGGAGAAGAGTCTGAGCTTGACTCCAGACTCCACATCAGCCATAGGGATCCTATTTCTGGAGTCAGCTCTGCCACACCATCAGAAGTCCTGTCTCCCTGAAGTTCTTTTCTTTACCCTGCTCTAATTTAAGCCTGGAGCCAATGCATTTCGCTTTACAAAAACCTCACGCCAAATAGGATAAAACTAACCAATGACCAGCAATGCCTGTGGCCACCACTATGGGACACTGATAACCCTGATCCTTCCACTCCTCTTCCTGAAGGTGACCCCCGACTCTGAGAATGACTTTGGAAACTACAATTGTACTGCAGTGAACCGTATTGGTCAAGAGTCCTTAGAGTTCATCCTTGTCCAAGCAGGTGAGTGTCACAGGATCCCTCATGCATCTTAAAGGTATTTGGAATGTTTGGATGAGTAAGATAGGAAGGGTAAATAACTAGGAATGGGGAGGAAGGGCCTCTTTTTGCTGGCAATAGGAGCAAAGCCCTGGGGTCATAAGAGGAGAAGGTAAAGCTTTAGAAGACTTGGGTTAGTAGGGATGGAGTATTATAGAAGTCAGGACAGAATTTGAGAGCCATGAGGGTCAATAGCTTTTAAAATGGCTTGGTAAGGAAGTCAGGAACAACACACTCTTTAAGGAGAGGATATTCTATAAGAAGACAAGTTCAGATTAATGGGAGCCAGGGGCGGTAGTATGATGCAGGCCTGGAGTCACATTGAGGTTCGTGGGTCCCCCTCCACATCACCAGCTCTGTCCTCACCGCAGATACTCCATCTTCACCATCCATTGACGAAGTGGAGCCATATTCCAGCACGGCACAGGTTCACTTTGATGAGCCTGAGGCCACAGGCGGGGTGCCCATCCTCAAGTACAAAGCCGAGTGGAGAGTTGTGGGTGAGGAGATGTGGCATTTCAAGTGGTATGATGCCAAGGAAGGTAAGATCATTTGCTGCTTCTAGAATTTTATACACTATGTCAGTCAAGGGATAGGCAACTCCTTAAATTATCTCCATAGTCACCAGGCCCCAGCAGCTTGCTCAGACGATTAGTCCTTAATTCCCAGTGCAGATAACGGAGCACATAGAGCCGTTTGTCACTCATGCCACCACCCCATAGCCATAACCTGTGTTCTTCTGCCTTGGGGCCCCATAACTTTCCCCAGAATCCTATCAGAGTGACGGTACAAGCCTAACCTGAGGCAGGTCTATACTTCACAGTAAAGTACTTCAGTATTTAGCCCAGTAATCAGGGCCAGGCCTTTATGATTCCAGTTCAGGCACATAGAAAGCCAATCTCTATAGACCCTAGGAGGTATTAGCCTTGAGTTTTGGAGATCCATGTTCATAGCCTGGTCCTGACATTTCCTGTGTAACCTTGGGTGAGTTATGTCAAGCTTTGGTTTATTCACTTGTCAAATAGGAGCTATCAAGTAATTACCATTTAATCCCACAAGCATTTTTAAGAATCTACTATGTGCTAGGCATTGGGCTAGGCACCAGATACAAGGGCAGCAACAAAACACCCTTGGCCTCATCTTACATTTTCCATTACCTGCCTCACATCATAGGGTCCTAGAAAGTAAGGATTGTTCCATTTTTTTATATTTTTATCCCCAGTGCCAGGCACAAAATAGGTGCTTAATCATTGTTTGTGGGTTTACTTTGTGAAATAATCTGGTACAAATTCATAACCCTTTCCATCCTGAACATTCACAGCAACCACCAACTAATAGATAACATGAATTTAGTGGATGTAATTTCATTTTAATATTAGACACACACACATGGCACAAGATAAATCTGGTGAAGCTAGCATACATACAGTCCTATAAAGTTTTCCAAATTATTTCTTGGATGATTCCCCCCCCTAAATCAGGGGTGGAGAACCTGTGGCCTCAAGGCCACATGGGGCCCTCTAGGTAGGTCCTCAAGTGCAGTCCTTTGACTGACTCCAAACTTCACAGAACAAATCCCCTTAAATCCTCCCCTCCTTCCTACTTTCCCTATTACTCTAGAGGACACCATCCTCTGGTGTTTCTGGACTCCTCACTATCCAGCCTCTCATAGGCAATCTCTTACCAAGGCCTACAGATTTTACCATTGCAACATCTCTGGCATACTCCCCCATCTCTCCTCTGACACCGCCACCATTCTGGTGCACACCTTTACCACCTCAGCCTGGATTATTGCAATAGCCTCATGGTGGATCTGCCTGCTTCAGTTCTGCTCTCACTCCAATCCTTCCTCCATTCAGCCACTAAAGTGATTTTCCTGAAGCTCGGGTCTAATCGTGTAAATGGCATCAGCCCCCCTAACTCAGTAAACCCCGGTGGCTCCCTATTGCCCCTAGGATCAAATACAAAATGCTCCATTTGGCATCTAAAGATCTTCGTATCTTATCCCTCTCCTACCTATCCAGTCTTCTTACGCCTTACTCCCCAACATGTATTCTTCAGTCCAATGACACTGATCTGCTGCCTGTTCCACAAAGGAGACTGTCCATCTCTCAGCTCTGGGCATTTTCTCTGGCTGTCCCCCATGGCTGGAATCCTCTCCCTCTTCCTGTCCAACTACTGACCTCCCTGGCCTCCTTTAAGCCCCCAACTAAAATCCCACCTTCTACAGGAAGTCTTCCCCAACCCCTCTTAACTCCCTCTGTTAATTATTTCCTATTTATCCTGTATATAGCTTGCTTTGTATATATTTGTTTGAATGTTGTTTTACCCTTTAGATTGTAAACTCCATGAGGGCAGAGACTGTCTTTTGCATCTTTTTGTATCCCTAGCACTTAGCACAGTGCCTGGCACGTAGAAAGGCACTTCATAAATATATATTGATTGATAGGTGATCTGTTTAGGATAGCTCTGTCCTCTGCTAGCATGATTGCTATATACCTGTGTGTGTATGTGTGTGTGTGTGTATATATATATGTATGTGTGTATATGCACATGTGTATATATGTACATATGTGTATATATACACATATCTGTATATTTAACCTCTTCCTAATTCTAACCTCCTTCAAATTCCATCTTAATGTTAGAGTAAAGTAGGTTTTGTTTCCTATGAGAATCTGCAGTTGCAGGGTAGGATCAGAGTGGGTTTAGAAGGAAGTGAGACTGAACCTTAGTTTGGAAGAAGAAAGTCAATATTCAGTAAAGTTTACTAGACTGCTAACCACTTTGTATTATAAATTAATCCTACCCAGGATATCTTCATCAGCCTTTTTCAGTTTCATATGTGGAATGACCTCAGGGTTGGAGTAAAAAAGAAACCACAGTGCTAGGACTTTCAAACCCTCCTCTGAGTTCTCTGTGATATTGTGGCCCGTTCCTCTGAGTTACGATTTGGCTAAATATCTCTCAGTTCATTTGTGATCCTTTCCTCCTCCACTTTGTTCTTTTGTGTGCTCCCAACAGCAAACATGGAAGGTATCATCACCATCATGGGCCTGAAGCCAGAGACAACTTACGCCGTCCGACTGTCTGCCCTCAATGGAAAGGGACTGGGGGAGATCAGTGGGGTCTCCGAGTTCAAAACACAGCCAGTCCGTAAGTAAAGCCAGCTCACCCGCCTCCTTCCCCATCGTCACACTTCCTCTCCTTATGACCACATAGCTACCCTGACTGGCAGTGAAGACCACAGCTGTTTCTTTTTCAGATATCCCCATTCATGGTGGGCCCACCTCTCACTTCTCTGGCCCACATTGATTGTCGATGTACATCTTACTTTAATTCTCTCCCTCTCTCAAGGGAACGTCGTCATATTAGCTAGTGCAGTTTGTTAGAATGGCAGACAGTGAGGAAATCCAGCAGCACCACAGTAAAACAAACAAAAAAATTAAATAGCTCATCGCATTGGGGTTTGCTAGTTATAACTTTAACCCATCACATGTACCTCAAATATGCTGCTACCTGAAGAGTGAATTTAAACACAATTAAATTTCAGTGCTATCCAGAGATTGTTCTTAATACCTGACTCCATCAGTTCTCAGGTTTTAGAAACACAACATGGATACTAATTTGCCCTAAAACCAAATATCCTTGAGGCATATATCAACAAGGGAAAAAGGTATCAAGCAAATAAGGAGATGAGGAAGTACCCCACTCTTGCTCCTTAATATCTTCCCTTCCTATACCCGGCCATGAATAGTGTAATTTAATTTTGTTCAATATTCCTTCCATTTAACTTTCATCTAAGGCTTAGGATCCCTAATTCTTCCTGGCTTCATGAAGTCTTTCCTTTCAGCATTTCCTTCTATTCATTTTCCCCAAGGGAAATACAGAAAGAAAAAAAAACAAACAAACCCGCATGCTGTTCCTCTCCTCCCCACCAAACATTTTCTCACTTTGCTATGGTGATAGCCTACTAGAGTAGTATCTTATTCCTCACACAAAGACCCCTTGCCTTGGAGGTCTCCCAGGCCTTGGAAATCTTCCTTGCTTATTGGACTTTTCTTCGATGGTCTCAGAGTTCCCCAGACTCCCCCTCTGACTGCTATAATTAGAGAATCCCCATTGGAATCTGTCAGGTCCTTTCCTGTGAAGCCAGAAATTATGTTGGATTGATACCTGAGACTGCAGGAGCAATCAGCCCCACCCCTGCACAATAATAGAGAGCCTGCCATATCTTCTTTCTACAAGAATTGTATCTTTAGCTGAATTTCCATTGAACACAGATATGAGTTTGATTTCCAGCTCCATGCACTCTGCCAATTCTATTCATCTCTTTTACATCTTATATTTTTTTTCCCTTGGGTCTGTCTTTTGTCTTTTCTTTTCTTCTGTGTTCCATCCATGGGAAATTGCAGACACCCCTCCTTCACGTAAGTGCCTCTTCATACCTCTCTGCCTGTTTCCATAGTATTATGTTAACATATGTTTGTCATAGTTTTTAATTTAGCTTGAAACCCCATTTTTTTTGCCCTGTAGGAACTGAAGTAGATTATATTGTCCAGGTCCTAACAAAACTGACACTAGTGTAGCCGTCGTGTTCCTGTTAATGTGACTGTCTTGGTTATACCAGGAGGCTAACAATTCCCATTTTAGAGCATGCAGTATTTTAATGTGTATTTTTTTGCCTGTGACAGTTTCTCTATGGCAAGAACCACTGCTTACCTGCAGTGTGTGGCAGAAGGCTGTCTCACAATAAGAGGAATAACCAAGTAGCGTATCATCACCCTTCCTAATGTTAGCTAATTGTCCAGAAAAGAGAACACAGTTTTTTCTTCTCTCTTGCCCTGTCCTAGTATGTCACCCATAGTTATCCAAAGGTCATAGCAATCTGGAGAGATTTCCATGTTCACTCTTATGAGAGAGAAATGAACTTCATTTACTATAGACCATCTCATGGCAGCCAAGAGGCACCAACTCAAGGTAATAGAAATTCAGTTGGAAGAGAAGCTGGTTGTGGAAGGTCCGTGAAACAGCTGGATTTGTGAAGGTGTAATTGACCTCATAGGCATGGTGTGTTACAGAGCCTAAGATATGGGGGCAGCATTATACAGGTGGCTATTTAGGAATTTGGACTGTCAATTCCAAATAATTTTATTCTCTGGTTTCTGATCATCCCAGGACTTTCTGCTGTGAAGTAAATAACGATCAATGATTTACAGCCTAGCTAGAACTGGTCAACCAAGAATGAAAGGCCATCCCTATTAATGCTGTGAGGTTTAAGTAGAGAACACACACAGTGACAAGGGGAGCATCCTACTCTTCAAGGTGCCGGAATTATAATGTGAACCTTAAGGAGGGAAATCTGTAATGTGGATGAACCCACTTTTGCTCTCAATTGGATTTACCCTTTCTATGGAAGCAGAATGCCAGACAATGGAGGAAGGAAGTTCAGTACAAAACTACCCCAAAGGAAATACGGTCAAAAAAGCACCTTGAGCTCTAGTGGTAAAGCTAGTGTCCCTAAAGATTTCAGACCAGTCTGTCTTAATTTATTCCAGAGTTTTGCAGCAACAGCAAAAACTTAGTAGTTAAGTGTGAATGTCCTCTGATTTCCAGTAAGTGTTAAATTCACTTTCTTATCCAAGTTGGATCCTAAGATAAAGAGGTATGAAAGTAGCCAGAGTGGAGGAGAAGGAGGTGTCAAATTAGTCTGACAGTGGTTGTAGGCTGGTATTTTATTCTATTAGTGGGTCTAAGAAAAGCAACTTTTGGGGTGGAGGGAGAGAGGGAGCATCTTTCCTAAATGGACAGAGTGAGTTGGATGTTCCTAAAATAAAATCCCCAGGTTTTATCTCTTGACTGAATATTGGCTCGAATATGTTAAAAATGGGATAAGACCTTCTGAATCACTACCTCAGTAGTTCATGGCTTAATAACAAATCACTTACTATGTCTTTGATTTTGTGTCTTAAATAAAAATGCCAGCAAGAAAAATTTAGTTTTCTCTGAAAGCTAGTCCACTCCTTGATTAAGTGAAACCCTTAAATAGCTAACTAAACTTTAAAAGACTCTTTAATAACAAGGAGAGACATTTAAATTCTTAGTTCTTCTAGTGGGATGAAAATGTATCATTGATGGCTCAAGTCTTCAAAAACCTGATTTAGAAAATGTTGAGGTGAGCTGCCTGGTCGATGCTGACCCTGAAATTGATGAGGCAGCAGGAATTAAATAGCTTTTAGATTCAGGGCCATTAGCTGAGTCATAAAAGCAGATCTCCCTCAATCATATCTTAAAATTATGGCTAAAGAGTTAAAAAGAGAACTGCAAGAGTCACTGTGGTAGAGATAAGAGAGCAATTTTTCATTTCAGCAGAGCAAGGAGTGGCCCGAGGAGGGGCAGAGTAGAATAAAGGAGATAGATCTGAGAAACAGAACTAAGGATGTGCTTTAAGGAGGCGTCTTACCTTTCACACTCAGCTTAGGAGAAAACTTAACCCATGGAATAGTCTGCTGCCATCCACAATTGTCCTGAAGAAGGATAAATTAAATAAACAACCGTTCCTATAACTATGATGAAACCCTACATACTCTTTCTAGGAGGGAGTAACAAGTTTCAGTACGGATGGACCATACTGAATTCAATTCCTTGGAAAACAAGAGGGTTGTCTGAGCTAGCGTGAGCAAAATCATATATGTGCAGGCCATCTTTAGAAGATGGTGAGGTGCTCACAAGGAGCCCAGTTCACTAATGACTTTAATTCAGAACAGTAACTCAGATCCCAGCATATCCCTCCTATAAAGGATAAAGTCAAAACAGGTACAGATGCATAATTCCTCCCACCTTTCTCAGATTTCTAGTAAGTATTAAATTCACCCTCTCATCAGAGTTGGAATATTATTCTCTGAATATATTCTCCTCAGGACAAGGGAGCTATTTCTCTCTAAGAGAAAGAGAAAAAGTGTGATCTGACATCTTGACTAGGGTCCAACTTTCTGTCTGATGTCTCAGAATCCGGTAGGTTGGGAGACATTCTATTAAGGCCTGTGCTATGTGAGCTTGGGCAAGTAATTTAACCTCTCTGGCTTCAGTTTTCTGATCTCTAAAATGATGGAGTTGGACGTTATGACCAACTCTAAATCTATAATCCTTTTGTATTTACTTATCTCATGAGAAAATGCTGATTTCAATGTCTTTGCTATTTATAAGCTGACCTGGTCACAGGAATAACTTTTTGAGTATGAGGGACTAGGGTTTGAATCCCAGATTTGTCACTCATATGACCTTGAGCAAATCACTTGGATTAGATGTCCTTTAAAGTTTCCTCCAGCTCTAATTCTTTGATCAGCAGCAAGGGGACTGATCTTGATGGGCTTCTCTGCTCCATTACCATAAAAATGCAATGAAGCTTCTGCAGGGCATCTGTAAGTCAAACTTACCAGAGCCACAAACACCTAAACAAGACCCATCCTCCTCCTGACATACCAGCTTACTAGACATCTCTTACCTGTTGGGTGATGCCTTTGGCGGCACCTTCATGAGCCTAGGGTGGTGGTGGTTGAGGGGAGGAGGGCTGGTCATTCCAAACATTTAAATAAAGCATGGGCTTTGGAAGTGGGCCTCATCTCACGAGCAGTGTTTGTGTTTTGTGTTTAGCAAGTGTCTGTGTGCCAACAGATTCTTTCTAGATGGAAAGCACATGATCCAGGCTTGATTAAGAGGAAGTTGATTGCCTTTTCAGAGTTGCTAAGAGAAAGCAGGACTAAAGAGATGGTGTTAAAATTTCTCATTAGAGTCTATCCCCCATGATTGAGTCACTAACCTTTAGAATTTAATTGCCTGCATACTACTTCCCTACTTGCCGCTGTGCCAAGCACCAAAACAGGAAAAAATGGCTTCCTATAATGGAGATGGAGATCCAGGATAACTCTGTAATTTAGTGTTTTCTCTTTGCATGATACCCTCAAGATTGCATGGTTTTAAATAAGAACAAAATGCAGACCAAGGTTTTGTGGTAAAAGCACATGAAAGTCTAGCACATCACGTAAGTCAAGTATTTAGGCAATTATCTCAGTAATTGCAGCCAAAATTTTTACTTTTGCCTGAGTTTTCTAAATCTCAAAATCCACACTGTGGTAATTGTATTTCTTGTTTTGATTTGAGTGGATTTTTAATTTCATGGTTGAGGTGCCACCCTCTGGAGGTACAATGAAGACCAAATCATGAGTTGCTTGATCTAATCAAGGCAATGGGATGTGTTGGTTATATGTTAATGGGCCTTTCCTTCTACCTGGTCCAAGTTGGAACCCAGCTCTCAGAGGGTGCTCAGCCATTTATTATTTTGTGGGACATCCTTTATATATTCAGCCTTGAAATGTGGAAGCTACTGAATATTGTTCACATAAAAAAGTAAGAATTGATTGTCTTTCTTCCTACCTTTCTCAGCCTTCTGTTTATATGGGAAAGTTAGGGAAACATCTTTCAGATCACGAGTCATATACCTCGTGGCTATTCAAGTATTCAAAGTTTGATACAGGGGATGTTTTTCAAGGGTGTCAGGAGATGGAATTATGGGTGTATACCTCAGTAGTCCAAATTGTAAATAATTTCATTAAAAAAAAACATTAAATGTCTACCATTCCATGATAATAAAAAATTAAATAGCTTAACTTTTCCAGATGCCATATCTGGAAAATCCTTAAATGCAAAGGAAGGAAACCTATAGCTCACTCCAATGAGAATGTAAGACCTGACCCCAAACAAGGAACCCCTTAACCCTACCTCTCCTAGGCTGAATATAAAGTAACCTTCTGAACACCTCTCTCCCTCTTGTTACGGTGACAGCTGCTCCTATGGAGCTGGCTCCTTGTTTAGGTGAATTCTTATGGCCCCAGCAGATGTTCCCAAATGAAACCTCTTACCTAAGTGACAGGATCTGGCACCCTCAAGGTTTTAAAGATAGTGAGACTGTGGCCCTCTCTTTTCTTGTTCTGTTTGGTTACTAGTCTTGTTTTCCTGCACCTCCTTCCTCTTCTCCCCTCATACTGGCATCCTTGGGTTTTGCCTTTCCGGCTTCCGTATGATAACTGTGTGTTTTGGTGAAATGACTTCCCTTTTTTACCTTCGACTCTCTTTCTTTAGCGACTCCTGCTAGTCCTTCCTCCCATGCTACATTGTCTGCCTCAGACAGTGAGTATCATCTCCCCCCGCCCCATCCATCTCTCTGCATGTTGCCTTCCACCAGCTGTAGCGCAGTCTGCCTAATGTTATCTCCTTAGCCAGGTAATGATTAAACTCAGTTGGTATCTGGATGGTAGATACCAGAAGTTGGGCTTGAGGGAAGCAAACCTCATGACAAAGAGGAATCAGGCCTCTCGGATTCATGGGAAATGAGCTTTCCCAGGAAGAGAGTAGTTAAAATGCATTGCTCTGCTCAGGAAGCCCCCTGCACCACTTCTAACACTGCCTTGGTATTGCAGTATCTAGCATATCCTCAGTGGAGTAGGGCCAGAACTGACCTTTGGAGGAGAAACTTGGTTTAATACCACCCCCCAAAAAATAGCCAAGAAAAATGTGTGTACTGAGGTGTAGGGGGAAGAGAATGGACAGGGGAAAAATCATTTAGGGGTGGGTGGCTTTTTTATACAGTATTTTGATTAACATAGTTGAGTCCAGAACTTAAAAGTAGATAATGAGTCATATGGGTTTTGTCTTACCTAAAAATACATCTATTCTCACTAATATTTGTGTCAAGGGCATAGGAGATGAAAACCTGGCCTAGTGTTTGAACACAGTTGCGCCTGGCAATAAGTTTACTTAGAAACAAGTCACCCTAGTTACTTTCTGCATGCCTCCGTTCCTTTTCTGAAAAGTGGGAGTAACAGTCCCTTCCTGAGTTATTCTGTGGTGATAACGACAACATCTAAAGTTTTCAAATCCTGTTTTGCTTGCCCTGAACCGAGCGCTGACAGGCCTATCAATGGTATTTCCTAATCACTCTAGCTGAGCCTTGCCCATCTCTGCTCCCACCGCATCTTTCTTATGATCCCTCAACTACTCTGGAGAGCACAGGGATCCAGGGCAGCCTACTCTGATAACTTCAGAGACCCGCCCCCACCCCAGCCATACACACACACCCTGTGACTTCTATAAATGTCAGCTTGGGCAAAAGCAGATGTTAGCAGACAGGAATAATGATAATGTCCTGGTATCATGGCACAAGGCCACAGATGTGCCAGTGAAGGGGCCACCATTTGACTGTTAGAACTTGGCTCCTCTGCTTCAGGGGTGAGCAAGCCTGCTGCTGTGGGGGGGCTTGGGAACAGGAAAACAATGCTTTGGAACCCCTCTGCCCTTCTCCCCTTGGTCTAGGATCATCTCACCCCCACATTTTCTTCTTATCACTTCTAGGCCTTTTCATCAAGATACCTAAATAATTTCCATAAAAAAATACCCATTTAATATTTATAAATCCTTCCCTGTGGAGAAGAAACTTTCTCCTTAACTGTCACTATCTTTACCTGATTACGATATTTTAAACACACACATACACACATATCTATATATGAAAATCCATAATTTATCTCTATGCTTTGCTTCACCTTTCTATGTCCTTTCTATCCTTCATGTTCCCATAGCAACCTGGCCTTCTCCTACCCTTCCAGCCACAGAACCAACTAGTGAGTACGAAAAATAGCTGCTCTCAACCAGACCTCTGAGTGTCACTCGACAGAGAGCAGACTTCGGGTTTAAAGCAATGAAGCTTCCCCCCACCCCCATCCTGATTTACTCATTCTTTAAGCAGCAAGTTATAACTGCATGAAGACTCTAAGCCTGGCATGGTCACCTAAGCATGCTGCTCTGCCTTCTTTGTCGAGGGGGCAAACACTCCTTGAGCAAGGAATGCCTGGATTGATGATTACTGTGCCTACAAAATGTCAATTCCACTTTTACTCTCAGGCTGAACAGAGAATGGGGCCAAGAGAAGGGATGAGATAGAAGAAGAGCACCTCCCGGGGCATTTTCTCCCCCAAAAAAATGCAAAAATGTTTTTAAAATGAGAGGGAAGGAAGGAAGCATCAGGGAGAAATGATGTCTTGTGGAAAGTGACTTGAGAATCAGGGTGGAGTGAGGAAAAACTGCTTTCTGAAAACATGCTCTTTGTGTCCAGGACATTTGTCGGGAGGAGTATTCTGTCTCCTCTAAAGCCTTCATATTATTTACCATCAAGAAGGAATATACAGAGAAGCCAATAGCCTGGGCTCCTGTTTGTCATGAGCTACTTGGAAGTCCAGAGGACAAGTAGAAGTAGTTCGATTTTATATATTTATATTTATAGAAGAACGGTATTTAATGTCTTCCTCCTCCTCCTCCTCATCACCATCATAGCTAGAATTTGCAGAATATGCAAACTATAGAAGAAACTGTGACATAGTAGATAAAGTGCTAGACTTGGAGTCAAGACCCGGTTTCAAATCCAGCCTCTGACATTCAGTAGCTGAGTAACCTCCAGTAAGTTTCTAAAGAAACTCCCCTAGGGCTTGTCTTAGTAGATAAGAAGTAGATATCTTAGTAAGGAGATGGATCATAATCTATCTTAGTATCATGAATTCCCCTCACTTTTAAAAAAAAACTCATAGGTCCTTTTTGTATTTTGCAAACACAGTTCAGCTGAGCTTTTAGTGGGGGCCAAGTCTCACCGGTCACATTCTTCTCCAAGCTCCTATTTTTTCATACTGATATGACAAAAGGATCCTGGATGTTGAGGACACAGGTTCCTTGACAGGACAGCATGGGTGTGCATTGCAGTGAATAAGCTATAAGGAAAATAGTAGACTTGTGTTTTTAAAAATTAACTGAGTGTGGAGTGAAATTTAACCATATTCATCCTTATAAGACTATATATTTTATGCTTGAGTGTGAAAAGCCAAAAAAAATCAAAGGTATAAGGCATGTATCTTTCCACTACCCCTCTCCTCACCCTCAAGATTTCCATTCCATATGAACAAAGAATAAGAAGATTTTCTGTGGTTTGATGTGTTGCATGAAATCATTCCTTTTCTGCTCAAGAACATGGCTTACGGCCTCCTTTCTCAGCATTCTCCCTGTGTGTGCACCACACAGAATTTTAATTCCTGATGCTTTTGAAGTAGAAGTGTATCACTTTGCTAGAGAGCAGAGCAGAGAGTAGCAATGAGTGTGTGTGTGTGTGTGTGTGTGTGTGTGTATGTGTGTATGTGTGTGTTTATATGTCTGCTGAATTCCGGCTATGGCTTTTTGCATTTGGATAAAGAGTACAACTAACAGCCTTCATTTCTTATAGCAAAGGATTTTGTTCCTGTCCTTTTCCAATTTGAGTTCAATATGTGTGTCTGTCATGAAGTAATAGAATTCTAGATGCTACACTTGAATTTGTACAAGTTGTTTTACATGTTACATACTGAATCATTTTAGGTTAAATGTTTTCTCCTTAGAAGAAAAGAAATACACCCAGATTTTCCTTTTAGAAGGAATGTCTTGATTTTGTTTGATGCTTACCCCCTCCTATTTTAGGGGGAAGGGAGGTTCAAATCATCCTTTTCTAAACTAAGATAGATATGTGTAGTAGTGAGACTGTGTATGAACGTGACCTTCCTCATTTTTATTTTTATAGCAACTTGATCCTCAGAATTGTAACTCCTAGTAGAGATTGTGCCAAAATAAAGAGATCACAGCTTGACATGATCATAGCCACTGACAGGAAGACAAATTTGAAAACAAACCAACAGCAGGAAATTACTGTGGAATGAAAAGAAGGATACCTGTGGGCAAATAGAGGAGAAAATGGGATTTGAGTATAAAAAAGCTATTTTCTGTTGTTGTTGTTGTGTTTTGTTTTGTTTTGTTTTTGCACTTTGGCATCTTTTATAATCAGTAGTGACCCAAATGAAAGAAGCAGGCACAAATAGTTTGATGTACCCTCCTCCAGTCTCCTTAAGTGATCTGAATTTTCAGGGTAGTCTTACTGTGTATACTAATAAGCCCTGAGAACTAGGGAACAAATAGAACTATCCTCTTCAGCTCAGAGAACCTCAGAGTCACAGAATATTGGAGCTGGGAACAGACCTAGGTCTGCGGCAACCATACATACTAGACTTCCCAGGAAAGTTGATTTCAAAATAAAGAGTACTTTTAAGGATATTATTCCTTAGGAATACCTTTATCAGACCATGTGCCCTGATTTGGGGGTTGGGAAATATGGTCAATATTCCCATGTCTTTAGTCAAGTCTCCTCCTTTGATCTAATTAAAGATGGCAGTATGCTACTTACCAAGAAATCTATCCTAGACGGCCTAACATCCTACCCACTTGGATACTCCTCTTCCACAGCCATCACATTACAAAATAAGCCTGCTAAAACTGCCCATGGCCTGCATAAGCTGAAGGGAATTGAGGCCTGAAATGTGTTTGGAAATGTCGGCTGCACTCCATAAGCAGAACAAAGTGGAATTAGGATAAATTCAGCCAAGGGCAACTATCCATTCCCTTCATCCTCCATATTGTAAATATTGAATTGGGAACTTGACAACATAGCCATTCATCTAAAAACATATATCAAACATTTTATCTGCAGAACCGTGTATTTGTTTAAATAACAAATTCTCAGCCAACTCAGTTGGGCTGAGGGTAAGATTTCTGCTGTACAGAGTAGACAAGAACAATGCATTTTTGTCTTAGCCTTCCACAATGAATGTTGACAGAAGCTGTAGTTTGAATCCCTGAGGAAGAACCCACTCCCTTCTTTCCACTTCACTTTGTCTCTGATGTGGGTCTTGGCATCTAGGATCTTAGGATTATGAGGGAGAAAGGCATTTGTTAGTTGTCTGTATACACAGAAGATGGTCACAGAATTGTTCTATTAAAAAGAAATCATGGAGGGACCTTCATTTCTATACTAAACCATGAGGGCCAACATAAAGAATGATCAGAAGTATAAATACAAAAGAAAGAAATGGACATCTTTTCAGCAGAGATGAAAAGGTGAAAGAGATCAGTCAACAAGGATTTATTAAACACTTACTGTATGTGAGAGCCTGTGCTGAGCACTATAGATACAAAGAAAAGCATTGGCAATAAAGCCAGTGGATAATAAAAAGGGAAAAAAAATCTGACAAGGAACAAAGATTTAAAGGGTTTTTCTTATCAATAAAATCCAATCTGCTTAACCATATGTTCCTGGTGCATTAACTTTCACAAATGCAGTACAGTGAAAAGAACACTGGCTCAGTCAGATGAACTGGTTTCAAATCCTGTCTCTGACTGATTACTGTCCACATGACTTTGTACAAATCACTTAACCTTTCCACACATTTTTCTCAACTGTAAAATGGCGGGGGGAGGGTGAGATTAGATGGACTCAGAGGTGCCTCCCAGCCTTTAGAGCCTATGATCTAATACCTTTCTATGATCCCATGATCTAACCTATAGAGCTCATGGAGTAAGCCTACCCACCTTCTTGGGAGCAAAGAGTAAATGAAGGGTACTTTAAAAGCCATTCAGAATTCTGAGCAAAGCTTCCCCCTCCTTACTTCAGGTGTGTTCCCAGGCTCTCCAAGCATACCATCCATTATCACCAAGGTAAAATTAAGCCTTCTTCTTCCCTATCCTTCACTGGAGTCAAGAGAAATGTAAACCACCTCTTAAAATGTTTTGAGTTCCCCTCCCCCAACTGATAAATAATGGGCAGTCCCCATGACCATTTCTTCTCCAGGATGTTGAGGATGTTGCTGAAATCTTTGAATAATGTCTTGCTTCTCTCTTTTCCTTTAACAGTCTCCCGGAATGCCTCTTGACATCCGTGCCCTGGTGGGAATACACCTCTCCATTCCAATAAAAGTTCACTCGCTTCTCCTCGATGTGGCGTGTTGCTGCTGTGCCTAACCCCTAGTGATGTCCTTAACCGTTAACGCTTTCCATAGTTTTACAGTTTTCTTCTCTTTCCAGGCAATTTTTACTGTCTTTCTGGATGTATATGATATATGCTGCTGATTTAATTTGGTTTCCCCTTTTATTCAGTGTGTGATTTTTGTGGTTGATTTTTCCCTGCCCATTGTTTACATCAGTTTTTTAATTTTTTTTGTATTTTCCATGTGACCTCCTCTACTTTCCTTTCAACCAAATCATGTACGTGCGTATCATGTGACTTTGTCATGTGGCTTGCATGGTGCTGACGATGTCGTCCACGGTGGTGAACAGAAGGTAAAATTCTTTGTTCTGATTCGTGGAATATAAACCTGGGACCAGACCCTCACCACTGGGGGCCTGTGGATGGTCACTCTCTCAAATTCCCCAAAGATGGCATCATCCCTGCCCTCAATTTGCATGCAGAATTCAGAATTTGTCTTCGCTGCCATGATGAAATAGTTTGATGCCTTGGCTGCCTTTGGCTTATGCCCTACTCCACTGAATTTGAAAACCATAAATTCCTGCCCATAGTAGGGCAGGTATAACCCACAACCTAGAACCCAAGCTTGAGTGACCCCCATCTCTGGAGTAAAAAGATCTCCACCAAGTGAGTCAGTCAATAAGCATTTATTAAGCCCTTACTGTGTCCCAGGCACATAGTAAAAAGCTCTATTTTCACTGCCTGGTTTCATATCCATAATGTTACTGTTGTCATCATCCTCATCATCATTGTTTTTGTCTGGAGGTACTAAAAGATCTGGTATGACTTTAAAACTGAGTACATTTATATCATTTTTTTTTCTTTTTTTGAAAATTGAAGAGCAGCCTCATCAGAAGAAAAGTTTAGGAAATAGCAGTACAGCAGGGGAACGAGCATTGGATTGGAGTTCCAATCCCAGCTCTGTTACTACCTCCAAGACTATAGGAAAGTCACATTGCCTCTCTAGGTTTTCATTTCCTTATTTGCAAAATTAAAAGGTTGGACTAGATGGCCTCTGAGGGCCTGTACACCTCCACCTCCCCTGATCCAAAAGAGGACTTTGTCTAGGATGGAAAGAATTATTGGAGCATGAAACACATGCAGATTAAATGCTGGCTTTTTAAAAAAAAATTCTAAAACATCTTAAGATATAAGTATAGGGAATTCAAAGCAACTTGATTGTGTCTCTTGAGGTGTCACTTTTCCAAAGTGTGCCTTTCCTAGGCAGAAAAAAGAATTAGCCTAACCCACTTAGCAATTACCCTTAGTGGAGATCTCTGTCTGACCAAGAAGCAAATGATTTAACCATATATCACAGGAAATAAAATGACAGCCTGATTAAGCTTCAAGCAGCCCCAAGATAATCAGTCGATATTGTTACTATAACAGCCTTATTAAACATTTTCAGTATAAACTCCAAAAAAAGAAGAAAAACCTCTCCCCATTGCTTCTCCTGGTATTCACCAATTTCAGACCTGCCCTGAAAATCCATAGGTGCTTCCATCCCTCTCTGTGTCTACAGAGTCTTTGCCTTGAATTGCAACTTGGGAAGCAAGTTGCCTGGGTGTGTCACCAAGAGAAAACTAACACAAATAACCCCCAGCATTGCTGCATGCATGAAAGTGGTCCCTGTTTGACCTCACTTCTCTGAGAGCTGATTGGGCGACATCTACAAAGGAACAAAAGCATGGATATCATGCCTCGCATGTTCTTTGTTCCTGTTCTGTCTGGTTGTGCTGTGTTTTGTATTCTCTGTGTGTTATGGAACTTTCCATTGTATTTTTCCTGTCATAGCTTCAGCTTTGTAGACCTAGTGAATGTATTGTCCAAATGGTGGCAGACTTTGCCCTAATTTGATCCCATTTACAAGATTCCTGAATGGGTGTACTTGGATAAGTGTTGATCTAGTTTCCCATAGAGAAGATCCTTGATATTTATATTATATTTAGTAATAAAATGTTCTCCACAAATAGTAACAAGAGTAAATCCAATTGGATTTAAATGAATACATTTTAAAAGCCATTGTAAGAATTCTTTTTTAACACTGATCTATATGATTTACCTGTGAAACCACTGTAGAGGACAAGTATCATGAACCTAAAATTTTCAAAATTCTGAAATCACTCATGCAGTTTTATAATCTTGCCCCAAAATCTTTTACAATGACTCTCTGCCTACAAATGGATCATTAGTTATACCAGAAGTTCCCATAGCCCCACTATGTCCACCTCTGCTTACTGACTGATTCACTCAATGAAAAGCCTTAGACCATTTCCTTGAGTATTAGTCATGACCAGCGGCTGTCTGTGAAATAATAGACTCTGCAAGCCATTCTCATTTTCCCCCTTTGTTATTTCTGTATGGCTCTATGATTCAGCAAAAGGCAAACAATGTTGTAGGAGAAAAAAAGTACCTCATTCCCTAAACAGAGATTCATTCCAGATTTTGGAAGCTTGACAAGTTCTATGTGCAGTTACCCTGGAAACATGAAATAGAGTTGGCATTAGCCATCTAAAAAATTTTAGCCAATATTTCAAAAGCCATAGAGAACTCTGTAGAAATACTGAGCCTCGATTACCTGGTCTTCATCAGATCATATTCTTGTCTTTGAGAGAACAGCTATCTTTTCAGCTGTCTTCCAGGAGGTGGCATTCTTTCACTCAGGAAGCATGTATTAAATATCTGCTATGTGAAGTGCACAGCTAGGTGCCAAGATGAATAAGAGAGAACATTGAGATTGAGACAGGAGGAGTTGCTTGAAGGAGTTTCCACCTGAGCTGTACCTTGAAGGAATAGAAGAATTCTGAGAGGTGAAAATCAGCAGAGAATGCATTCCAGTCATGGAAAACAGCCTATATGTGAAGGTGGGAGACAGAATATTGAGTTCAGGGAACCAACCGCTAGTGTTCTACTTGAAAAGGAGAGAACATGAAAGGGCAGGGATGTAAAATGAGACTGGAAGCATTGAGTTGGAATCAAATTGTGATGGTCTGAGAACGTTTTTTATCCTAGAAGTAATAGGGAGCCATAAAATATTTTTTAAATATAGCAGTGACAAGGTCAGATTATCATCTCCTCTGGAAAATAGGAAGCAAAGTCGTCTGCTTTAAGAGATGAGTTGGGGATGTACCCCGAGTTGTACAGAGGAAAAGTTTTGGAAGGATCCTGGTAGCAATTTAGGGAGTCAACTAAACTAAATAATTACAAGAGTCCTCCAAAGTTCAATTTGGCATCAGAAGAATGAGATGGCCCTTATTAATTAATTTATAGAAAATTTGGGAGGGGAGAAGATAGAATTTATAGAAAAGGAAAAACAAACCTTAGTAAATCTAGTAATTCCCCCTTTTCAGCTAAGTGCTGATGAAAATTTAGGAAAATTTTTACCTAAATCTGTCAAGGAAAAAAAAGGGAAAATCTTTTTCCTTAAAATATATCGTACCCTTAAGCAAGTACTAATCCCTTTCCCCACATTATCCGTAGTGCCTTAGCTGATGTTTAAGAAACATGTGTTGAATGAATGAACTCATGAAAGAAGGTATATAAATAGGGACCATATCTATAATTTCATTGGTATATGGAACTCATTACCTTTTAGTTAGTACCTTTTCTAAAACTTACAGTCTTAAGAGTTCCTCAGAGAACAGGAAGGTTGAGTGACCAGGAGTGTGACCAGGGGCCACACAGCCAATATATGTCAGGGGCAAGATTTGAACCAAGGATGAACAAATAAACTGCCTGGCCTTGTCAGAGCACAAAGGAAATTTAAAATAGGAAATAAATCATTCATTCAATAAGTACCTATTAAATGTCTACTTCTTGCTGATAGTTGTGCTAACCTCTGGGTAAAGCATAAAAATAATAACTAGTATTTATATAGCACTTAATATGTATCAGGCGCTATACTCAGTGCTTTATAAATATCTCATTTTATGGGCGGGCACTATTACTATCCCCATTTTACAGTTGAGGGAACTGAGGCAGGTAGCTGTTAAGTGACTTGCCCAGGGTCACACATCTAGGATATGCTTAAGGCTGGTTTTGAACTCATGTTTTCCCACTCCAGCCCTCTATCCATGGAGCCACCTTATTCCTACCCTCACCATTTATAATCTAACAGGGAATCATCAGTGGTGCAGCCGCTTGGTCCCTGATCCTACAAGTTTGATACTTTGAAGGTTTCCGGCTCATCATATCCTAAAGTTAAGGGTTTTTAGCATATATTATATGACCACAGAAAGGAGCTTCCATTAGAAAACTGATTATTATATCAAGACCTTCCTACTCCCAAGATCCCATCTGTCCCTTCCACTAAAAGCATACTCCAGTTTCTCACTGTAGTACCTAGAGGACCCTGGCTTCTTGAAGCCTATGGTGGTGGAGGCCAAACTCTTGTAGGTTTTGCCAAGGTGGAAAGGTTTTGTGTGCAGGCCTGATGAGAGACTATTATTTTTATTTTCTGAGGATCAATTTAGCTAAATTCAAAGAGACTTTATCACGGAAACCTTCCCCTCCAGGTGATAAATTTGTCAGGGGGGCAGAAGATACAATAACTCATGAAGGCCATCTACTAAATCACAGCGTACAAGGATCACAGGCCACGTCTGCACAGAAAATCCCCACCCGTCATGCTATCGTATATCCTTCAAGTATTAGAGCAAGCATCAGAACAGTGAGGATCTGCCATCTGGTTCCTCCTAATGACTGGGCCTGCAACAGGACTCTATGTAAATGGGATTTCCCCTAGCATGTGTGTAACAAGTAGTTGTAATGTACCATCTCAATTTTCCAGAACCTTCCTGTAAGTGAGCTGCATGTCTGAGCATGTATTCATTCCAAACCCTTCATAATCATTTTTTTTCTCTTCAGCTACTGACACTGACTCTTGCTAGGAAGTCTGGTTCTGGTCGACTAAATGCCTTAACACCCAATCTTCCTTCTTAGATTGAAACATAACTAACCGTCCCACCCTCCTTTTTTTCCCTTTACAGCTGTGTGTCTGGATTGCAACAGTCTCTGACAGATCAACATATGTTTTTCACCAGGGCTTGTGTTATGATTTCTTTGTTTCTAGGGACCTCTCTAATAGTGGTTAGTAGGTTAGTAATAAGGTTAATATGAAGGAATATTAGGAAAGCAGCAATAGACATCCTGAATCCTGGGGGCTGCTTGCTGCTTTTCGAAGCTCTGCTGGTTCCCCTGGGGTCTTCAATATAATGACTAAAAATTAGCTTCCCATGAGCCTATGCTTCTTGATAACTAATCTGACTTCCATGAAACTGTTGAAAATGTGCACAAATCTTCCTTAAGAGACAACTTGGCTCAGTAGCAGAAGCTGAGCTAATTGTTGGTGAATAGAGGTTATTTCTGTCAAAGCTTCCTCGGCTTGGATGAGCCCCACAACCACAAGCCATACCTTCCTGGTCATATTTTCTTTTTAGGGTGATGAAACAAAGATAATTGATCAATTAATCTGTTGGTGTTTTCATGACACCCAGGAGAAGAGAACTGGTATTTTGCGGTTCTTTCTGTCGGAGTTCATTTGTTTCTATTTAATTTGCACTCTGTGCTGCCTCTCTCCCCACACACATCATAATTCCTAGAGAAGCTGGCTTTGAAATGAGTTTGTGGATTATACCACTTCAATAAGTTGTCCACAGAGATGATAAGCATCTCTACTTAATTTTTTTTTAATGGGAGGCCATGCCAATCTCATACTTTCTGATTTTGTCTCTGGCCTCCTCTAAAAGTGTAATGGCTGCGTTGCCAAGATCCATGGCATTTGGCAGAAAGAAACCATAGAGATCTGATTTGGAAGACAAAAAATTGTTGCTCCATTCTTAAATTATGTAACCACCATGTTCTTTTGCATTGATCCGCCAGATATCAAAAGCAGGGAGATGTAGGGAGATGTTAAGGAGATTTTTGAGAGACCGAGAATTACAATAAAGTGGAAGGTGTTCAAAGTTAATGTTGAGTCTGAGGTCAGGATGGGAGATGTGTGGACTGAAGCTCAATTTCTGTGACATATGCATAGATTGGTGACTCATGTGAAGACCATCCAACCTTTCAGGTCTGGGAGGAAATTGAGAAGGGTAATAAATGTGGGAAAGGAGAAGCCTCATGGCATAGTGGATACAGTGATGGACCTACATTAAGAGGACCTGGGTGCAAATCCTACCTTTTAGTGGTCGTGTGACCCCACGTATAAATCACTTACCCTTTCAGGGAATTTCCATTGAGGAAATTGGAGGTCCTTGATGTAACACATTTAAAAAGCAGAATGATATCTTGCCCTTGAGAAACCAAATTGACCTATTTAATGATATATGTGTATATATACATAATTAATAACTCACATGTAAACATATATGTGTATATACTAATACAGGTACACAAGATCTAAACCAATTTCAAGAAGTAATCCACAGGAAGTGGTTGAGTTTCAGCTATACAAAACAAATGGGATTTTAAATAGAGATAATCCTATTTTATTGTAAATTAAAAAAAAAAAACATAGATGATAGAGGCCCTGTCCACATCCTCGCCTCACATTTGGTCTCCTAGGAGGGAACCTTCACAATGTGACTTTCAGGCAGCAAGTAGAGGGTCAGAAAAGGCCCAGCAGAAACTAAAATTGTACCTAACAACTTCAAGAGAAAAACTTCAGAAGCAACAGAGAATAAAAAAAATATGGAGGAAGAGGGGCAAAGATTGTCCTTAGTTACTTTGGTGAAACATCATTAAGAAGAGTTAGCTCTCAGTGTATGGCATTTTTCCAGAATTTTGAATATTTATTTCTCCATAAATTTTCATGTGCCACTCAGGAACTTCGATATATTCTGGAATTTTTATTAAAAGATTCCAAACGTTTAATGATTTTAGATGCCTCAATGAACAGAAACAAGAGAAAGGGCCCTATTTTTTTTTCATTGTGAGTTTCCCTGTTGATTATTCAGGTAACAGAAGCACCATGATTGAGGTGGAAGACCAGTCCTAAGACCCTAGGGAACAAATAATGTCGATCCAAATCACGATTTGTAGAGAAAATTGCATAGGACCTACCTTCAGTTATTCCTGCCACTAGCCACTTTAATTTGTTGTTTAGTATTTTTTTTGCCTTTAGTACATGATTTATATTAAGTTAAAATGCACTAGAATTGCCTGGTACCTATATAATTGTTGGTGACAACATTTATTTTTTAAGGTACAACACTTTACATACAATATTTTGGGGAAAAATTATGACTATGGCTAAAGCTAAATCAGAGGGTATAATTAACCCCGGGGGTTTTCTTGGAGCAACCTGACTATTGCAGCTGAATCACAAACCTCCATTTACAAATAATTATAATATTGGTTTTGCTAAAATTACCCATAATGAATTCAATCAGAGTAGTTGACTGAGAATGGCAAGCCCAGGACCCTTTAAATAATTTCCCCTCCTAATGTGTGCAATAAAGCGGTAAGTTGCCTCCTGAATGCTAAGTGCTAAATTTTACCATAGCATGTGCCCTCAAACGCGAGCCCTTGACTGATCCCCAGAGCTTAGAGAAGAATTCAGTCTGCAACACAAAGAAGGGGCCTAAAGGTACTTTGAAGTAAATTATGATCATTTACAGGAAAAATTCAAAATAAATATTTAGAGATGGGCAAACCTAAATTAAAATTTGCTTTCTGTTGTCCCCCAAACCTCAATTTGGGAAGATTCTACTCTTAAAAACAGATCTAAATATCTGGAAAAGACTAAATTAAAATATGAATAATCTGATTTCCATATAGAAAAATTCTTATAATAAAGTGTTGTATTCCTGACCTAATGCTCGACTTTCTATAGAGGTGACAGCAAAGTCAATTAAATCCAACAAGCATTCTATTAAGTACCTAATATGTGCCAGATGCTGGTGATGAAAAGACAAGAATGAGAATAATCCCTGCCCTCGGGGAACTTACATTCCACTTCTATTCAAACCTAGTCCTGACCCATTAGAAATAATATTTATCTAGTATGCACAATTTTCTAAATTGTGTACAAATTATTTAAATAGAGATGTAATAACCA
This sequence comes from Trichosurus vulpecula, assembly GCF_011100635.1. Lineage (NCBI taxonomy): Eukaryota > Metazoa > Chordata > Mammalia > Diprotodontia > Phalangeridae > Trichosurus > Trichosurus vulpecula. Next base: position 132,379,626 of record NC_050574.1, on the reverse strand, counting down.
ATTATATATAATTATATGAGCATGACATGAAATTAATGTATTGCATTAAAGGTTTTATCTTACTTTTATTTTTGCCTTATTTTTGTTGCAATAAGTGAAGGTGAAGGAACACCTCCATCGAAGGCTTTGAAGGAAGTGTTTCACAGGCATCTTAGAGAAAACTTTGGGGAAGGGGTAGGGCGGCTTCAAAGCTTTTTCAGGAACCAAGCCAAAAGCATTTGTATGTCTGCTTGTTTTTATTCATTGTCAATTTCCCTGTGGGAAGTACAAGATTAAAGATCAAGATGGCAGTCTTTTTGCCATGTTGGAAGTTAGTATACACTGCATCAGAACCAATTGGGTGATTTATTACTTTTTGCACTGCCTTCTCAGTGTGTTGAGTAGTAATTTAGATGTAATTGGCAGCACATTGTAAGTGTAAATTACTGAAATGTAAATGGCCATAAATGGTCTGCTTATGTATGCTCTCATGCCCACCCCCAACCCCCCCCACTAGGAAAAGGCAGAAGTGTCTATAGGAAATTCTGCAAGAAAGGCCTTTCCCAAGCAGACATGTTTGTTCCAGCCTGAAAGGGTAGAACACAGGGAAAGATTTCTTGTCAGTTATTGATTTAGCAACCTTGGCATTCCTGCACGGATAGTGTCAATTATTGAAACTAATGAGAGAAGTAGCAAGATCAGCCTCTATGAATTGATATCTATCCACCTTATCAATGGAGAATTGAAGAAACTCTTCAGTGTTGGCTTACTCGATGTGTGTTATGAAGAAACATAGAAGTCATCTGATAAAAATATCTTTCCCCCTATAACAAAGAAGCTGTTCATTATGTCACTGTTGAGAGTTTAAGTGCAGAAGGGTAGATGAATTAAATAATTTCCATTCTGTAAGAAAATAAAAGGACTTTCAAATCTCAACTTTGTACTCTTTGCACTTCTATTATGTGCAAGATCAGTATGTCTACACAACCCTCCTGTTATATTTCTAAAAGATACTTTGTCACTCATGCCCAACTATTTCAGTTTGGCATAAAATTTTTGTAACTGTGTAGATATAACTGAAGTGTGTCATAGAACCCAACAGTCTTACAGAATAGGCCCAAAATAAGCAAACACAATTTGGTACTATCCAAGCCAAAATTTCCAAATATTTTCCCCCAGAAAGCTGTGGCTGTTTTATAGATAGTGGATGAAATATAGTATGGTTATTTCCTCCTTTTGTCTAAGATCCATTATACTTTTCACTTAATTCTCAATTTCTGCTTCCATTAAGGAAATTTCAAACTCTAAATATTGCTTTTTCCAAAGTATCTTATGCCTCAGACTTCTAAGTTGTGTTTTTTTCTCTGTTCTATCTTTTATTTCTCTTCTCCAATGTATTCTTCTCTTTCATTTCCTTTCCATCTGCCTAAGGGGAGAGTGTAGTATACTGCAAAGAGAGATTGTAAAAACCAAAACCATCCTTTTGAGATGCTGAAACTGGTTGAATCATTTTTGTGATGTCTCTGCCCAAGAATCACTTCATATATAGGGAGAAGACACATTCTAGGAAGGCTTAATTATGTCACTAGTGATGTCCACTGCTGAATAACTGTCCAGTCCTTTGCACTTCTCTTTGGTTTTTATGGTTACGTCCCTGCATGGAGGATACCCACTTTGTGCAGAGCCTATCAGAGTAAAAAGCAACACAATGACTTGCTTCGGGAAGGCAGGGGAAAAAAAGCTCTTGGCTGTTTCATATCTTGATTTTGATACCTTTCATCAGATGCTGTCCTGCCTCTTTTCTTTCACTATTCCTTAATCAAATAGTTTCTATTGAACTCAACTAACATCTTAACCAAAAACATCCACTGAAGCAATGCCTTAGCCTCTGATTTGTTACATACAAGCTTATATTTCTTCTAGACCTTGGATTCACAGGGCTACAGACTGAGATTTTAACTACAAATAAAGATTCACATTGATTTTTTTTTTCTGTTTAGAAGGGCAGAAGACAAATGTATTTTCCCCTCAATCCCTACAAAGCAAATGACATTAATGACAAGCACTTAAAAATGAGACACCATGAATTATCACTCTTTTGTCTGGGCCAAGGAAGAAGGACAAAAGAAGTTTGTTTCTTCTAGTTTGGAGCTTGGGTTTTAGTAAAATTAATTAAAAACATAAATTCATTTAGATCACCTGAAGGTGATCACCTGAATGCAGCTTAATTTGCCAAGTAAAGTTGAAACAAGGCTATGTGTACTTGAATCTTTATTGCTCACTAAGAGCCATAGGCCTCCCTTTTGATGCACCAAACCAGCTGGCCCCGTGGGGAGCAGCATCTTCTAGGAGTCATCTGAGTGTATTTAGACATTAAATTTGGAAATTTAATTAGCTGTTTGGACAATCGGATTCTGAAAATATGTAAATATGTAGAAGTTTAATCAGCAGAGCAACCACAAGCTAATGGAAACACCATTAAGAGAGTCAAGAATCACTTGAGTAGAAAATACGAACCCAACCTACCCCTCTAACATTTCCAAAATTCACCTTCTCTTTGGATTGAGTCTGTGGCATTTATAATAGCACTTGAGCTTTTGTAGCTATTTTTTTAACCTTTTTGAATTTCTGAGAAACAGGGTGGCAGGGAGGGAAATCAACCTGATCTCAGAAACATCTCTGTTGCTACAATGCGCTTTGGCTGACTCTGATGTCCCTTACATGGTTGCAAATTATATTTGATTTGAATGGTTAATACAGGAGAACCCAGTGCACCCAAGTTGGAAGGACAGATGGGAGAAGATGGCAACTCTATTAAAGTGAACTTGATCAAACAGGACGATGGAGGGTCCCCCATCAGACACTATCTGGTCAAGTATAGAGCGGTGAGTGTTCTTCCTTCATCTTTTCCTGATTTCTTTATCAGTAAGTTATTCTATCTGTAGATAAAAGAGGGTCTTTTTTTTTTTTAGAAAAGGACTTGCTGGAGATGTAAGGGACTGGGGAAGAATCATAGGATGGGTTTGGATTTCCAAGGCATTTAAAATTTTTAGACTATGTCTCAAGCTTGAAGGAAGGGATTGTTTTTGTCTTTCTTCATGCCCACGCTGCTTTGTATAGTGCCTAATATATAGCATATATGTTTAATAAATGCTGATTGGTTGGTTGATTGCATGGTTTGAAATTTTAATGACAGGAAAGCTGTTACAAAATGTGTCATCTTAATACTCAAACCATCTCCCAAAACTTTCAGAAAAAAATTTTATTTTCCTTTTGTGAAAATAGTTAGCCTGTTTATTAAGATAATATAAATAACCTGATCTTTGCTATTTAGGATTCCTCCAATCATTCTCCTTTTGGCCATGGAATATAGCCACAAGTTTCACCTTTTCCCATTGGCTTACCCTCTATTCTAGATATCTGTCCACTTCCTAGCCGAGTAGAAGTCCACCTTCCTGCCTTTTACTTTGGCTTCAGCACAGTAGGACTGGCTATCCCTAGGCCCAAACTATAACTGAGTTTTAGGTGCCTACCAGCCTTTGAGAAGTAGAGGAACTTTCTTCCTATGGTTTCTTTGTATAGTGAGGAGTAAAGAACTAGAGTAGGTGTTGATATGTAGGAGTGCATATGGAAGGAGATTATCACTCCAGTTTTCTGATTTAAGAGTTGTCAGATGTGAGCTTCTAAACAACCTGAGCTTTAACTAGGAAACACGCACCCACCCACCCACCCCCCCTTAGCAATCCATGCTCATAAACCTTGTGTAGGGGTACAGGGTAGAAAGCTGACAGTTCATGACCAAGACTGATTAAGTGACCCTGTATCTTCCAAAAAATGAGGGTGTTGTCAGCATTGATCCCCTTTTCCTCTGATTACTCAGGAAGCATCTTGATACCATTAGAAAAGCATTGGCTTTGGAGTTAGAGAACCTGGGTTTGGATCCTAGCTCTTCTGATTACTACCTGTATGTTATTAGACAAAAGCAATGTGGCAATGGAGAATCCAGGATTTGGAGTTGGAAGATCTGGTTTCAACCTCTGTTTGGTTACCTACTCTCTGTGTGGCCTCAGACAAGTCACCTAACCACCCTAGGCCTCAGTTTCCTCGTATGTAAAATGAGGTGTTTGGACTAGATAACCTCTTAAGGTCCCTTCCAACTCTAAAGCTGTGATCCTTAGTCACTTGACAGCTCTGGGCATCATTGTCCTTAGCTATAAAATGAGAATGTTAGACTGGATGATTTTGAAGGTCTCTGTCAAGGTGATGTCTATGTATTTAAGGCATCAAATAATAGCTGTCCTGAGTAGATTTACATGAATCCCAGAAACATTTAGATTTTTCTGCTATATAGTCCCATCTTTAAAGAAAGAATCTGCCATTCCAGCTCTTCCTCCTCACATATTTGCTTTTGTTGTCATGCTTCATATCTTGGCATGGCAGCACTGTCATGGTGTTTACTAGAGAAAAAAGAAACTATACATGTATACAAGTGTGTATATATGTATATATACATATATATGTATATATACATATGTACATATATATACATATATATGAATCTGTTTTATTCCATGTTAAAGCTGGACAATGTAATGTGTAATGACATATTCAAAGTCTGGCTGACAAAAGGAATTAGCCGAAGCCCTTCCTCATTAGGCCCTAATAAAATTAGCATTCTCTTCATGTCATCTCCTACAACAAAAGACATGAAATGCCTGCCACTGAATTTCTAAAGATATCTTGACAATTCATATGGAAAATTGTTTCACAGGAAGATGGTTTCATGGTGAGATGGAGTCCTTCTCTACTTAACAGCTTCAGTAGTGGTATCAAACCCAAAGAAAAATGGAGCCATTCATCCAGACATAAGGATCCCTTTGGGCTGCGCGTGGCCTTAGTTTCAAAACCTATTGTTATATATTTTTATTTATTTTATTAAATATTTCCCAATTACATTTTAATCTGGTTCAGTCTCATGTGTGACACCTCTGTGCTATAGGGTAAAGGTCAACCTGCCTGAATTTCAGCTTTGGGGCATAATATAAGCACTTGTCTACTTCTCGAGTATTCATCAGATACTTAGTATATGCCTAATACTGTACTAGGTACTGTGAGATAAATAAAACTATGATTCCTTCTGGGGAATATGCATTATTAAAGAATCAAAAATTCTAAGGAGTTAGAATAAAGTGTCTATTGCCTTCTGTGTAGCATTGAATTGTGTTCCAACACTCTGATGTGTGAGGAATATATTTACCCACTTCTGATCACATAGTTTCCTGCCCAGGCACAGAACTCACTGGTGGTTCCATAGGATATGGCTAGGGAGACTATTCAGCAAGAGAAAGGGAACATAACTACCTGTTATCACCTCCTACTTAGTGAATTGAAAAGGGTTCCATGAATTCTGTTGAGCTAGGGCCAGCCTTTCCATGAAGATGCTGAGCAACTCTGTCCTAGAACCAGCAACAAAATGAATTTATCTAAAGCAGGGCCTCTCTGCCTCATTTTACTTTTAGAGATTGAAACATTTCCATCAAGAATCTCTTTTGGGAGAAATGTGGAATTATTGTTTTGTTTCTGTATCTCAAATATTTGAAACCTAGACAATTTTATGTGTCAGGGATATGAAGTGACTCAAGTATCATAGTGAGCATGGACAAGGACTAGGAATGTGCCTAAATAAACTCAGTGAGAAATAAGGTATTTGTTTCATTCCCCTCAATGCTCATACCATGTGCCCCCTCAGCATTCCAGAGTGCAGCTCAGTATGTATGTGTGTGGTGGGAATGAAAGCGGGAGGAGGTGTCAAAATACAGATGCTGGCCATATGGTGCTAATTTTATTTGCAAACAATATTTAGAATTTAAAGAATAAAGACCACACTCCTTTTTTAACTCTTTTGTTCTAATAGGTACAACTTAATTAAAAGACACACTTGTCTGTCTGTCTTTCCAGTACTAAAGCTATCTACTGTCTTGTATCATTTTTGCCCATTTCTCCCAGAAGCTGTCTTCAGAGTGGAAACCTGAGATCAGACTCCCCTCAGGCAGCGACCATGTCATGCTCAAAGCCCTGGAATGGAATGCGGAGTACGAGGTCTTTGTGGTGGCTGAGAACCAGCAGGGGAAATCCAAGGCAGCCCATTTTGTATTTAGAACCTCTGCCCAGCCCACAGCTATCCCAGGTATAAAACAACCACTGCTTCTCTTTTTGACCTGCTTTGAATTAATGCAAAAGTGCTGCATCCCCTAATGTGCCTGAAAAAACCCTGACAACTTGCTTGCTTAAAGCCATTCTCATAATTGGTTGCCCATGCAAAGCTTAGTTTTGCCTTGTACATAGCTATGTAATAAATACATTGAGTGCCCTCCAGATAAGCTTGTCCAGGCATCCTGGGGAGAACGGTTTCATCCTGAGTAGAAGGATTGACTTCAGTCTCACTGCTCAATCTGATGCAAAGTCAATCAACAAATATTCATTAAATACCTACTCTGTTAGGCACCATGCTAGGCACTAGGGATAGAAACTTGAAATAATACAAAATCCTTGCATCCAAGGATTTTATAATGAAATAACCCCGGAGACTTTTCAAATGAGGAAAAACCATAGTTCGTTGTAGGCTTGAAAGTCAATAAAGGTTGGATCCTTTATGAAAATCAGGTCAGAAGAAGCACAGTCATGTGCCATCTGATGTTCTATCCCAGGAGCACATGTCTGTTTTCAGGAATTATTTGATACTTCCTTTTCCTGCACAATCTTGATCAAAATGCTACTTATTAAAATTCCCTCTGCCATGGTTGTTTATGTAGGGAGTAAAAAGATAAAATTGAACTATTGGAAACAGAGCAAAGAGTAAGACATTTGCATCACAAAACACCGGCAATTCAAAATAATTAAATCAGGTCTGATATATTCGGGTGGAAGCGCTTCTCCCAGGAGACCGTGTTTGGCTTTGTAGACCTGACAGACCTATCTCCAGGAAGCCAGAAACAAGCCTAAACAGAGAAGTAGAGTAGTTATGATCTCTGGCCCAGCTACCCTTTTTATTTTTTTTTCAGGCAGCCAAACGCTGTCCCTTTGACCAAACTCCCACAGAACAGAAAGGCTATTTCAGAAATCACTTAAGTCATTCACTGATCATGCAAATACAAAAGGGAGGCAGATGAGAGGGATACAGGACAAGGCAGAGGGCTTCCAGCAAGGTCCCTGCCTGGTTTCCCTTATGCAAGAGCAAATCGATCTTTCTCTTTGTAGAAATCTGATCCTTCTGTCTTCCTTGCCCTGTCCATGGTGCTTACCGAGGCAGTTGGCCTGGTTGGTTTGACTCCCCCTCTTGGAGAGAGGAGGACTAGTTGAAATCTGGGCAGCCTGAGGTAAGAGGCTCCTCCTGGGTAAATGGAGCTCTGGTCAGGCAGATTCAACAGCTGGGCAAGTGTTTCCTACAGATGGCTTGTGGCATGAATGTGTGTGTCAGGAGAATGTGTGCGGACGTCCACTGTATATGTATTGCCTTTACCTCTACCCAGACAAGAGGGCTCACATAAGCACAAAAGGGTGGTAACAATTCTTCAGACTGTGCTAAGATAACCAGACTCTGACTTGTCACAAGGGCATACTTTAGCCTAGCTTCCTTATTGCCTGCTTGTTACAGTTTCCAAGAAAATTGCATGGGACAGTGAGCAGAGTCTGATCCTGCCTTTCATTTAGTCCTTTCTCTCTCTGTGATTCCTTTGTTGATCTCTCCTTGAAATCAGTAGCTTGGGACGAGTGTCTGGAAGTTTTAGTCATGCTGAAGCTATGTTCTGCCTGGACTTTTGCTCGGCATTTGGGGTAGTCAGAATGGTGAAACTCTGTGGAGATATCAAAAGCCAAAACTGACAAGAGAAAGGCATATTTCTCTGTGAGAGACATTGCCAGAGGGCAGAATCTTCCCTGACACTAGTAAAATTGGCGTGCTGGAAGACTGCTTTGGTGTCTAGTGTCAGCTCTGGGGATGTAGAGAAGCTTTGGGTTCTATCAAAACCAGGGTGCCCAGAGAAATGAGAAGATCTCCCAGTCAAGACCTAAGACAAAGTCAGTAGCTTTCCTCATTGTGTGTTTCATGTTGAGGTGGACTCTAAAGATGGCAAGTTCTTACTGTGCTGAGCTCAACCCTCTTAGGCCTTGGATGATGTCATAGGGATCCATTTCTCAACTAAATCATCTGATAATCTCCCTCTCCAGCTTTAGGAGGACCCTTAATGAAACTTAGCTCCTGGATTCGAGTTTTCTGGCAGCCCTTTTGCTTTGGGGTATGAGAATGACAACTGAAACATTTACAGGAGTTCTAGGGTTCACCTGGATTAGATTTAATAATCTCAGATGAGGTTCACAGTTCTAGAGTCTCCCAGAGTACTTGTTGGTTGCAGTAGGAAGAGTTGATTTTCAGGTAAAACAGCACCATATCTGTACCTGTATTTCGTGATGACATGCAATGCAAAACTCAAAATGCATCTCTACCTGAATCAGCCACATGGAGGTGGAAAGTATTAAGTACAGGCTATGACTATGAGCCTCTTGGTAGTTGCACTGTCTGTATCTAAGGCCTTTAACTTCATAAAACATAACACTGCCCTTGAAAGTACCAGCTGACCACATTCTTACATTTTACATTTGGAGCCTTCTGTTTCATCATTTTAATTTCATTTGCTCGCTGACTCCTAAACCCTCAAATTAACCCTGCTGTGCTGCTTCCGGCATTGCTGAGCTTCTGAACTGGCCTTTTGTTGTGGTTACTGCACTGAACTCTTCTCTAACCTTTGTCATTTTAATTTACTAAGTTATATTAACCTTTAATTCTTATGTTTTCTATATTTGACCTAATTTTTTTTCTTTTTTATCTATTTTTTCTCTTTCTGTCTCTGCCCTCTCTCCTCCTCCTCCTTCCCTCTTCCCTTCCTGTGTCTGTCGTCATACATGTCACCCTGGACGTCACTGGACATCCCCACTGCCACATGCACCAACATTTGTTTTCAAACAACCACATCCCCCTGGGGAATCATTGTTTGACACCTGCAGCAACCTTGGGAGGCTCCTCAGCCTCGTATACCTTTGTCTCATTACTTCTCTCGGCAGTGACTCTTCTTTTGCTCTGTTAGAAACTTGGGGTGGGAGTGGGGGGCAGGTGGGGAATCCAATTTGCTTAAAAGCTCAATTCCTACCAAGGCATGAAAATGGATAATACCCTCTTTGGAAGACCATGTCAGCACAGCACCCACAACAAACACAAACAAGCATTCTGTTTGGAAGATGAAGGTTTTGCAATGAGGAAAAAGGTTTATGTCCAAGAATTTTACCATTAATAGATTATTTTGCGTTACTTATAATGAATCTTCCCCTTGTTAACATATGTAAAGAAAAATCCATCATTAACCCTTTCAAAAAGGAATCATATGAAAGTACAATATTTAAAACCACTTTATGCTGGTCTATATAAATTTTTGCATTATCTGTTAGTGATTCAATATTTTTCTCACACAAACAAATAATGTTGCAAAGAGAGTTTTCTAAGGTCTTCCTAAAACTTGCAACAGACTTTTTTTGAACCACCACAGCTTCCCTTCTTGATTCTGATGTGATCCCTAGTTGGCTTTGCGTTTCTTTAAGTGCCAGTGATAAGAAAACAGGCCTCTGGGGTTCACCTGAGCATCCTGCTAACTTTAAGAGCTAAATTAAATCATCTCTCTGCCCATGCAGCAAAGATTGGATTGTATTGGCCAGACGTGGAAGAGAGCTCATGAAACACTCTGAGAAGCTCCCCAGGCCTGGGGTCTAGAACTAAGACTACAGACAGGGCCCCAACTGTGATATCCTCACAGAAGTTTTGTGAAGTGTTTGCCTAATGCTCTGGGTGACTCTCCCCCACTGCACATGACAGATTATCAGAGAGCAGCAGTGTTTGGGGGGCTATTGTCCATCAGTGATTCATGGCTTTCAATGCAGGCTTCCATCTCCCAGGCTAGAGACAGCTGTTCTAACCAGACAGTGAGGCACCCCACTCCCCTAAGTGAGGTAGAGAACCAGGAGGAACCCTGACTCCAAGACCCCTCAGCCCAAGTGTGATTATTACCTAAAAACAGATTAGTTGCCAGCCAGCCTTTCCTGAGCAACCCCATGCTATTCAAGCTGCCTTTAAGCAGAGCTACTCGAGTGAGTTTTCTTGTTTCGTTCTGGTTTTTTTTTTTTTTATTTCTAATGTTCTCTCACAGAGTAGTATCCCAGGAAATGTGTCTACCTTGGCCCTTCCTCCTGCTGGGAAGTGTGCTTTCTCCCAACACCCTGGGGAGAAGGCAAGGGACAGGGCAAGCGTTGCTTGTTGTGTTAAACTGTAGAAATGAACCCCTGAAATGGAGGCTTGTTCAGTATTCTCAGCACTTCTGATTAATAAAATTCACCCCAGTGTGGCCAAACCTCCATGTGTTTGTTCAGCTCATCTCTAAACATCTCCATGTGAGAACACGGATTATTCAGAGTGCAGACAGACTTGCAGACAGAAATATAAAAAGATAGCAGGACTACAGTCAAGGGTGTGTTGGAGCTAGCTTATACCAACTAGCAAGACAAGAGCTGATTGTTAAATTTTCCGTGTGAGCATCTACACATCAGAAATCAGCAAGTGCTATAAAACAAGGCTTGATTTATTGTTTTGTTGATTGTCCAGACTTAACAAAGTCATAGAGAAAATGTTAAAAATGAAGATTAAACTTTACAAGTATGTCTTGATTTGGGACAACTGCTTATTAAACATTTACCAGCACACCTCTGTCTATTTGCAGTACAAATTCGTGTTTGTAGAAACAGATGTGCACATGAAAGCGCTCGCACACCAGTTACTGCTAGGCCACCCCTACTCATGGGTGCTGTTTGCAAACATGTGCTGGCACATGCCCACTATCCCTTCAGACAGTTAGGAGCTGATTATTCCACATGGATTTCATTATGTTGTAGGCCAACAACAAACCTAAAACCATCTGAGCAGGCCATCTCCATAGATGCACATACTGAATCTTGTGGGTGAGCAATAGTTGCACACAATCCAGAGATACCTTCCAGGAGGGAGTCATTCCTTCTATTTTGAGCATGGAGGGAGATGTTCATCTCAAAACCAGTTGACGGCTTGGCTGTGGGAGTTATGTATGGACCTGTTTCTCCAAGTACCTCTGATGGTAGAGATCCTTTGGTTCATTTAAGTAATTTAAGTGTTGGGAGGAGAATTTAGCTCCCATTGCTGCAGTCTCTCACCCCCCAACCTCCAGCTCCTCAGGATTCCCTTGGAGCCAGGCAGAACCTTGTTGGAAATGACTTCAGGGTCAAGCCTGTAAGCCTATTCAAACCAGCATGTGTAATCTCACTGGAACCCTCTACCAGAAGCTGTCGTCATTAGAGCACATTCAGCAGGTCCCTCCAGCACACATACCCCCTTGGTGAAGGCTCTAGCTTCCCCATGCTAGCACACCTGCCACCCCCTTGCAAGGAGTCCTCCAGACCACTGTCTACCAGGGAGCACTATAGAAATGGGTGCTTTCCTTCTGGCTATGCAGCCCCTGCCTTTGCTTTCTGTAGCAGGGCTGAATACACTGAGCAAACCCCAGGCCCCCAATGCTCACTCTTGGAATATTTATACAGCAGGTTTGGATCATGTTTTACTACTAACAAGAAATGCTAATGTCGATGTGTAGATAATCAGTGAGGCCTTTATAAAGTTTAAACCTTTGCATTATTAAAAAGAAATAACAATTCATGTGAACTGCCCAGTGTGTTCTGAGTTTATTTTGAAGCTGTGTCTTCTAGGGAGTTTCATTAATTCCCTGGTCCTCTTCATGTATAACTGGATTCCTAGATCACTGGATAATACCAAGATTGTTGTTTAAATGGAACCTTATCTGTAACCTGGGTGAAGCTCTGGCCAAAGGGACAGCCAATAAAAATACTGTCGTTAATGGCTAGTGTGGACCAATGGCTTCCTAGGCCTCTTCTAGTTTCTGATGGGAAAGATTTTTTTTGAATGCCTTTGCAACATTGGGAAGATGTCAGAGCAAAAGCTCCTGGCAACCTAGAAGACCAAATTTCAAAACTTCTTAGACCATTTTCCCCACCATGATGGAAGCCTAACAGAGTGACATTTCTTAGAGGGAAATCTGAGATGGCAAACCCACCCCTCTTCCCCACCACTGCTACTGACCCCTCCATTCTAGCCCTGTAGGACAGTTAGTATGATTTCCATTGGAAGGCCCAAGGGAAAGTAGCCAAAGTAGCAGAAGGAATTTATAATGGAGCCAAAACAGGAACTCCCAGGTTCCAGGCTTTTGGCTGAAGTCATTCTGCCTGTGCTGAGTGTGGCTGGATCTGTGGTTCATAGTCCTACACCCAGCTGCTAGCAGTTATACTGCTTGCCTAACGTTCCAAACCTACTAGTACCCTAACTCTAAGGAAGGAGTAATAAGTTCAGTCAATGTACCTTCAGGTCCCATTTTAAAACCCTGATGACTAAGAGAAGTAAGTGAGGACACATGCCTTTCTGAATTAATTTGGAGGAGGAAAACACTGGCTTCCTCTAGGCAACAACCTGTGGAGGATAGGGAGTCCTGGGCCATGCAATCCTGACTATGGAGTACAATTCTAAACTCTCCAATTAGCAGGGAATTCATAAAAGGAAGGGTTCTTTAGATTCCCCTAATACTTAGATAGAACTCACAGAAGTTCATGAAGTTAGACTTGGAAGGGGAGACCACAGGTAGATGGGTCTAGTATTTTTGTCCCTTTGTAAGATCTTACACAGGACAAGCTTTCTTCTACCTAGTATTCATTGACTCAACATCCTCCTGAGATCCTGAACATCAGGTGTTTCATCTGTAGCCTGTTGCCTTCTATACCTAGATCTCATTGCCAGACCTTCACAAGTGCTTTCTCTCTCCAGCTGGAGGAGCTTAGCACCTCCTTTAAAATACCAGACTTGCTACACTCAATTCAAGTGGCATCTTCTCTCTTAACAGTCTGTACCCCTGATCCATCTGTGTCCAGTTCTGTCTCTATGTGGGCCACACTTCAGAAAAAGAACAGTTCTCATTAAGAGGAGCACATATCTGAGGGTTGAGCTTCATGCCGTAGAAACAATCACTCTTCATCATAGCATACTTTTAGAGGACAGGAGAGGTCACCAACCCTCACCTTGGGCCCCAGCCTCAGGCCCCAGAGAGCAGAAAAGATCTACAGGCAGTGTCATAAACCCTTTAGGACTTGGAAAACAATTGGCAGAGACAGAACTTTTGGAACGAATCGGTCAATCAACAAAAAAATTATTAAGCACCTACTATGTGCCAGGCACTGAGCTAAGCACTGCAGATACAAAGAGAGGCAAAAGACAGGCCTTGCCTTCAAGGAGCTTACAATCTAATGGAGAGGACAATATGTAAACAAATATATACAAAGCAAGGTATACACAAGATAAATAGGAGTTAAGAGGGGAGGCACCAGAATTAAAAGGGGCAGGGATAGGCTTTTCTGGAGAATGTAAGATTTTGGTCGGAGAAGTCAGTAGGCAAATCTGAGCGGGGAGGACATTCCTGGCACAGGGGACAGCCAGAGAAAATGAGAGATAGAGTACCATGGAGCCAGGAGACCTGTATCACTGGATGAAAGAGTACATGGCAGGGAGAAAGGTGAAGGAAGACTAGAAATGTAGGGCTAGGTTTTAAAAGGGCTTTGAACACCAGGCAGCATTTTGTAATTTATCCTGGAGGCAATACAGACTCATTGGAATTTATTGAGTAAGGGGTGACATGATTGGATTTGGGCTTTAGGAAAATCACTCTAATGGCTAAATAGAGACTAGATTAGAGAGGGGAGAGGTATGACATAGGCAGACCCACCAGCAGGCTGTTGCAATAGTCAAGGTGCAAGGTGATGAAGGCCTGCACCAGAGTGAGTGGGGGCAGTGGCAGAGAAGAGAAGGGGGCATATTTGAGAGATGTTTCAAAGGCAAAATCATCGGGTCTTTGCAACAGATTGGGTATAGCATGGGAGAATAAGAGATGGTGAAGGGTCCAGGATAACTCCTGGGGATGATGGGGTGGGGGAAGGCAATCTGTTGGAGATGAGATGATGAGATGGGATCACTTGAACAAAAGAGGGATTAGCCTTGGTAAGGAGTAAGACTACCTCATTATGTGAGTCATGGGTGAAAGAGGAGATAGTGGCAGAAGGCCTCTGAGTAATAGGAGATGAGAAAGAGGGGAGAAGAGGGAGCTCATGGCAAATGACCTCAGTGTTTTTTTGGTAAAATATAAGGCAAGATCCTTGGCAGAGCAGTCCAGGGGAGAGGGAGCCACAGGATCTCAGCTGAGAGGGCCAGAGGAAAGGAAGCCAGAGGAGGTTTGAAGAGGGATGGAAAGGTTTGGAAGAGCCACTGTGGGGAGTGGGATAGTTAGTTGATAGGGTGAGTATAGTTAGGATTGCCTAGCATCAGTGAAGGCCCATTTGAGGTTGTGTACCATAACTTTGTAGTGGACCCAGTCAGAATGGTTTTGTGATCTTCTCCATCTCTATTCAGCAGCACATGTGAAGGAGGAGAGGCAGAGAATGGTGGGAATAACCCAAGGCTGAAGCTCGGCAGGGCATAATCAGTGATTTGATAAGTGGGCTGGGATTTAAGAGAAGAAGAGAGTATGGAATTGAATTGGTTCACCAAGGGGTCAAGATGTAGAAAATAAGAGCAATTGGCTGATGCAGGAGAGATGGCCTGGGAGAGAATTGAAGGCTTAAGGGATTGGAGGTCACAATGTGGATGAAGAGTAGGGTTTTGTAAAGGAAAGCAAAAGGAGAAGCAAAAAGCCAATAGATTATGGTTGGATAAGGGGATTTCAGAATTCTTGGATGTGGAGGTGTTACATTTGTAGGTGATAGCAAGATCAAAGGTATGACCATGTTTGTGTGTGGTTGAGGTAGGTTGGAGGAGTGCCTAGGGTGTTTGAGGGATATTTTATATATACTGAAGTCCCTGGTATGAGGACAGTAGTTAGGGAAGAGAAAAAAATTGGAATTATGTACTGAACTCATGGAGGAAGGAAGAGGAGTTATAGGAGGGTCTGTTGATAACAATTAGCAGAAATTTTATAGCTTTTTTATTTAATATTGAAAGGCAGTATAGCGTAGTGAATAGAGAGTTGTCCTCAAAGCCAGGAAGACCCAGGTTCAAGTCCTGCCCCTTATACATACTGGCTGTATGGCCCTAGACAAGTCTTAAGCTCTCAGTGCTCTCATGGGCCAGAGGTATCTAACATAGGTCAGCAAGACTCTCTAGTTTGACCTAACCAGATTAATATGTAATTAGAAAATATTTAACAAAATAAATAAACATATAATAAAATATAGATAGCATTAAAATTTAAATCTAAGTCAATATGCAGGTTTCAGGGATCCTTAAGTTTGGTTTAGTGGCCCCTGTTTCTATTTGAGTTTGGTATCACTGCTCTAGATCATAAGCTACAGAGAAGGTGCTGACCTGCATTGGTAGCATTTTCTCATCCAAGAGAGCCTTATAATTAGTAAAATCACAAGTCCTGTCCTTATCTCTTTCCCAGTATCAACAGGGAAATTCCTTTCCAAGTAGCCATTATATCAGAGACTGATCTCAGGGGGCCATTATACATGGGATGTGAACAGCATTTAGTGTTTCAGAATATAACTTTTCAAATAATCTCTTTTCAAAGCTACACTACCCAGTTAAAACCATGTTAATTTTTGAGCTTTAGAACTGGTGGTTGGTACAAGCAAATGCAGAAAATAGACCTCCTCTCCTTACCTCTCCAACAACTGCAAGAGGGGAAAAAAAGAGGGGAAAAAATTTACACCAACCCCTCACCTTCCAAAGTAGCTTATATTTGTCTTCCGCGATAAATAATGTCTGTATTGGTGTCTGGCATCTGGGGCTGATGTCTGAGCTGGGTGTTTGGCATTAACAACAGCCATTCACTTAGAGCTTGATGCCCTAAATGTGCCCTGCTCATGGAAAAATGACCCAAGCTCAGGGTGATTTGCACACACAGAGGACCATTCCAGGGCCCACCTAAGTGCCAGTGAGGTGGGTTACACACCTTCCTTCTCTTCAGCTTAGAGATAGAGTTGAGAATAAATGAGAAATAAGGACATAGAAGAAACAACTGCAAATATTCTTAGCTACCAAAAAGGTATCTTTAGCAGTAAGTGTTAAAGAGGGTGAAAAGCCAGGAATGTCCTCTTATCTGTAGCAGGAGTCATAAGGAATGTCAACAGTTGTACTCCTGGCCCTGTAAGCCCAGTGGATGAAGTGATCAGGACTGAATCCTGAAAGGGTCTTTAGCCTGTTTTTCTTTGGCATGTAAGGGGAAAGGGTGGGAGTGAGCATTGGGGGTGGGAGCATGAGGTGCTTAAGAACTAGGGTAGATAGGGAAGAGAAAAAACATCTGGAAGTAAAGAGAAAGGCAGGTTTCATTGTTGTGCCCAGCAGAAAGCCCAGTGACACCGGATATATTTCCAAAGACCACACACATTTGCCTACAGCTGTGAGGTTAAGAAGCAGGTTGTATCTGGAGGTTCCCTTGACCATGGAATCAGGTTTCTCACCAATATCTCTGAGAGATATTTCTAGGGAAATGGGCTTGTGGATCATATGCAAGCTAAATTTGGGGGCTGAGAGAAAATAATGTGACTGTCCCCAGATAAACCACTTGCAGAGTCAGAGTGGAGGAGTCTGCTGTGAACTGAATAGTCCCCACAGGAACTCTGACTACATTAAAAGGGGAAGATATATGGCCCCACCTCTGGTGCCAAGTACTATGGGCTACGTGTTCATTTCACTATCCTACGTGATAGATGGCTGGAACACTGCTGGGCATATTGGCACAGGTCTGAAGAGGTATAATGGGCTGGGGATGTTGATTGAGACAGGGGCCATGACAATATTTGCAGCTATTAGGCAGCTCCTGACCTGTCCCCTGCCTTACTCTCACCTCCAAGGAGTAGGCTTGACCTGGGCAGGTATCTTTAGATACGTGAAGGGATGTCAAATGGAAGAGGATTTTTAAAATGTGTTCTACTTGGCCCTGTGGGAAGAAATAAATAATGGGTGGCAGAGGGAGAGGCAGATTTCAATTTAATATCAAGAATTATAATTAGAGCTGTCCAAAAGTGAAATGAGCGCATTTAGGAGGTCATGGGTTCCCTACCATTCGAAATCGTCACACAAAGAATAGGTGTTATAGAGAGGATGGATTCCTTCAGACACCAGTTTGAATGGATATACTCTGAGTAAATTTCCAACTCATATTCTTTGAAGCTTTGGATCAGTGGGGAAAAGGAAGGGAAGTTTGTAGCCACAATCTTTCCAGAAAAAAAAAATTCCTCCTTAGAAAGTATTTTCTACTTCTCTGAATTCCATTGTCCTTTTCTACCATCACCATTTATTCAGAGTCAACTTTCCTTCCCTGATTGACTCCTTCCCCAAATAGGGTCAGGTTGAAATTGGGCATGATGGCAAGGCTTTCCCAGGTACCTGAAGTACTGACATTGTCAAAATGATGAATGTGAGGAAGTCAAGAGAGAGATGACCTCAGAGGTAAATGATGGGGATTTCTCTGATGACACCTAAGAGACCAAAGCCCCAAAGACTTTGGAATTCAATGCACCAATATTCATTAATACTTAATATATGCAAAGAAGCACCTGGCTAGGTATTGGGGACACAAAAGCAAAAACAAAAGTCCTGATCCTGAAAGTTTTCTTTCTACTGGAGTTTTTCTTTCTATACCATGTACAAAGATAAGCAAATATAAAACGTATATATGTATATATATATATATATATACATATATATATATATATATATATATATATATATATATATATATATATATATATATATATACTTCTCAAATGACATATTCCTGCCTCTGACACTGACTGTGTGACCCTCCCTGGGCAAGTCCCTCCACCTTCAAGGGCCCCAGTCACCTCTCTAATACTGTACGTTGCAGAGCAAGTATCAGTCTGCTTGGGAAGAGAAAGGGCTCCCTAGGTGCTCCCTACACTGATGAAGTTAATGGGTCTAGTCAAAAATAAAATAGAAGCATAATACAAAGTAATTTAAAGAGTTAACAACTGGGGCGATAAAAGACAGACTGTAGGAGATGGGATTTGATCTGTGCTTTTAAGGGATTACAAAGATGAGGAGGGAGATGAATGCCAAGTAGTGTGAAAGGCCTTTGGGAAGCAGACTCATTGGAGGTAAGCCTAGCCAAATCTAGGAGTGCCTGAGAATGAATGAGGTGTGTGAGTGAGGGTTCATCCACCTAGGCATGTATATTTTGTCTGATGGGGGCATGTGATTCCATCTGTGTGTGAGCATGTTCACTTTCACTGGAATCTGAGCCAAGCCAAGCCTGAGTTCACAAATGGTGAGTATTCACAGAACCCTCACTACCTCTCCCCCTGCCCCTCAAACCCTCAGAGCCTGAGACCTTGGAAACAATAGGGTGTGGAGAAGCTACTGCTACTGAATCCTATGGGCTTTTCCCAAACAGGAGAAGAAAGGAAAAATTATTGTGAGACCTAGTTATATCCATGGTATTGAATGGCACCCACAGGAAGAAGTCTTAAAGAAATGCCCTCGTGGTCTGAGCAGACTCCATCTTGTACACTCTATATACCCACAGGGTGAACAAGGGGATGCCTCAGAGATTAAGCCAACCAGCTCAATGTTATGCCCCCAGGCATGCAGTCTAGCCTAAGGCTACTGAACTGGGGTAGAATAAGGGCTGTGTCTGAAGGTTTATAGACAGAACAGCCCCTCTGGTTTTAACCAAAGATAACGGTGGGCAAAGCTGATAAGATTGGTTGGTGAAAACAGAACAAATGAGGAGATATGACTTTTGATCCAAGGTCTACTCCCAAATAGCTAGGCCCACTGAATCTGAGCCTTGCCCCTGCAAAATAAGGTCATGCTATTCTGACCTCCCTAACACCTGGTAAGAAGGAGGTCATGATGTCTAACTATGTAATACTTAATAGAGGACAAAGGTACCACTGGAAGTTGGTATCCTATATTTATCACATGGACCCTACCAGGACTGATTTTCAGGGTTGGGGGCATCTGGCTTTCACCATCCATTAACCATCAGCCATTATTTTTTTTCTTTTTCCACCTCTCGATTGGTCTTTCAAGCCAATGGCAGCCCCACCACAAGCCTGGGCACCGGTGCCATTGTGGGTATCCTCATTGTTATCTTTGTCCTCCTCTTGGTGGCTGTGGACATCACCTGCTACTTCCTGAATAAGTGTGGCTTGCTCATGTGTATTGCTGTCAACCTGTGTGGAAAAGCTGGCCCAGGAGCCAAAGGAAAAGACATGGAGGAAGGCAAAGCTGCATTCTCGTGAGTACCCACACCCACCCTGGCAGAGGGCTCTGACTTAACAAGGGCTTTCCTTCAACTGAGAATGGGTCATGCACCCTCTCCTGGCCTCAGCTTTCCCTCTGTGGAAAGTAGAGTGAATAAGGCCTGTTCCAGACCCATCTTGGAATGTTAAAATGGAAATGACCTTCCCCCTTTATCAGATGAGCAAACTGAGCCCCAGGGAAGTTAAGTGATGCCTAAGATCATACAGCTAGGACACGGCAGAGACTACCCTACTCTGAGCAAGAGGCATAAGGAGAAAAGATTGTAGAAAAACCAAGAGGAAAGAGGGTGTAGCCTTTGCCAGTCATGGCTATTTCGCACTTGTCAAGCAGCAGAAACTCCATGCTGCCCCTCCACCCAGAAAGTTAGAAAGATGCATTGGATTAGGCTGGGGGCAAAAAAAGAGGGAAATTGGGATCCCACTAGCCCATTTTCGTAATGTCTATCTAATTCAGCTAGCTAGGAGAGAAACTCAGTTCCCTCTAGCTTTAACAAGTCTCTGGATCAAAATCCTCTTACCCATGCCTAGTGCTGGGTGCCTTGGAATGTAACAGACACTCTCTCCGTACAGGAAGGATGAGTCCAAGGAGCCCATAGTAGAGGTGCGGACAGAAGAGGAGCGGACCCCAAACCATGATGGAGGGAAACATACAGAGCCAAATGAGACCACGCCACTGACAGAACCAGAGTATGTGGCCTGGGGACCTGGGGAACATGGGTGGGGTTTAGGGTTCCAATACAGGTAAACAAATATTCCTGATTTCCTGCTCTTCAGCCATCCCCAACAACAACTCCTAGGCACACTAGAAACAGCAATTCTCACTAGGCTGGAAGTTAAAACACTTTTAACTTCAAGGGCAATTTGGTTGAGAAGCCAACTACCCAGAGTCAAATGTGACCTTTTGATTCTCCTTAGCAACCTGAGGAGAGTGACCTCTCAGGAAAGTGTGAGAATTTTAACTCAGAAGATCAGCAATGGGTTGCTTTGATGGGTAAGGCAAGCTGGTTTGCCAGTAGCTGCCCAGCAAGGAACCAGAGGCACCCCTCCAATGTTATGCCAATCAATCAAACATTCGTTGAGCACCCCCTGGGTTGAGTGCATTGTGTTAGGCCCTGGAGATACAAAAGGGAAAGTAAAATAATCCCTACCTTCAAGGAACTTACATTCTACTGGTGGAGATAATGTGTAAATAAACAAGTGTATGCGAAATGAATACAGGGTAATTTGGTATGGGAAGGTGTTTCTGTCAAAGATGACACTTGATCTGAATCTTGAGGGAAATTTCACCTGCTTTTCTGGACTGAGACCATTGGAGACCCCATTACAGGCTAGAGGAATGAACACTCAAGATGCTAATATGTGTGGCTACCTGGTGGGTGTTTGGGATACCACGAGGCTAAATGGAATTTGGTTTCAAGGATTGTAACACTGTCAGTGCCATGGGCCATTTAGGGGTTTTCCTGGTTTACTTGGATTCCAACATCTGACTGCGTCTGATTTTTTATTTCTAATCAATACATAAAGGTATCTGATGTGCTGCTGTGCTCCCTTCTCCCTGTCTTCCCCTCCCCTGTTCTCAACCAGACCCCTATGCACCGTGGTAAACCTAGCTCTCAGGGCTTTCCCTGCCTTGGCTAGTAGCTTGAGGAGCATTCTTAGGGCTAAGCAGATCAAGAAAAACTAAACCACCCCATGAGCCAAACCCTGATGCAGAAAGTAGCAAGAGCCAGCCTAACCTACTTGAGTGGGAGCCTGGCAGGATTAGATGGAAGGAAGGGTGAAA
This sequence comes from Trichosurus vulpecula, assembly GCF_011100635.1. Classification (NCBI taxonomy): domain Eukaryota; kingdom Metazoa; phylum Chordata; class Mammalia; order Diprotodontia; family Phalangeridae; genus Trichosurus; species Trichosurus vulpecula. The sequence continues at coordinate 132,358,394 of NC_050574.1, read as the reverse complement.
GAGATATGACTTCTCCTCCTAGGAAAGGGAACATAGGTCCCTTTTGCACCTGCCACTTGTTGTCTTTTTCTCGTTTTTTCTCCCGCCCTGCTGGGGGTGTGCTTCCTCTCTCCTTGTTTCCGTGTGTGCTTGTGTATAACAGCATGCCCTCCCCGTCATGTCCCTCTCTCCTCGGCTTTGGCTCTGCTCTGCTGCTCTCTGTCATGTCTCAGCTTCATTGTCTGTTCTCTTCTACTTCCTGTCCTCCCCACAGGCTGCCAGCTGACACCACAGCCACTGTCGAGGACATGCTGCCTTCTGTCACCACCATCACCACTAACTCTGATACTATCACCGAAACTTTTGCCACTGCTCAGAACAGCCCCACCAGTGAGACCACAACCCTGACTTCTAGCATTGCCCCTCCGGCCACTGCCATTCCGGATTCAAATTCAGTGCCAGCTGGCCAGGCCACTCCCTCTAAGGGCCCAGGGGTGTCTGCCTCCTCCCCACCACCTGCGTCAGCCCCCAAAGTTGCCCCCCTTGTTGACCTGAGCGATACCCCAACCTCAACTCCTGCAGCTAGCAATTTGTCTTCTAGTGTTCTGGCCACCCAGGGGGCTGTCCTCAGCCCCAGCGCCCCCACCAATGTGGTAGAGGCCTCCAAGACTCCTCCTGGGAATAAGGCAGTCCCAGCTCCAACCCCTACCAATTCCACTAGTCCCCTGGCTGCTGTTTCAGAGCCCCCCGAGGCCAAACAGGAGCCAGCCACCACCAAAGGCCCAGACCCGGAGCCCACTCCTCCCAGCACGGTGAAGAGCCCGACAGAGGCAGCCACGACCCTCACTAGCCCGAAGAGTGAAGCTGCCTCCGTCAACACTGCAAAACCCTCCCAGGGCGAGGACTTTAAAATGGACGAAGGGACCTTCAAGACCCCAGAGATTGACCTTGCAAAGGATGTCTTTGCAGCCCTGGGCTCTGCTGCTGCCACCCCTGCAGCGAGTGGGCAGGCTCCTGAGCTTGCTTCTTCCCCTGCAGACAGCTCTGTGTCGCCTGCACCAACAAAGACCGAGTATGGCCTCTCTTAATCTGCTGTCGATTATATCCTGTGGTGTTGTGCGTTGGTGCTGTACTGTGTCCTCTTTGTTAGATGTGCCTTCCCACTAACCTTGGTGTTTTCTCAGTCCATTCCGGGAGGAGGGGAGAAGGAAACAGTTAGCTAGTTCATAGAGGACCGATTGAGGCAAAGGATCTGGAGAAAAGAGATGGGGAGGCCCCAGAGAGCAGCCACCTGATCACTAATTAGGCCACATTAATTGTCTTTTACCTTTAAATTTTTGGAAGTAGCTTCTCTTTTTTCCTGGATGGGGAGTATCTGGCAAGAAGGTTCCAAATTCTTTTCTACCCTCTGGGGAAGCAGAACAAGGTGCTCTGATAGGTCACCCAGGGCCCTAGCAGGCAACGAGAGGTTAGCATCTCCTGGGTCCCTGCCCAGAAGCCACACTTATAAAAGGGAGAAGGCCAAGAAAGATTCAGATATCTCGATTTTACTCCCGCAGGAGCCTAATCTCATCACTGTCAGACTGAGCTCTTCCTCCCATGCCTGCTTCTTTGGGGGTGGAATGGTATGAGATAGCTTAAGGCTGCCAAAAGCTGGGCAGCATGGTGCTATTGTGTACCAGGGAGAGTTTTTTCCTCCACATGCAACTTAAGTGCTGGATACTTGATCAAGCTTAGGCCATGGTGGAATCCTGCCCCAGGAGTGTATTTAGGCCTCTCCCCTCTGCTCCTTGTGCCTATGAGATCTCCTGAGGTCTACAAACTTCCTGCCTGGTGTATCTCCTTTGCCCTGGAGGTGGGGAGCGTGGGAACTTTTATTCCCCCCACCTTAGCCCTTGGAGAGGTCCGTGTGGTGAGCAGCTAGTGTTGTAAACACAGGTTGCAGCTGTGAGCCCTGCAACCCAGTTCATATGAGCTCAGCCTCTTAGTGTACGGGAACCAAATGGCCCTGTGCACTCATGCCAAACCAGGTCAAATTGGGGCCCTTTGATGGGACCCTCGCAGGTACACACAGCAGCACCACAGGTGCCAAGTGGCCCAGGAAAGCCCTCAAACAGAGTCCTAACCCAGAGATATAAGGGTATTTTCCCAAGGGTGGGAAGGTCATCACAGCACTATTAACTGTGCAAGGATTCCTGGCAAACATAGTGTTATCAAGTCAATCTTTAGGATTCTTCGAGTACCCTTCCTTCCTACCTATGGTTTCAGGGCTAGGAATTAATACACCATCACCAGCCCTAAGGCTTGGGGTTTGGCAGCCGTTTGGGACCAGGTAAACAGTCTAAGAAATGGGCTGCATTTGCCCCCCACCCTTTTTGCCTATCCCTTCTGAGGAAAGAACTCTTGGCATTAAGCTTAGGACCTCAACAGGAACAGGGGCCAGTCCTCAAACTGGAACTTCCTAGGGAGGCCCGGCTGCCTGCTAATGGGGGAGAAGACTGCCTGAGCACCCACTGACCAGTTCTGTTTTCTTAACTTTCTGCAGGAAAGCCCCCGTAGAAGGAAAGTCTGCACCCCAGGAGACAGAAACCCAGCCAGCTCCAGCAGAAGTCAAGACGGTCCCCAACGAAGCCACACAAACAAACGGGAATGAGAGCAAAGCGTGATCAGTGATGGGAAATTAAAAAGCAAGACATCAAATTAAAAAAGTGACAGAACCACTTCCCCGGAACATTTCTAGCATCACACACACACACACACACACACACACACACATACACATACACACATACAGACACACACACACACTCACGCTCACGCTCACACACATCTCATTCCTCTAGTGTCTTTTGCCTTTAAAAAAATCAAAAAATCAGACAAATAAGTAAACAAATTGGGATCTCCTTTTTGTAGGTTTGTTAAAAGGATCCTTTTGTTGTGCACTCACTTGTAATGAAATTTAAAAGAAAAAAAAAGTTGAGCCCACAGCCAAACTAGGACACTCCGTTCCCTGAAATCATTAACAAAAACAATTCAATAGACAACAAAAACCCCACCGAGTTAAGAATCTAGGAAGCTCAGAACAAATCTAGGTTTAGGAAGACAACACTTTGCTTCCTCGGGTTTAGCCCCCGAGCAGCTTCAGAGAAGTACTTTCTTCAGGCACGATGACTAACCGAATGAACAAAGTCCACAATTTATTTTTATACTTTTCAGTCGAGTTTGAACTATGTAAAGCCTCATAAATAAGTTATAATTTCTGTTCACTTTGTATTTGTTCAGTATGCAAAGTGTGTCACCCTTTCTAGCTGAATTCAGTTCCCACGTAGACTCGTTTTGTAGGAAGAATGCCAAATTGCAGCTTCTGGGGGTAGATTTCAATTTGCAGTATTCAGACTTCTTTTCTTTCTTTTTTTTTTCTTTTTTTTTTTGCCAACTTTATTTTCCAGTGTTTACAAATCAAGAAATGTTTGACTTTGGTTTGCGTTTTAACGTCCACATAAAATAGCTCCCTTTTTTTTTTTTCATATTGGATACAGTCTAGAGGTAGTTAAGTTCTTCGCACACTTGCTTGACACAGGGAGACTTTTCAAAATCTGAATGTAGACAGTAGCTGTTCCCTACTCTTTTGGTTTTCTTCCTCTACCTTTGGCTAACCTGAGTAAAAACCAGATTTTCTCTGGCTCTTTGCTTTCGGTTTTGGGGGGGGCCAAGCTGCTTGCTGATTACCCACTAGCCACATCCAAGAGGCAGACTCTGCTTTTCCAGGCATTCTGGCCCTTTCCTTGGATGACTCTCCCTAGGTTTTGCAAAGTGAGGCGGAGATTGTACAGTTGGGGCTGGTCTTGGCAAACACATTTTAACCCCAACCATCCCCCCCCCTTTTTTTAGAAAGCCAAATGAAAAGGTATATGCAAACAATTACTTTTTAGCCCATAAATCTAGATTTGAGCGGAAGAGCATGTGTGCTTCAGGGAATTGGTGTCTTTTTTTGGAAATCTGTCGAAGTAAAGCAACATCGGCCTTCTGTTCACTTGGACAGCACCTGTGAGATCTGCTGTCCTGAGTCATAATACAACGCTCCTGGATTAGGAACTGAGTGGGGGGACATACAGAAACTTTAAAAGGGGGTGGGAGGGGAGAAGGGTAAGACCAGCCCTTTGTATAGAAATTTTTCTTTTTTTTTTATCCTCATTCTACTTTAGAACTGCAAGCTTGTGCACTGTGGATGCGTGAATATTTTAGTGTGAAACGTGTTTTTGTCATAGTATTGAAATAAAACTTCAACATAGTTTGGTTGTGGAAGGTGTAGAAGATAGTTCAGAAAATTATTCAGGAAATAAAATAACTCTTAAAAGGAACAGAAGCCTTTAAACAAAGAAAATTAAATAATAATGATGATGGTGATTATAAGTTAAAAAAAAAAACAAACCCAATACTCCGGCATGCATTCCTTTCCTAAGGTATGATAAGGGAAGAGGTTAGGGTGGTGAGACTGTCATCTGAGCCCGTTCCATTAAAGCCACACTCTCCAGTGTACTCCCAATTCTGTAGTCTAAACAGTGGCATTGCTAGATTATGATTTCAAACTGTGAAAAACAACGGTCTTGTCATTTGCTAAATGTGGGTCGCTCTTTATTTTTTTTCAGCTGGGTTGTGGGATGTTCTAGTTGTTTTTTTTTTTTGTTTTGTTTTGTTTTGCATTTTTTCAGCTCCTGGGGATGGAAATGGAGGCCACTGTATACACAACCCTGGCCTGTTCCTATCACTAGGGCTTGCATAAGTGTATGTTTTAAATACATTGGCCTTGAGAAAATAATAACAGTAGAAGAGGCATAAGACGTCCAGCAGATTGAAAGAGTGGGGCTTATGAGTCAAGAATGAAAGACCCAGAACTGCCCTGAGATCACAGAGGAATATGTTGGGCCACCAGAATTGTCCAGGGGAACTGATTCCCTCATCAGATAATGCTGATGGCTTTATCCCACTTGGCCAACACCATTCTATACCTCGAAAGGTAATTACTAATTAAAGTGAGCAAGTGGAAGTCACATTCTGATGGCTAGGAACAGGTGGAGGCATATTTAGCACTCTGCTGGCCTGCAAAATCACCTCTGATACAGGAGAACTGAGGTACCAGGGGCCACGCTAATGACAGCAGTCATGATCTGCTTCTCCTGTTACACATAGGTATGTCTCACCTCTCAAAGTTTCTTTTTTTGTTATTTTTTTTCCTGTTCCTTTTTAATACTTCTAAAGTCGGAGGGAGTTATTTTACTTCCACGGTATCCATCTTTTTTATGGAACAATTTAGTCTTAATTTTTCTTAATCCTTTGAAGGAGGGACCAACTTTATCCATTTTTCAATGTGTATTTATACATGTGTATGTGTACGCATATGTATTTTCATAAACACTCATCAGTGGTCAAATTCTGCCAGTGGAGCAATCACTCAACACCCCAGACCACACAAATCCAGAAAGGACCATGGTGTATTGGAGTGTGCAGCTGCAAAGTGGAACTATATTTTCACACTTTTCTATGGAGCCTTCCAGATCCCAAGTTTTCGCTCTAGGCTGTTTGGATAGTGGTTTTCAGAACTCCATTAACATCCCTACCCAGCATTCCCTACTTTGGGGGCCTTCTCTCTTGTTATAAAACTTTTTACCAAGTGAAACATTGACACCACCTTTATTTCCATTCTCACTGGTGTAAATACTGAGTACTAACTGAGAATTTTGACTTTGCATTCTGTCAGAATACTTGTGTTCAATAAAAATTAAAAAAAAAGTCTTTGCAGTCAAACCCTGATATTTTTTTTTCTCTCCCATGCATAAAATGAAGAAACAGCTCAGGTGTTTATGAGGGGGTCTGGTGAGACCCAGTGTCTTGCACATCCTTTTCTTACAAGTTAGACACACTTTTCTCTGGATAATAGTTTCTAGTTCTCCCACTCCTTGATAGTACTAGCAATTGACTTCCTTCACATCCACAAAGGGGAGCAGGAAGTCATTACTGCTAGTTGGAATAATGAACTTGCAGTGAATTTTAATTTAATTTAATTTTTTTTTTTTAAATTTTAACAGTGAACTGGATGAAAGAAGCTCTCTCCCTGTCAGCTAGCTCTCAACCCCAAATCCTGCTTTGACTACCCAAAGCTCATCCCCATTTACCCAACTGGACTTAGTGAGAAGAAAAAAAATGTTTTAGCTTGAAATTCTGCATGAGTGAGGTCTGAAATACGGCCCTCTTTGGCAGAAACAGCTGAGCTAATTCCCTCTGTTGTGAAAGGTGAAGATTCCTGGAGAAGCCAGCAAATCTTCCTAGGTTTATACTCCAGTTGTCCCTGGGATTTGTTCTGAAACCACCACTACTAAATGTATGGACTGATATGAGGGTACTTACATCAGCAAAGATTTATGTACCATAAATGCTCAAGCTTTCTGGTGGTGGGGACATTTCTCCCCTCAGACAGAAAAACTTCATTCAACAACCGGGTGTTTGTGTTTCAAAGTCCAGCCATGGTTCTCTTACTTACAGAAAGGAAGGTGCCCAGGTGACAGTTCCAGGTGAACAGAAGAAAAGTCCTTCTCAAGCACTATCTCTGGGGTTTCTCTGTTTCTATGAGTAAGATACACTCCTTTGTTGGCAGACGGAACAGAGTTTCTCTGTGGCAGGTTATGATTTGTGTTTGGGATAAGATTTCCTGGGCTCTTCCACTCTGGGTCTTCCTCCCTCTAACCCTGAACCAGACACCCAAGGAGTGATTGCACCTGCCCTAAAGCCCTGTTAAAATGCTGATTAAAGATACCTGACTTGGTCAAAACTGTGGATTTAACCATGTTCTTTGAATCTCAACCATGTGCCTGTTGCCATTCAGGGTAGGATGATCCAGGAATGCCCAGGGTATAACGACATTACTTTTCCAGTATAACTTATGAATTGAGAAGCAGCCTGATATATATGGACAAAGAGCTTAAAGGCCAGGGTCTAGTCTGCTTCTGACACACAATAAATGGATGATCCTGGCTAGCCACCTAAACTCTCGGTGCCCCTGGGAATCTCTCTTAAGCGGCAGGATAGGTGATCTGAATTGGAAGAGGGAGTTCCCCACACCAAAGAAATCACAGGTCGGGGAAGGCCTATGAAGACCAGGCCTAGGTTCACCCCACTAACCTTGAATATTCAGAGAGAAGGGCTTCAGTCAGTTTTATCTGTCAGCACACCAGCAGTTAGTTATGAAGGAAAATATCAGCTACAAGGATCTTGACTTTTGTGTTATAATTTAAAGGGCACCCTCTAAAAACATTCCTCTTTAAGCCTGTCAAAGATCCAGGAATTCTACCATTAGAGAATCCTCTCTCTAGGTCTTTGGGAAGGCTTTTGAGTGGCTAAGAATCCCCTTGTAAAATGAAAATATCCCTGGAGAGGCATTTTATAAGTCTGTAATTCAGTCTATAAGCACTCATTAGCATTTACTATCTGATTATACCTTTCCGGGCACAGAAAAGGTATGAAAATAGCCGAAGAAGGCCTGGGGTATAAGCACAAGATACAGAGACATTCTCCTTTAGACACTCTACATTTCAACCCAAATCTCTGTCCCCCAGAATTTGAACTGGGAACCCTCTAACTGGAGGTCTTCAAGCAGAGGCTGGGTTTGTTGGGTATATTTCAGAAGGGGATTCCTGTTCAGATTCAGGTTGGAGCAGATAACCTCTGAAATTCTGTGAATTGATGGTCTCCTGTCTCCAGCCTATGTGTTATATACCCTTTCCTCCTCTCTGCCTTTGAGACTTCTTATATTTCATCAAGGTTCACCTTAAATGCCATGTCTTCCATGAAGCCTTCCCTGATTCTTGCTCCCCTTGCAAATCTATCCGTGCTCTCCTTCCAATATTCCTGGAGCACTTTGGCCTGGCACATAGTAGGATTTAATAAATGCTTATTCCCTAGAAGGCTGGCTGGTTGGACCTCTCCTTTGGCCCCTTCACTCCCTCCTTTCCTTATCCCTCTCATACTCATCTACAGCCTCCTAATATCTCCCTATAGAATGTAAGTTTGGTTTTTTTTTAAAGACAGGAATGCCATTTTTGTCTTTGTGGCCTCAAGACCTATCTCAGTGCCAGGGACAGATATTTAATAAATATTTCTTGAATTAAATTGGAGACAGGAACCTAAGAGGACGGATAGCAAGGGACCCGGAAGAGACAGAGGCTATGGAAAAGGAGATGAGAAGGATTCAAAGACAATCTATTTCAAACTTTTACCTAGAGTTCCTGTCCAGGAATAACAAGATAAAGTCTTAGGCAAGGGAAACTGGACCAGTCGAGGCCAAAAGGAAAAATTATTTAATGCTGATACTTCACACGGTCAGGCTCCACTACCAAGCATTAGAAGCAGTCTGACCAGAGCCTAAACCCAAAGCCCAGGGCCCAAGTTAACGGTGAAAGAGGCAACTTGCAGGTATTACTCCTGCATGTGGCACCAGAAACTCCAGCTAAATGGAGAGAACAGCACAAGTCTGGGGCACAGGAAAAAGGAACACATAAGGCCAAGGAACTTAGGGGGAAGGTGGTATTTGAGGTACAGATGGGAAGCAGTTTGCAGTTCACTGGGCATGTTTGTTACATTCTAGGCTGACTCAAAGAACAACTCTGGCAGCCTCATACATCAGAGTTCAAGTGTTGCTAACTGAATAATAGTCTAAAGTTTCTTGGAACCTGGAAGGCAATGAAGTTGAAGGCCAGTCATTTTTTTTGTTTTGTCTTTTGGAGGCAACTCAGGTTAAGTGACTCGCTCAGGGTGCCACAGTTAGTAAGTGGTTGAGGCCGAATTTGAACTCAGGTCCTCCTGACTCCGGAGCAGGTGCTCTATCCACTGCTCCACCCAGCTGTTCCAAAGGTCAGGTGTTATTGCTGCTGCTGCTGTCAAAGAAATAGGGGCACATACTCAGATCCCTCAAAAAACAGGAATTTTCTCCTCAAGGGCAGCAAGTGTATCTTCCTCTCCCTGTAACCTAGAGTACTGAGTGCTCTGTCAAGTGCTGATTAACTGACTCTTCTAGGGAACTCATTTGCGGAAGCTGTGCCCATGTGTTCAGCTGGAACTGGGCCAGCCTGACCCAGTCATTCATTAGGGACATCTCACCTTCACCTCCCTCTTTGTTCCCCTAACCACCAGCTGGCCCAGTCGTCAAGGATCCTCTCCCTCTTTCACCCTGCTCAGGCAGCGCCTCATGCCCCAGACTTAGTCCAGATATTTAGCTGCCTTGTGTCTTGGGCTCCCTTTCTAAGATGACAACTAGCTAATCTGAAAACCTGAATCATTCCCATATGTTACTTCAATGTGTAATTCCTCCCTCAGAACACATCTGCTTTTTTATTTATTTTATTTTTAAGTTATAGAATAAAACAAGCATTTTAATTTGCATAATATAATTAAAAAGATAATTGCACGTGAATCTGCAAATCTATCACGTACAACCTGCCATTCCTTTTAAATATGTATTATAATTTTTTTCAATATAAACACATCTGCATTTTAACAGAGGTCTTTTGGAAGATATCTGATCAAAGACTTCTGAATTTGGAAGACCAAAGAAGTGAATAATGGTCAGCATTTCATGAGCTACAGCAGATTAGCCAGAAAGTTATATATCTGGGAAGAGGGGAAGGAGAGAGGCTTCAATCTCCCTCAAATCAAGCCATATCATGTAGAAAGTTATCTCTTCCCCACACATACATACCATGGGCACAAGCATATGCTAAGACTGAATTCACAAGTTCCTCTTAGTTCCTCTAACAAACTATCTGACTTGCATTTGTTCTCTGGACTCTAAATTATTACAAGGGCTGAATTAGTGAAGAAAAAATTCCAGTCTCAGGGATCAAACTTCTGCTCCCTTCTTTTGCAGGCACTCCTTGTGGGGGAGGCTCTGAGCACCCCAGAAATCATAATGTCTAGCCCTTTAAGGAAAACGGAATTAGGGCAAAACCCTCAAACTGGGTGGGAGCGGAGAAACGGTCATTACCTATATTTCTGTATTCTAGGAGAGGCAGAATCAGAATCCAATGTAGGGAAGTGTCATGAAGGCAAACCATGGCAAAAAAAAAAAAGCCATAAGCTCCCAATATCTGCTTATTAATTATTAGACATTACTCCGTTACACGAGGATATATATTCCATGGGTTCCATGGGTTATGACCCCAATGAAGAAACTCAGGGCATGTGTCCTTGGCTTTTAAGGTGGATCTAACAGTGGCCACTGACTTCAGATGAACAGAATAAACCAAACCTCTTTTCCAGTATCCACTGATTTTTGTAGGCTTCTTCCTGTTTTCTTTTTTCCTGATTATTATAACTAAATATCAATACAACCTGCTTCACAACTATTTAAGTTTAAATAAATTAATTTCAGTGCATAAAAAGGTGGTGCACTGGGCACTGTTCCTGCCAGCTATAGCCTCTGGGGAGGCATAACTCCCACTCCCAATCTATGTAGCCATGCCCTACTGGTGAGAGGTCCTGAAGGTCAAGAATGAGTGGGACAAAGAGATGGAAACAGCATGGGTCGAGGTGGATTGTGGCTCACATATCAGTTTGTGTGAATTTATAAAGATGGGAGACAGTATGTGGAGTCCATGCAGCAGCATTAATTGGGATGTAAAGTCCATGAAGGTGAACAACCTGAAACAAGGTCAGAGGAGCCTCCCAGGCTCCCTGGTGATGAGCCAGCCTGAAAGAATAGCAGCTGTGAGCAGGTAAGAGTCCCAGTGACCCTAGGGGGAACAGGGACAGGAGCAGAAGTCTTTGTGAATGAGACCTGACTCTGGTTAACTTTGAGACCTGAAGAAATTCACCTGCCAAAAACAGAGGTGAAAGGGAGGACTCAGAGCCAAGAGCTATAACAGGCTCACCATCCATCCTAACTTCTCTTCCTCCACGTGTACTCAATGAGGCAATTAAAGAGATAATTAGAATTTCCAGCCATCTGTAGTAACTATCCAGCTCAGTTTTGCTTGGCAATCTAGTTTCCTCCTTGTCCCTTAATGTTGCCCTCCAGGACTGACTGGAGGGAAAGTTTGAGGAAGGGTAACTGTTTGCAGAATATGGCCTGGAGTTGTCTCCAGTGTAAGCCTCTTAGGGCTCCTAGCCTTGCTCAGTTAAGAGCAGGGGGACTTTGTACTTACTCTAAAATCCCAACTATACCTGCCCGTTACTTCTAGGCCTTCCACCTATGCTATGATATACCTCACCACAGCTGAATAAGCTAGCAGTCCATCTACAGAAAGGACCTGTGTTGGTGAATGCCCCACAAAAGAAAAAAAATTTTCATTTGTGTCTTACTTTTCAGCTCATTTACATTGCTAATTTCCTGATAAAAATGAACAGAAACTGCTTTGTTATAGTGAGTCGGCCCAGGCTAGGAAGTCTGCTAGTTGAATTCTGCCTCAATTCACCTGGACTTGATTTGAACATTAGTGATGTCTAGATCAGTGAGTAAGATATGGAGAGCAAGGAGTTGGGAGGGATGAAAATCACTCTCATCCCTGCCCCCAACATTCATTAAGCTGCATAAGATTTCCCACTCTACCTCCACAGCAACTCATCCTCTTCCCTCACTTTACACAGATGCTATCTTACTTCATCATCTCTTACTCTTGAACAGCCACCTAATTGGCATTTCTACTACCAAGCTCTCTCCCCTCCAACCATCCTCCATGTACATAGCTGCCAAACTGATATTTCCAAAGCCCAGGTCTGACCTCATCAACCCCTGAGCTCAAGAAACTTCTGCTGAACCCTTTGGTCTCTGTGATAAAATAAAAATCCTCTGTTTTGCAGTGAAAGGGCTTCACAATATGGCTCCAACCTAATTTTCCAGACTGATTTCACAATACCTCCCATCAACCCCTTTACATTCACATCAAATGGACCTCTTTGTTGTCCCCCAAAGTTACCTTTCCATCTGCCATCTCCTTGACTTTGCATAGGCTGTCCATCATAGCTAGAATTCGATCAGATTGTGAGCTCCCTGAGAGCAGGGACTATCTTTTGCCTTTCTTTACTCTTTAGTGTTGGTGTTCACGGCACCTCAAAATGTTGCAATGCACCAGAATGATGAAGAATAGACATGTAGGTCATGGGTCTGTTGTGAAAAGAATTTGTTCAGACCATCTCTAAGTTAAAGAAGGCATTTACTGGGGTGACTCACCCAGCAGGCCCTGCTCCACATGGGAAAGGCAGCAACTAGCCAGGTTAGGTGTTTGATGGGATAGGGGGAAGGGGCAGCAGGAGAAGGGGAGGAGGGGCAGGCACTGCTCTGGAATGCCTGGAGTATCTAGTAGTTCAGAGGTGTCTTTGTCATACAGATAAGCAAGGGAAACAGGAAAAGGGGAAAGGGGAGCACTGCTCTGGAATGTCAGGTAGTTGGGAGGATGTTTTGTGAAAGCACACAAATAAGTCCACAGTGGGAGCATCAATGCATAGTCTATGGCTGGTCACATCTTGCATTTTATCTCATATCTCACATCCTGCATCCTGTCTGCCCCATAGGCCTCCAACACCCTATCTACCTCAACATTAGCACTGTGACTAACACATAGATAATTAATAAATATTTATTGATTGACTGGAAAGGATTCACTTCCACCTCTTAGAGTCCCTAGCTTCTGTCAAGGCTCAATTCAAGGGCCATCTCCTACATGAGTCCTTTCCTGAAAGACCCTCCCCACTTGTCTTTGCTAATGCACCACCCAGACGACATTACTTTCAATGTGTACATAGTGTTTCCTCATAAAAATATAAGCTCCTTGAGGTCAGGGATTCATTTTATGAATTATATAAGTGAAGTAGGCCCACTAGGGGTAGAAAACACTGAAGAATGAAATTTTGATGATATAATCATAAATTATTATGATGAGGTACACAATGGAGTCTATAGAAAATGATGTTGCCTAAGATAGTGACATGGTTGGGCCTTTACTTCTGGAAGATCATTTTGGAACTTTTGAAGAAGACAAATGGGTGAAGAGAAAGCTGGGACCCAGGAATCTAATTAGGAAGCTATTATACTACTCCATATGGAAGGTGATGAGTGTCAGAACCAGGTTGGTAGCCAAGGGCAGTGGAGAGAAGGTAATATTTTGTGCAGGTGAAGTAGACAAGTATTGGTAACTGATTGGATGTATGGGGTGGGGGGAGGGGGACGACAGGTAGGTGAATAACCTAAAGAAACGGAGACAAATGAAAAGTCCAAGAGACATAATTTCTGAGTAATTAGTAATCAATTTATTAATTATGGCTAGCACATAATCAATATATTGAGGTCAGTGATTTCTCTTGACAACAAAAGACCTCCCCTGGAGAATATTGAATGCTTAAATAGATTTGGAAAAGGGGGTGTTCCTGAGAGTGAAAGTCAACTCTGATTGGTTAACAATAGAGAAAGAATATTATAATGAGGGGTGGGCTTTTTCTAATGAGGGGCTAGGGGACACTTTGACCACATCTGTACTCTTAGTGCATTTCACCTCCAGCAATCTGTACAAAGGAATCCATCTCCACCCAGTCAATGAACAATGAATGATGGTGGGGTAAGAATTCCCCTTAAATAAGATGATCTGGGTGTGGTGAATTTTCAGGGCAAGGACAGAGATGTCTTTGAGAGACTGGCTTTGAATGGGAGGAAGTAGGTCCCAATATAAAATTGGTTATTAATATTATAAGAAAATAATTACTTTTTCAAAGCCTATATTCTACAGGGTAGAATGAAATCATGCTCATTGAATTTGCAGACAAAATTAAGTTAACATTAGATAGCAGAATCAGGATTTAAAATGATCTTGACAGGTTAAAATAATGGTCCATATCTAACAAAATAAAATATAACAAGTATACATGAAATATCTGAAACTTGGGTTCAAAAAAAACCACAATAACCCAAGTAAAAGATAAAGGAGATGTGCCTAAATGGTTCATTTTTAAAAGGTTTGGGTTTTTAGTAGCCTGTGAACTTAATATGAGTCAATAACGTGACACAATAGCCACAAACTGAACACAGTCTAAATGAAAATATATAGCCCAGAGTTAGAAAGATCCCAAGGAACTCTGGTCTGATCAGACCATATCTAGAATACTGCAGTCAGTTCTTGGAATTGAAATTTAGGGAATATATTGAAAAATTGGAATATATACAGAGGAAGAAGGCAACCTACATGGTGAGGAAACAAGGGTTATCTTTAGACATAGTGATTTTCCCAAGACTGGGAGGTCTTTAAGTGGAGTCTGGATGAATACATATTAGAAATGTAATAAAGGAATTCCTTTACACATGCGGGGCAGCTAGGTGGATAAAGCACCAGGCTCCATCCAACATCCAAATCCAGCCTGAAACACTTACTAGTTGTGTGACCCTGGGCAAGTCACTTAACCCCATTTGCCTCAATTCCTCATCCTTAAAATGAGCTAGAGAAGGAAACGGCAAACCACTCCAGTATCTCTGTCAAGAAAATGCCAAATGGGATCATACAAGGGGTCAGACAACTGCATAACAGCAACAATTTCTGGTGTAGGTTTATTTGCATGATCACTGAAATCTTCTCCCACAGCTGCCATTCTTCTATTCTGGGACTACGCAGCCCCCTGCCAGACATTTGAGTCCTGTGGGGTCACATTCAGAGCTAAAATTATTCCAAGGGGTCCAAAATCTCCACCTTCACTTCCATTTCTATTGCCCATCTCCATGCAAAAATCTGAGGCTTCAATATTATATATGATATGCAATGTCACAAAATGAATAGCCTATGAAAAGTGGGCTTTTTGTTCAATGTGAAGGTAAATGTAGAACCTACATTGGATTACAGGCCGTCTTGGGGGGAAGGTGGGAGGAGAGGGAGGGAGAGAAATTTTGAAACCCAAAAGTCTGTGGAACCGAATGCTGTAAACTAAAACTAAAAATTAAAAAAAAAAAGATATACAATAACCACCAAAAAATGTGCATTTTTATAGTGCTATTGACCCTGAACCACAATTAGCCCCAGTCCTGGAATTCTAGTCCTTTACTCTCCTTATTCCAAGCCTGTTTCCTGGTCTCTGGGGCCAAAGGCAAGCAATAAGAACTTAGAGGGAGAAAAAGGTGTGGGGCTTTCTTTTCAGATCAGAGGGTATGTGTACCAGGCAGAGGGCAGAGTTAGGTAGCACATAGTATGATCTGAGGGTGCCATCAAGTGGCCAGTTCTGAGCAGTGCAGAAAAGTGAAAGGGCAGTCCCTTCCCATTCCCCTCCATTACTGGCTGCCTGTATAAGGATTCATAAAGAGAGAGCAGGCGTGGCATCAAGTTTCCTGATGCAATCCTACCCTTTGGGCTCCAGGAAATGAGGGGACCTTCTTTCCTTGCTATTTTGGAATGGGTTTTGCCTCTTATCTCTGCCAAGCTCCAAAAGGAATGAAGGCAGAAACTGCCAGATAATTTCCAATCCTGGAAATTCACTAGCTACTTAAAAAAAGGAAAACTGAGGGACCTGGCAAAGGGGAAGAAGAGATGGAAAGGACAGTACTCTGAATCCCTGAGGCAAAGATGATAGAGCCCAGCAGCTATTCTGCCCATTGGAAGCACTTGGTTACCTATAAAATCATTCCAGCTGGGAGAGGATGGGTAACAAAGGCCTGAGGCAACCAAGTCTACAAGTGGCATATGAGGAAGGGCACTATGCCACTCCCTGCTATTGAACTTTCCTGACACAGGCACCAAAAATTAGGATACACTTGAAAACAGTCTTTGGGTTAGAAAAAGAATAAAGAAAGTGGAAACATCCCAAGACTAAACAACGAGACCAAGGAAAAGAGGACTGGGACAAAAAAGCCTCCCAAGATCACAGGATCATAGATTTAGATTTGGAAGGGATCTCAGGTCATTTAATCAAATTCCCTTCATCTTACAGAGCAGGAAAATAGACGTAAGGGGGAAAAGTCATTTGTTCAAGGTCGGAAGATAAAAAGGACCTAGGTTCACTTTGGGGAATTTCTTACCTGTCTGATTCCTCATTGTTACTTTATTCCAAGCAGGCTGTTGATGCCAATTCAATTAGCAAGTGTAGCAGGGGTTATGTCTAAGTCCCAGATGACTAGTCTTGAGCACTATGTTTTACCAGTCCCACCCATCAAACTTCTGAAGGTTGGCTTGGCCACCAAGAGAAACTACATAAAGAATGTACGTCTGGGGTAAAAAGTATGCATGACACAGCTGTGCAGACATTCAATGAATGAAGAACTAGGAAGAGGAATGGAAGCCATGGAAATAGTCTTCTCTCCATGCCTGAGCCTCCCTGAGATGGGAGATGTAGTATCAGGTGTTAGGAACAGTGAAGTTAGGCTAATATGGCCGGATTCTGATATCCATGGAAGTAAGTAATTTGTAATAAAACAGGAAAGATAGAAAGGGGCCAGGTTGTGAAGAACATTAAAAACCAGAGGAATTTATCTTAGGGGTAATAGAGAGCCACTGGAGTTTTATTGAGTGGGGAATGACATGATCAGACCCATACTCCAGGGAAAAATCATGTTGGCCGTTGTGTGTAAGATGGATTAGAATAGGGAAAGACTTGAGTCAGAGAGACCAATTAGGATCATAGATAGAGATCTAGAAGGTACCTCAGAGGCCATCTAGGTGATATAGGTGGTGAAACTTAGGCACAAAGAAATTGAGTACGTAATGTCTCTAGTAGGATCTGAACCTAGGCCATTCTGATTCTAACTTAAAAGCTCAGTCCACTATAGTATGCTGGTTGGTTGTTGTCTTTCCTGTTCAAAGAAGACCAAAATGACATCACTATTTGGGGTCAAGGTACAATATGAGCTCAGATGGCTCTGCCACAGGTTGGGCACAAATAGTCCATGTGAATTTGGAGTGGAAATGGCTCTAAACTTGCACATCTCATGTTTCTTTTTGAGCAGTTCTGCTTTGCTCATAGAGAATAGCACCTTCTTTGATGTGGACATGCCATGCTGGGTGTCTCCCATGTCTCATAATCAATACCAAAGTTCTTCAGAGAGAACTTGAGAGTACCCTTGTATCACTTCTTTTGACCTCCATGTGAGTGTTTGCCTTGTGTGAGTACTCGGTAAAATAGTCTTTTAGGCAAACATACATTTGGCACTCAAACCACACAACCAGCCCATCAAAGTTGTGCTCTCTGCAGTAGAGTTTGAACGCCTGGTAGTTTAGCTCAAGAAAGGACCTCAGTGTCTGGTACCTTATCTTCCTGGGTGAACATCAGAATCTGCCTAAGACAATTCAAATGGAAGCAGTTCAGTTTCCTGGAACAGTGCTGGTATGTTGTCCAGATTTCACAGGCATACAACAATGAAGTCAGCACAATGGCTCCATAGACCTTCAGTTTCCTAGGCAGTCAAATACCTTTTCTCTCCCACACTTTCCTTCAGAGCTTTCCAAATATTGAGCTAGCTCTGCCAATGTCAACTTCATCATCTGTGTGTACATCCCTGAAAAGTATACTGCCAAGGTAAGTGAACTTATCCACAATATTCAAAATTTCTCCATTTGTTACAACCAGTGGTTCCGCATATAGATGCTGTGGTGCTGGCTGGCAGAAAAACTGTGTTTTCATGGTGTTAATTGTTAGGTCAAAATTAGTACAAGCAGCAGAGAATTGATTCATACTTTGTTGCATCTCAGTCTCAGAGACCGCAAAACCTCTTTATTATTTGGAAGTTTGGCCAGAGGGGGATTGACTTCAACCTGAGGTGTATAGTCAATAGCTTAAGCATTGATTGAGGAAGGTCTGTTGAGAACACTAGAAAAGTGTTTAGCCCATCTCTCCAGCATCATATCCTTATCGCTAATCAATGTGGCTCCATCAGCATTAAGTAGCTGAGAAGCACCATAGGTCTTTGACCCATAAATAGCCTTTAGAGCATCATAAAAGTGCTTCAAATTGTTACTACCAGTCACTCCTTTGGTGGCTGGAAAAATATTAGAGCATCATTCATTATCCAAAATTTTTGCAATCATGCCAACATGAAACTGATATATGATACTGATGAACTCCAGGTAACCAAATTTTGCCATGATCTTCCATAAGCCCTCATGAATTACGGTATCAAGGGCCTTGGTCAGATTGAAAAACATTGTGTACAGACCTCTGTTCTGCTCCTGCCATTTCTCCTGGAAATGTTGGGGAGCAAATACCACATCAACTATTCCTTGGCCCTTTATGAAGCCACACTGGGTCTCAGGTAAATGACCATCTTCCAGGTGAAGGATAAGTCTGTTAAGGAGGACTCTGGCAAGAATCTTGCCAGCAATGACTAAGAGAAAGATGGCCTCCCCTCCCCCACCATGATTGTCACAGTGCAACCTACTTCCTTTTCCTTTATAGTGGTGGATAATGGAAGCATCCTTGAACTCCTAGGGAATAACCTTCTCTTGCTATATAAGCTGGAAGATTTCAGTCAGCTTTTCTATGAGCAGTGGACCTTCTGACTTATAAATCTCAGCTGGAATAGACTCAGCACCAGGTGTTTTGCCACCCAAGAGGATCCTAATGGCATTCAAAACCTCTTCTTCAAATGGAAATTTGGCTAAAGGAAGATTGACTTCAAGCTGACTGTTCAATGGCTTCAGCATTGCTTGATGATGGTCCGTGGAGAACACTATGGAAATGTTCAGCCTCTCTCTCCGTGATCATATCCTTATCACGAATCAATGTGACTCCATCAGCACTGAGTTGTTGAGTTGCACCCATAGGTCTTTGGCCCATAAGTAGCCTCCAGGGCATCATAAAAGTTCTTTGACTTGTTACTATCAGTTTAAAACTGAATTTCATCTGCCTTCTTACTAAGCCAAGAATCCTGCATCTGTCTAAGCTTCATTGCACTTTACTTTTGATGGAATTAAATGCTGCCTTCTCAGAGATGGATAAATTATCCTGCTGGCAAACCCTATAGAATTCTCATTTTTCATTTAGCAGCTTCTTAATTTCCCCATCATTTTCATCAAACCAATCTTGATATTTGTGAATATTCTAGCCTAGATGAGTAAATGTGATGTTGTAATCAAATCTCTGAAAGCTGCCCACTCCTTTTCTGCCCCATTGTTGCCAACCATATGTTGGCTCAGCTTTCCTTCCAAGTTAGCAACAAACTGTTCATGCTCAGAGAAGTGCTTTAATCTGTTGACACTGTCTTTTCCTGTGGTTATCTTGGCTTGTGGCCACCACTTTTGTTAAATTCTAATGTTTAGCTTGGAGAGGATAAGTCTATGATTGGTCCAGCACTCTATGCCACATATCACCTTCATCACACTCACATCTTATCTGTCTCTTCCCCATACAATGACATAGTCCATTAAATGCCAATGTTTGTTGTGGGGGTACATCCACAAAGTTTTATTGCTTTTAGGTAAACAGAAGACAATGTTGGTGATGAGATCATGAGACACACAAGTGACCATTGCTGTTGCTGTTTCCAATTCCATTCCTCCCAAGGACTCCCTGCCATGTCTGATAGTCTATGCCTCCTCTGACATTAAAGTTATCCAGAATTACAAGCTTGTCCTCTTTTTAAACATTGATGATGAAGGTCTCTAGGTCTTCATAAAATTTTTCTTTGACATCATCAGGGTTTGTCATGGTGGAAGCATATGCGCTGATGATGGTGGCATGGTGTTTTCCTGCAAGTGGCAATTGCATTTCCATTAACCTGTCATTCCCTCCTTTTGGGAGGCATACAAGCTTGTTGACTAGATTAGTTCTGATTGCAAAACCTATGCCTGCTTAACAGTGCTCCTCATCACTGCAGCCACTCCAGAAAAACTTATATTCAGCTCCCATTTCAGTAAGCTGGCCTTCATTTGTTAGTCTTGTTTCACCAGAGCCACTATTTGGATGTGAGACCTGCTGAGTTCTCTTGAAACATGAGCTGTTTATCTTTCAAGTCTACTGGATTTCTTGCTGTTCATAAGTGTGCATACATTCCACGTACCAGTGGTGAGTGTAATCATCTTTGCAAAAGTTTTTGTACATTTTTTTGTGTTTTGACTGCAGGGTAGGATTTCTGCCTGCCATGGTAAGCAGGCCAGGGTTGGGATTGGTGAAGCAATTTTTAGGGCACCTTTTCTAGCACCTTCCTCATGGTAGGAGGTGCGCAGTGCAATCCTTTCACTCAGATGCCTACAGGGCTGCCAAATCGTACTGCTGCTTCAGTCTAGTGAGAAGACAACCCTATGGTCTGGGCAGCCTGTGAGCAGGGTTGTGACTATAGCTCCCAGTGTATCCACACCTGCTAGTTCATCACTTGACTGTTGCCACAGGATTTAGAGTCAGGTAAAAATTGTGAAATGGTATGGATGATGTCTTTTGAATTATGCATAAGTTGGATTTAAATGAGGCAGAGTTGCACCAAGTCTTGCTCTCCCTTATAGAGTCATCAGAGTCCAGTGGTAAGACAAAAGTCAAAACAACTGACAATGGCTTGGGATGCAGTGGAATGCCTTGGTAGTTTCAATGTCTGACCAAGCTCTAAGGGCTCCACAGTGCCTGCCTTCAATGCCTTTATGGCCCATTTGGAGGAAATTGTTTGCATCCACCTATTCTGTTGGGAAAGTCTTCACATGCTTGGAGTAAACATCCCCCAAACTTAAACACCTCCCTAACTCACTGACAGATTTGAGACCCATTGGTTACCTTCATCCTGGTTTAGCCCATCTGCTGAGATGGTTTACTGGGGTATGGCCACTGAGCATGCTATAGCTTCTTGGAGTCACAGATGAGAGTTTGGTGGCCGGTGGACACCAAAGGTAGAAAGCAGCCCTAAAAAGGACTTGGTTGTCCTCACACATCAGAGGTACTAGTCTTCCCTGAGACCCCTATATCCTTAATATGCTATATTGTCAGTGAGGGATAATAAGGGACCACTAGTGTAGTGGTGATGTGAGTGGAAAAAGGAGGACATATACAATAAATATTTTAGAGGCAGAATTGATAAATTTGGCAACTGACTGAATATGTGAGGTGAGAGCGAGGAGCTGGGAATGATACAAAAGTTGTAAAACTGTATAAATAGAAGAATGATAGTACTCTTGCCAGAAATAGG
This sequence comes from Trichosurus vulpecula, assembly GCF_011100635.1. Taxonomy (NCBI): domain Eukaryota; kingdom Metazoa; phylum Chordata; class Mammalia; order Diprotodontia; family Phalangeridae; genus Trichosurus; species Trichosurus vulpecula. The sequence goes on along the minus strand of NC_050574.1, from coordinate 132,337,300 downwards.
GAAATTTGGAAAAGGGGTAAGTTTGGGGGATAAATTAATTCTATTTTGGATGTATTGAATTTGAAACTACTGTGGGACACCCAGCTGGAAATAACCAACAGTAAGTGGTGATACAAGACTGGAGTTTAGGAAAGAGACTAGGACTGAAATGAGATATAAGCATCCTCTTCATAGGGATGATCATTGAAGCCATGGAGGCTTGTGAGCAATTTTTCCCTCCCACTTCTCCACCCCAATGGAGGAAACAAGAAAAACAAAACCCTTTTCACAAAAGTATATCACGCAAAACAAATTCACACATTGGCCATGCCCCCAAAATGCCTTAAAATTGTACTCTGAGTCTGTTTCTTCTCCATCATGATATGGGTAACATGTTGCATCTTGAATCCTCTGGAATTACGGTTGGGCACTGTGTTGCTCAGAGTTCTTAAGTCTTTCAAAGTTGTTTGTCTTTACAATCCTGTTGCTAACTGAATAAATCACTCTCTTTGTGCTATTCACATTACTTTCCATCAATTCATAGAAGTCTTCCTATGTTTTTCTGAAACCATCCCCTTCACCATTTCTTACAACAAAATAGTATTGCATCACATACATATACTGTAACTTGTTCAGTCATTTCCCAGGTAATGGGCACTCCCTCAGTTTCTAATTCTTTGTTCCCACAAAAAAAAGCTGTTTATACATATGGATCCTTTTCCTCTTTCTTTGATCTCTTTGGAGGAAAAAAACAAGCAGTGGTAATTGTGCACAGGCTACTAACTTTTTGAGCACAGTTCCAAACTGCTTTCCAGAATGACTAAACCAGTTCATGGCTCCTCCAATAGTACATTAATGTACATGCTTTCCCACAGACCCTCTAGCATTTGTTACTTTCCTTTTTTGTCAACTTTGCCAATCCGATAGGTCGGAGGTGGAACCCTAGAGTTGTTTTAATTTATATTTCTCAAATTATTGATGATTTGGAATGTTTTATCATATAGCTATTGATAGCTTAGATTTCTTCCTCTAACAGCTGCTTATTCATATCCTTTAATCATTTATCAATTGGAGAATGTCTCTTATTCTTGTAAATTACAATCATTCCTCTATATATCTTAGAGTTGAAACTTTTATCAGGGAAATTTGCTAGAAAGATTTTGCCCCCATTTACTTGCTTCTCTTCTAATTTTGGTTGTACAACTAACGCAACAATAACAATTAATAATAATTTAATTAATGTAATAGAAATTATCTATTTTACCTTTTGTGATTCTCTCTATTTCTTATTCAGTCATTATTCCCCATCCATAGATCCGACAGGTAATTTCTTCCTTGCTCCTTTGTTTATGATGATACCTTTTATATCTAAGTCATGTACCATTTAAAGTTTGCCTCGGTATGTTGAGATATTGGTCTATACACGGGTTTTTATTGATCTGCTTTCCAGTTTTATCAAAAGTTTGTGTTGAATAATGAATTTTTGTCTCAATAGGAGGATCTTTGTGCTTATAAAGTGCTTCCGTATATTGTGTATCTAATTTGTTTCACTGATTAAAGCTTCACTGTTTCTTAACCAGTACCTACTTGTTTTAATGACCATTGCTTTGTAATATAGCTTGAGGTTTGGTACCGCCAGATTACCTTCCACCCTCCCCCCCGCTTTTTACTAATTTCCTTGAAATTCTTCATCTTCTATTCCTCCAGGTGAATTTTGTTGTTTTTTTCTAGCTCTCTATAGCAGTCCTTTCATAGTTCAATTGGTATGGCACTGAATGAGGAAATTAATTGTAAACTGAACTCAGTAAAACTAAATAAGTCAATTAATTTAAGTAAAATGGTCATTTTTATTATGTTGGTTCAAAGAGCAATTAATATTTTTCCAATTATTTAGATGTCTTTATTTGTATAAAGACTATTTTGTAATTGTATTCACATAGTTCCTGTGTATGTCTTGTCAGGTAGATTCCCAAGTATTTCATGTTTTTTGTAGTAATTTTAAATGGAATTTTCCTTTTCATCTTTTCTTGGTGGATTTTTTTGGATAATAAATAAAAATACTTATTTATGTATGTTGATTTTATATCTTACAACTTTGCTGAAATTGTTCATTTTTTTAGTTTTTTAGTTGACTAGAGTTTTTTAATTACTAGGATTCTCTAAGGAAATCATTATGTCATCAGAAAAAATATGATAATTGCCTTCTCTTTGCCTATGCTTATTCCCTCAATTTCTTTTTCTTATTGCTATAGCTAGCATTTATAGCACTATATTGAATCGTAATGATGATAATGGACATCTTTCTTTTATCCCTAATCTTATTGGAGGAGCTATCCGTTTATTGCCATTACAGATAATTCTGGCTCTTGGTTATAGATAGATACTAAGCATAGTAAAGAAAGATACATTAATTCCTATGCTTTCTAGTGTTTTTGACAGGAATTGTATCTTATCAAAAGCTTTCTTCACATCTACTGACATAATTTTTGTTGTTCTTACTATTAATATGGTCAATTATGTTTGTAACTTTCCTAATATCAAACTAGTCCTGTATTCCTGGTCAAAGTATATAATCTTCATGTTATATTGCTGTAGTCTTCTTGCTAATATTTTACTTAAAATTTTTGCTTCAATATTCATTACACATATTGAATAATAGTTTACATTGGTTTTTTTCTCTGTCATTTATTTTTATGTTTTTTTCCCTATGGTTTAGGCAGCAATACTTTGTGGGGCCAGCAAGGTGGTGTAGTAGATAGAGTGCTGGGCCTGGAGTCAAGAATACTGAACTTCCTAAGTTCAAATCTGGCCTCAGATACTTGCCAGCTGTGTGACCCTGGGCAACTCACTTAAACCTGTTTGCCTCAGTTCCTCATCTGTAAAATGAGCTGGAGAAGGACATGGCAAACCACCCCAGTGTCTTTGCCAAGAAAATCCCAGATGGGGTCATGAAGAGTTGGATGCAATTGAAATCACTAAACAACTATATTTGCCTATTGAACAAATTTGGCAGGGTTCCTCCTTTTCATATTTTTTCAAAGTTTATGTAGTATCTGAATTAATTATTCTTTAAGTGTTTGATAGAATTTGCTTGCAAATCCATCTAGTTCAGTTTTCTTTTTTTACTTTGAGAGATCATTCATGGCTTGTTCAGTATTGATATTAATTCATGGTCTATGGTACCTTTCATTAAAGTATTTTACTCTTTTTCTTTTAATTAGGTCAATTTTTGCTGTCGTTTTCTCTGAGACCATAATTGCTACCTCTATCTTTTTTTTTAATTTCAGCTGAAGTATAATAGATTCTGCTCTAGCTACTTATTTTCACACTGTATACAAATGTCTGTCTCAAGTATGCTTCTTGTAAGCAACATTTTGTTGGATTCCAGTTTCTAATGCATTCTGCTGTCTTCTTGCGTTTTATAGGTGAGTTCATCTCATTCACATTCACAGTTATGATTGTGTATTCCCCTCTATTTTATTCTCTTATACTTTTCCTTCTCTGTTTCTCATCCGCTCTTTATGAGTTTGTTTTGCTTAAGACTAATCCTGCCCTTAATTTATCTTGCTCCTTATCCTCTCTTTCCTTTTTCCCCTTTCCCTCCTGTTTCTCTGTTGAGCGAAATGTATTTCTGCACCCAGCTCTGTCTATGTATTCTTCCTCGTATTCTTCTCTTCTTTGACCAGCCCAGCTGAGACTAAGGATCAAGTGTCAAAATGTCTCCCACCCCTTCCTTTTTGTTTGTAGACTTCTATTTACATACCCTCAATTATGTGATATAATTTTCCCCATCCTTCCTTTCCCTTCTTCTCCCACAAGTATTCTTCTACCCTTCCCTTTCCATTCTTCTTTTAATATCATCAAAACATAACAGAACCACTCACAGGTTCTCTGTTTAATTAGATATACTCTATGACCCTTGATGATAGAGTTCTGAGGGGATGCCTGTATCATCTCCCCAAATCTTCATTTCTCATTATTCCGTATTCCTTCAGACTTCTCAAGTAATTCCCCTGCATTTCCCATATACTCCCTCTTTAGCTTTCTTTTATGTGTTGTCTTTCTTCATTAGAATATAAGTTCGTTGGGGGCAGAGACTGTTTTATTTTTTGCTTTATTTGTATTCCTAGCACTTAGCACAAGTGCCTTACACACAGTGAACACTTAATAAATGCTTATTGACCAACTGATATCAGAATATAAATAGTTTATCCTTTTTTAAAGTTCCTAGGCTGGAGAGTAGGTTGGAACTGATACGCACCTCTATTCCAGAGGTCAGAGTCACATAGCTGCTGCTTGACTTTGAACTTGTTATTCACCCAGTACACAGGCTAAGGATTACGACCACTGCCTACCTTGAAAATGTCACCCCTGAGGCAACCTGAGGCACCTTCATCAGCCCATCCTGGGTATATTACTTGAAACTGAGTAGTGTGAATAACAAAGCTGCCAGTTGGCACCTCTTCCTGCACCATGAACATACCTCATATGAGTCTGGGATCTCCTCTTGACCAGGTGCAACCTTCATTCTCTTTGAGTTCCTGGCTACTGCAACGCTCTTCTGGGTGTGCTCCTGGACAGACTCCTTCTCCAATGTCCACTGACCTCTTCATCTATCTCCTTAAGCAAATTTGGGTTGGAAAAATAATTCACTGATTTTTCTCTTAGATTTTCCAAGCAGGACTTGGTCTAGAACATCTTCTAGATCTTTGCTGAGCAAGTATGTTGGAGTAGCTAGGCTTTACTTCTTTCTGCTTCTTCATCATCTTGGCTCTACCTAGTACTTGTTTTAATATATTCTATCTTATTATTTTGCTCCGTGGATAGATTTTGGGAGGTCCTTGAAATCGTATGGAAAAATATTACATATTTTTAATGTAATTGGTTTTATTTGAAATTCTACGCATTTTATTTTATGCATTGTAAGGCATTATTCTAAGAAGGGGTCCATTGGCTTCACAGAATTATCAAAGAGGTACATGGCAGACACACACAAAAAGGTTAAGAATCCACTACGGATATAATCAAGTCATTCTTGGGCGGTCAGCTTCGTTGTGCTATGCTTATATGATTAAGATCTAGCAGGGGTGAGGAACCTGTGGCCTTGAGGCCACATGTGGCCCTCTAAGTACTCAAGTGTAGCCCTTTGACTGAATCCAAACTTCACAAAACAAATCCCCTTAATAAAACAATTTGTTCTGCAAAACTTGGGCTCAGTCAAAAGGCTATACCCAAGGATCTAGAAGGCCACATGTGGCCTCAAGGCTGCAGGCTCCCCACTCTTGTGCAGGTAAGGAAAAGGGCAGACTCTTTCAACAAGGACTTCTTCCGGAAGGAGGCTAAGGCAGTGAAAGTCACTTTTGCCTGTTTTCCTGGGCAGCCTCCTGGCTGATGGAAATTTTCCTTATGGGGATATAAGGGGGAGAGGCAATCTTGAATTCTGTCCTTTGTGTGTTTTCTGTAACACAAATAAAACACCCACACACCCTTCCCTGCTTGGAGTCTTTCCAGAAATGATTAATGTGACTGCCTAATTATACATGGGCATGGCACCCTAGTGGTCTGGCAAGTTGGGGAGAAATCCATACAGACCATATCACCCATTAAATGGTGGAGCTAATGGATAGAAATACCTAGCTATGGGGTTCCCCAAAAGATACTTTGGTAGTAGGTAGAACATATCACCACCCTCAGGACTGAGCATGTGATTGCCAATCCCTGGCTCTCATCAACAAGTAGGGTCAGGTAACTAAGCATCAGCACACCTTAACATCTAAATAACCATGCAATTAACTGAAGGAAAGTTCTATTGAATGGTTGGAGAAAACAAACTAGAATTCATAAGAAAGGTCCTTGAAAATAAAACAACCTTCCAGTAAGGAGCTGTCTCCCAAAGATTGGTGACAACTAATTGCTTCCAGCCGGTGTCTCTTCCTAAAGTAGTTATTCAACTCTGAATAAATATCCCAAACATGGCTGTATCATTGAGTCCACTACAGAGGGGAAAGACTCTGGAGAGGTTGTTCCCAAATGGCTTTAGAGGAACAAACTAAGAATTCCCTTTTCTGCTTTGCTATTACCTCTGCTAATCCTAGCCAAACAGATCCTTGTCCATCAAACAGAAATGTCTACCATTCCTGGCTCCCAGTCACCAGCACTATGAAGACCACATATCTTCACATTCTTTTTCTTAGATGGCTATGTTCTTGTTTCCCAAGTAATCAGTACCCATTTGTTCAGAGCTGACTAAGCCTCATAATTCCTCCTCAATGATATCTCTTAAATCTCAAAGTCTGTCTCCACTGTAAATGGGTAGAATTATTCATCTTATTCTGGGATACAAAGGTAAATACTAGCTATTCTGCATTAAGACTCTGGGAGGACAATATACTTTCTTTCTATAAATTTGATGGTAGCATTGAGAAACAAAAGGATTTTACTGAAGATCCTCTAGGTTAGGGCCTTCTTTAGAAGTTTCCAGAGGCCAATAACTCAGTTTAGGATCATCTTGCTCATGATTCAAAAATCCAGGGTAATAATTATTGAACATTTCTAGATTATTCAAAAGCTTTGAGCAAACGAATATGAAACCCTCCAAACTCTAGCATAGATTAAGCATAAGTAGCTGATGAAATTGAACACATTCCCCCGAGATTACAAACATAAATTTCTTTCCTTCCTAAAAGGCCCAACCTTCCTTATGTACTAAGTTGTAGATGCAATGGTTATTCTGCACACAGGGTGGCAGTACTACTCCATCATGGACTAGGTTTATACTAATGAGATTTCATCCTGCCATAGAATTTTCTGCCTTCCCTTCCTCGTCTCTTCTAGAGAAGAAGCCTCTGGAGCTTCAGATAGGATCTCAACTATAATGGTCTCTGCATTTGTGGTGCAGTGAATGCATCTAGAGGCCAATGACTTGGGTTCAAATTCCATCTCTGGTACTTGTATTTCCTTTACTCGTTTTCCTCACTTGTACAATAAAGGGATTTGACTGGATCAGTTCTCAAACTTTTTAGTCTCAAGATGTTTTCCCCTCCCCCCAGTATCTTACAGTCTTAAAAATTATTCAGAACCCCAAAGTGATTTTTATATGGGTTATATATCAAAATTGACTGTATTAGAAATTAAAACTGATAAAATTTTAAAATATTTATTCACTGTTTTATTTAAAAATAATACTAAACTCATTCCATAATAACATAAATAGCGTGCATATGAAAAATAACTATTCTTTCCAAATAAAGAAAAAAATAGAGAAGAGCAGCATTGTTTTACATGTCTTTGCAAATCCCTTTAATGTCTGGCCTAATAAAAGACAGCTAGATTCTGTTTCTGCCTTTAATCAGCTGAGATATGTTGTTTTGGTTGAAGTAAATGAGAAAACATTACACGGTTTTGTAGTTGGAAAAAGAAAGAATATTTTGATAGGCAAATGACACCTTTGCATTATAATGAAAGTAGTTTTGACTTCTTGGACCCCCTGAAAGGATTTTGGCAACCCCCTGGGCTATGCAAACCACATTTTGAGGACTGCTGGACTAAATGATCTCTAAGGTTCCTTTCATCACTAAATCTTTGCTCCTATTATCTCCTACTTGACTGTAAGATCCACAAGGTGATGATGAAGGCACAGTCTCCGGGAACCCCCTTGAATCTGGAATACAGTCTCTGGGATCCCCCTTGAACTGTCCTTGAATCTTTCAACTAGATCTGGCCTTCCCCAGAGACTATAGCCTCACATTATCATTAGGCCTAAACCTTACCCTCTATTGTTAACTATAGATATGCATGCCTTCAGTTACTTCCCAACCTTGATACTATCAGTATCCATGCCTTCAGGAACTTCCTGCCCTTAATTCCATTCTCTTGGTTCCTGGACTCTGATCTCACCTGGTCCTCCTTAGACTTCCCCTCAAGGCCCTCCCTAAACCCCTCCTCTAGTCACCCCAGACCACCCCTCAATCCCTCCTACAATCTTTGTGTATATAATCTCCATCTTGCCTCCATGAAGGTGCTCAGATTCAATCTAATTCAGTAGGTTGAATCTGGCCTGCTTGTGGAAAACAGGCATCACAAAGGGTGGGATTTCTTAAAACAGCCCATTATGGTGAATCCCTAATAAACTTTCTCTTTTCCCTTGGCTGAGAAGGCTTTAGTCGAATTCTTTCAGCAGGACCTGGCGTGTAGGTATTTTGGGGCCGCAGCGGTCACCCCTAGAAACCTATAGTTCCTTACCATCATCATTTTTACAATAACCTCTTCAGGGAGAGACTCAAGAGCATCCTGGTGACATAGAAAATTAAATTTAAATTAAATTAAATGCTAGACTCAGAGTCATAAGACCTGAATTCAGATTCAAATTCCGTCACTGCCTTATGAGCTTGGGCAAAGCATTTACCTCCTTGGGCCTTAGTTTCCTCAACTCTAAAATGAGAGAGTTGTTCTGCAAAACCTCCCAGGTCCCTTTCAGCTCTGATCCTATGATCTCAACTTTGGCTTTCCTCAGATTCCTGACATAATGCTCCTCATACAGTAGCTTCTTCATAAATGTTCATTTTCCTTCTTCCTGCTCTGGGGACACGGTAACCATACTCATCCTCTGCCAATGCTGAAAGAGATGACAAAGAATCCCACCACCAGGCCCAGCTACCATTCCAATAAGGCAATGATCTTTACTCTCCATTCTCCCCACCCCAGATTTAAATGATTCTTCCCAAATCTTTATTAAAGTGCACACAATGGGCAAAGGACCCAGCACTGAGGAAGATATGGCTGGATATGGCTTCACTAAGGTGAAGAAACTTCCCCGACCAACGCACATGAGCACCTTCTCCATGATGAGACTTTTGAGCTGTTTAGAACAAGGAGATGATAAATCAATAATCAATAAACATTTGTTAAGCACCTGCTACATGCCAGGCATTGTGGTAAGTGCTGAGAATACAAAAAAGAAGCACTCTCTTCCCTCAAGTGACTTTCCTATATTTCCCCAGCCAACAATATATCAGAGGTAAGACTTGAACCCAGGACTTCCTGACTTTGAGACTAGCTCTCTATCTACTATGTCATGCTTCCTCTATCTTCTCTAGACACTACACCCTATGTGCATTGTGGGGAAGGCTAAGAATCATTAAGTTATGGGACCTGAGCTTGCAATCTAACTGGAGACAGAACAATATCCATGGTACAAGGTTTATATTATCTATCTTCCTCAATACTTAGCATCTTTTATCCTTTGTCTGAAAGAGAAAGCTGGGTTTGAATGTGACCATGCCAATTGTGTGATCTCACTTTCCTCATTTGTCACTTGGGAATAATATCACCTACCCTACTTACTTCACAAAGTCGTTGTGAAGATCAAATATCTGTCCTGTATACTACTGAAAAAGAGTTTATCCTGAGCCAAGATGGCAGAGAGAAGCCAGGAAGTTGCCTGAGCTCTCCCTAGTTTCCCTCAGAAACAACATTAAATCAAGCTTCTAAATAGATTCTGGAGTGACAGAATCCACAAAAAGACAGAGTGAAACAATTTTCCAGCTTAAGATAACTTAGAAGGACTTCAGGAGAGGTCTGTCTCACTTGGATAAAAGGGGAGGGCAGCCCAGCACAGATGGCACATCTGGGCAAGCCATTGGGAGACTCTTAGCAGCAGTACAGATCATCAGCTGAGGCCCTTTGGTCCTGGCTCAGCGGGTCAGCAATGATGCCTCCAGCCCTAGAACAGAAGGGAAATTGCAGGCCCTGGAATCTCCATGCAACAGGCATGCATAGGCCGGGCCACCCCAGTGCAGTGGACAAGCCACAAGCACCTGAGGCCCTGGCATGGAAAACCAGTGACCAGGCCCCTGGCCCCTAGCATAAGAAGCTTGGGAAAGTACCCCCTGTGCCCCAAGAGCAGAGCTCAACTTTAAAAGTTATGAAATAGGCTGGAGAAATTATTAAGAAACAGAAAAGACCTGACCACAGAAAGCTACCATGGCAACAGGAAAGATCAAAACACAACCTCAGATGACAATGTCAAAATACCTACATGTGAAGCCTCAAAGGGGAATATGAATTGGTCTCAAACCCAAAAGGTCCTCCTGGAGAGCTCAAAAAGGATCTTAAAAACCAAATAAGAGAAGTAGGAATTGGAAAAAATCGAGGAAAAATTTGGGAAAAGAAATGAGAATTATGCAGGAGAATTATGAAAAAAGAGTCAACAGCTTGGAAAAAGAAGCATAAAAATTGACTGAAGAAAACAACTCCTTAAAAATAGAATTAGCCAAATTGAAAAAAAAAAAACCGCCAAAGAAAACAACTCCTTTAAAAGTAGAATTAGCCAAATCGAAAAGGAGATACAAAAGCTAACTGAAGAAAATAATTCCTTAAAAATTAGAATTGGGAAGGTTAAAGCTAATGACTCTATGAGACATCAAGAATCAGTCAAATAAGATCAAAAGAATGAAAAAATAGAAGAAAACGTAAAATACCTCATTGGAAAAACAACTGACCTGGAAAATAGATTCAAGAGAGATATTTTATGAATTATTGGACTATCTGAAGACCATGATCAAAAAAGAGCCTGGACAGCATCTTTTAAGAAATTTATCAACTTCTTGAAAATATGAGGGAAATTGCCCAGAGGGTAAAATAGTCATTGAAAGAATCCACCAGTCACCTCCTGAAAGAGATCCCCAAATGAAAACTCCAAGGAATATTGTAGCCAAATTCCAGAATTATCAGGGCTAGGAGGAAATACTGCAAGCAACCAGAAAGAAATGATTCAAATATCAAGGACCCCAGTCAGAATTACACAAGACTTAGAAGTTACTACATTAAAGAAATGGAGGGCTTAGAATATGATATTCCAGAAGGCAAAGGAGTTTGGATTACAACCATGAATCAACCACCCAGCAAAACTGAGCATAATCTTTCAGGGGAAAAGATGAACATTCAATGAAACTTTCCTGATGAAAAGACCGTAACTGAACAGAAAATGCAATCTTCAAATGCAAGTCTCAAGAGAAGCATAAAAAGGTAAACAGGAAAGAAAAAAAACACATTATTCAATAAGATTTAAACTGTTTTCCCTACATGGTAAGACAATACTTGTAACACTTGAGAAATGTATCTCTATTAGGGCAGTTAAAAGGAGTATACATAGACAGAGGGCATAGGTATAAGTTGACTTTGATGTGATGATATAAAAAAATTAAAGGATTAAAAAAAAAGAATTGTATTGGTAGAAAAGGTAAGGGAGGGGCAGAATAGGGTAAATTACACCACATGAAGAAGCACAAAATACCTGTTACATTGGAGGGAAAGGGAGAGGGTGAGCATTGTTTGAAATGTGCTCTCATCAGAGGAAATAACATGCACACTCAGTTGGATATAGCAATTTATCTTACCCTATAGGGAAGTAGAAGGAGAAAGGGGAAAGGAATGAGGGTGCTGATAGAAGGGAGGGCAGATTGAGGGAGGTGGTGGTCAGAAGCAAAACTCTGGTGTAAAGGGACAGGGTGAAAGAAGAGAGAAAAGTACAAATGGGGAAAATAGGATGGAAGGAAACACACAGTAATCATAACTGTGAATGAGAATGGGATGAACTCTCCCACAAAATGGAAGTAGATAGCAGAGTGGAGTAAAATTGAGAGTCCTACAATATGTTGTTCACAAGAAACACATTTGAAGCAGAGAGATACACACAAAGTAAAGGTAAAAGGCTGGAGCAGAATCTATTATGCTTTGGCTGAAGTAAAAAAGAAAAAAGCAGAAGTAGCAGTCCTAATCTCAGACAAAGCAAAAGTCAAAATAGATCTAATTAAAAGAGATAAGGAAACTACATCTTGCTAAAGGGTACCGTATATGAAGTAATATCAATACTAAACATACATGCACCAAGTGATATAACATAAAATTCTTAGAGAAGTTATGTGAATTACAGAAAGAAATAAACAGCAAAATTACATTAATGAGGGACCTCAACCTCTCCCTCTCAGAACTAGATAAATCTAGCCACAAAATAAACAAGAAAACAGTTAAGGAGGTGAATAGAATTTTAGAAATGATAGATCACTGTAGAACACTGAATGGGGATAGAAAGTAATATATCTTTTTCTCAGTGGCTGTTGCAACAATCTGCTAGCAGCTGCTGTAGGGGTGTAAGACCCACCAACAACCAGCACACAGAAAGCTGCCAACACAGGTTCTTTTGATCTGCTTTACTAAGGAAAGCAATGTTAAGGGGTTAACAATCTTACTTTAATCCAACATACAAATATCATTCACTCAATTCAGGGAGAAAAGCCAGCACCCTGAGCTTCAGAGCAAATATAAACAGAGCAAATAAACACGAATCAACAGACAGATTTCTGTCTGACAAAATCACAATATACAGTTACCAGAGAAGCATCAACATCTGGGTTTTCTTCAAAGCTGGGGAGCTCATAACAATGGCTAGCCTAGAGTCACGCACCACTCCTGCTGTGGCTCAGAACTCCAAAAGAGAAAGCCTACCTCTGGGTTTATTTATGTTGTTCAAGGTCAAAGGTGAGTCACACATGCGACTCACCCACATGACCTAAAATCGTCACAAAAATGCAACTTAAACCCACATGGTCTAAAAGCCTCTGATGTCACAAACATGTCACTCAAACCCATGTAAACTAGGATTTCCCTTCAGGCAAGGAGGTCATCAAGGACTCCTAATTTAATCAAGGAAACAAAGGCCGAACTCTTCAAGGGCACTTGGTTGCTAAGTGCTAAGAGCCCATCTTGATTCCCAATACAGTGGCACATGGCACCTATACAAAAATTGACCATGTATTAGGGTATAAAAACCTCACAGTCAAATGCGGAAAGACAGAAATATTAAATGCATTCTTTTTAAATCATGAGGCAGTAAAAGTTGCATGTAATAAAGGGCCATGGAAGCATAGGCTAAAAACTAAATAATCTAATCTTAAAGAATAATTGGGTCAAACAAAAAGAATTCATCCTGATTTTCTACATAGGAAAAGTCAAATGGATGAAGCATAACTATTGTCCAGACTTTGATGTGTATCTAGAAGGATAACTTCTAGTGCTGGCCAACAGGTACATGTATTTTGGGTTGACACTACAATGCCTGATAACCTGGGGATGCCAAATTGAAGAGAGTGGGCTGGATTGTCTTTGGGATAACATTTTTTTAGTTACTCTGAGATTCTTGCTGAAACAAAGGGATATCTTTTTAACTTCAGTATTTTTCTGGTGATACTGTATGACTGTGAGCCACAAAATACCTTGATCTCCAAAGAATTAAAGTTGAAGCTCACACAAAGTGCTATAGAAAGTCATAAGGTGGGAATTATTAGGTCATAATAAGTAATCTGTGAATTGTGCAGGAGAAGTGACATAAATTAGAACATCATCAGAGGGAAGTATGACTAGAAAAGGAGAACTAATTATATAATTAATGATAGCAAGAGTTCACATACTCTAATGGCATCCACATAATATCAAGAGAACTAGAGGAAGGCCCCAAGCAAGTTGGCTGACCCCTTACGGAGTACTGAGAGGACACACACCAGAGTCATACAGCACAAGATGGGTAGGTATGTTTGGGTTGTGATCTGCTCTGCTGAAGAATGTGTGCACATTGAAGAAATCACAGGTCTATCAGTGGTCAAGAATCTGTGAAAATGCTTTGAAATAATATTGCTCCCCATAGTTTGGGGAGTCATTTAGTCCCAAATGCCTTGCCTTCTAGTAGGACTACATTCAAACTTCTCTCATTAGATGAGAGGCAGTTAGGTGGTGCAGTGGATAGAGCACTGGGCCTGGAATCTGGAACACTTATCTTCCTGAGTTCAAATCCAGCCTCAGATACTAGCTGTCTGGCAAGTCACAAATATTTGCCTCAGTTTCCTCATCTGTAAAATGAAGTGTAGAAGGAAATGGCAAACCACTCAAGTATCTTTGCCAAGAAAACCCCAAATGGGGTTGGATACAACTGAAACAACAACAAAATTAGATGAGAAACAGAAGTTTCTTTGTTTATGACTACTAGAAAATACTGCTGCCCAGGCTCCACTGGTTTCCTATTCCTTTAGATCCAGTGTTCTCAAGCTTTCTGGTGTTATAACACCTTTGCTGGTCTGGTGAAAGCTTATGGATGGACCCTTTCTCATGATATTGTTTAATTCATTAAATAAAAGACAGAGGATTACAAAATAAACCAACTATGTATTTTTAAAACAAGTTCACAGACCACAGATTGAATTCCTATTCATGCTCTAGATACTGTGATCTCACTCCATCCATTTGTGGGAGTTTGCAACCTATCTCAATCTCCTCATGCTATAAGACTTATGTCTGTGTTCTCTCCTAAATTACTTTGCTCTATTCCTTTGCTGTCATGTAATTATTTCAGGGTTCTTCCTTATGTCAGGGATCTTCAAACCTTTCAATCTGGGGACCACTCCATGTGTCAAAAGGCCTTACAGACCTCCAATCCCACTTGCCCCTACATATTCCAACAAAAAATCTTATGAAGCCTTTGTATGGGTAAATTATTACGAGGACGGACTCCTAAAAGTATCCCTTTTTCTTTGCTTTTGACAAATTTAAAATTTGTAGTGAGAAATATATGTAAGAAGGATGTAACCATTTACTAAACCTCTACTATGTGCCAGGCACTGTACTATGCACTTTACAAACATTATCTTGTTTGAGTCTCAAAATCCTAGGAGGTAAGTGCTATTATTATCCTCATTTTACAGTCATGGAAATTGAGGCAAGCAGAAAGACTTGCCTAGGGTCACACAGCTCCTAAGTGTCTGAAGCCCAATTCAAACTCAGGCCTGACTCCAGGCCCACTGTTGCCTATCATGACTTACAGTCTGGACCATTTCACAGATGTCCTGGCAAACAAACCCTCATGAACCTCATTCAGAATGACTGCTCTCTGACTCCAACCTAAATCCCACGTATTGCAGTTTAGGTCAATTTTCTTTTATGTCCTCAATACAGGCATACCTCGTTTTATTATGCTTTGCTTTATTGCTCTTCCCAAATATGGCATTTTTTTTAAAAAAAATTGAAAGTTTGTGGCAACTGTTGAAAGTTATGCTGACTTAGTTACCCAATGTTCCCAGACCTGTTTATCAACCAGTACTGGGGGAGGCTGTGGTGGGAAAAGAGGTACCAAATCTGCAGCTTTTGTATTACTTGCTCTTTGTCACATACCTCTACCTGCAAATTGTCACGTTCTTGCTTCCTTGGGGGTGATACAAGGGCCCAACCTCTTTTGCTGAGTTGGAAGTATCCGAATTGTTTTAGTTACCTATAAAAGTTGTCCCTACCTTCAAACCATTGCTGCTCTCCAGTGACCAGTCTGTCAACTTGTTGCTACCTTGACATACTTATAGTGCAATGCTTTTAATTCTCTTTGTCCTGAGTTTTGCCTCATTAATCAGGGTGAAAACCCAATTGAAGAATTTTCCTTTAAACAAAAACCACACATCAAGCAAGTCTATTGGAGCCATTTTTTCAACAACACATGCTCACATTGTGTCTCTGTGTCACATTTTGGTAATTCTTGCATTCATTATTATTATATCTGTTATGGTGACCTGCGATCATGGATCTTTGATGTTACTATTGTTAATCGTTTTGGGGCACCATTAACTGCTCCTGTGTAAGACATCAAACTTAATCCATAAATGTTGTGTGTGTTCTGACTGCATCTACCAGCTGTTCCCATCTCTTTCTCCTCAGGCCTCCCTATTCCCTGACAGAAAACAATATTGAACTTAGACCAATTGATAAGCCTACAATGGCCTCTAAGTATTCAAGTAAAAAGAGTCAACTGATGCAGCAATCTTCATTGTTACCTAATTTTAAGAAATTGTTACAGATACCTCAACCTTCAGCAACCACCACCTTGACCATGTAGCAACCATCAACACGGAGGCAAGACCCTCCACCAGCAAAAACATTATAACTCACTGAAGGCTCAGCTCATGGTTAGATTTGGTTTTTAGCAATAAAGTATTTTTAATTAAAGTATGTACATTTTTTAGACATAATACTCTGTACACTTGGTAGACTACAGTATATTGTAACCATAACTTTTATATACACTGGGAAACCAAAAAATTCGTGTGACTTACTTTATGGCGGTACTCCCTTAACTGCAGTGGTCTGGAACTGAACCTGCAGTATCTCCAAGGTAGGCCTGTACAGATAAAGAATGGATTGTTCATTCTTTGCCTTCTGTTGTATCACATCTGTTCTGAGCCTTGGAAACCATTATGAATGTGTTCCTCATTCAGCTTCCTTTGCTTTCTTGATCTCCACATAAAATGTCCTTTCCTTATAACAACCCTAGGAAGTCAGCAGTTCAAGGATTGCTATCTCCATTTTACAGGCGAGGGAAGGAAGGTTTAAAGATATTTAGTGATTCGGCCGAAGTCTCATAACTAGGAAACATCGGAAAAATAATTTGAATCCAAGTAAACTGAGTCAAAATCGAATGCTATTTCCACTATATTATATTCCCCTGCAAATACACCTAGTCCTAGGTTTTTTTCATCTTTTGTTTTGTTTGGTTTTTGAGACTGAATCCCCCTATCTTTCCTGGCTGGAAAGTCAGCAGCCTCTCATGGGCCTGATCCCAATGCTGATTGGTTCAGAAGCTTTTTAATCTGCTCCATTTTTCCAACCTGGTCCAGTACATCCTTCCTTAAGCAACCTAGTGGTTCTCTGCTTTCAGAGATTTACCATATTAGTGCTGGACTGAGCATGGACACCTATCACTTTAGCCCTTCCTCTGAGCTCAAACAATCTACCAGCCTAAGCCTCTCTAGTAGCAGTGATTAAGGGCCTACATGACTACCCCTAGGCTCTCTTTATCTTTTCCCATCAGTTTTACTTTGAGAAGGTAAGAGTGACAAAGTGTTGGAGCAAAAAGATAAATGTCTGTGGGGCTGTAGCATGATGGAGAAAGGGACTGGGCTGACTCCTTGCCTGTGTGTAGCCGTAATGGATACAGATAGAGACAAGTGGCTCTTAGGTAATTGTTCAGCCCAAGAAGACTGGCCAACTCAACAGAAGCATTCTCCCTAGGTCTGAAAATTTCATTTTTTGTAGCAACCATAGTCTTCAGATTTAGAAAATACATTCAAAGAAGAATAGATTGGGGAGCTATAAAACAGAACTTAAAGTTTTCTGTCCATTTGTGAAGAGAATATTATAAAACCTTGTTCTCTCCCAACACCCATAGTCTTAAAAAACAAAACCAAACAAAACCTCTTTATATGCTGACATGAAGGTATGACCTCCCCAAACCGCCCCCCTCCTTTAGTGAGGGATAAGGACCCTGCTGTCTACAAGACAGAGGGACTCCAGATCAAACCCATTCCAATAAAGCTCTTTTCAATATAGCTAGAGTATGTGACTATGTCAGAGTAATTTCACTCAGGGATAGAGGGAAAATGGAGCAGGTATAAAGGACTGCCTGGTGAGGAAAAATCCTCCTTTCCAATGTACCTTCTCTGCAGCTTACAGTATTAGAGATTTAATGTTTAATTTATTAATAATTTAACAATATTTAATTTAATATTACACATTAAAATATGAATCAGGCAATATTTAACAAAATAAATAAAAATACAAAAGCATAAAGATAATGTTAATGTGGTTTTCTAAGTCAACATGAGGCCCAGCAGGGATCCTTATTTATGATCTAGGGGCCCCATTTCTGAGTTTGACAGCCTAGGGCTAAACTCCTGAAAGATCGTGAGTTGCCCAAGGTCATGCAGTCAGCACATGTCAAAATCAAAATAGCAATAATAACGACTAACATTTATATAGTAATGACTGTGTGCCAGGCACTGTGCTAAATACTTTAAAATTATTATCTCATTTGCTCCTCACAACAACCCTGGGGGTGTGGGGGGTGGGTGCTATTATGCCCATTTTACAGATGAGCAAACTGAGGCAAATAGAGGTTAAGTGACTTGCCCAGGGTCACGTAGCTTGTAAGTGTCTGAGGCTGGATTTGAATTCAGGTCTTTCTGACTCTCAAGACCAGCTCTCTATCCATCATGCCACCATAATAATAATAATAATAACTGATAATTCTATAGCATTTTCCTCTGGGCTACCTGCAGTTTCCTTCCTCCACTCCTTGGTTCACATTCTTTACAGTAAGAGGATTAAATGGTTATTTATCCCCTTTTTCTGAGCAGAGTGGGTCCCACAACTCGATTAAGACAGATACAGGAAGAGCCTCACTTGTTTTTATAGTTTCTGTTCTCAAACCAAAGAGAGAAGTTAAATGATTGATAATAAGGTTGGCAAGGATCCAGGTTGGAAGGACTTTCCATACGAACAGAGGAGTCAAAATTTGATCCTAAAGGCAACAAGGAACTATTGTCACCTGAATGACCCAGTGGGACCTAGCACTTTAGCAGCCGTGTGGAAGATGGTATTCAGAGGAGTGGAGAGAGATCTGAGGAAGGGATATCAATTAGAAGGCTACACTGACAGTCCAGGAGAGAGGCGATGTGGACCTGAACTAAGGACAACGGCTGCAAGAGTAGGAAGTAGGGGATACATAAGAGAAAAGTTGTCCAGGTGTGTCTCTATTCCCCTATGCCCACACTCACCAACCCTGTAACTTCCAGGACTAAAGATTCTCTCCTTTCCCTCTACTCCCCCGTATGTAACCTCCCCCATGAGAATGTAAGCTCCCAGAGGGCAAGAACTGTCTGCTTTTTTTCTTTGCTTCCCCAGCACCCTGCATATAGAAAGTGTGTAATAATTTTTTTTTTCCTTTCATTCATTCAGTCATGTAAAATCAACAAGACTTGGGAACTGACTGTGGGGGGAGAGTTAGTGAGGAGTGAAAGCTAAGGTCTAGGTTTTGAACCGGATGACTAGAAGGTTGCTGGTGCCCTAAACAGAGACATTGAAGTTCTGGAAAGAAAACTTTAGTTTTTGACATGTTGAGTTTGGGATGCCTATGGGACATCCAGATGCCCACTCACACCAACATCCAGGTCAGTGGAGCAGCTTCAGTCCAAAGCTCAGCTTCACTTTTCACCACCTATAAAATGGATCAGATCCTATGACATCTGTAAAAAGCACTGAGCACAACGCCTGACGTATCTGAAGAATCCAGAAAGCAATCAACGAGGCAGGACTGGAGCTCAGAGGAGAGACTAAGTTTGGATATATAAATCTGGGAGTCATCTACTTAGAGATAATATTTAAACCCATGGGAGATGATGAGGTCGATAAAGGAGAGGGTGTATGCAAATAAAGACAGAATATTAGGATATGCCTAGGATACATTAGGATACATCTAATTTTTTTTTTTGAGGGGGGAATGTGCATGATATACGTGATGATCCAGCAGAGGAGACTTCAGATAGGCCGGCCAGGTAAAAGGAGACCCAAGAGAGGAGAGTGTCAAGAAAGCCCCAAGAAGAGAGAATAATCAACAGTATCAAATGCTGTAGAGTGGTGAAGGATGATGATTGAGAAGAGGCCATCAGATCTGGCTCTTTAAGAGATCACTGGTAACCTTGGAAAGAACATTTCAGCATGCCTGGGCAACATCTAGGACAAAAACAGGGAGGTTGGCTTGTTGGGGGAAGGAGGGAGGTTGGTTGGAAGAAGCTCCTTAAGAATAGAGACTGCCATTTTTGGAGGAGGAGGAGGAAGGGAAGGTGAGGAGGAAGAAGAGGCTGCCCCTTTCCCATCCTGTTCTGGGGTCCTTCCTCGTGCTTCTCTGAAAGTTGCCTCTCATTCCTCCATCGAAACATCATTCACAGGTTGATTTCCCCAAGATCACACACCTAGTGTCCTTTTCACCAGCCCCAAGCTCCGATTCCTGCCATATATCGATCCCTCCACCCTAGACCCCACGGCTAAAGGGAGAACCCAATGACCTCAACACAGCCAGCCCTTACACCTTTCCGGTGCCGGGCCAGCAGCACACCAGAGCGTTTGACCCCGCCCCCTGGGAGGCCAATGACCCCGCCCCGTCCTTCTCATTAACCAATCCCCGCACCGTCCCCTCACAGGCCCGCCCTTCTCCCGCTCTCCCTCTAGCTGGCCAATCCCTGCCCGGCTCTCCCACCCGGCCAGCGCCATTTCTAGTCCGAGTAGTGGGCGCCTCGGGTCCGTGGAGCGAGGTAGGCGGGAATCTTCCTGGGCGCCGATCCCCGGGGTCGAACGGCAAGAGGTTAGAGCAGGAGAGGTCGGGTTAAGACAGGTGGGCTGCTACGGAACCGCCGCTGACTCCGGGGCCCGCCGCTGGGCAGGTGCTTGGGGGTGGGGAAGGAGGAGGGGAGAGGAAAGCGGCCCGGTGGTTGCCACGTCAACGGGGACGCGGATGGGGGCGGGGCGGGGATTTGGATCCTCAGGCGCGCTCCTTCCCTGGGTCTTGCTTGGCTAAGTTGGAAACTTGGGGATGGTGCTGCCTGAACTACGCCGAAAAGTCTGGAAATGCCCAAGAGTACGAAAGAAAACGCATCGGTGGGGGCAGGGGCCCCCATCTGTCCCCACTTCGAAAACTTTTGGAAGTCACCTAGAGACATGACCTTTTAATACAGCAGGGGTTCTTAACCTGAGAGTCCATTAACTTTAAAAAAATAAAAGGTTTTGTTTATTTTTAACTTTTTTTTTTTAAATTTGGAGTTCCAGATTCTCTCCCTCAGCCCCTCCCCCACCCATTGACGAAGCAAGCAATATATTAGTTATACAAGTGAAGTCATACAAAACCTATTTCCGTATTAGCATGTTGAAAAAAAAAAGCAAGAAAAATAACGGAAGTGAAAAAAAGTATGCTTCAGTCTGCACTCAGATCATCAGTCCTCTGGATGTGCACAGCATTTTTCTTCCTGGGTACTTTGGAATTAATTGTCTTGGATCATTGCATTGGTTAGAATAGCAAAGTCACAGCGATCATCATTACAATATTACTAAAAACGTGAACTTATTTTGTAAAAAAATATTCTTATAACTATTTCAGTAAAATTCAGGCTGCTAAGTGGCACAGTGGATGCAAATTTGGACTTGGAGTTAGGAAGTCCTGTGTTCAAATCCTGCTTCAGGCACTTGCTAGCTGTGTGTTTCTCAACCTCTCAGCCTCAGTTTCCTGTGAGGTTTAAATATGATTACATATGTAAAAGTGCTTAAATGGTTTCCTTTGTATTTTACTTTATGCATTTAAAAACATTATTGGGAGAAGAGATTGTCCATTGACTGTCCAAGGGGGCCATAACACATACAGGTTAAGAATACTGTTCGAGAGCTTCTGGACCAGGAGGGCCTCCAGCAAAGCCCCCTTCCATCCAAACATGCCAGCAGGTGAAATTCTAATATGTCTGCCTTTCCTGCTGTTCTTTATGTCATGTCTTAGGCAGAAAGAACCCTTGTACTGAGTCCTTGCTTATATAGCCTCTTCCACACACAGCCGTATCTGACACCAACTTTCCACTTAAAGTTTCACCATCTATAAAATGTGTCAGATGAAGTAATATCCATAAAAAGCACTTAGCACAGCGGCTGACACACAGTAAGTGTTATATAAATGTGTGTTTTCTTCTCCTTCCCTACCTGTCATACCTATTTTACTATTGAGGGCTGTGTGAGGATCAAATGAAGGTAATATTTAAGAAAGTCAGTCGATGAATGAATGAAAAAAAGCATTTATTAAACACTATCTGCGAAGTGAGAAAAGCTGGACAGTCCTCCTCTCAAGGAGCTCATATCCTATCAGGAGAAACAACACATATAGGAAGGTTTAGCTTCAGGACAGATGCAAAGGTCCCATAGTGTTTAGGGAGAAGTAGTCAAATGGATGGTTTTGCCAGTTTAATGTGGTTTCAGCTTATAAAATCATATATGATTTTGGCATTGTACTGTTTGACATCTAACAGTGCCTAGAACTGTGGTGTCCAGGACTTACTTTTCTGAATCTTTAATAGGTAAAGCTTTTGCTGAGGGAGTAGCTTCAGAACAAGCAGAAGCAGTTGGCAGGTTGCTTTTCCAATGGGTTTGGTTCCTGGTCTGTGGACCAGTGGTCTGAGAGACCATTACTGTTCCCAAGGCTTGTGGGTATACCTAGTCGTAGGTGGCCGTTGGTCAGTGGTTATTGGTGTTTTGAACTCCTCCTAACACTAAAATATATTCACATAACATTTTATCTTATTTTTAAATATATAATATTTTATTTTCCCCCAATTATATGTTAAAACAAATTTTTAACATTTTAAAAAGTTTTGAATTTCAAATTCTTTTCCTCCTTCCCCTCCCCATTCCCTGATACAGTAAGCAATCCAATATAATTTATATATGTGCAATCATGTAAAACATTTACTTTAGTCATTTTGTACAAGAAGACTTGAATTAAAAGAAAGAAAAAAAGAAAGAAAGCAAGAAAGAAAGAAAGAAAGTCTGTTTTCAGACAGCATCAGTTCTGGGGGCAGATAACATACTTAATCATGAGTCCTTTGGGATTGCCTTCTACCATATTGCTGATAATAGCTAAGTCATTCACAGTTCATCATACGATATTGCTTTTACTGTATATACCATTCTCTTGGTTCTGCTCATTTCAGTATGTTTCAGTTCATGTAAGTCTTTCTAGGTTTTTCTGAAATCACCTTGCTTGTTGCACAATAATATGCAATTACAGTCATATTGCTTGTTTAGTCATTCTCCAATTGATGGACATCCCTTCAATTTCTAGTTCTTAGAGACCACAAAAAGAGCTGCTATAAATATTTTTGTACAAATCAGTCCTTTTCCATTTTTTGGATGTCTTTGGGATATAGATCTAGCAGTGGTATTGCTGGATCAAAGGGTATGCACATTTTTATAACCCTTTGGGCATAGTTCCAAATTGCTCTCCAGAATGGTTGGTTCAGTTCACAACTCCACCAACAATGTATTAGCCTCCCAGTTTTCACACATCCCCTCCAATATTTATCATTTTCCTTTTGTTTGTCGTATTAGCCAATCTTTTATATAGCATTTTAAAGTTTACAAAGTGCTTTCCTCACAAAAGTCAAGCCAACAAGCATTTATTAAGCACCTGATATATGCTAGGCACTGTGGGATACTGTGCTAAGCTCTGGGGATATAAAGTACGACAATATGCACGCAACTTTGTACAGACAAGCTATATGCAGGATCAAGTGGATGTAATCAACCAAGGGAAAGGACTGGCATTAAAAAGCATAGGTAAGGAAAAGCTTCTGGAAGGTGGCATTTTAGTTGGGACTTCAGGGTAGCCAGGATGAGAAGGGAGAGAATTTCAAACATGGAGAACAGCCAGTGAAAACTCAGAGTTGGAAGATAGAGTGTTTTGTGTGAAGAACAAACAGCCAGGAGGCCAACCTCACTAGATCCCAGAGCTCATGCTTGGGGGGAGTAAAGTGTAGGGAGCCTGGCACGGTAGGAGGGGACTAGGTAATGGAGGGCTTTGAGCACCAAATGGATATTTTATTTGATCTTGACAGTGATAGGAAACTACTCAAGTTTATGGAAGGAGGGTAACATGATCTGACCTGTGCTTTAGAAAGCTCAATTTGATAGCTGAATGGAAATTGGGCATTTCATGTATTATTTCCATTTTATATTTAAGGTATTTGAGGCATAGAAAAGTTAAATGATTTGCCTGAGGTCACACAGCTTGAACTCGTGACAGCCAGGAGACAAGCTAAATTCAGGTTTCTTAACACACTGCCTCTTAAGAAATATAGACTGGGATTAAGGGGATTATTATTAATTATTTTAGCAAATGCTGATCGTTTCATCTAGTCAGCAGCTTCTCTGTCCCTCCTAGAAACAAGCTAAGCCATAAGTTGCACTTAGTTGTTACTAGTACATGTAAATAGTTAGATGCGAATTGTCAACAGCTTCTGAATACCTGTCACATTGCTATAGAAGCGCCAACCCGACCTTATCCTGCCTCCTGGCAGCCACCACCAAGAGAGACCTTCCAACCGACAGACTCAAAGCCTGGCCTCAGCAGCAATTCAATTCCATCTAGGGCTCCCCATTAGCTCCCCTCTGCCTTAACTTTAATCAGACACCTTTCTACCTGTGTCTCTTGTTCCTGACATGCTTTGGTGTGTTGGCTTTGAAGGGGTATGTGGATTGGAGGTGTTCTTCAGGGGTCTTACAGCAGTGGTGAATTTGCCAGCAGGGGGAGAACTCCTAGCTCTCTGGATGCATCCACAATTAATGAGTATGGGTTGGTTTTAAATACCAACTGAAAAGAAATAGATTTATAAACATAAATGTGTGTTAAAAATAACTATATGACTCTTTTTAGTTTTCAGAGCTAATAAGACTGACAAATTCCATTTAGTGTTTTATTGTTATTAATTTCCATCATTTGTTGCTGGCCCCCTCAGGCAGTGTGGTCTGAAATGGCTAAGGAGAAAGAAGAGAGAGACTTGGAGAAATTTCTCAAGAATGTGGATGAAATCTGTAAGTACTGGAAAATCATAAACAAACTAAGTTCTATTTTGGGGAGTGTTGGTGGCTAAAAAGGAATGATTACTTGGACATAGTTACTAGGCTGTCTGACAGGTTTATGACTTCAAGAAAAACTGTAATTGAATTTAAACTGACGGGGTATTGAGAAATTGAGTGATATTGTAGCTTGGGGGCAATGTTTTCTGGCTGCTAATTGGTTCAAGAGAAGCTGTTAATGCTATGAGTGAGATTCTAATGTTAGCTCTGTCTATGTTTAAGATCCTTCTACCTAGAATAGGGCCAGAAGAACTTGTGATTTCCTACTCTACTTTATACAATAGGGGAATTCTAGTTACCGTGTTAGGGGACGTCATCCAAAGGTTGCAGCTGTTGACATCTGGCATTCTGCTGTTTGAGGGAATGTTCATTTCCTTTTTACTTCTGTAAAAGTATAGGCAGCACTTTTCCCTCATGGGCCAAAAGATTAAATGTACAGGTATGTCATGGACTCATGTGGCTAGCAAGGCCTAAAGAGGTATTTTTGTCCATTCTAATGGCAAAATACTCCCAACTTAGCTCAATTAAGATTATTGAGAATCTCTACTGATTGTACAAAGCACTAGAGCTATTCTGCATTCTGTTAGAACTAGCAGTCACCTCTTGAAGCTCGAGAAAGCCCTTTTCAGACTTAATAAAAGAAATCTTCTACACAAAAGAGGAAAAATCTACAGAACCCAGTTATCCTCAAGAGGAAATATAAGCCAAAAGTATGAATGGGCTCAAACTCATAAGTGGTTATAACTCTTTATATTCTTAAGGCCATAGTTAGGTCCCTGCCGTAGCTTTCTCCAAGTTAAATAATCCCTGTTCTTTTCTTATTGGAACTACTTACTCATTCTTATTTTCTCTTGTGAACTCTTTTCAGTATATCTCTATGAATTCCATCTCTCTAGAACATCTTAGTAGTAGAGAAGGCTCTCTTCTGTTTGATTTTGCCTTGTTTGATTGGTTCATGTCTAATTTCTCTTAAGCTACTTTGGTTCAGGGGCTGAATTCTGATGACCTCAGTGTGCGTGAGAGGGCCATGCATGAGGCAGAGAAGAGACTGAAGCTCCTGGAGGACCAAGAGGAAGATGAATGCAGGACCACTTTGAACAAAACGATGATTAGTCCTCCACAAGTCCCTATGAAGGTTTCCTTTCTGTTACGGAATTAAATAAACAATGGTAGATAGTAGATCCGAGACACAAACACTAACAAAGCTAGAAAATTATTGTCACTGGGGCCTGATGGACCTGACAGTAAGGAAGTCTGAACCCTGAGGTTTGGTTTTCTGATCTTTTTGTTCATCTTTAACAAGAATACTGGGTTAATTTTAATAAGCTTTAAGATTTAGTTCATTTTTTTTATGACCACATAGTACTTGGGAACCATACTTAAAGTCACAGTGCTTTGTTTATCAACTTGATTCCACTAGTGAGTAGGGTTTGGTTCACCTTTGGGAGCCTTTGACTCTTCCAAACAGATCACAACTTGGAACTATCATTTGGGAGAAAATTCTTTCATAGCCTCATAGCAATCAAATTCATGATTTAATCTCATAAGTTGTGTCATCCCAAGCAAATTGTGGACACTTCAATATTTGTTAGCAGCCTTCACAAATCAGGAAACTGAACTTGGCCCACAGTAGTCCTCTTCATAACACTGATTTGACTTCCCTTTTTGACATATATGTGTGTATACACACACATACACACACACACACACACACACACATATATATATATATATACACACACATATGAAATGAAACTTTCTTTTCTTTTTTTTTTTTGGTGACCTATGTAACTACCTGCCAAAGCAGAATGTGGATGAGACAACCAAAGGTAAGGCAGTATCTTTCTTCCCAATAGGTTTTGTTTTATTCTCAGCAATTTGATTGATCTTACCTAGCTTCAGGAACAGTAAATCATAGCCTTATGAACTCAGGAATTATGAGTGGGCAAAAATCTTTCCCACTGTTAGTAGGATCACCGTCACTAGATATCTTCACAAAGACACTGGTTGTAAATATTAGAGGGGCGATTGCTGTTCAGCTACAGGTTAGACCGAGTGACTTCAGAGGTTCCTCATAGCCTCGATTTCTGTGATTTTGTGACCTGCAAGCTTCTTCTGCATCACCCTGGCAGCTCTATGAAATTTCCCTTCCTTATTTCCTCACCAGCCCTCTGTATGATGAGCCCTGTTAGCGTTTCACCTCTTGTTCCACTTCTTCGATACCCAAGGCATCTAGGCTTTCCTTTTGCTGCTCAGCTCAGAGGCTCATTATTCTGCAAGGAATAAAAAAAAAGTCTCTCCCCCAAAGAAAAACTATTTTAAAAGGCATAATTCAAATCTGACACACAGTCATAGCCATCATGTATAATAATACATCACATACTTTACCATTTAATGTCAAATTAAGAAGATGTCAGCTTGGTGGCTTCAGAAGCCTGTGTGTATGTGTGTGTGTCTGTGTGTGCGTGCGTGCACGTGTCTTTGCATAGAAAGCTTGGCTACACAGATGCTTTCTTCTGTCTTTGAACTAGAGGGGTGATTATAGAATTCTCATTGTTTAACCATTTAAACCTCTCTTCTCTGCTGTCAGATGGCTTCATGGAGGTATTAGAGAAGGATGCCAGAGAACGAGCCGAGAGAAGAAAAGAAAACAAAAGCCTAGCAAATGGTAATGGTTGTTGAGGTTTGCCATCATTAGATGGGCCAATTTAGATTAGAAAGAACCTCAGAGAACCCAAGTGTGGCTCAAACATGAAGGCGCCAGGTTCTCGGTTGGCTGGCTTATAATGAGCCCATGGAGAGAAGATGCTGTTCACCAAAACTTGTTTTTAGGATACTTTCTTCTCCCACTCAACAAATTGGGAATAATCCCATTGTGAGAGTAATAGTATTCCTTCAACCCAAAAGAAAAGGAGATATTTAAGGCCCCTCATGCCTGTCTGCAAGGACTTGTGGAGCTATGACATGGGACGGGGCATGCACTAGCTCTGCTTGACACCTCCATCCAGATCTCCAGGAGCAGTGGCCATAAGGGGCAGAAAGACAGATTTAATTCAATATGAGGAAAGACTTCCTAACAATTAAAGTTGTCCAAAAATGACATGGGCTGCCTCAGGAAGTAGTGCGTTTCCCCTTACTTGAAGTCTCTGAGCCGAAGCTAGGTGACTTATTTACTGGGTATCTTATAGGGATGACAGTTGGGATGAGTTGGCCCCTAGGGGCCCTTCTTACTCTGAGTTTGAAGATGTTGTTGTCCTAGATCACATCTTCACAACAAAAGATTTATCCCTAAAGTATCTAGGTTGGCATTGGAGGTAACAGGAAGGGTCAGCAATTTATTTAATCCCAAATGCCATCAGTGGGGCTAAATGATGCCAGCAGGTACCACTAGCAGCCAAAAGATGTGAGGAGAGAAGAGGGAAAAGGGGCAAAGAAAAAGAAATGCTATCAAAGAAGAAATGATTTGGGCAAAGGGGAGAGAGAGGAACAAACAAAAGTGGATCAATCTAGTGGGAGGGCACTACTCAGTGTCATCCCAAGTTCCTGGTGGCTGCATGGCACAGGTATAAATGACCACATATTTACCAACTGACTCCACGATCCTCAACATGCTTTCAATTCTGGAAACTTGGTCTTTGTAGCAGGCTCAGGGCTGAAGCAAAAAGAGCACCTACCCTTTTAGGGAGGAAACACGGAATTGGGGGTGGCTAGAGGAAAATTACCCTTGAGCATAAAATAAGATTATACTGTAGTCACAGAGGAGTTGGAAGAAATGACAAGTCTCTTTTATTCCCAGTGAAGGAAGGTATGTTTAGGCGGCAGGTTGTGAGGTTCTGGAGGATTTTCCCGTTTAAAATGAGATCTTATGCCTATGATCTTTGTTTTCATAGCCTTGAAAGAAAAAGGCAATGAAGCTTTTCTGAAAGGTGATTACAGGATGGCTGTCCAGCACTACAGTGAGGGCCTGAAGAAACTCAAGGACATGATAGTGCTCTACACCAACAGGGCCCAGGTCAGTTAACACCAGGGACTTCAAGAAATTGAAGCGTCCTCTAGAGGTCAGAGCAATGCCGTCCCCCTTCCCATCCCCACCTTTTTGTTTTTGGTGAGCAGGGTGTTAACCAGAACTCCAGGCTCAGCCTTTCTACCTGGCCCTTGTATTTGATGTGCTGTGTATCATAGAAACAGGTTCTGCAAAGCACATTCCTTTAAAAAAAAAAGCAACAATCCAGCAAGTATTTTATTTTGAAATTCTGACCACTACTAAGTGCTAGGCAAGATACCAAATTTAGATAGCACATGGTCCCTGACCCCATGGAACTTATTGTCTGTTAGGTGGATAGGACATGCAATACTAACTAGAATATCAAATAACACACAGTAAGTGAGTGAGAAAGGTGCAAATAGAGGACTTCATGAAGTTGAAAAGTGGAAAGATAATTCCCAAGAGATACAGGGAAGAAGGCCATGGCTTAATATTCAGAGGCATGGATTCTAGAAAGAGACCAAGACTCTGAATGGCCAACAGAATTGAGACTTATCTTGTGAAAATCAGGTCAGTGAGGCCTGTAGTTATCTGATGGCCTATGCAGTAATCGGTAATTTTTCCCATGATAAGGAGGGAGGGTGAAAGGGACTTCTGTCTCCTGAGAGTTCTGTCATCATAGGAAGCCTACTTTTTGGAAGCAGCCTAACCTTGTAGAGGATAACTTGCCTGTTAGTTTAAGATCTTGAATCAATTTGTACCTAGTGGAACTGGAGCTAATTACTCAGGGATTTAGTTTCTGGTGCCCTTCCCCTTCTCTCCTCATTTTTTCCTTCTCTCTTCCACTCACTTCAGTAATTCCTCTGAGGAACTGATATAGCAGAGGGGAAAAACACTGAAAACAAGAGGTGGAAATACTGAAAGTAGAAAAGACCAATATTATAGTGACAATGATAAATGAAACCATACAAAGTACAGTATAATCTCATTACTTCAGACATCCTTAGTAATTCAGACACAGGCTTGGTTAAAATGTATCTTTTCTTTATCTCTGAACAAAGGGTTTTTTAAGCAGAGGAAGGATGGAGACAGGACAGCAGAAGCCTGCTCCCTGATTCGGTGTCTGGTTGTCTCCCTAAAGAAATTATAAGTGCTTTGAAACCCACTACTTTTTGCCTGGAGAAGGTTATGTAAGGAGGGGCAGCATATTTTTATAGCTGAATTAGCACAATAATTAGGCACATTGTAGTTCAACAGTAAATACTTGTTGATTTGAGTCAGTTGAGGAATGGCTAGCCACCTCTAGAGCTTCCAGTTAAAGTACTTTTGAAGTACTATCTGTCTATAAATAACTGGTATGCTAATTAGAAAACTGTCTTATGAACCATAGAGGCAGATCTATAAATAATTCTACTTGCTAACACTTTCTTAGCCTAGGTTTTCTGTTTCTGTTTTTGTTCTTTCTTTCCTGTCTGATCTTACAGTGTGGTAAGCTTTTCCTTAGGACTTTTGGAAGTATCCTCCTTTGGAGGTTGAGAGTATGCCTACTAGCGCCTGTTTCAGAAGACTGGGAATATTTCTTCATTGATTAATTGATGAGTGTTGAATTGGCTGAATCAGACTTTAATGGGATGGACTTAACTAACCTAGGAAGGGAGTCTTCATCTTCTACTCAGCCATAATTATTATTATTATTATTATTATTATTATTATTATTATTATTATTATTATTATTATTATTTTCCTGGACAGATCCTGAAAAACAGCGGAGGCAGGAGCAGACCTGAGTGAATGTGTGGGTGGGAATGCCTCTCCTCTTTCCATTCATTAATGGCTAGTTGCAGTTTGGCTTTCAACCCCATTACTGAACTGAAACAGTTTTTAGTAACATCTTAGTTGCCAAGTCATAGAACCATAAATTTAGTGCTGGAAGGAAACTTGGACCTAGTCCAACACCTTCCTTTTACAGATAATGAAATGGAGACCCAAAGATGTTAAGACCAGCCCAAAGTCACATACCTGGGTGTCTAAGGCAGGATTCTAAGCCAGTTCTTCATGACTCCCAGTCTAGGAAGCTCCAGTGAGTGACCTTTTCTCACACCTCATCCTTCTTGCTCTCTCTGCAGCATTTCACATTATTGATAACCCTTTTCCCTCTGAGTTTTCATGGCATGCCTTCTCTTGTTCCTTTCCCAACTCATCTGGTTGCAACTTCTCAGTCATGTTTTCTGGGTTTTGATCTAAGTCCTTAACTATGGGTCTTCCACAAGGCTTTATCTTAGACTTCTGTCTCTTTCCTCTCCTCAACTTCATCAGCTCGAGTGGGTTCAATTATCATCTTTGTTCAGATGACCCCTAGATTTATAAATTCAACCCTAGTCTCTCTCCTGAGCTCCAATCCCACATTACTAATGAATGAATAAATGAAAATGATTATTAAGTACTTATCACTGGACACTTATTATTGAATGTCTCTTAGGTATCTCAAACTCATTATGTCCAAAACTTTCCTAAAAAACCCATCCTTCCTTTGAACTTTCATATTTCTCTTGAGAGTATCACCATCCTCTGTCATCTTGATGCAAAACCTCAGCACTGTCCTCAGTTGCTCATTCTCTTTTACTGCGTATCCATTGGTTGCCAAATTTTGTCATTTCCACTATCACGCTTCTTATATAATGTATATTAACCTCTCTTTACACACATGGCCACCCACCTATGTCATTCTCTCATCTTCCCCCAGAACCATTGTAGTAGCTTCCCTGTTGGTCTCCCTGGCCCAGATTCCTCCTTTTTTCCAATCCATCTTTCACACCACTGCCAGTGATATTCCTAAGTACAGTAAATTCTAGGGGTTCCCTATTACTTCTAGGATGAAATGCAAATCCTCAGTTTAGCTTTTAGAGCCCTTCACAACCTGACTTCAGCCTGCCTTTCTAGCCTCATTATAAATTTCCCCCCTTCAGACACTTTTCATCCCAGCAAAACTGGCCTTTCTCACCATTTCTCCTGTGTGACTCCATTTCTTCTCACCATACCTTTTGCAAAGTTTTTCCCTGAATTCACTCCATTCTTGTCTCTGCCTCTTAGAATGCCTATTTTTCTCTAAAGGTTGGCTCAAATACCACTTCCCACATTAAGGCTTTTCTTGATTTCCCTAGCAGCTAGTACCTTCTCGCAAAGTTACTTTATATAAATTTTGTACATTATATACGTATCTACATGTTATGACGTCCAGTGGAATTTAGGCATCTTGAAGACAGGGACTGTTTCATTTTTGTCTTTGTACTCCTAGCACCTAGACTATAAAAGTGCTTCATAAATGTTTGTTGTTTGATTTATTGCTTTGAAGGAGAGGCAGACGAGAAATGCATATATTTTCACCCACATAAGCTGAGAAGACAGTTCTTGGATTCCAGCGCAGCATAGTGGTAGGGCAAAAACTGAGGCTTAAATTCCACCAAGCTTCCTAGATAGAGGACAAGAGAGATCTAGAACAGTGTGATCCTCAAATCCAGCTTTCTATCAATAGGAGAATTTTCTGCCCTAGCATCAGGGGTCACCATTTTAAGTGTGACCTAAAATTCAGGAATCCTGGAATCCAGCCCTCTAGTGAGAGATCTTCTGGGTATCATGTGTCTCTTGGAGAGAAAAGAGAATCAAACACACGTTCCCTTTCCCTGTCTCTTCTGAGCTACAGCCAGATGGATTGCAAAGAAGTAAAGTCATGATGTGGGGAAGCAACCTGGGCTTTGTCTTTTGTTCTTACTGTGAGTCATGTGGACAGTACAGGTACTTGGGGGAAGAGGAGAACCTGCATAGCATCCCCAAATTCTTTTCCCTTCTAAGGAGAATCCAAGTGACAGCATAGTAGCATAGTGTTGGGAACCTGTCAGAGTCTCTGGGGCAAAAGGTGTAACTTACCAGGGTGTTAGAGGGGCTGCATCTCTGGTATCCCCATGTTTGTTTTCCTTTCTGAAAGGAGTCTAAACTACCATGTGATGCTATGAATTTGGAAGGCTTTAGGACCCTAAGGAAAGATGAGACTAACCACAGAGGAAGGAAAATGATAATTTTCATTTATAAATTTCATTTATTAGCTACTGTAAGGCTGTTACGTGTTTTCTTCTTTTTCCATGGGTTAAAATAATGGCAGCCCTGGACCAGACATGTGAATTCAATCAATCAATAAGCATATATTAAGTGCTTACCATGTGCTACTCACTGTGAAGTACTAGCGATATAAAGGCAAAATTGGAAATAGCCCTTTCCCCCAAGAAATTTACATTGCAATAGTGGAGACAACCTGTACATACATACATAGGTGTATTCAAAATTAATGCCAAGTAGATGCACAGTAAACTTGGGAAGGCACCAACATCTAGGGAGAACAGGAAAGGCCTCCTTCTTGCAGGACATCAATTTTGAGCTTTGTCTTGAAAGAAATCAGGGATTCCAAGAGGTGGAGGTGAGGGGAGAGAGAGAGAGAGAGAGCAAGAGCATTCTCTATATAGGAGTCAGCCATTGCAAAGAGATTGGACATCAAAGAAGGATTGCCATCTGTAAGTAATAGCCAGTTGCCCCATATGACTGTCCCATAGTGTGTGGAAAGGGGTAAAGAATAAAAAGAAGACTGGAATGGTAGGAAAACACTAGTTGCAAAGTGTTTGAAATGCCAAAAAGAGTAGTTTACTTGTGGTCCCAAAGGTGATAGGGAACCAATGGGATTTACTGAGTAGTTAAACTCACTTTGGCTCCCTTGTGGAGGGTGGTTTGAAGTGAGGAGAAGCTGGAAGCCGAAAGAGCAATCAGGATGCTATTGCAATAGGCCTGGTAGGAAGGGATGAAGGCCTTAAGTAGAGTTAGAGAAAGGGGGATGTAGAAGAGAGATGTTGTGGGAATAGAAATAACAAGATTTTGGCTCTGACTGGATATGTGGAGCGAGAGTGAGGACTCAGAGAAGACTTCAGGGTTTTGAACTTTCAGGGAACCTTTTGGCTCCACATCTGGGAAGCCCTACAGACAAGCTGTTTAAGTTCTATTCTGGTATTTCCCTGGGGTGACAGTAGCCAAAGAGGCTGATTTGGGGGAGCATCCCCAAGAGTGCACCTAGGGGACATAAGACTAAAGCCTATGGGTGCTGTGCCATAAGCTAGATATTAGAAAATAACGAAACTGCAGTTGTTTAAAAATTTTAATTCAGAGCATTCACCAATATAGACCAACCTGAGTTCTGATTTAAATTATCGAGACATTACTGTACTATACTTTAATTTTTATAACAGAAGAGCTTCTTTAAATGTAAAAATGTTCTGAAATTATGATGTGCATAAGGAAAAATGGTGAAAACTTTTGAGCAAAAACTCCAAAAGTCTTGAGGAAAAACTCTGAAAGTTTTGAGGAAAAATTCCTTTTCCATTTTATCCTAAGAAGCATTTCTTCAGAGAGAAATAAAACACACACTGTACAGCCTGGTATTAGGAATCGTTTGAACCATTGACTATTTTTAAAATTCCTTGCTAATGTGCACACAGTGTTACAGAACACTTAATAAGGGCCTTTGAATTATGTTGCTCTGTGCTGAAGAGAAATCCTACCCTTTCCTCACTTTGTTTTCCTTTTAGAGCTAATGTTATGATCAATAGATTGCTAGTGTAATTTAGATATATTTGGAGTTTAATTGCCATTTGGAAAATACACGTCTATTTAAGATGTAGGAAACAATACAGAATGAGAAAGTCAAAGCATAGAAAGGGAAAAGACCATGTCATGATATTGGGAAAACCTATACTGAGCCTTCCCAGAATCCCTATCCTGAATAATAACCACTGTGTCTGATGGATGCTGCCGTCTTCCTCACATGCCCTGACCCTTAAATGAAATGACAAACACCAGAAGAAATGGAGGGTGCTTTATGAAACAGATAGCTCCAGATTCCTCTTTTTCAATTAGACCATAAACCAATTGAGTGCAAGCACCACATCTCAGGTTCCTTTTCAAAGAGCTGCACTGCAGACATCCATTAGTGCAAGCTGTTGCTTGATTCTTGATCAGTGTGCTTGACTGTTTAACATCCCCCCACCACACACTGCCCTTAGTTCATGATAGGATGATCTGTGTGAATATCTTTTTTATGTTCGCTGCCCTTTGTACACTTTCTGTTTACAAAATATTTTGCCTGTGACTTGGGTTATTGGCAGACCTGGCTTCTGGTATTGCTTCTCTTGCTGGCAGACCCTAGAGTAGTCACTTAGCTTCTTGACACTTCAGTCTCCCCTTCTTTGAAAAAAGGATAATTTCTGGTATCCTCTGCCTTATAAAGAACTCTCCAAAGAAAAAGTGTCAAACATATGTATGTACCTGTTAAAGAGCATGATCATATCAAAGCAGTGATAACAGTGAATCTGTGTTTCCCAGCCCTGCTCCTGCCTAGCCCTTGCTTTACTTACATCCAGGGGGTTTGGGGGAGGGGGGATGTATTTGGGCTGGAGTGTGAGCAATGTCACAGAATGACAGAATATTAAATTCTAAAAATACAATTTAGAGATGATCTAAACCAGGGGTGGGGAACCTGTAGCCTCGAGGCCACATGTGGCCCTCTAGGTCCTTGAGTGCAGCTTTTTGACCAAGTCCAAGTTTTACAGAACAAAGCCTTTTATTAAGGGGATATGTTCTGTGGTCCAAGAGCCGCACTGGAGGACCTAGAGAGGCATATGTGGCTTCAGGTCACAGGTTCCCCACCCCTGAATTCTAATCCAATCCTTTCATTTTTAGAGATGAGGAAATTCAGGCTGAGAGAGGGGCTCCTTTGAACTACATAAATACACAGAAATCTTAAGTGTTCCTAAAATACTGATGAGGATAGAAATGCAGATCGTATTTTCATTCCCAAGAAGCACTGTAAGCCAGAATACCACAGAGTGAAGCTAGGAGTTTCTCCTTTTGGGAGCATTCACCCTACCGCAGAGCTTTATGTGTGAGTACTACTGCACCCTTGAAGGGGCCAGGCATCCAAGCATGGTGGTGACAATTTCCTGTTCCATACAGGGGCCACTGAGCTTTCTGGAGCTCTTGGTTTCTGTGATTTTAATTCAGACTTTCTGGAGGAGAGAATAAACAATTGTGTCCACGTTCCCTTGCCACTCTCTGGTTCCATTCAGTAGAAATCACCCCAAAGGTACCCTTTCTTTGCAGAGGTTCAGCAGCTCTTTGTGTCTCAAAGATAACTCTACCCATCCCGCACTGACCAGTGCTGCCTCTCACAAGTTTCATGTCGTTGCAGGCTTACATAAAACTGGAAGAATATGAAAAAGCACTGGTGGATTGTGATTGGGCTCTGAAGGTAAGAAGATGCTCTTCCTTCTACCAGATGGCAATATACTTGGACAAGATATGGATTAGGCAGCCCCATGCTGAACTGAAATAAACCAGCTTATCAGGGTCGGGTTTGTGGAGGCAGAACCTCTAATCTTTTGTGGGCTCCCAGCCCAGCCAGTTGTGCTCTGAAATGTCGTATGTATAATCTTCTTCACAAAATTGTATTTTTCTCTACCCCTAATCATTTGTAAATTTACTATACCACCCCCCTGTTTTGGGGAGAATAATCAGGAGAAAGAATTTCTATTGTTCAGCCAGTCTGCCTGTCATGCTTCAGGTATAGTGCTGCTGTACGTGGTATTTTCTTGTTCTAAAATTCTGTAATTCTTGATCATCCTGAATTTATCATAATAGGCAGTGAAGGATGAAATTGAAAAGGTCCTTTAATAATGAAATTATATGCCCACCTGCTGTTATTTTATTTCAAGCGAGTTGGTATTTAAATAATCTTTAATCTGTCAGTCAATCAAGTATTTATTAAGTATTTACCACATGCCGGGCCCTGTCCTAGGCATTGAGGGTACAAATAGAAAGGGTAAAACAATCCCTGCTTTCAAGGAGCTTACATTTGAATAGGGGAGACAACAAATAAAGGTATAAATACATACAGAATAAATATAAAAATAATAAACTCAAATAAATACAAAGTAGGTAAGTGTAAGACAGTTTAAGAGAGAGGCCATTAGCAGTGGGGGACAGGAAAGGTTTTATCTTAAAGGTTTTTTGTTTTGTTTTTTTAAGCTGGACCTTGAAGATAAAAAGGGATTCTGGGAGGGGAAGGGAAGAGGGAGCGAATCCAGGCATGGGGGGATGGGTGGTGTCAAGGGGTGGAGATGGGAGGTGGGCTGCTGTTTGTGAGAAAGGCAGGGACTAGGTGGGCTTGACGGAATCACAGCATGAGTGGAAGAGTAATGTCCAATGAGGCTGGAAGGGTAGGCTGGGGCCCTCTTGTGAAGGACTTTGAGAACTGAAGAGAGGCATTTATATTTTATTCTGAGACAACAGGATAATAAATTCTACCCACCCCAGATCCCAGCATAAGACTTTACATTTTTGGCACAGTTTTGGGCACATCTAGGGGTTTCAACAAATACTTGTTGATTGGTTAATCAAACAAAGGGGGCAAATTAGAACTTCGATGAAGTGGCTAATGATAGCAATAAGGTACTTCTTTAAAAAATAATGTGCTGATATCCAAGGATATATTATTTTTTCATGTTATAAAAACACTTGCTATTTTTTTCATATTTTGAAGTACAGTAGTCAATTTATAATACTGTCAAATGCAGCTCATCTTCAGTTTTGACCTATTCCCCTGCCTTTTTGGAGTCATGAATTCTTTTTTTTTCCAAATGAGAAAGAAGGAGGTAAAGAAACCTTCCTGGGCTATTGTTACCAAACCTCAAAGTTATAGTCTGAGTTCTGTCCAACTTTTTCCAGAGTGGATTTCATTTCTTCTAGGGAACTCTCTCTGGGCCACCAGGCATCCCTCCCTATTTGGATCTGAAAAGGATAAAGAGGACAGGCTCATTTTCATGCTGGTTCTATGTAATATATTGGCCTGTTTCCAAATAGTTAATTAAAATGCAGGAAAATTAATGGTGAAACCAAAGCAAATCGGGCCTCATGGTTGAAGCAGTATAGCAGTTAAATTTGTTAAATGCCTACTGAGGCTTTGAAGCCATTTGAAAACTTTTGGAAGATAGGAAAGGAAATTATAAAGAATATAATTAAAAAACAAATATTTACTAAGTACTTACTATGTGCTAGGCACTGTACTTGGCGCTGGAGACACAAATACTATGAATGAAACAATCTCTGTTTGCAAGGAGGTTACTATAGTCTGCAGGAGTGTACGTGTACACACACACAAACACACACACACACACATGCACACACAAAGTAGCTTAATGATAGTTTGAGAGAGAAGATGAGGAAAGGGCTCCATATAAAATGTGATATTTGAGCCACATTCTGATGGAAGAGAGGAATTCTTTCAGGTGGAGGTGAAGAGGGAGTGCATGCTAGGCATGGGGGTAGCTAGTACAGGGGCATAGAGACCAGACATGGAAGGCCAGGATTGAGGAGAAGAATGGAAGGGCACAGTCTGTCTGGAAGAAAGAGTAATGAGCCTGGAAAGAGAGGCTGGGCCAATTTATGAAAGATTTTGAAAGGTAAACAGAGGAATTTATATTAGATTCTAGAGGCAGTAAGGAAGCCATTGATGCTCATTGAGTAGGGGAGTCACGTGGCTAGATCCACACTTAAGGAAAATCAGTATGGAGGATAGATTAAGTGGGGGAAGGGAGATTTGAGTCAAGGAAGCCAATTAGGAAACTGTTTGAATAATCTTAGGTGAGAGGTGATGAAGGCTGGGACTAAGGTGGTGGCTTTTTTTAATAGATAGAAGGGGGCAGATGAAAGAGATGATGTGGAGATAGAAACAGCAAGATTTGGCAACTGGTTGGATATGTGGGGCCAGAACAAAGCCATGGTTATGAATCTGGGGGATTAGAAGAATGGTGGTGACTTTGAAAGAAATAGAGAAACTTTGAAGAGGATTGAATTTGGGGGAAAGATACTAAGTTCTGTTTTGGACATGTTGAGTTTGAGATAACTCTTGGACAAGGTTTGACATATCCAACAGACATTTGGTGATACAGTCTTGAAACCTGGGGAGGGACTCAATGGGAATCATTGGCCTAGAGCTGCTAATTAAGTCTGTGGGAGGTGATGAGGTCACTAAGAGAATGACAATAGAGAGAGAACAGTAGAGAGCCGAGGACTAGAAGAGAGGGAAGAGTAATAACCCTAGACTTACAGAAAACCTGTGGTTAGAGGGTGTGATTTAGATAACGAATCAGGCAGCTGGGAGGGAGTAGTTAGATGGGTAGGAGGAAAGCCTGGAAAGAGGATTACATGAAAGCTAAGAGAAGAGAGAATATCCAGGAAGAGAGGATGGTCAGCACTGTCAATACAATAGAGAGATTAAGAAGGATGAAGATTTAGGGGGAAAAATTATTAGATTAAGCAATTAAGAGCTCATTGGTAAATTTGGAAAGAGCAGTGTCAATTGAGACGAAGTGAGAAGCCAAATTGTAAAGGGTTAAGGACTGAGTAGGGTGAGGGGAGAAGTGGAACCAACAAGTGTGGTTAGCTTTTTCTAGGAATTTGGCTGAGAAAGCTTGGAGAGACTAAGGACAGTAGCTTGAAGGGATGGTCAGATGTAGTTAAGGATAAAGGATGAGGGGACTCAAGTACATCAGGCAATAGGGAAGGAACCAACAGATAGGGAGAGGTTGAAGATTAGAGAGAGGAGGGGGTGACCTAGAGCACTCCAGTGTTTGTATTGTCTTGCACATAACAAACTTTTTCTTCATAGCAGTGATCAGCAGCTGGTTTTTGTTTGTTTTTTATCGGTCTTCCTACTGCTTTTTCAACTTCAGAGAAACTTGTGCTGCACTGTTGTTGTGGAATCATTTCAATTGTATCTGTTGTATCTGACTCTTTGTGATGCCTGGGGCTTTCTTAGCAAAGATACTGGAGTGGCTTGCCATTTCCTTCTCTGGCTCATTTTACAGATGAATAAACTGAGGCAAGCCAAGGTAAAGGCCTGAGGCCAGATTTGAACTCAGGAAGATGAATCTTCCTGACTCCAGGCC
The DNA here is from genome assembly GCF_011100635.1 of Trichosurus vulpecula. Classification (NCBI taxonomy): domain Eukaryota; kingdom Metazoa; phylum Chordata; class Mammalia; order Diprotodontia; family Phalangeridae; genus Trichosurus; species Trichosurus vulpecula. The sequence continues at coordinate 132,297,769 of NC_050574.1, read as the reverse complement.
CAGCACTCTATCCACTGCGTCACCCAACAGCTCCTTGCTGCATTGCAGAGGAATCCATGAGAACCCCTCCTGCTGCCAGGTCCCTCTGAATGTCTTTGTTTATTTTCTGAAGATTAATTAGACTGGTTTTCAGCAATGGTTTGTCAGTTATTTGGCTTTTTTTGGTTTCCATTTCCATTTTCCACTCCAGTGATACTAATCTCGTTTCATTGTGGGCTTGAATATTCCTTAAAACACTTGACTTCCCCACACCAACAGGTGCTGTAATATCTCTAACAGTAACTGAGGTGTGCTCTTTAAGAGCAGCTTTTGCAGTTATTCCCTTGGAATAATACCTTTTCTTTAAAATCACTCAATAAAAACACTACGAAAGAGACAATGAAGCATATCTGTGTAGCACGAAATCCAGAATGCAAATGACAGAGATCTAATTAAAGATGGTGAAACCAGATAATCTGATTTCATCTAGCCAAAGGCAGCCACTCTAAGTGAGGTCAGCACCAATAAAAGCAGACACACATAAACATTGCTCTCCCCAAGTGAAACCATATCAAAGCTGTCATTTGTCCCAAGTAATTTACACACTGCTCTACATCTCAGCCATGTCTTCTAGTAAGAAGAATTCTTCCCAACCCCAGATGAGTGGAAGTCATTTTATATTAATATTTATAAGTAGTAATAGTTATAGCAGCATAAAAATTGCCTATTCTGAAATTTCTAAGGCCCTCAGAATTTGGTATCAGCAAGCTAGTTTCCCATTTTAATTTCTCATCACTGCTTTTTGGCCAGTATTCCCTAGCTGAGGCTTAAAGTTTTGCCCTCTACATTTTCCTAAACACTCACTGGAGGCTTTGAGCTTTACTAACTGATATGATTTGGCAGCAGCATCATAGAATAAATCAATGTGTTAAGTGCCATAGAAAATTGACTTTTGGGACATTAAAAAGAAGCAGTATTAAAAGGTGCCTCATATGTTTTCCCTGGATTCTGTGCCCTGGATGGCCGACTACTTTGTTACCCCTATTTTCAGCTCTGTTCTAAGAGAAAGGCTTCTCATTTGCTTCTTCTCTTGCCCTGAAAATGAAAATATGTTCGATCACAGAGAGCTACCCAGCATGGCTGAGCTCCTTGCTCAGCTGGAAAGAGTGCTGGATGGGGAGTCTAGGAGGTCCTGAGTTTGAAACCCACCTCGTATATGTCAGGCATCGTGGTAGGTGCTGAGGACTCAGATACATATCAGACAGTTCTCACTGTCCAAGAACTTACACTAGAGGGAGCCATCGTGTTCACAGATAAATACAGGCATTGTGAATGTAAAGTGTTTTGTAAGCCTACAAGTGCTATATAAATTTCAGTTATAAAAATGATCGTGACTATTACTTGATTATTTGTTAATTTGGTCACTTGTTTAGTCATTTCAGTTGTGTCCAACTCTTTGTCGGACCCTGTTGGGTGTTTTTTTGGGCAAAGATACTGGAGTGGTTTGCCATTTCCTTCTCCAGTTCATTTTATAGATGAGGAAACTGAGGCAAACAGGGTAAAGTGACTTGCCCAGGGTCACACAGCTAGGCAGTGCCTGAGGCCAGATTTGAATTCAGAAAGAGGAAGAGTCTTCCTGACTTTTCCAGCACTCTATCCACCTTGCCACCCAGCTGCCCCTAATCTGATTTAGTGTAGCTGTCCTGAGAACCAAAGAATGGACTTATCTTTGTTACACAAAAGCCAGACACTTATCAGGAGCTAATTCATGGTTTAGAAAACATCTAGATGGCTCAGTCAATAGAGCACTGGGCCGGGAGTCAGGAAGACCTGAGTTCAAATTTGCCCTCAAACACTTACTAGGGCAAGTAACCCTGGGCAAGTCTTAACCTCTGCTTGTCTTAATCCAGCAGAGAAGGAAATGGCCAACCACCCCAGTATCTTTGCCAAGAAAACCCCATAGACAGTATCAGGGTCACAAAGAGTCAGACATGACTGAACAACTGAACAAAAATTAATGGCTTGAGAGCCAGCCTGTGGTACTGGATAGAGGGCCTTGAAACCAGAAAGACCTGAGTTGTAGTCATACCTCTGGCATAATTGCCTGACCCTGTGTGACACTTAACCTCTCAATGCTCTAGGCAATTCCAAGATTCTTAAGTTGCTGGAAGGATGCATTGATAAAAACAGTTTACTCATCTGGGAGTTCCCTGTATCAAAGAAATCACACATCCAGTCCCTATTCGTATCCTATGCAATGGCTTAGAGGATCCTGAAGCATGTCTGATCATTCTTTTTGTGCAGTGTGATGAAAACTCCACAAAAGCGTATTTCCACATGGGAAAAGCTCACCTGGCCCTGAAGAACTACAGCATGGTAAGTTCTAGGAACTTGCACATGGCACATTCGATCCAGAGTGATAAGCCTGCCCACCTTAGAGGAGGTAGCAGATGAAAAAGGCAAGGTTCCACCCAGGTGGCTTGGATGTCAGACAGCCTTTTAGTACTGCCCTTTGTAAATTAACCTCGTGCTTTTTGGGGAGAGAAGAAAAAAAGTTTGCTCTTTTCTTTTATGAATTCTTTCTTGAGTTCATCTCCTGCTATGGAACTGCTTAAGGATTTGGCCATCTAAGGACATGAACCCAGAGGGTCCCCAAATAGCAGGCCTTCTAGACCTGGTCATTTTCTGTCGATACCACCTAAAGAATCAGCGTTTTTTCCTCTAAAGACCTCAGAGCCTCGATCTTTCTCCATTATTCCTCCCTTGAACTCTTTTCCAGTAATGTGTTCAGCACAACAGATGCTCAGTTAAATGGCTAGGCTTTAAAAGCCTTTATCATATTATATAGAGACTTTGGGACTCATTCATTATACAGGCAGGTAAAACTATAGGTGCGTAGCTTCATGACTCAGTTCCATTTTGGGGCCAGGAAATAAGCATTTACATATGGTGCCTGCTATGTGCCAGGTGTTTTGCTAGGCACTTCACAAGTATTATCTCATCGGATCCTCATAGCAACCTCCCAAGGCAGGTGCTATTCTTATTCCCATTTTACAGTTGAGGAAACTGAGTCAAACAGAAGTTATGTGACTTGCCCAGGGTCACACAGCTAGTAAGTGTCTGAGGCTAGATTTGAACTCAGCCTTCCTAGCTCTAGCCTCAGGGGTCTATCCACCATGCCTATCCACCTAGTTTTCTCATTTCACTAGGGCTTAGCATGATAACCATGCTCTTAAAATTACTTCCAGTTTTATTTCTCATTATCCCCCTTATTTCTACCTGTTGTGTGGCATGGTAGTTAGAGAGCCAGCTTTGGAGCCAAAAAGACCAGGATTCAAGTCCTGCCCCTGATACATCCTGACTGTGTGACCCTGGCCAAGTTACTTAACTTTTTGAGACTCAAGTTAGAGAGAAAGTAGCAACATACATTGGCAGATGTTTTCTGACCTAGGAGTTCCTTACATTAATGAACTTAGCATAGGTCCGGTCTCTGCTTTCATCAGGAGCCGGCCATAGGGTCATCTTCATTTTATCCCCTTTGGGGGTACTAACAGTACTTCTGGAGTGGGCAGTCACAAGGCCTGAGGGACTCCCCACCACACACACAACTTTGGGAGAATGGGGGTGTTCACACTGGGATCAAACCAAAGCATCAGCCAGATGCTGAGCCAGGTCAGGAGCCAGGCATTCTTAGACACAACAAAGTCTAAAGGAGGCCATGGACTGGACCAGGCGTGTCAAAGTAGAGCGGGGTGCAGTTGAATAGGGGGCCAGGGATGAGGGCAAGTGAGGGCTGTTCTGTAGATTCCTCTTGGAACTCTGCTCTTGGGTCTCAGCTGGGGGCCGCTCCATCTCTACCTTGTTCTTAGGTACCCAGCCAGGACCTACCTCCATGTGTGCTGGCTCTTTTCTTGGCCCTGACATTTTGGTGATTCTGTTGGAACTAACATACTGTGTCAGCTCTCTTAATCCCTAAGAAATTGGAGCCCTTTCTATGTCGTTTATTCAGGCTTTACCCTCAGGCCTAGGCCAGACTTCCCTGCAAGCAGCACCTGGCACTGATTATTCCTAGTGACTGTAGTCCCTCTAAACTACTGCTTTCCCCTGTCCTGTGTACTTGCTATCACTAGACACATTGCCTGCAGTGACCACGGCCCTCCTTGAAGCTTGTTCTTAATTACCCGGGGAACCCGCCAGGCTGCTATGAAAGCCGGGTGGCCTCAGTCACACACCCTCCTAGTAGCTGGTTTCCCAGGCTCTCTGCAGGGCGGCAGGCCATGACAGCAGGGCTGACTTAGTCATCAGAAGACACCTGGGTCTGGAAGAAATAAGCATGGAGACCCTGGGCAAGTCACTTCCCTTCTCTTTTCTTTATATGTGAAATGGGAATAATAGATTTGAAAACAGGAGTTGTAGAGGAAAGCTTGTCACTCTTCCAGCTCTATCTAAGTGGGAGTTATTCACCCTTTTCATCCAGCTACGTGCCCGTTCTTCAGTGTTTCAGATACTCAAGTACCTCCTCACTGAGCACAAACATCTGCATGGCTAATGCTCATGTCTTAGATTTACAGTAACCCCAACAGCAATAGCCTTGCAGCCAGAACTGGTGATTACTAGGTATGCGGCCTTAGGCAATTGATCTAGCCTCCCTGAAGTCAGTTTTCTTATTCGCATTTGGAGATGATACACCTCCCATCTCGTAGGGTTAGTGTAGGAAAATCTCTGTGTAAACAGTGCTGCTATACATGTGAGTTGTTATTATGGTAATTTTACAAGCCTCACCTAGCTTGGAACCCTGACTCTGCCACTTACTGGTCATGTGCCCTCAGAAAAGTCACTTTCCCTCTGCTAGCCTTGGTCACCTCATCTGTAAAATGAGGTGGCTGGCCCACATGGCCCCTGAGGTCCTGTCTACTCCAGGCCCCTGTATCTCTGACCCCCACACGTCATCTTTTCATGTATTTTGTAATTGTTTCTGCTCCAGCAACACAAGGCATTCTCGCAACCACACAGATTGGGGGAGAGCTTCCACAGAAGTGCAAACAAATAGGCTGTTATATGAAATCCATGCTGAGCCTACTCTGACTGCCTCCTGGGCTGAGGGAGAGCAGGGGCCTAGAAGTAAATAATTGTGAAATCCTGGGAGGCCTTGATCGGGCCTTTCATGTCCTCACCTCTACCCGTCACTGACCTGAAAGTTCTTGTCTCTTGTTTTCAGTCCAGGCAGTGCTACCAGAAGATCCTAGAAATAAACCCCAAATTGCAAACACAAGTGAATGGTGAGAATGTCCCCACTGGCCCTCTCCCCTTGCGTTTTATTATCTCCTGTTTTTGATGTAGCATCAACTGTGTATGCCCATTTCACCTGTTTCACACATTCAGCTCCTCTGGTGTTCATTTCTCTTTCTTGTGGCTGAGTCACCTTCTTTCCTGCACTGTGCCATCCTCCATCAGAACCTTCTCTAGTCTCCCCTTAATCACCTTGGATTTTACTCTGAAACCTCTCCGAGATTCTATACATCCCATCCACTTCTCCTCTCTTGGACTAACCATTCTCATTGACAATAAAGTTTATTCTTTCTATTTCTGACTTTCCAACTGTGGGGGTAGGAGGAAGGTATGGAAGAAGATCCAATGGTAAAAAAAAAACAAAACATCTTTGTGTTATTGTTTTTTTTCCAAGACTTCCTCAATAAAGTAGACCAACAAGAAAAAGCAGAATTACAAGAGAAACTAGCCCTACAAGAGCTGGAGTCAGGAAAGGAAGCAGCAGTGACCACCAAGAACTTGCTCCAGGCTCTCTCTGAACCTGATCAGATCCCTTTGTTCTATACAGGGGGCATGCAGCTCCTCACGGAACTCATGAAAGACTGTGAGTTCAAGATACATATTCTTTTAGTCTTTTCTTTTGACTGATTTCTATCTTAGATGTCATCTGCAAATGTTATATTAGCTCATGTTTCTAGAGTTCTGTCTTTGTTTTTTTTATCTACAAAATTTTCCTTGGGAAAAAAGGTAAGTATTGTAAGAATTATTATTCTTATCTTGGTTGGTATTATTCAGTCATTTTCAGTCATGCTTGTGACCATACTTGGGGTTTTCTTGGCAAAGATACTTTCCTTCTCAAGCTTATTTTATAGATGAGGAAACTAAGGGAAACAGGGTTAAGTGACTTGCTCAGGGTAACACAGCTAGTAAGTGTCTGAAGCCACATTTGAACTCGGGTCTTCCTGACTCCAGGCCTAGCGCTCTATCCACTGAGCCACCTAGCTGCCCCACATTCTCATTTTACAGGTCAAGAAACTGAGACTCAGAGAGATTAAGTGTTTTACCAAGGTCATAGCTAATAAATGGTAGATTCGGGATTTGAACTCAGACCTTACAACTCCAATTCCAGGGCTATTTCCACAAGACTGCATTGTGTCTCGTACATAACAGGAAAGCATATCAGGAGAATAGAGGTTTTAATGCAAGTTGGCCTCACTCAGTTGATGTAAATTCTTTTATTTTTTTCAGTGAATAATTGCTGCCAAAAATAAGAAAAAGAAATATGAAGCTTAGTTCTTACCCTACAAGAACTTAAAAAATTAATCAAAGAGAAATATTTGAAATAATTGAGTAACAGAAGACAGAGCCTGAAGTGGCTCGGAGTTTATAGCACAAAGTTTGAGGTTCCTGCAGTTGTTGCCTGAAATCAGTTAGAAGCAGACATGACTTATACTTCTGCTAAGGTGTTATTATCGGGATGGTGAATGCTAGTGTGAAGGCTGAAACAGTTTTCACTTCCAAACTAGAGTGATTTGTTCAACTAGAGGGAGTGTTTGGCCTACTTTTAGCATACAGAGTTGAATATGTTCCAGCATCCCCTCCTTGTCCTACCCCCACCTCCAAAAAATTATGAGTTCTCTAGACTTCTAGAACACCTGTTAAATAAATATTTTAAGAACAGATGGATTTACCATTTTTTCTTGGACTTTTTTCTTAAGTAATTTCAGGAGACCCTTTAAAGATTATGAAATGGTGGATCATACAGACAACCTATAATACCCAGCTCCAGCATTTATTCAGCAAATAATGTTGCCATATTATGATTCCTGTGAATTTTCCTTTTCTATAACCAATATAAAGGTATATTTTTTATTCCCAAAGTGTTAAATTGGTGACCTTGACAACACATGAGCCAGATGTTTAGAAAACTGATACAATTACCTTTGATTTGTTTTAGGCACAGAACAAACTTTATTTAGAACACACAATGGATTCAGTATCATCAATGACAACATGGTCATAAAGCGGTAAGGACACTCACTTGTGAGAGGAGCAGCAGGGCATGAAAATACATGCACACAGTTATTTTTCAAGGAAGCAGTCACTTGTGAAGTTCATAGAAAATAATAAACAATCACACAGCAATTTTATATGATGATCAGATTGCCTTTAGTTTGATATCTAGCAAACAGTGATGGGATCTTTGTTGAGGGCTGAAGGGAGTGCCTCTTGTACTTTGGTCTCTAATAACTGCTTTCAGAAGAGAGAAGCAGAATAATTTCTCTCCAAAAGGGAAAGAACTTGAGTTTTAGGAACGTTGTCACTTCTCTCTCTTGCAGAGTTAATTTCAATGTTTAAATATAATTTATTTATAGATTTCTGATCTGTACATAAATTACTATTTATCCCTCAAATCATGTCGATGAAGTCAATGAGATGGTCATGCCAACACTGTCTAGATTGGTCCAAGAGCAGTTTCTTCTGAAAAGATATATAAAAGGAGTTAATGCTTTTTAATTAATGACACGACCTTCTTGTTCAATTGTATTTCATTTTTGAAATGGATCACTATACAGCTTAATGGAATATGGTTTATTCTTTAGACTTGGCCATCTGATGTAGGCCAGAGTCATAGCCATATATCTCAGAAGTGGCAGAAGACCCCACTTGACCTGAACACGGGTCTCTGACAGCCTGGATGTACTGACAGGTCCAGATGCAGCTTCCTCATCACTTGTAAGACTAGTTTCTCCCTATCCCAGCTCAAACTCTTCCATAAATTTGACTTTCCAACTTGAAAAACACTAAGAGTTCTTAAATCAGCCTTAAATTAAGGCTGGTACCAGAGGCCCCTGAATCCATGGGTTTGTTGTTAATGCTTTCTTACCAAGTTAGTGGCATCAATCAGAATCTAACATTTCTAAGTAATGTTAACTTTTTGCTCTTCATTTTCCTCACTTCGCTTCTCAGAGTATTTTGGGGAAAAGTTACCTGATTAGTCAAAGCAGAGCTGACTCTGGATCCTCAAATCACTGTATTTAGGAAGCCTGGAGGTAAAAGAACCAGATGAAAAGGGAAATGATGTCTGTTTCCAGATTTAATCTTTTAATTCCTTTTATTTTCCCAATTCAGGTGCTTTGTCACAGAAGGAGAAGATGAAATTGAAGAGGTTCTTTGTGCTGCTGTTCTCAAACTCTGGCGAGCAGTATGCAATGGGAATGGTAAGACCAAGTAATTACCCTTAATTACTGCTAAAGTGCCATGAATGTGGCAGGGACTGTGTCTGGCAGGATTGCTTCCTGGAGGGGAAGTGTCTAGACCTGACCATGCTCCAGAGGTTTGAGGGTTGAGCTCAGTTGCAGCCCTTATAAGCAGCAAGGGTTAGTGGTAGCCTTACTGTTCATTTGGGGTCCCTAAAGAAGGCAGCCATGGAGTTAGCCATGTGGCAGAATCATGTATATGATTGTTTCCAGTGCCTCGTGGCCTTGGTCACCTAGGAGATGCTTCTGGTCCTTTTATATTAGTGTCTTTCCGTCATGCTCCAGGGCTAGGAAAATTTTCCATCCCCCAAAGCTAGTATACCTTTTTACTGACAACCACAGTATACCTTTCACTTGCCTTAGATGTATGGTCATCCCTCCAGGGTCTTCACATGATGCTTAATGAATGGAATTCAGCAATTAGGTTATTTAATTAACCTTGCTGGTTTTGCTACACTTTGCTACACTTCTCCATATTAGAATTTGGGAGGTGAATTTCTTTGTGTCTCAATAATATATCATTACCAAGATAGTGGATTTAATAATGTCAATACAATAAATCTAAATAGTGTTCATAACTATTTCTCTACGTTTCTTTCTCTTTTTTGCCTATTTTGGGATACTCTCAGGAAGTCACGTTCTTGGTGAAAGCAGAGCTAGCTTCTGAGTCAAGATTAAGTAAGCAGCTTCAGGTGTAGGACCTGGTGTCCTGGAAATCTAGAAAAACAGGAAGATCCTTTCCTTAAAGCCACTGTCATCATCATCATTGCTAATATCAGCAAACATTTACGGAACACCAATTCTGTGCAAACGATTATGCTGCCTGAGAGCTGCGTTTCTTCTAATGACTCTACCTCACCAAGAACCCATAACATTGACCCTTTAGGGCCTGGCATAGTCACTGGATACCACTTTTATTTTTGTCGAGTTGAAAGGGAGTTTTGAAAAAAATTTCCCCTATGGCCTACCTGAGGTAATATTTGTAAAGCACTTAGCACAGGGCCTGGCACATAGCAGGCACTTGAGAAAGGCTTATTCCCTTCTTTCCTTATCCCTTCCCCCTGTCACTTAGACCACTAGATGGATATTGGATTTGTAGAAAATATGTATGAAAGTAAATATGAGTCAAGATCACAGTATTCCAGTTTGCGATGGTTATAATTGCCAGAGACTTTTCCTTAATTGAGTTCAAATTTGTTCTACCTATTGCTCCTCTGGGGCCAAGCAGATTAAGTCTGATTCTTATTCCACATGATACCTTTCAAACAGCTCTAATGTTTCCCCCAAGTCTTCTCTCCACTGGGCTAAATATCTCCAGTTCCAGTTCATGATCTTAAGGCCCTTCTCCATTCCAGTCACCCTCTGGATGCCCTCTGGCTTAACAATTTGCTTCCTGAAATGTAGCACTGGACCTGAATTGAGTGCTTTAGACACGATCTGACCAGAGCTGAAAACAGAGAGGCTCTCCATCCTCTGCCTTCTGCCTGGCCCTAAGCTTTTTTTCTCCCCACATCACGCTATTGACTTATGTGGAGTTTGCACTTCACTCATGCTGCTTCAATCTCAGATATTTTTCAAATGAATTGCTCTTTGGCAGGCCTTGCCCATCTTGTGCCACCACTGGCTTAGAGAATTCAGGATTTTATATTTCCTCCTATTAAATTTCATCTTAGTAAGTCTGGCCCAGCATTGCATGTGGCCCGTCAGGCTCTTTTTGATCCCACTGTCTCATCCATTGCATTAGCTATCCCTCCTCGCTGTGTGACATCTGCACATACGATCGGCATGGCCTCTATCCCTTAACCAAGTCATTGGTGAAAAAAAAAAACATAAAACAGCACAGATCTCTGCAATGTTACACTAAAGATGTCCTCTCAAGCTGACTTTGAGCCATTAAGGACTAATTTGGGGGTCCAGCCATTCATCCAGTTCCAAATCAAACTTTTATTGCCTACTGGCCCAACGTCTGCCCATCTCTTCTATAAAACTATCAAGACTTTTTTTCAAAATGCTTTGCTAAAATCTGGGGAAACTCTATCTACAACATTTTCCTCCCCTACCCATCTAGAAACCCTATCAATAAAGGAAATGAGGCTAGTCTGGAATAACATGTTCTTGGCATAGCCAGGCTGCCTTTTTTGTGAACACAGCTTCAGTTTCTAAATTTTCATTAACCATTACTTTAATGATATATTCAGTAATTTCCCCAAGAATAGATGCTAAGCTTATTGGATTATAGCTTGTAGACTCCATTCTCTTCCTTTGAAAATCAGAATGACCTTGCCTTCCTACACTTGCTTTCCACCTCTTTTGGATATGGTTCATCTTGTATTTTTTTTCCTAAAATGCAGTCAGAACCAAATGTACACTATTTATTCTAAATGTGGTCTGATGGGGTACAATATAGTGGATTCACCAATGTCCCTGCCTTGTCTCTTCTCCTCTGATTGCTGGATCATATCTCACTTGATAACACCTCGGAATTTGCATGATTATGCCCTGAAGGATGAACATTTGCTTTCTCTTTGAAGGGTTCAGTTCCCTGTTCTTCCAGAAAACCCTCGGATCTTTTTCTTAGCTCCAAGTTTGTAGCTGTCCTCCCTTTCCTCTCTTTGTAACATTTTCCCACCCTTCGGCCTCCTAACCTAGGTCAGAATTCTGGTCAACCTCTCCAAATTCTTTTCTTCTTTGTTTTCAGATTGAAATTCTTCGTGTGTGTGTGTGTGTGTGTGTGTGTGTGTATTTTCAAAGAACACTATTCTTTCTAATAACCTGGAGAGTGTAGAGATGATCTTAGATTATGTTGAAAGAAACATAATATACCAAAGAAGTCAGGTGAGAGAGAGAGTCTCTTGGTTTGGAGCTTGGTTCAGGTGATATCTGGACTGCTGTGTTTAGTTTGGAGTGCCACATTTTAGGAAACACAATGATTAACTAGAGAGCAACCAGAGGTGGGTGACCTGGAAGGTGAAGGGTATCGAGATCATGCCATATGAGAACAGACTGAAGGAACTAAGAATGTTTAATGTGGAAAAGAGAAGAGTCATATGGGTTGTAGAGGACAAAGGACAGGTTGGTCTAGAGGGTCCCTGAGGTTCCTTCCAATTCTGAGATTCTGTGAGGACAGTAGAGGGAGAGGGGAAAAACATTCTAGAGGAAAGGGGAATGATGGTCCTGCTACATATAATGCCCTGACTAGATTATATCTGAAGTGTTATGCCACATTTTAGAAAGGACATTAGTAAGTTGGATGGTGTCCAGAAGGCCATTTCCAGAATCCTGTGGTGATTGGTGGCAGGAAAATAAGTGAGTTCATTGTCACTGGACATCTTTAAGCAAAGGCTAAATAACCTCTCATGCATATGTGCACATGCATTGTAGATACCTTTTTCCCATTTAATTCATTAATTAATTCAATAAAACATTCATGTTTTATTAAAAATGTAATCATAAACATCAATCCAAAATTCTAGATTTACTTAGTAGCTGTTTATACTTAAGTTAATTTCATTGCATAAAATATCATAATATGATTTCAGTCACTTCTAGTAGGTTTCCATAAGAATCCTTTGTCCATTAATTATGAGAATATTTAACACATAGATATTTCAAGTATCCTAAGGAAATTTAATATTCATAAAGGGCAGTCAGGGAGCAAAAATCTTCCTGATTAAGGACAGTGTCCCCAGCCCTATTCAACTCAGAGACACTGCTTGGCTTTTTACCTCAGGGCTTCCTAGTTCTACCTTAGCACCTGGGACCATGCCCAGGATGGCCTGAGTTTGGTTTTCCTCTCAATATAAATGAAATTTACATCGGTCCCTGTATAAAGCTTTGCCATTTAGAACTGTTGTATGATTTGGTCATTGCTCATGGGATAGAAGCATAAAAAGGAGTGTTGAACTGCGGACACTTCTAGGAAAACCCTGCCCACAGGACATGGTGAGGGTTTGAAAGAGAAGCAGCTCTGTGTGCTTCCCTCCTTCCTGCTCCTTGTCCCCTGTCCCTGGCTCTTCTACCACCGCTGACCCCACTTAGGACCAGCCCTGAGGCAGGCTGAGAAACTACAAGAGTTAACCCCAGGCAGCAACCAGCCAGAGAAGGGATGAAGAGGGTGTTCCTGTGGGCTCTACTTTGGGGATGACTTCCTATGGCAGGAACGTTGGTTAGATTTCTTTAAATCTGGAGCACGAGGCTGTACTTTGTGTTTTACAGAAGAGAATCAGCGCTTGTTACTATCACATTCTGACATGGACGTCCTGCTGCCTTTCTTCCTCACTTCAAAAGTGTCTTCTATCCGGCAGCACGGTCTGAACCTTCTGCTCCTGTTATGCCAGACCCAGAATGGAAGAATCTTAGTCTTAAGCCATGTAGACTTGACCAGGTAAAATCATGCAATCTGTTACGTCTCCTGGAGAACATATGTGGCCTCCTAAGATCTCTAACCATAGTTGACCTTTATCCCTTGGGAATAGAGACTCTACAGTTAGAGTTTGGGGTGCTGACTGGCCCCTGTCTTGTTTCTGATGCTCACGCATGTTTCCAGAGTCCTCAGTGAAGAGATCATTTTATGTCATTTTTCCCAAGAAAACTCTTAAACACAAATAGTAACTGTGACCTTTCCACATGTGCATTAATGGAAGGAGATTCACCTGTTAATACTTGGAAATCTGCATGATTGTGCCTTGAAGGATGAGCAGTTGCTTTCTCTTTGGAGGGTCCAGCTCCCTGCTCCTCCAGAAGAACCTGAGATCTCTTATTTAGCTCCAAGTTTTTAGCTGTCCTCCCCTTTCTCCTTTTTGTAATGTTTTCCCACCCTTCAGCCTCCTGGCCTAGGTGAGGATTCTGTTTTATTTCTTCCTTTCAACTATCCTCATGGCAAGATCTCAAGGTCCTTCATCATCCTGCTTACCTGCCTCTGGACAGTCTTTAGCTAATCAGTGCCCTTCCTCAAATGTGGTAGCCAGAACTGAATACGTCCCTTTGACTGTGGTCTGACCAATGCAGAATTCAAGGGGACCATTACCTCCTTATTCCTGAATACTATGCCTCTGTTAGTGCAGCCTAGGATCCCATCAGCTTTGTGGACCACCATAACACATGTTATTAGTTGTATCCCTAAATAAGTATCAGAACTAGGATTTAAAGCTAGATCATCTGACTTCAATTCTAACTTTCTTTTCACTTAATTGGGTTGGATGATCTCTGAGAGCAAAGACCAAAGTTGCTATGAGTAGTTTAGTGTGGGTCTTCAGCTGCCAGGCCTGGCTTGTACAGTTTACAGGGGAAAACTCAGCCCCACCCTGAGCCTGGCATCCAGATGTAGGACCCTTCACAGCACAGTGCCTTCTGAGGACAGCATAACTTTCATAGTGAAGAGACGGGCTTCTAGTTCCTCTTCCCCATTATAGACAAAGCAGGAAGGGAAGGGGCCCTGTTTCAACACTCCTAAATTGTCACTGGAGAAAGTATTATGGGAAGACATGGAAGCAAAGATAGGTTGGTTTCTGCACCAGTGGAGGCAACTCTGGGGTCAAGGAAATCATAGATCCATTTGATAAAATTTAAAAAAATGTATTTTTAATTTAATTTAATCTCAGGAAATGTAAAACCGGTTATCATAGACTTCCCTTTCCTAATTAATTGCAGTATTCCTTGAGTTCCTATTTGAATTTTTCCAGTGAGTTGGAAAAGTGAAGTCTATGATCACCCCATGAGTTCTCCACCATCTCATTAGCCAGTGAAAGAACCTCAGTCTATTGCCTTTATGCTCATTCTGCTTTTTAATGTTGTGCAATTAAAGATAGAGAGCGAAAGAAAGATGTAATGGAACCTCCGTAATGAAATGAGACTTTCAGAAAGAGGGCAAGACTCCGCTCTGTGGATCACACCTCTCGTGAAGGATAGGCCATCCTTTAAACCTTTTTCCTCACTTGGGAGGTGGGAGAGAGAAGTAGGAGCCAAAAGGAACTGGAGTGGCATTCTTATCATTTTATCTCAGGAGGCTCTATTGTTCAGAGCCCTAGGATATTGGGCCAAAGTCATGGTTCACTTGAATATTTGCATCAGCTTTCCATTTGCCACACTATAACCCAAAGACAGCTGTTACAATAATATACACTCATAGGATGGCATCTTTACAAAACTATTTGGGAATAGCATCAAGTTGGAAAAGAAGCGGTACTCTGGAGGTGGGAGCATTATGAATCCTATGAAGAAATCTAAGTGGTTGGATCCCCCAGAGCTTAGAAAGCCTGCATTTAAACTCCTCTCTTTAGATTGTAAAGTCCTTCATTACCTTCATTTTCCCTACCTATCTTCCTAGACTTATTGGCCATTACTCCCCCTCCCACGCACTGCAGTTCAGCTCAGCCGGTCGTCTCTGTTCCTCTCTATGACACTCCACCTCCCATCTCTGTTGCACAAGCTGTGCCACATGCCTGGAATGCATGCCTTCCTTTTCTCCACCACAGAAAGGAGTTCTCTTCCATTGGAGTGCAGCTCAGGCACCATTTTCTGCATGAAGCCTCTCCTGATTCCCCAACTGTTAATGCCTTCCCTTCTAAGTTATCTTTCTTTAGACTACTTTGTATGTATTTGTATAGGCAGCTAGGTGGTGCTATAGTGAATAGAGGCCTGGGCTTGGACCAAGAAGACATCCTCATGAGTTCAAATCCACCCTCGGACACTATGTGTCTGAGCTATGTGATCCTGAGCAAGTCACTTGACTCTATTTGCCTCAGTTTCCTCATCTGTAAAATGAGCTACAGAAGGAAATGGTAAACCACTCCAGTATCTTTGCCAAGAAAATCCCAAGTGAGGTCATGAAGAGTTGCACGTAAATGAAACGACTCAACGACAACTAAAATGTATTTGTATTTATTCATTATATATGTATGCTCCATATTTTAGGTATACTTGTTTCCTTCACTAAAATGTAAGGTTTTTATCTACAGGATTATTTCATCCTTTGTACCTTGCACATAGGAGGCAATTAACAAATTCTTGATTAAAAAAATAAGTGAATTTCATCACATATGTGAATTATCTTGGTTATATAGACCAGGGGTGGGGAACCTGTGGCCTAGAGGTCACACGTGGCCCTCTAGGCCCTCAAGTGTGCTCCTTTAACCAAATCCAAACTTCACAGAACAAATTTCCTTAATAAAAGGATTTGTTCTGTAAAACTTGGACTTGGTCAAAAGACTGCACCCGAGGACCTAGAAGGTCACATATGGCCTCAAGGCCACAGGTTCCCCACCCCTGACATAGACCTTCCGAGAAAATACCAAGATATAATTACAAAATACATTGGATGAATTACCTTTTGCTTGCCTGCATACTTGCTTGCTTTTTTTCGTTTTTCCCCATTTGATTTAATGTCACATCCATTTTTGAATATGCTTCTTATCTGGAGAGCTGCCTCTCATGGTCACAAAGATTAAAAAAAAACAGTTCATCAAAACCAAGTGATACAACGTTCCACAGCCATAGTCACCCACCTCACCAAGAAAAGAAGACAGGTCGATTTTCTCATATCTTCTCCAGAGCTTGTCATAAGTTACCCCTTGAACCAATTATGTGCCCTAACTTTGTTTCCCTTTCCTGTTGCAATCACATCTTCTGTGCTGGTTACATCTATCGACTTTCGTCTTCTGTACCAGAGATTCCAGAGAGATCTTAGGTAGACCTTTAAGGAAACATGAAATCCACCCCTGGGGAAGTTGTGGGCTCTTCTTCTCTGGAGAAGAATAATACTGAGACCGTGTCTTTTGTCTTTAAGCTATGTAAGAGACTCACCTGCCTAGAAATAAGAGAGATTTCTGGGTAATATATCTACAATCTAAATGAGCCACATCTTTCATGGTTGCTCTCAAACAGTTCACATTTCTGGGGGTACAGATTGGTCGAGGAGCCATCAACGTCTGTGGGTTTTTACAGGTTGCTGCGAGCCTTTGTGGCAATTGTCAGTATGTCGGAAGAAAAGGAGGCCAGAACTGTGATGCAGCTACTAACTGACTTAGCCTTGGAGGACAGGTAAGTTTTACTTCTGGAAATGGCTATTCCTGTCTCTTTAGTTTCTGGTCTTCTGTAAGATTTTTAAAGCTAGGAGTAAGAACAGGTGGACTGGATCAGGCTGCAGACTCTCACGATCATAATGTCAGTGGAGGTAATGACTCCTTCTAGGCATTTCTCGCAGGAGTTAACTACATGCATCTCTGTGGCCCATGGCCTGTTTCCTCAAACCATAGTGGCTCAGTCCTCAGGGAAGGGAACAGGTAACTGTAATGTTCTTGATGTAATGTCTGGCACTCAGGAGAAGCCAGTAGGCTTTAGAAAATCTCTTTTTCTACAATAATAGTGATTGCCGCTACCTCTGGGATAGACAGTAACAATCATCAGCCATAGTAACAGTCATCATCATTTACCTGAATATCCTTTGTCTGAATAGGATTAGAGGAAGATGGGAAACCATGTAGATCTTAGGCCTCCGTTTTCACGTAATCTTCCCTGACTTGTCACGGCTATCATATTTTGTTAAAAGAAAGCCTTAGGGTGGATAGATTATAAGTGGCCACTTTATGCAAAACAGTTGAGTCCCTGACATGGGAGGAAGTGTGGCAGACAGGATGGTTAAATGGTATGGGTGTATGGGTGTGGAATGAGTAATGGCTGCTCTATCACAGCAGAAGGGTGTTTGTATCATGGGCTCCCCTAATGGCTTGTGATGAGTAAATATCTTTGGACTTCATCTTATGTTTGCATTGCACTTAGCATATAGACTCAGTGAGAGACGGGATAAAGCAGCTTGCAGAGGGTTAGCATTCTGGCAACTTATACTTAGGACAGCCTCTATCTAAGATTTGTGGTTTAATATCAAAGGAGGTTCTCCAGACTTAGAAATGTAAGACCACATTCTAAACAAGAGATATTTTTCCAGCGTGTACAGGATATGTGCAAAAATGCATATCATTGCATAGAGTCAGAAGATGAAATTGGCTATTCTTTTATTCACAACTCTGATTTATCTTGAAATTTACATTATGTAAATAAGAGTGATAGCTGATTTTTCCCAACAGATTCAAAACCTGGGTACAAACCAACCTACGTGCTCTTCTCACACTCATAAGTATACTGGTAAGCAAGGTCTCATCTTTATTGTTGGTTGCAAACATACACAGAAACATGAAAATAGTTATTTAGAAATGATTTATACTGTCAAACAGAGACCTGTTGTCTCACAGGCTGATTAATGATTTGTGCACAGCTGGAGTTTACACAAATCCTTAGTTAGTAAAACAGTTTCAGTTGGGGCAGGTGGAGGAGGCATATGGATGTGTTTTGTTAGCTCAGGGCAGAGAAAGCCGGTTTGAGAATACCTTTCAAGCAGCAGGTGGAGAGAATGTAGCAGCTTCCATCAGCTTCTTGTTCACACTCATCTCTATCAACGCAGCATGCAAAGCATGCAACCAAAAGCCTCTTTGACCTTTACGGCGCTGCTGAACACCTTGTCCTTCCGGGTAATTCTTTTCTCCTTTAAGACAAACCATGCTTTCCTAGTTGCTCCCTTCCCTGCTTCTTCTCTGCCTGATTTGGTGGTGCCTGGATCTCTCCCTCATCTCCTTTAAATATGTATTCCCCAAGATTCTGTCCTAGACTATCTTCCCTTTACCCTCTTCGTGCTCTCACTTGTCAACCTCATTAATCCCATGGGCTTCAGCTATTCACACTATGAGTGACTTCCAAATCTCTGTCTCTAGCCCTAACTTCTCTTCCATTGTCCAGGCCTACATCTCTATCTGGATGTCCCACCAACACTTGAAATTCAACATGTCCAAAGCCAAGCTCATTGTTTGGACTCATAATAGATCTTTCAGTCTCTACCTGTTTTCTCTTCCATTCCATCCTTCACACTCCTTCCAGAATAATCTTATGTGTATACTCAATTATATCTTTTCTGTTTTCAAAAATCTTTAGTGGCTTCCTCTTGTCCCCTGAGAAAAGTTTAAACTTGTTTGCCTTCAATCAGTGCCCTCCACAATGTGGGGCCATCCCTACTTGCTACATCTCATATTCCCTCCACACATTCTTTACTCTAGCCAAAGTGGATTATTCTCTGTTCCTCCAAATGTGCCCTCTGCTTTTTCATCCCTCTGCCTTTGTTCATCCTCTGCCCTGTGCTTGGAATGTCGTCTCCCTCAGAAAGCCAGCTTTCTATGGTGTCCTCTTTCCATGACAGCCCTTCCCCTCTGACCTCTCACTCTGGTTTGCACATCTCTGATACCTGCATGATATCTTTTTTGTGTGTTAGTTATCTGTAATGTGTATTTCTGTACATGCATCTTAATAGGCTGTAACCTCCATGAGGGCAGGAACTCTGTTTTTTTCCAAACTTTGTATTTTCTCCCAGAATTTAATGTGGTGCTCTGTACACAGTAGAGCACTTAATATTGGTGGAATTCATTTGAATAATCTGCTCCATCAGTAAGGACAGTTGTACCACATTTGGGTTGATGAGCAACAGGAGAGAGTAACAATAGCTGTTTAGTGTTTTCCAAAAGAGCATTAGGAAATGTGTCCTTCTTCCCCAACAAGTACACACCTTTCTGCTGCTACTCTGCTGAAGGGCCTCAGGCAGAATTGGGATCCATTCTGCAACTTGGGTCTTTCATCAGCATGTGAAAATTGGCCATTATAGTTTGCTGTGGCATCATTATCTTTGTCTTTGAGAAGTCACTATCTCATTCCTTCCCTTTTTCTTAAAGAAAAATCCTGAGATTACCTATCCATCAACTCTCCGCCAGTGCATTGCCATCTTGGGAAACCTCAGTACTGATGCTGTCATCAGGAAACAGATGTCTGATTGTGGAGAATGCTGGGATGCATGCTTGAGTCTCATGGTAAATTAAGTTTATTATTTGGAGCTAATCTGTTAACTCTGTGGGGGCCATTTACTTCTTCCTTCTCCAGAATTTCTTGGTACTCTAGCTTTGAAAGTCTTGGAGTAAGCATCTAGATCACTGTCTTTTATGGACTCAGAGAAGGGCTCATGTAACTTTAAAAGGTCACCCCTTCTTTCCTACCTCCACCTCTAAGCCATGTGTCACCTAAGCTGGGTGGGTCTGTCCTATTAGAATCTCTTTTTTAAAAGGTTTCCAGATAAATTTCTCTTCATCATCCATTCACTTGTCAGTCATTCTCCTTTAAATATAAATTTCCCATTTTGCAACTCAAGTTTGGAGAAAGCATTTGTTAGCTCTAGGGGGAAAGTGCTCAATTCCAGTCCCTTAAGAAATGTTAACTTTAAAAAGAGTATAGACTGACTCTGAAGGCACAATGCATAATGATCATATCTTCATTATTTTTTGTTTCTAAAGGTGAGGTGTGAGGAGAATGAGAATAAAGATGAACTATTCCAGGAAAACTTATATGCAACCCTAGGTCTCATGATGAATTTGTCTCTGGAATCTCTGTCTATAACTGAGGTACAGTATTCTGCTGTCCAAATTAGCTTGGTGCACTCCCCGAGACACATACTGTTCCATTAGGTTTTTTAATTTCCTGAGGCAAAAAAAGAATGTTATATGACTGTCTATTAATCAATCCAGTATTGGCAATGGAAATTGGAAATGTGACTGAAAGTTATGCTAGCTCCGCATATCTCACTTCACTGAGGGACAGTATGCTATTTTGGTTTGTATTTAGATGCACTAAGAAATTAGATTTGACTTGGAAGTGATGTTAGAGGTCATCCAGTCTACCAGTGCATGAATCATGGGATCATAGAACTAGAAGAGACCCTCTCGTTTTACAAATAAGAAAACCCAAGCTCTTGGAGACGTTCCACCAGTCAGCAAGCACTTATTAAGCATTTTCCATGTGCCAAGCACTGTGTTAGGGGCTGGGGATACAATGAAGGACAAAAACATGGTCCCTCCTCTCAAGTACCTCACATTCTGAGGAGGACAACATGGAAACAGCTGTGTGTATATAAGATATAAATAGTGTAAATGGAAGGGTCAAGAAAGGTCTCCTGGAGAAATTGGGATTTGAACTGAATAGTGAATAAAGTCAGTTAGCAGAGTTAAGGATTGGAGAGCCTTCCAAACAAAGA
Organism: Trichosurus vulpecula; assembly: GCF_011100635.1. NCBI lineage: Eukaryota > Metazoa > Chordata > Mammalia > Diprotodontia > Phalangeridae > Trichosurus > Trichosurus vulpecula. The sequence goes on along the minus strand of NC_050574.1, from coordinate 132,277,147 downwards.
ACCAGCCAGCGAAAATACCCAGAGACTGAAGATGAAGAGGTGCAGAAGAAACTTTAACTTCATTAATACCAAAAAAGGCAAATGAGAGAACATCAGTAACCACACACCTATATGCTGCTTACTTGACCACTTATATGAAAGTTTTATGAAAACAATCTACATCAAGAATATCCTTGATGAGGCTATTACTAGGGTATAGTCAGGTTTCTCAAGCCACGTTGCCCAGCAGACCATATTTTTGCCATTGCCCAGCACCTAGCACAGTGGCTGGCATGTAGTCAGTTCTTAATACTTGATACCTGAAGATGTAGGGAATATAATAGCCCATTCTACCTATTGTTTCTTGATTACAAAACATTTGATTTGGCAGAGCAAGATGCAGCTTCTCATCCAACAAAATGGCTCCCATTTGTATGCCAAAATATTCAAGGTTCCTTTAAAGAGATAACAGGGAGAAGCTCATTCAGTGAACCTCTGATCATTAATTTCAAGCAAAACAAAATGGAGAGATGAATGTTCAGAACAAGTTTTTACCATTGACATGAAAAGTCAGCACAGAGGCTCAAGTTGAGGAGAGAATTCCTATGGATGCCAAAGTCCTCCAGAAGTTTGTGACTGCAGGTAACATTGTGCTACTTGCATGAAGTCCAGGAACATGACAGAGCTTTCTGGAAGCCATCTGCGCAATAGTATTTGACCTAATCTTCCACACAAGAAAAAACAAATGAGTGAAGCATGCCGTATTTCTCAGATTGCACATGTATGGTTGGGGTTAGGGACTGTATCTGTAATTTCATTGGTATAAGGAAGTCTTGGATAAGGAAAATCCCTCTACAATTCAGGTTGGCACCTTCTCTGCAATTATAGTCTGGGAGAGTTGTCTAGAGCAGTGAGAGGTTAAATGACTTGCCCAGAGTGCACTGCCAGCACAGGTCAGTGGGAGAGCTTGAACCCGGAGGCTGACATCAAGGCTGCCTCACACATATGAGTGCACACACACACATGCACACATATGCAGACACACACACACACACACACACCAGATAGTGAAAACAGACAATGATTCTGGTCCAAAATTAAACAAGGGGACAAAAGGAGGAGAGTGGGTTAGATGGCCTTAAGGGAATTGCAGAACTATATTGACCCCAGATTTCTTTGAGAAACAAAGAGTCATCTTTTTTTTAAAATGTTAATACCTTTTGCCTTTATATTACCATTATTTCTGAATATATCCTTCCCTCTTCCTCAGCTCAGCAACACAAAATAAAACACAAAGAGAAAAAAAAGTTGAGCCAAACCAGCACATGAACTGAGTCTTGACAGTGTGTGTGATGTTGGAGGTCCACAGCTGCCTCTCTCTGCAGGGCTGCGAGGGTCTGCAACCCTTGGAAGGTTGTAGCACTTCTTCTCCCTTCTCTGGGGCCGCCTTTGCTCATTGGCACTGCGCTTTTGTACGTAATAAGCGATTCCATTCCTGTGCTTGTGCTTTCCATTCCTGTTGTTGTAATCATGCTATATCTTACATGGTTGTCCTTGTTCCACTTATTTCAATCTCCTTATTTCTTTTCATGTAAAGCCTTCTGTGCTTCCCTGAAATCTTCCTATTCGTTGTTTCTTATGGCACAGTAATATTCCATTATATTCACGTACCACATTTTTGGGTATTCCCCAGTTGATGGAAAGCCCATATTCTCCAAACCAACATTCTTTTGGTCATGTTGAATGGCACTAAGTCATGGATTACTATCATCTCCAAAAAAAATTAAGAGTGAATATCATGAAGAGGACAATGGGGAGGCACAGGATGGATGTAAACAGAACAACTGGGGAACTGCAAGGAAGACCTTGAGTAAAGGATGTCATCAAGGAAATGTATGATCAAAAAGCACCCAGTCTAGTCATGCGGCATGTGCTGCCCTGGCAATGTTCCTTCTCACTTTTTTTTTTACAGTCACATGAATCTGTTATTGCTTTGAGCTGAAAATTTCTATACAACCTCATGATTGCATGGCCTTTTAAAAGTTTTGGTTTTAAGTATACATAATACTAATGTTTCCAATGAAAACTGAAAATCTACATACTATTAATTTTATTTATTATCTAAATAACGCAGTAAAATTTAGTTCAATTTTATCAGAATGTTCACATCATTAGTCAATATTCACATGGATGTTTTTCCTTTCTTGTTCTGTTGTTGAGGTCACCCTACAGAACGCTTTGAGTCTGCCTCACATAACATGGGCTTTCTGCCTCCAAATGACTTTAGTAAAGCAATTGCTCCAGCCAGTCATGGCCTTCCCATCCCTTTGGAAATAGGAAGGCTGCCTATTTCATTCTTAGTAGGCCCCTGTCCCCCAGCCAGGGTCATATGACCCGACTGGATCAGTACAACAGCAGATGATTAACCAATTAAAATATGTAGAGTGTCAGCAGATGAGAACAAAAATAGTCATGTATTTAAAAGAAAATTTCACTTATGTGACAATAATTCAGTGTGCATGGGACCATCTCAGTCACTGTATAGTTGTGTACCTACATAGCTTAGATAGAATACTGCCCACTGGTGTCTTTGAAACATCAGAAGAAAGTGAAGAAGGCCCCCACCAAGCCAGGTAGACCCCCCTTGTGAACTAAGAAGAGGACATGGGCAAGAGTCACAGAGGATGGGCAGGCAAAGGTGGGTTATGATCTGCATTATTGGAGGAACGACCATATTGCTGAAATCATAGATCCACTCAAATAGTCATCCAATGGTGCTGTCTGCGTGTCATGGAATCCTGGTCTCCAAAGAATCAAAGTCCTGGGGTCATCCAAAGGACAATGGAGAGGCTCATGGCAGGTGTGAGTAGGCTGTAACATGTTACCAATGAGTTGCACAGGAGAAGCAATGAAAAGGATGTCATTAGAGACATGAAGGACTGGCAAAGGAGGTGCGTCAGTCCTGTAGTGAAAGGAGATGACTGATGGGTGGGCAGCTCAAATGCTCAGTTGATATCCACACAATGTCAAGACACACAGAGCAAGGCCCTCCACATTTTTGGTGGGCCTTCTGTAGAGGACTTATGGGAAGACATGGAGTAAGAAGGTAGGGATGAATTGTGATCTGGGCCACTGGGCTCCCACAGATTCACTGAAGGATTAAAGTGTCATACTGTTGACTAATGTTGATCTTCCACTCAACTAAAACTCCTTCATCTTTTTGAGTGAATTCTTGTTGTGCCGTCTTCCCACCACCCTATATTGTGGAAATGAACCTAAATTAAGGACTTTGTGTTTTTCCATATTAAAGTTTTATCCTATTTGACTTAACCTATCATTTTAACCTATTGAGATCCTTTTGCATCCCAATTCTGTCATCCAAAGTATTAGTGATCCCCCCACACACCCTGCTTTGTTTTACTGGCAGATCTGATAGGCATTCTGTCTCTATTTTTACCCAAGGCATCAATAAACCTATTGAATCCTTTTTGTTCCTCTTTGTTATACCAGGTCTTAGCAGAAGAGGTGAGCAGGAGGTGTGTGTCTCTACTAAATAGTGAACATGGTGGAATCCTGACAGTAAGTTTGTCCTAAGGAAATACAGGAAAGGCCGAAGTATGATTTGGAAATGAGCCAGATTGTAAAAATAAGTGCCTGTGGTCTGTGTGTGTGTCTATATACCTGGACTGTATGGCACAGAAGTCAGAAATGGCATATGGCATAATGACATATCTATGTCCTGTGTGTAACTCTGAGTTACAGACTGAAAAACCATGTCCCCTATGATGTCAACATGTTTGTGCTTTGAAAAGTAGAATTTGCTAGCATTAAAATATTTGTATTTAATTGGTAAAACATGCTGTTTAAAAGAGGCCCTTGTATTTCCCAGTAGGTAGCTACTAGTCCTGGTTCTTCTAAAAATGGTATGTGTACCTTGTGTGATATTAAGACAGGCTTAGTGGATTAGCTAACTCTTCTAATCTGGAATCCCATCTTCCGTAAGCTTATACGTTTGACCTCAGTTTAGTTCAGGTGGTGCTGCAGCAATTTATGTAGGATGGTTTCAGTTGCCCTAGGGGTATAATCCTTTTCCACTGATTCTGATTTTGACATTTGGAAAAGAAAGCTGGGATGGGCCTGTAATTAACACAGTCTAGCAGGACAGGAATGTCACTACCACACAAGTGCATACTATCATTACACACCGAACAAAATAGAAGTATGTTTGTGACCCTGTATCCTGATCCCTAGGACAGCTCTATGGCTATAGTTACTATTTGTCTGGGCCTGGTAAGTTGTCACTGCAAAGTATTCTTCTCGTATCTCAGGCTAAATACATTTAGGAGACTTTATGTGCCAGTAGGAAGGGACTCAGAAACTATCTAGTCCAACTTAATCATTTTATTGGTAAAGAACTTAAGGCCTGGGGGAAAGGAGGGGAGGGGATTAAGTGACTTGGCTAAGGTCATCTTTTCAGGGAAGTTGGATATTTCCAGGGTTTCCCTGAAATGTTACAACTTTCAGTTAAGGATAGCTCGCTCCAGACTTCACCTTGGAAGAACTCAGCAATTCCACAGGCTCTTCAGAACTGAGCCGTTAGCCAGGGGACCCTGAGAACCAAACAAAATATCCACCATCCAAACCTAGGACGATCCCAAGTGGATAATTCTCTTCTGAGACGAGTATTCTCACTGAGTGATCACTCCACATGAACCTAAAATCCAGCAGCTTTGGGCACACTGTTTGAGTTGGACAGGAACTTTACCCAGGAGATCTAATTAGCACATAGAGCCATAGAGGGAAGGAGCGACCAGGGCACTGAACTTTAGAGGATCCTATCATTTGTGCTCTCTCAAGGCAGAAACAAGGGAGCTTGGTGGCTAGTTAGCTGGAATAACTGGTTAAATGAGGAAGTTACTAGATGGCATGTTTCTTCCCCACAGTAGGAACCACATCCCAGCTGAGTCCCTCCTAAGCCCAGAACTCTCCACTGCCTCCCCAGTTGTAGCCTCACAATGTTTCAAATCTCTTGTCTCTATTACATGATACAGTATCCCAGAGTATCACTCCCATCAGAGCCTTAAGTTTGGTGATCTCTCCTCCCTCACCAACTGAATTTGTCTTAAACATTTTACTTGGGATTATCTTTCATGGTCCCTGCCCCAGACACCAAAACTGCTAACCACAGCTCTATTAGCTTGCATCCCTTAATAGAGAACTGCCTCCTCTAAACTCGGATTGAGGATTTGAGGTCATAACATCATCTCAACCAGCTAGCTACCCAAGCATGTACTTACTGATGACTTTTGGCCTTGTTTTTCCCATGTAATGATCTTCCTCTGAGAGCTCTTCCTCTGCTAGAATGGATAAGCAGCCCGCTCTGTTGCATGATGACTGATAGATCCCTGAACCTCCTAATGCCATCTATAGTTTATCTTCTTCTCTCCAGGCCTTGACTCCCTGGATGTGTGCAAAACTAAACTAAGCTCTGCTGAGCAGCTACCAGCATTGGCCCATGCTGGGCTTCTCTCTGCTGGGAAGCATCTTTGAGGTCTTGGAATTGCCTCCCGACAGCTTTATTAAAAAGAACAGCATTCTCCAGCTATTACATGGCTATTAGATTTTTATAGGGGCATATTTTGATCCCAACACTAATGATTGCTTTTGCATTACCAAACTATCTGCCAAATGAAAGAAGTCGGAGCTTCATTAACTCTTAAAGGCCATCATTGGGCTTTTTTTTCCCTAAAAACCTTGCTCATGCTTTGTTTTCTCTTTCCCTAAGAGAGCTGCTGGGGTTCTGAGTCGGGTCCTCTCAGCTTCCATGACAGCCATCGAGGAGACGGTGAAAGCAGGGGTGATGAAGACGATGATTAAGTTTCTAAAGGTAATACTAGCTTGCAACTTCCTGTAGTTCATGGAGTCTAATTGTTATAATTTGCATTTTTTATGGTTGTAAATGTTATTTTAGGGGTCTAAAATTATTATTATCATTAGCACTAGTAGCAGTGTTTTCTTTTTCAATAGACTTTGTTCAGCGAATTTGCTTTATTGTTTCATGGCACTTAGATTCTGAACTTCTTGAGGGTATCTTCTTCTGCTACTTCTCTGTTCCTCCCATATTGCCTAGTCCTGTGCAGTGTCTTGTGAAACCAGGTATTCACTAAAAGGTTATTGAATGAATCAATCAATCAATCAAATTGGGAACTCCTATACATCTGTACATGCATCCCCTCTGATTCATCAGTTGAAGAGACCCTGAATATGGGAACTCCCTCCACCGATGCAACTTGCATCACCTCTGTGACTTAGTGGATAAATCCTGGGGAGTTGCGTGAAGTCCTTGAAAGTTAAATGACTTGCCCTGAGTCCCACAGCTAGTAAGTGTCAGAGGCAGGATTTGAACACATCTTCCTGAGTCCAAACCAAGCACTCTATCCACTACACCCCTCTGCCATGCTAACGGACCCTCATAGCACCCACTTTTCACTCGAGCCTAACCTAGAAACTGTGGGTGACAGCACAGTGCAGTGGGAAACACCTGGGTGTGTACACCAGCCCTGCCGAGTACTGCCTGTATGACCCTGGGCAATCAGTTTTCTCACTATTAGAATGAGGGGATTATACTGGATGAGCTCTCAGGTTCTCAGAGATAGAGAGGGGAGGGAGAGAAGTGGGGGGGGGGGATATCCCAGATCTACATCTATTATTGTGTGGCCTCTCTCTTTAAAAAGGTGGTTCCCATCATCCTCAGCAGCACTTCATAGCCACAGTTGATAACTTTTAATTTTTTAATTAACTTTTAATTAACACAAAAGTTGATAACTTTTCCTTACAAGTGTTTCTTATTACTCATTTGAAAAGTATTAAATGATAATACCCAGCACCTTACTAATCTGAAAGATTATTTTTTCTGCAGAAGGATGCCTTAGGACAGAGGCAATACTGGATTCTTATGCTTGAGACTGTAAATCTAGGGAGGAGAGAGTGAGAAGGGAAGTTAGGGTAATTAATTGTCTAGCACTGAAAAGGTAGCAGAGTGAATTAGTGAACTATACAGGATCCCTTTCTACCCACTCAACTGAGGTGAGAGGTTTGATAAAAATCTCTTGATGATATAGATTAGATTAAAGAGGAGCTGTTCTTGAGTATAGGGAGAGGAAGATTGAGGCAGATTTTGAATGGAGACCACCACTCAAATGATCAAATGAAATAATATTTGTAGAGCTCTTAGCACTGTGCCTGGCACATAGTAGGTGTTTATTGTTGCTGGTTTTCAGTCATAATTGACTCTTCATGACCCCATTAGAGATTTTCTTGGCAAAGATACTGGAGTGGTTTGCCATTTCCTTCTTCAGCTCATTTTACAGTTGAGGAAACTGAGGCAAACAGGGTTAAGTGACTTGCCCAGGGTCACCCATCTAATAAGTGTCTGAGACCATATATGAACTCAGGCACATGAGTCTTTCTGACTAGCTGCCCTAGTAGGTGCTTAATAAATGCTTATTCTATTCTATTTCCCTTTCTCTTCTCCACTCTTGAAAGCTGGGAGTTTTGCCTTTTAGAGGTTAGCTCCTTAGAACTGTTATGAATGTTCCAGAAGCTCCTGATCTTGCTTTCAATCTCTCTCTCTCTAGCTTCTCTCTTCTCTCTTTCTCTCTCTCCTCTCTTCTTTCAACATATCTAGATATAGATATTCCCATCCTTTCTCTCCCTCTCCTCTCTCTTTGTCTTTCTCTTTCTCTCTGTCTTGTACCTCTCCATGTATATATGTGTGTGTGTGTATACATACACACACACACATATATACACACACACTATTCCCACTTCTCTCTTCTCTCCCTCCCTTCTTTCTCTTCTCTCTCTCTCCTTTTCCCCTGCTCTCTTCTGTCTCTCTCTTTCCCCCCTTTCTCCCCTCTGTCTCCCTCCTCCCTTTTTCATCTTCTCTCTCTCTCTCTCCCTCCCTCTCTCTCTCTCACGCGCGCGCGCGCACACACACACACACACACACACACATACACATGCACGCGTGCATGCACACACACTTTTTAAAAAGCTGTGCTTTGTAATTTGAGAGATGATGATTTGACAGTTTTCACCTCTTGGAATGATTTAAGTTCATGGTGTTCTCCCTGCAGAGCTGTCAGCCTGACAGCCTTAGTAAGACAGCAGCCACTCTCAAGTGGGGATGTTACAGGGGAGGCCTTTGTCATTTTTCTCGTTAGGGTGAGATATGGCTGCCACTTTGGTAACTTCCTTCTATTCTCAACAATTCACTTATGAAGCCTCCCCAGGGCTAATTAGCCAGGGCGGACATTGCATAACAGGCATACATCTATTTCAGAGGGCCTGGTTTGAATATTAGAGTTGATGAGAGTGAGAATTTTAAAACTAGAAAGATCTAAAGCATCAGGGTACCCTGAGGGAGAAAGAGGAGCCAGCAGGTGCCAAGAAGGTCAGATGGCCACCACCCCTGTGATGGCCAACTCCCCTTAGACCCTGAGCCTTGGGGATAACTATGTTTCCAGCCTGGTTGGCCACTGCTCCTGCCCAAGCCACAGCTGCACAAGACCCAGAAAAGAAAGGTCTTGCTACCAAATTCCTTGGGACTGTCAAGTGTTTCAGTGTCAAAAAACTGATGATTTTATCATTGGAAATGCCATTAAGGAAGAGGCATTAACATTGTTTTGCCAGTGCAATCTATGGACCATAAGATCTATCCATCTGATTTGCAAATGAGGCCTTCCACGTTTCTTATCTCTCCCATTAGAATGGGGGCTCCTTGAGACCAGGGTCAGGCTGACTTTCTATTTGTATCTCTACTGTTTAACACAATACTTTGCACACAGTAAGCCTTTAATAAGTGTTTCATTCATTGTCATCTGAGCCTAGTTCCTTAGAGAATATAAACCTCCTTTCACAGAATACTCACTTATAAAATATCAGTAAACCATTGCTGCAGTCTCTCTGGTTGACTCAAGTTTCCAGGCAAGGTTAAACTATGTGAGTATCAGATGATAGGGTTGTATGTGTATTTTTTTCTTATTATTTCTGCTTTTTTTTAAATTCTGAAATCTAGGCTGGAGGCCAAACTGCATCACATTATGCCATAAAGATACTCGCTGTCTGTACTAATGTTTATTACCAGGCTCGGGAAGAAGTAACAAGACTGGATAAAAGTAAGTGACAATTTAATGAGACAGGGCCTGAGTCCCAGAGGTTGGTCTGGCTCTGAAGTTTAGCACAGTGCCTTCTACCTAATAGGCAGAGGCTGCTTTGAATTGGAGTGCTAAAAAGGACTGGAGTTTAAGGGTGGTTTAAAAAAATAGCAGTGATGTCCTTAAACCTTCTCCAGAACTCAGAATTGTTTTCAGAACGATGTGTTAGTTTGTCTTTGGTTACAGGACCATTTCGTCTTTCAACTAGAAAAAGGTGGAACATATATGCTGGAAAATGAACTGGGGATCCTCCTCCCTCTGAGAGAGACAAAGCAAAAATCAGAAACAACAAGTTCTTATTTGAGAAACAATGTCTTTTCACCAAGTGTCATTAGCATAATTTTTAAAGCACTTCACTGTATTGGCCTAACACAGATTCTTCCTTTGCCTTTGGAAAATATGATCTAATATGTAGTAAATGAGAAAACCCTCTTGGGTAAGAGACTGGCTTTAACTTTGTCACTGGGTTTTTCAGATTCATAGCTTCATACCAGAGGGTCTCTAACTGAGACAGCCTCATAATGGCATCCATAGTAATTATCAGCACATTTATGTGGATAGAATGTAAACCCGGGAAGGCCCCTGCTGTAGGTGAGGACTCTGCTTCCATTTTCTCTTACTTGCCCTGCATGTGCCAGGATGGGCACGCTGCTTACTTACCCAGGACACTTGGGTACAGTTATTCACTGTAGTGTTTTCTAGCCCAACTGTCTCAACAGCACATTTCTGTGTGGGGCAGTCTGTGCTCCTGGGACACAGTCACTGCGCTGGAACTTTCCAAACAGTTTTCAGCTTCTCGGTCTTCTGATTGAGTCGAATTGTAAAGTCATGTTAAGGCTGGAGTCCAAAGACAGCACTGTGTGGGCTCTGCTGCCAGGGGGTGTGGTGACAGTCTGTGTCAGATATTTGCATATCACTCATGCCAAAGTCACCTACACTGATTGCATCTAGAAATTTGTTCCAGAATTGGACCTTTCCCACCTCCAGCTCCTTCTTGTTGGCAAAAAGATTTTTCCAAATATTTTGACCGAATATCTCCATTCAAGGTTGAAGATGATAAGATGCAGCAGAGAGCAGGGAAGGAGGCAGTGGTTAGATATTTGTTTACTCTGATGACAACCAACCCTGCTTCTGGTGAGGGCACAGGCTGGTATCATCAGTGTTATCCTTGACTCCTTATCATCATTACCACCACCATCAGCCATGTACAGTCAGCCGTCAAATTTTGTCACTCTTCCTTTCACAGCATCCCTTGCATCTGCCTGCTTCTCTCCACTCACAAACTACCACCCTAATTCAGGCTCTCATCCCCCCTCCCCTAGACTGTGGCAATAGTCTCTTTCTATTGGACCAGCTGCTCCAATTATCCCCTCTCTCCAATCCAGCCTACACACTGCTGCCAAAAGGATTTTTTAAAAATTCAGGCCCCAACATGCCATTCTCCTACTCAATAAATTTTGCTTCCTTTTGGATCTAGGATTAAATATAAGCTCTTTTGTTTGTTTTTAAAACTTTTCACAACCTAAGCCTGAACTCCCTTTCCTATCTTATTAAAACATTCCTCTTCTTGCATGTCCAGTCCAAATGTGCTTCTTGCTGATCCCCAGACAGAACCTGCCCTCTGGTCAGGCATCACCTAACATGAAGCCTTTTCCCATCCCTGCTGGCTACGACCCCTTCCCATACACTTCATTGTATGTGATTCTTTAGGTATAGGTTGTCTCCCCTAATAGAAGGTAAGCTCCTTGAGGGCAGGGCCTGCCTCATTTTGTCTTTATATCTCTAGCACCCAGCACAGTGCCTAAGTCCTAGCAGGTGCTTAAATCTTTCTTGATTGATTTTGGGATGTTTATTCTAGGGAAATGGGGTCTTCTGAAAAGGACTTTGAAGCACATTCTGATTGGCTCCACAGGGTAACTGAAAGACCCTGTTTTAAGTCCTGGACCCAATAATGGTACAAAAACATACACATCCGTAAGGGTGGAATCTGTCTGGGATGTGCCTGTGTTGTTGTTGCTGTTCTGAGTAACCGTCCTGGATGAGAGACTAGCACTGGGAGATATTTCCCAGACTGATAACCTCAGTACAGCTAAACAAACATTTATGAGTGCCTGCTGTGTGCAAAGTACTGCTGCAAGCTTTGTAAATATGAAAACAAAAATCAAACAGTTCCTCCTCAAACAGCTCAGCCGGCAGGTACGCAGCGTACCTAATTTAGGTGTCTTGGGGGAATAGTTACTGTCTGATTTCCAAAGGTAAAATAGTACTTTTCAGTTCCAGAGGTCTGAAGCCATCCTCTGCAAATTGAACAAACCTACTTCCTTCATTTCTCCTGTACCGCTCATTGTAGGATTGTCCTTCCTGTGGGTTTTTCTTCCAATTCCCCGGCACTAATGAAGTGGTGTGTTTACTGCCCCTTCCCTATTTTGTCAACCCCCTAGTTGAGCACAGTTCACAATTTCTCCATCTAACTTTAGACAGCCTAGAAAACTTATCTGGATCATAAAGTTTAAAGGAACCCTGGAAATTAAGAGAATTGGTGGCACTGTTTTCTTCTTTTCTTTTCCTACAGGGTTTGGTCTTTTGATCAAGCTGCTCCAGGCAGAAGATGAGATTATTGTGGGGAACGCAGCTCTCTGCATTGGTAATTGTGTAGAGGTGCCTGGAGCCGCTTCTGTGCTGCTGAAGTCTGATATCGTGAAGATCCTGTTAAAACTTGCAGGGGGGGATTGGAAGGAAGGGTCTGTGCAGCTGAATGCGGGGATTGCTCTGGGAAAACTGTGCACAGCTGAACCAAGGTACCAGGCGTCCAAGGGGTAGAAAGATAAGCCAGCCAGATTATCTGTCAGGTCACAAGAGCAAAGGGAATATGTGGCAGTGTGAATGCGGGGGATGTGCGGGATCCTGACTAATCAGGTGAAAATGTAGACAGATTTTTTTTTATAAAAGTTGAATTCTTTTGCCAACTTAATTCAACACTAAGCATCTATTATGTGCAGAGCACCATAGTAGACATTAAGGGAGCTGCGAAATTCATATTGGGGTCCCTGTTCTCATGGAACTTAATCCATTAGGAACATATGATTCTTACAGAGTTAACTATAGTGCACCAATATATGGTGAGAGTATTAGAGAGAAGCAAAGTAAAGTGTTTTGTGAGTTTTGAGATGGAAAAAGTCATTACAAATAGGGAAAACCAGGGGTAGTTTCATGGAGAAGATGACATCTGAGTTGGGCTTTAAAGCATGAGTGGGACTTGGAAGTGAAAGGGAAGAGACATCATTCCAGGCATGGGAAAATAATGTGAGTAAGGGAAGCAAGAAAGTGTGTTTGGGGGCTGGGGGGATGTTGCAGAAAATGATCTCATTTGCTTAGAGCATAAAGTGTTTATGGGGAGTAATAGAGAGAAACCTGGAAATATAGGGCGGTACCAAATTATGGAGGGCATTGAATGCCCAAGCAAAGGGAAAAAATCTTAATCGGTAGGCAACAGGAAGCCACTGAAGATCTCTGAGCAGAAAATTGACATTATGCTTCAGGATGATTATTTTGGCAGCATAATGAAAGGTGGATAGGAGGGAGAGAGAAAGAAGGCAGGAAGACTATTGCAGTACTCCTTGTGAGTGGTAATGAGGACCTGTGCAAGAGAAATGCAGTGGAAAGAGGAGTGAAGGAGTCCGGAAATATTTCAAAGACAGAATCAACAGCAAATAGCAAAGTACTGGACACAGCAAGTTAGGAAGAGTTTCTAACACAAGAGACTGGGTAAATGGTGATGATAGGTGATAATACTAAGAGATAAAGAATACAGTTGGAAAGAGGAACTTGTTTAGGATAAAGAATTCTAAATTTGGTCTTTGGTTACATTGAGATAGATTCCAGTGGGCCATCCAGATAGAAATGCCCATAGTTACTTGAAGATATGAGTCCAGCATGCAGAAGAGAGGTCAGGGCAGTAAATAAAGATGTGGGGACTTAGCAGTCTGGAGATGGCAGCTAAATTCTTTGAGAAGGAGTGAAGCTGCTAAAGGAGAGAGAATGAAACATCTTGTTAAGGGGTTGAGAGAGGAAGAAGGAATCAGAAAAAAAAGGCAAAGGCTGGATGGGTCAGAATTGTTAGAGATGACCAGCAACATGGTTATCTCTAAGGTCCAAAGACAGAAAAAAGAGAAAGAGCAGTAGTCAGTAGTGCTGCAGAAGAGTCAAGGTAGTCGAGGATGGAACCAGGACATTAGGTCTGTGTGATTAGGTCATTGGTAATCTTTTTTTTTAATTTCTTTTTTATTAGTTTATTTATTTTTAGTTTTCAACATTCATTTCCTTAAGTTTTAAATTTTCTTCCCCTCCTAACCCCCTTCCTCCCCAAGATGGCCTGTAATCTGATATAGGCTGTACATATATATTCCTATTAAACATATTTTCACATTAGTCATGCTGTATAGAAGAATTGTAACAAATGGAAGAAACCATGAGAAAGAAAAACAAAAAGAAAAGAAAATAGTCTGTTTCACTCTGCATTCAGACTCTATAGTTCTTTCTCTGGATGTGGATGGCATTTTCCATCGTGAGTCCTTTGAAAATGTTTTAGGTCCTTGCATTGCTGAGAAGAGCTAAGTCTATCAAAGTCAGTAATCGTACACTGTGGCTGTCACTGTGTACAGTGTTCTAGTGGTTCTGCTCACTTCATTCAGCATCAGTTCGTATAAGTCTTTCAAGGTTTTTCTGAAGTCCACCTGCTCATTTCTTATACCATAACAGTATTCCATTACATTCGTATACCACAACTTGTTCAGTCACTCCCCAATTGATGGGCATCTCCTCAATATCCAGTTCTTGGCTACCACAAAGAGAGCTGCTATAAATATTTTTGTACATGTGGTTCCTTTTCCCATTGTTATGATCTCTTTAGGATACAGCCCTAGAAGTGGTATTGCTGGGTCAAAGGATATGCACATTTTCATAGCCCTTTGGGTGGTCACTGGTAATCTTTAAGAGAACACGTTTAGTAGTAGGTAGAGAGAATTTGTGGTAAAGAGTAGAAAAAATATCAGGTTAAGCAATGTGTGAAGGTGGAGAAGCAGATGGGACTTGGGGACAGAAGAAAAAAATTGGACAGTGCCTTTGCACATTAATAAATATGTGTTCAATTGAATTTGAATCAGACAACATGGAAAATGGGAGAACATCAGTACAAAAGAATAGAAGGTTACTGAGCAGCAGCGAGGGTCTAGTTTATGTTATACATCATAAATTTGGAGTAAGTAAAATTAGCCCTAAGAAGCATTGTGGCATAATTGAGCATGAGTTAGCCTGGAAGTTAGGGAAACTTGGATTCAGGTCATGCCCCTGACAAGTACCTAACCAAAAGCAAGCATTTCATCTCTCAGAGCCCTAGGGAACTCTCAAAGACCATAAATTATAGATAAGTCTGCCAGAAATGGTGATTAGCAGGTCAGGAACAGTAGAAAGTCAAGCAGGCACAGGGTTCTAGGGCAATGGTTAGTGCAACACTAAAGGGATAGACTGTATGGAGAAGGCCAGACTGAGAAGCAAATTAGAATGGGTGGTATGGACAGGGGATGACTCCAGGGATCACAGACCGTAATTAGGGCTAAGAATAGATCTAGTGGAAGAAACGGATTAATTGGAAGCTGTATTGAGGAGTGGAATTTCAAAGTCTTGGTAAGATCAAAGATGTGTAGCTTGAGTGGAATAGTGGAGGAGGACCACTAAGAAGTGGCCAAATGGTGGGGATTCCTGAGAGGGACGGTCCCCACCTGCACCCTTCTGATCAGCCAACCACATCTGTCCCTGTTGATCAGAAATGGCTTGATGATCATTTTCAGTGCAGAGTCCCTGGAAGCCATGTTCCCTTTCAAAGTATTGGGACTGCTAATGTGACAGGGCCATTCCCCTTCCTCATACACCTGGTGTCCAGTGGTAGCTGAACTTCTTGGGGTCCAGACGTTGGCCTGAACAATGGCTAGGGTTTCCTGGATCAGGAACTGAAGTTTTGCGATCTCATTGTTACAGGTACACTCTTCAACTCGAAGAGCTTCATGGGATAGAGATCCTCAACTCAACTATGAAATACATCAAAAAAACGTGAGAGGTGTCACATCATGCCTGTATTTTAAGATGATGTTCACTCTATACTGTTGATCTTGTTCTCATGGTAATAAAGTTATTATTTAAATATATATATCCAGGTAGTGGATATTTATTTTCAGAATTCTCCCCCTCGAATTTTAACTAGCAACAGAAGTGTGGAAATTACATTGAGTATGAATAAACACTGCCTTCCTGTCCATCAGACATAACTGTTGTTCTGTTACCTCAGGTGACATAATGAGTCAGGTGCTGGAGACCCTAGGGTTCCTAAAGGAAACACCCAACAATGTCCATTATTGGGAGCCTTTATTAAGAACAGCTTGAGCTCTTGAGAGGTTTGAGTGGTTTGCTACTGCCCATCCCAAGGCTAAAGAGTCAGAAGTTATATTAGTGCAATATAGGAAGTAGATCTGAGTAAAGAATTTACCCACCCATGAATCAGAGCCAAGAATTATCTGTATAATTAAGAAAAAGAAAACCCAGAGCCCCCATCTCTGAACACATCTGATAAAGGTTCATTCTCATCTTAAGCAAAGACAAATGATTCGTGACTAAAGGGGGCTTACAAGATAGGCATCCCCACCTGGAACCAGAGGAGCTATGCTGAGCTGTGGGTGAAGCACCCTGGATTTTCATTATGCAAAATAATTATGCAACTCCCCCCAGCATAGTGAGAAGCAAATCCAAGGCTGAGAGTCCATAAACTTGTCTGTATCCACCCCCCAATAAGGTAAACACATATGCTCCATCGCTTTCTACCTAGCGTCTTCCCAAGCCTGCACCTAAGAGACCATTGAAAGGAAAAGAGAGGCCATGTTTGATGCAGATCATAGAAAAGAAAAAATCTGTGGCTCACTTTGTAATCTTCACTGTCTGCAAGATGCAAAAGGCATCTTGTGTACCTAACCTGGGGGCTTGCCTCTTTTGATTTAAAGTGGAACCCCCCTCCTCCAGCCTTTTGGCTTTGTCCCTTTAGACGTTTGTGGGTGGTTATTATATATGTAATCTCTTCCCTGAAGAGTAGGGAATGTCAAATTATATCATTATCTTTGCTTCACAGTGCCTGCTGAGAGCCATAATCTTGTATGCTTCAGAGGAAGGATCTGTTTCTGCACCTGAGGAGTTTTCTTTCCACTGTGCTGGTGTGAGAGGATAGATTATATACCCAGCATACTCTATCTTTGGTGCGGACAGAGCTGGGCCTCCTCTTCTTAAATCTTGTTATCTCCAAAGCACACTGTGGTGCAGACCTTTCAGGTGGGATGAGAAAAAAAATCGATCAGATATTTAAGAAATACTTTGTTTTGCTGAACCAGCAACTGTTGTCATGCTCCTCATTAAGCTGACCTCAGACTGAGCGCTGTAACGTGGCTGAATGTG
Source organism: Trichosurus vulpecula (assembly GCF_011100635.1). Lineage (NCBI taxonomy): Eukaryota > Metazoa > Chordata > Mammalia > Diprotodontia > Phalangeridae > Trichosurus > Trichosurus vulpecula. The sequence goes on along the minus strand of NC_050574.1, from coordinate 132,260,459 downwards.
CTTCATTTTAGGCAGAGTAAAGACTGCTGGCAAAGGCCCAGGGCACAGCTTAATGTCTGAATTTGTGGACACTCGGAAACTGGGATCATTTAACCTGAAAAAAAATTCAGAAGTGTTCAAGCTTGGCCGGGGACAAAGATGTCTTTATCCTTCCACAGGCTATGCTGCCGACTCATCTCCACACTGTCTCTCCCATGCCCCTAGAGTGATACCCCTTCTCCCACCTCCTTTTCCCCCTCCCTTTTATGTGTTGTCTTCTCTTCATGAGAAGCTCTTTGAGATCAGGGACTGTCCTGACGCTCGGTACAGTACTGGCATATTTGTTGTTTGGTTGTTCAGTTGTGTCTGACTTTTCGTAACTCTGTGGACCATAACATGCCAAAGCTGTCCGTGGGGTTTTCTTGGCAAAGATACTGGAATGGTTTGAATATTTGTTACAAGAGCTGGTGGGAGAGAAAAATGCTTGTTAATTTTTTTAATTTTAAAAAAGGATTTAGTCAGCAGGAAAATAATTAGACCCCAGCCCATCTGGTGGAACCTTTCCTTAGGCTTTGAAAAGCAGAGATAGTTCTGTTTTTAAATACAGGTTCAACAACTGAGCCCTATAGACATGACAAACATAGGTCTACCGCCAGCTCAAAGGCAGTGGTGTTGTAAGGAAAGGAACATTCAATCTCAAATCAAAAGAGCTGGGCTGTAGCTCTTTTCTTTGGATCTCAATTTCTTCATTTGTCAATGGAAAAGGAGCAAGGGTCACTGGGGATTCTGAAGCTAAATTAGGAGCTAAGATTCCCCATTATTCCCCTTCACTTCTAAATGGCTTTTCTAGGATCTTTCTTTACAAAGAAGAGTTTTTAGCCCTTCAGGAAGAAAATCAAATATCTTTAGACAACCAAATAATGTTGTCCCGGGACTCTGTGGGAAAGAGGGGTGGTAGGAGGAGCTGAGAGAAGGCTTGGACTCTATTCATTTTTATCAGATGTTGTAGGCTCAGAGTATAACTGAGTAGTGTCATCTACCAGAATTGACTTTTAATTAAAATACCTTAGTAATTCAGAAAAAAAATGCAATCAGTAAACCATCTTTGGCGTCCCTGGATGGCTCAGCCGCTAGTTAACACCATATTACTTCTCCGCAATAAATATAAGACCAAACGTGGATATTTTCTTAAAATACATGGTTTTCCTCTTTACTCCAAAGAAGATCCACTATGTGTAGAGAAAGGCATAGAGTAGCCTCAATTCAACAAACATTCATTAGGTAAAAGGTACTATGTATAAGGCATTGTCCTAGGCACACAAAAATAAGTACAATAAAGTCTCTGTATATGATTTGTACAAAAGTTAGCATAATACGAAGTCAAATGATGTAGTAGAATGAGAAATGGACTGGAAGACAGAAAATTGGGGTGTGAATACTGGCTCTGTCACAACCTACGTAACCTTGAACAAGTCCTTCATTCCTCCTGGCCTCCGTTCCCTCATCTGTAAAATGAAACTAAAAATATACCCATCACTTGGGGAATGGCTGGGGAAAAAATGGTGGTATACGAATGTGACGGAATACTATTATTATGCTGTAAGAAATGAGGATGCAGATGACGTCGGAGACATGGGGAAACTTGCGTGAAGTGAGCAGAGTCAGATACTGTAACATCACTTTTATAAAAACGAACAATTTGGGGTACATGTAACCTGAGGAAGAATGAGATAAATGGAACGAGAAGAATAATTTATACAATAAAAACATTGTCAAAAAACCAAATCCCTCGGAAAGCTTTAAGAACTCCGAATAATGAAATGACTCTCCGTGATTCCAGAAGTCAGATGATGAAGCGTACTGTCAACCCCCTGACACAAAGGGCAGAATGGGGCATAAATATTTTTTTGGACATAGCTAATGAGGGAATTTGTTTTCCTTGACTATGTATATTCATTACAAGGATTTTGTTTTTGTTTTTTCCCCCAACAGGGGTAGACATGGGAGGAAGAGAAAATAGATTTCTTAAAGTTAAGTTAATAACATTTAACTTTTAAAAATAAGAGAGTTGGACCCCAAGGCCCTTCCTACCTCTAAAGCTTGGAGTCTGCCTTTCATGGAGAGAATCAAGGCAGGTTTCATGAATAGGGTAGCATCTCAGATGGGAAGGCAGAGAAGTATTTCCACAGTCTTTATGTAACTGGAGGGCAGCTTAAAACCTTGGAAAGTGTGTTGTTAGCCACACTTGTATGTTAAAGGCTTTGGGATAAAGGAATCTAGGTACTAGGTTATAGCCTGCCAGTGACCCTAACCCTGGCATTTTGTTCTTGCCTTCCCCCCAACTGTTCATTTGCAAACCAAAACCCAGAGGATCTTGGGTTCCTCAACTGCAGTGCCTCAGACCTATTCAACTCCCATGTTCTTTCTTTGGTAGAGACCCTGAGATGGGTTTTGGAGGACCCAGGTGTCCCAGAAAGGGGTTAAAAAGGAATTACAAGGAATTTTTAGCCCCAAGTAAAATAAAATGTCTCACATAATATACTACAATTCAGCCTCAGATAGAGAGAACTAAAGAATAGACTTTATATTAGTCTGGGAGCACGGTGCCTATCTTTCGTTGAGGCCTTTGACTAGATGTGGTGGCTCATAGTTTTAGTTATAACTAGTGAAGAGGGGTAAGAAGAGAATCAGCATACACACACATACACATCACCTACTATGCGCCATGCACTGTGCTAACCACTTTACAAATATCTCATTGGACAAACAACTTGAAGAGATAGGTGTTGTTATCATCCCCATTTTAAAGTTGAGGAAACTGAGGCAAACAAAGTTTAAAGGACTCGCCTAGGGTCACACAACTGATAAGTGTCTGAGGTGGAATTTGAACTTGGGGCTTCCTGACTCCAGGCCCAGCACTCTATACAATGTACTAGCTAGCTACCTCTAAAGAGGTGTGAGCCTGACCTTATCATGGCAAATCTAAACACAGGACCTTAGCAGGAGCCAAGATAGCCAGCTAGCGGCCCTGACGTATTAAAATTTAGACTCTGTACTTTGCCTATAGTTCACTGGAGTAAAATACTCCTTAAAAGCTACCTGGGGCAAATGAATGGTAAATAACCCTGGTGAGCAGCGGGCTGAAAGCCCTCACACTGGGGTCCTAGGACACTAAGAACTCCCTCTCTAAATATAACCAATAGTTATTGGCAACTTGAATTTTTTAATGGTCATATGCTAAACCCATTGATTTAAATAGATTTAAACAGAATTAGCAGCATCCCAAACCCCTTTCCCCCAAACTTCTATGAGGCAATTCCATTCAATTTAACCAACATTTACTAACTGGATACTATAGTTGATAGGCCATGCAAAACAGTGCCAGCTGCATAGTATGTTTAATGAATGACTGTTAATTGGTCAGTTGGTGAGCCTAGGATACTGAGATAACTAAGGCACAGGCTTTGTCCTCAAGGAAGTTACAGTCCAATAGCACAAGTGCAAGGGAGGATGTACCAGTCGGTGCATGGATAAAGTGCTGCGCCTGGAGTCAGAAAGACCCAGTGTTCAAACATGGCCTCAGACGCTGACTAGCTATGTGACCCGGGCAAGTCACTTAACCTCTCTCTGCCTCCGTTTGCTCATTCACAAAATAGCACCTACCTCCCAGGGTTGTTGTGAGAATTGAGACAAATTTGTAAAGCACTTTGCCAACTTTGAAGCACTATGTAATTTCTAGCTATTAGAATAGGTACAGAAGAGTGAGCGCTATGATAAGTCTGAGGAATAAGAAAGCTCTTTCACCAGGGGTGACAGGCCAAGGAAGGTTTTATGGAAGAGGTAGGTCCTGAGTTGCTTCTTGAAGAAAAGGGGGGATTCCATTCTAGGCATGGGATTCAGCATGAGTGGGTGAGTGGGTAAGGGAACATGCCAGAAGAGAAGAAGGCAGGATGCGTCCCCAGGGGGAACTCAGTGGCAAAGTAGAAACAAATCCCCCTAGGAGAGATTCTACAGGGAGAAGTAAGAACAAGCCCAAGAATCCTGTTCTATTGAAAAGCACTTTGGCTGGAGAATCAGGACACCTGGGTTCTAGTTCTGGCTGGATCACCTTTAGCAAGGATTTAGGTTTTCTGGGCATTAGTTTCCTCATCTGACTGGTCAGTTTCCATTTTAAAGAAGTGCCTAGGCCAGCTATGTTTACTCCTTCATTCTCCTCCAGGGTCTACTATCAACTCTTTGGACTTTTTCCTCCACCATTTCCCTATGTGGGCACCTTCTCCTCCTGATTTCTAGTTTCCTTTTATGTTTTGCTTCCCCTCCTACCCCTCCATAAGTTCCTTGAAGATAAGGACTGACTTCCTTCTTTCCTTCATTCCTTCCTTCCTTCCTTCTTTTCTTTCTTTCTTCCTTCCTTCCTTCCTCCTTCCCTCTCTCTCTCTCTTTCTTTCTCTTTCTCTCTTTCTCTCTCTCTCTCTCTCTCTCTCTCTCTCTCTCTCTCTCCCTCTCTCCCTCTCTCTTTCTTTCTTTCTTCTTTCCTTTCTTTCTTTCTTTCTTTCCTTTCTTTCTTTCTTCTTTCTTTCTTTCTTTCTTTCTTTCTTTCTTTCTTTCTTTCTTTCCCCAATACTTAGTACAGTACCTGGTACCTAGAAGGCACTTAATAAATCCTTGATGATTGACTGACTAACCTGTAAATTGAGATTCCCTCTAGTTTGAATATTCTGTGAATCTAAACTAATTTAGGGTTCTACTTTTCTTTCAATTCAAAGTACAAAGCACTAGGGGAAAGGTTGTGGGAAAAGAAGTTGTGCTTCCTTAGTTAAACTGGCCCACGATGCCCAGTTATGCATAAACAGATTGGCAGCTCCCAGCCCAATGGGTCATGGGCAGGAAGGAATATCTGAAATGGATGCTGTGCTGAAGAGCTTGAAGCCTGTAGGATGCTATTTTTTTTCTTCCATCAAGACAACTAATTTGAACTCAGCTTCAAGAAGAAGAGATGAAGAATCAACTCTTCTCTAAGGTATTTTGCTCATCATTTTCCTCAATGGATCCGAATCTGATTTAGTCAGCTCCCCCTGCTGTGCAGCCCCAACGAAACTGTGCCCAAAACTGAATGTGCCTTCAGGAAGAGGTAAGCTAAGGGAACCAGCTCACCGGGGCAAAGGGAGCAGATGCTTGGTGTTCTGTCCCCCAGAGCCAGCCCCTCTACCTCCCCCGAGCCCTGGAGTTGGGTACCTGTCAGTCTGGTGCGTTAATGCTATATAGCGAGCCTAGGCTGAATGATTGGTTTTCCTCTAAAGCACAGTCAGCTCTTTCCACCTTTGCTACTCATTTCTCTCTACCTTCACATTCAGGCTTCATATCTCCACAGTCCTCTTCTCATTTACTCTTCTGTCCCCCTCAGATCACAAGGAGACATGCCCTTCTTGTCCCATCCCATCAACTTCTGCAGCAGAGAAACAAATTTACATAATCAATGACAGGGGTCATTTAACCTAAATCAAAAGATCTTTCAGCAAGTGAAAGGTGCTAAAATAGAGAAGGAGGAAAAATGTATGGTGGCCTATAACTGTTTGGAATGACTTAGGTGTGGCCCTGCCTAGAGGGTTCAGTCGGCAAAAGGTAGACAGCTCAGCTACCTACATTCGGAAACAAATCACAATTTTCTAGCGTATTACGTATTTAAGGACTGCTGGTGTACATTATGTTGGGAAGTCTCATTTCAATGAAGCAATATTCAATGAAATAAGCAATAGTTAACCACCACCTGTATGCCAATCACTGTGCTAGGAACTGGGGATACAAAGACAAAAAGACAGCAGTTCTGCCCCCAAGCAGCTTATATTCTATTGGAGAGCATCATTGGCCAAGGGTACGTGAACTGAAGCTCACAGCTAATTCCCCATTACATTTTACCAACAGTTTCAGCCTTCCTTCAGAGCTGATGACCAGGAACACTATATATCAGCGAGAGTTTGTTTCCCTTCTTCTCCTTAACTAATTAGCAGTTAAATGGACCAAAAAAAGCAGGTGAAAAACAGGAAAAGGGTCAGAGATTTGGAGATAGAAGGGACCTTAGAATGTCATCTAGTCCACTGGCCTCAATTTTAGAGATGATGAAAATGAGGCCCAGAAAGTAGCTTAATTAATGTCACACTGTTGTGGAACCCAGGTTCTCTGACCACAAATCCACCCCTGTGGTATAAACCACACACCTAATTAGGTCACCCTGGATTATTACAACCATTTCCTAGCTAGTCTCTGGTCTTCCACACTTCAATCGCACAGATACGAGACTGATCTTCCCCAAACATTGTTTTCATCTGCCATTCACCGACTCAACCAAAAACTTGCAACGTCACCCAAGTGCCCACAGGAAATATTTGGGACCATCCTAGGAAACTTCCAAGGAATCCAGGAACATGTGGGATTCAATGTTGAGTGTCAGAGATGATGCACTTTCTGTCTTCTTCCAGCTATATACAGTGACCTAGTGCTGAAAGGCCTTGGTATTTTGGGTATGATAATGAAAATCCTGCATGATCCTCCCCTCACCCACAACAGCGGCAGAGAGGGACAAGGTGCTGCATCAGTTAAAAGGAGATAGTAGCTTCTGGCTTGTCTCTTCAAATCTCTGCTTCTCAGAGATATGGGAGTGGCTTAGAAGTGAGGGAGATAGCAATGCTCTTTTTTCCCACCCCACAGCTTCTGGATGCAATAAGAGTGCTCAATCAGATGAATTTGTACTGAGCCTTTTCTGATTTGTGTTTCCTGAATAGGCGACCAAGCAATCAACCCCAAAGTGAATGTGTCCAGGCTGGGAGACAAGTTTATTCAAGTCACCCAGTGGTCCAGTTCACTGGCTGTTGACTAAAGTTGTCTGACTGGCACAGGGAGTTTCTCCACTGGAGATGACCACTAACAGGAGAAACAACCCCAGCCCCTGGTTTGATTTGACAGAAGAAAAGGATTTTTGAGGAAGGCAGTGCAGCACAGAGATGAAATATGGAACTGATAATCATCAATCCCACACTATTTCATGTTTATGGGATTTTAGGTATCAGTCTAGCCAGATATAATGCTAATGTGCATTGTGACTTGTTTGGTTTATCCTACTGTTGAAATACACTTATAAGAGTCTTTTGTGTTATAGCATTTTTTTCATGTAAGAATTAAATGTGTCTCATATCTGATTAAGAGGATATATTCTACTCCCTCCTTTGGGGAAGTTCTAGACATGGGTAGAAACCTAATATTTAAATAGTTTGTTCCTGGGTAACAGAGTGTGGGCTGAATGAACTGAAGAGTGTGATAAAAGGGAGACAAACCCCCTTCTCATTAGAGGCCAGCATCTCCCAGGACTGAGCTCTGTCTAGATGAGACCTGTGGATCTAGAGCAGAGGGTTCTCTTTGTGATAAAGAGAGTACCCAAGGGCCCTGGACCTAGCAGGAGTTTCTTAATATTACACGTATGTTTAATACCTGGCAGTGCAGTTGGAAATGTGGTACTATGTTGGACTAATGGGCAAGGATTATTGCTCCTCTTTCTGGTCCCAAACCTCATGGACTGCATTACTCCTCAGAACCTCCCTTTAGACATGACATTTTAGATACTCTGGCTCCACCCATCAGGCTTGGTTTTCCTTTCAAGCTGACCTTGGGGAAAAAGAAACAACAGGAAGAGAAAAAGCCCAAGGTTCACTTGTCAGACTAGTCCCAACTCATTGAAGTTTTCTTGAACCAAAGCTGCTGATTCATGTGTCTTGAAAGATCCAGTTCCAACTTTCTCTCTTTGCTCTGTGAAGTTATAAAAATGCATCAGCAGTCCTCTAGTGTAGGGGCAGCCAGGTGGTGCAGTGAATAAAGCCCCAGCCCTGGAGTCAGGAGGACCTGAGATCAAATCTGACCTCAGACACTTGATACTTACTATCTGTGTGACCTTGGGCTAGTCACTTAACCCCAACTGCCTTGCCTTCCCCTGTCCAAAAAAAAATAGTCTATACTCTGAGCCCTGTCATATGTATATGTGTATATAGTATGTAAAGTGTATACACACACATATATAATAGTCATAAGATCTATTTTTCTCCTCCTAGGTGTCCCCCCTCTTGCTATCTTTTTTTTCTATTTTATTTGGGTAATGAAGCCCATCGATATTAATGCAATGATTAACCACACTTATCTTTATGTTTACAAAATCCAAAGGAGAAAGCAAACAAACTCTTAAGGAGTTCAGGAAACAGGCACACCTCTCCTGGGAGAGGAGAGAGAGGAAGAAGGAAGTGAGGAGAGTGAGGAATCACTAGCCATGGGTCTGGACCACCAGGTGAGATCATCGCAAAACAGGCTCTACTCAGACACACCTCCTCGTAATGGCAACCACACTGGCATACCTAGGGTGGAGGCTAGTGCAGCTTCTTTTATATCTGCTTTACTAGGAAAGACAACTGTTTCAGGGGTCAACAGTATTCTTTAATTAAACAGAAAAATACAGAGAAGAGCAATATAGACCAAGAGACAGGGCTCTACTGCCTGAATCAAAGCAAAACTGACACACACTTTACATTCACCACTGGATTGAGAGAGCCTTTACCTCTGAGCAGTTGGGGGGTCTGAACACACAGCCACTCAGAGTCTCGACCAGGGAATTGCAACTTCTTTCTCATAAACGAGCCCCCAAAGCAAAAAGCTCCTCTCAAAATATATATTCTTTCAGCTAATAGGCTCAGAGCAAGAACCCTCCTGAGTCAGTGCCTAATTAGAAATTAACAAAAAGTGTGTAAGCCTTCCTACAAGCAAGCAAGCTTCCCTTAAGGGGTCTACATGAGGCCTAGTGATGGGTGGAAAGATCTTATTCCCCATTGACCCTACACCCCTGAGCCCTGAGAGCTGTACTGAGGACTTGGTTGTTTCAGTTCTGTTCCCACTTCCATGACAAGGCACCTACTCTCCCCCTCTGTTACTTCCTGGGGCTGATTTCCCAGATGCCCTCTGCTCTATCCCTTCTCTCATGTTCACCTCATGCTCTCAGACCCTGGTGCAGCTGTTTACTGAGGCAACAGCTGTCCTTCCCATTAGACTGCAAAATCCTTAAGGGCAGGAACTGTCTTTTGCCTCCTTTTGCATCCCCAGAGCTTAGCAGAGTGCCTGGCACATAGTAAGCACTTAATAAATGTTTATTGATTGATTTATTGACTGCCTGCTCAGGCCATTTATACCAGCTCTCCTCAACATGGATTCTGCCTTTCCCCTCTATTAGGAGAGGGGAAATATTTTGTCAGTAAATGCTTTGCCTTAGTCCTCAAGTCAGGGAAGTTCCTCAGGGAGTCAAGGAGGAAAATGATGGAGATATCCTCCCTGCCAACATACGGTGGCCTCCAATGTCATGTTATACAAACATTTATTAATTTCCTACTATGTGTAGGAAGAATCAAAAAGCAAATTTCACCTAGGAGTACAGCCAGACTTAACAATAGATTAGGGAATATATTTCCAGCAAACTGACCCTTACAGAAGGAAGAGTCAGAGTTAATAGTAACAATAATGTATATATATATATATATATGTATATATATACATATACATATACGTATTTGTGTAGATGTTTATAGATAAACCTTGTTCTACAAGTTTCTTATGAGTCATATCATATAAGGCATAAAAGAGAAAGCTGTATGTTTTCCAAAAGTATGTGTCACTGTCACAGAGCACATCCAGCTATGAGTCCAAATCAAAGAGGGATTCCCTTTAAATGGAGAGATCCTCTGAAAGCTCCTGTCTATATATGACAGAACATACCAGAGTCTTCTACATCTACGATAACCGAAGAGAGTTTGACCTAGCGATCGAAATAAGAAAAACCAAATGGCTGAAGAACATCTATAATTTGGGTTATAACACCAAATTGGAGGGATAACCCATAAATTTAGTCCATCAGCATGTCTATTTTGGAGAAATACAATATTTGGACAATGAAATGGGGAGCCAGAACTAAAGAGTGTCAGAGTGGGCTGCATGACCTTTGGGAAACGGGGCAGTGTTTTTAATAATTCAGAACCTCTTGCCAAAACAAAGGCTCCTCTTTTTAGCACTGATATTCTGGGAATACAGTATGGCCATGAATGAAGGCTAACAAATGGAAGAATCACAACTGTGGGTCACTAGCAAGACATATAGTGAGCATAGGCATATTACCAGTGAAGAAGTGTACAAGAAGCAGCACAAAATATATCATTAATTAAATAAATAGGCAGATTGGTCATATTTTGAGAAGGAAGCATAACAAGTGGACAGTTGTGTGTTCCACTGACATCCATGTAATGTTCAGAAGGCCTGTGATGTACAGAAGAGGTTTGGACTAGATCATGTTAAGGTACCTTCTAGCTCTAAATTCTACAATCCTATGTTCAGGATTTTTTTCAGAGGTGAAGTAATAGCCCTCTGGGGTCCTAGAAATACTGAGCCTTTTAGGCAAAAATGCAAACCTCTGGTAGGGGGATCTAGGTTTCCTCTGGCAGTGCTGCTCCCTTCCTATCTAGGGCATTTCTTCACAGACATCCAAGCAAGGTTCATCTGAGCCAAAGCCCACAGTGCTGATAAGGTGGAGATCCAGGAATGGAAATGGCAACTGTCACTTTCCTAAACTGGAAAGAGGAAAAATAACACCAGTGTAACAGGACTGAACTGGTAGGTGGGGAATGGATGGGGATGATGGTGACTCAGACCTCATGGTAGGCTGGCCCTGACCTAGAATCTGAAACTCATGGATATTAGTACTGAGAAGGAACTTTCAGATCTGTGAGTCCAGACCTTCCTCCCCTTTATAAAAGGAGAAACTGAGTCTCAGAAAGGAAGAATGCTTGTCCAAGGTCACACAACCAGTGAGAGGCAGAATTAGGCCTAGAACCTAGGTTCTCCTCACTTCTAGTTTGGTGCAGTTTTCAAGAAATGTCCCTGTTGGTTAGGAGGCAGAGTGGGTGAGGACTGGTTAGGCTCACCTTTCTCTCTATCCCCTTAATTCTATCTTTCTAACCTCGTTTTCCACCTGCTGGGTCCTGTGTTGCCAAGTTTTTCTTCTCAGGCACAAACTAGGCCATGTGATTTTTTTCCCTTCTCTTGTGAAAAGATAGGTGAAGAGTCCATTACTTTCCACTTAGCTGAAAGAGAAAGGGAATGAAAGCAGAGAAAGAGAACTGGTGTGCAAAATTAGAGTGATTAGACTAGATGAGCTCCCAGATCTCTTCTTGCTCCTAAGTACTATGAACTGAAGAGCAAGAAGAAGGAGATGGGGAGGGAAGGAGATGGAGATACAGAAAAGGAGGGAAGGGGAGAGAGGGAGAACTCCAAACCCAGAGCTCTTAACAATGCACCACACTGCCTCGCCTCCCTCAAAATTTGACTTGTGTCTAGGTGTTCATAATTAAAAAGGGGGAGAAGGAAGGCTTTTACTTCTCATTTTCTCTTTCCCCTGTGTCTCTGGTCTCCCCTTCAAAGGCAAGGCTAGGTGTATATAATGGCCATGACTCAAAGGAAGACATCATCGGGGCAAAATGCCATTGAGGGTGGGGGCAACCAGAAGCCAGGATAATGCCCAGGGGTATACCCACTACATAAATAATACTGAAGTTACTCTAGAAGTTGGCAGTGATTGAGTGGATCCAAGCTTTTCCATAAGCATAGCCCCTAAAGATATCTTTTAGCTGGAGGCAAATTCCCTGATGAGTACTAATATTATCCAGAACTCTTCTCAAGCACTGATTCATGCTCACACACCCCCTAGGAGGCAAAAACAGTGACAGTCACAGCCAACTTTAGAAACCAGGAAATCCTGTTCTGCTTGCCTGGCCTCTGGACACAGAGCAAAATACCATTGTGAGTAAGAGTGGGACAGGTTTGGTCTCTTCAGGAAAATGAAGATGCATGAGGTTATGTGGCATGGGGGGAAGAAGGCTGAGCTTGGAGTTACAGGATCTGAATCTGAATCCCTACTATCACCCTTGAAAAACCCTCACTTGCCCTGACTATTCCTACCAGCTATTGTCCTTTTTCTCCAAAAGCCTTTTCTCCCTCTTCATCCCTCGACCCCTAGGGCTGCAGGATTTGATGCTATTGATCACTGTTTCCTCCTGGATACTCCCTCCTCTTGAGCTTTTCATGACACTGCCCCTTTACCTATCTGCCTCTAAGTCTGGATCTTCATCCATGCCATGCCCATTAACTGTGTATATCTCTCAAGGCTCTATCCTGGAGCTTCTTCTCTTTTCCAGCCATACCATGTCACTTGGTGATCTCACCAGCTTCCATATCATTCCTATAGAGAAGATTCCGAGATCTACTTATGTAGCCTGATGTCTCTCCTGAGCTCCATTCCTGCATCTCCAGCTTCCTTTTGGACATCTTGAACTGGATGTCCTATAGGCATCTCAGACTCAACATGTCATAACAGAACTCATTATCTTCCTTCCACAAATTCTCCCCTCTTCTGAACTTTCCTGTTACTATTGATACCACAATCCTCCAGGCTACCTAGGCTCACACCTCAGTGTTATTCTCATCTCTTCATAAACTTATCCCACATATCCAATCCACTGCCAAATCTTGTTGTTTCTACCTTCACAATATCTCTTGTATGCATCCCCAACTCCCCACATACACACACAGCCACCCCCCTGGTTCAGACCCTCCTCACCCCTCACCTGGACTACTACTGCAGTAGCCTTCCAACTGGCCTCCCTGCCTCAAACCTCTCCCAATTCCATCCTCTACTCAGCTTCCAGTTATTCTACTGAAGAGCAGCTCAGACCACGTTACCTTCCCTGCTCTGTAACTTCCAGGGGCTTCCCAATTACCTCTGGGATGAATTCAAAAGTCCTTTCTTTGGCATTGGAAGCTCTTCACAACCTGGCCTCTCCAACTTTCCAGTCTTCTTACACTTTGCTCCCCTCCGTGGCCTTCTTGCTACACTCTTCAAATACACCTGTCCACCTCCAGAGTCCATATTTGCAATGGCTCTAGGTACAATGGCTGGTGTTGGAGTTGGAGTCAGGAAGACCTGAGTTTGAATCCTCCCACTGATCCTGATTAGCTGTGTGACAATGGGCAAGTCATTTAATGTCTTTCAGCCTCGGTTTCCTTATTTATAAAATGGGGACAACAACTGTCTTACAGAGTTGTTAGGATCAAATGAAATAAAATATATCAAGTGCTGTGTAAATGTGAACTATTATTGTATATCTCATGTGTATCCAGTTATTTTCATATTTTTCTTGCCCATTAAAATGTGGGCTCCTTAGGGGAAAGAGACTGTTTTTGTCTTTCTTTGTATCCCTAGTCCTTAGTGCAATGCAGACACAGGAAAAACTTCAATTAATGCTTGCTAATTGACTGATGACTTATTACTTATATTAAGTAGTAACTAACTTGTTATTTTTGTTGTTGTCCAACTGTTTCAGTCATGTCTGGCTCTTCATCACCCTATTCTGGGTCACAGAATTTAGAGTTAGAAAAACCCTTAGAGATCAGTCCAACTCCTCATTTTAAAAGTGAAGAAACTAAGGTGCAGAGAGAAGTGATTTACCCAAGATCACACAGTTGGTGAGCCTAGATTGGAACTCAGGTCCTCTGGTTTCAGATCTAGTGCTTTTTCCTTTACAGTATGGTACATGGTATGGCTTTGTTGATCCCAAACATGGAAGAAGCCTGGAGATGAGTTGAATATAGACTAAGGACCCTCCCACCCAAGAAGACTGTCTCTTCCAAGTATATGATATTTGTTTGGAGAGAGGAAAGGGAGAGATAAGCTGGGTCAAAAGTGGAGAGAATTAATTTGATATTTTGGAACCCCCAAATTTGTTGGCATATAAAAAGAGATCAGATGGGGAATTTGAAATTGCTCCCAATTTCACACACCCTACATCCCCATCCACAACCCCATCCTGACATTCTTCATGTCCTTCAGATACAGCTAGGTTCTGATTAGTTCCAAATAAAGAATCTTTTGAAGTGGTTGTATGTATTCACATTTGCACTATTCCAAATTATACTTATGTAACATACAATGGCTAACATTTTTATAGTGTTTACTATGTGCCAGGCACTGTGCTAAGTGATTTACAAATATTATCTCATTTGATCCCCCCAATAACAATGGAAGATAGGAGCTATTATTATCCTCATTTTGCAGATGAGAAAACTGAGGCAAACAGAGGCGAAATGACTTGCCCAGGGTCACACAGCTGGCGAGTGTCTGAGGCTGAATTTCAACTAGGTCTTCCTGCTTCTAAGCCCAGTGTTTTATCCACTGTGCCACCTAGCTGCCCCAAATATGGTAATTCCAAAATGGTAACTAAAATACGGTAATTAATTTCAGCCCAATGGAAATAAGCAGTGTGAATTCAAAAATGCAGGTTATTCTTTTCCTTCTTCTTCCCTACTTCTCCTCCTCCTCCTCCTCTTCCTCCTATTACTCCTCCCCTCCCCTACCCTCTCCCCTTCTCTTCTTCATCTTCATCAGCTGCTGCTGCTTCTTCTTCTTCTTCTTCTTCTTCTTCTTCTTCTTCTTCTTCTTCTTCTTCTTCCCCTACTTCTCTTTCTTCTCCTACTTCTCCTTTTTTTGTGGAGACAGCTGTAAATCTTCTCTTTCTTCTAGGAATCTAACTAAAGTATAAGGGGTCTCTGGTTCTTTTCATATTGCAGAGATGCCAGGGCAGCACTCAGGCTATCCATCTGTTGTCAGCATCTTCCCTATATTACAGCCTCAGCTCATTTTCCAGTCAGACATCTCTTGGATGATTCCTTTTATTTCACTTTTCAAGTACAAGTTGCATCCTGCTTACACCTCCCATGAACCAGCCCAATGCCTTCTGGGTTACCTGCCTCTCAGATTCTTCTAAAATTGTGGTATAACATCACCCAGAGCCACATAACTTCACTGAAGGATTATATAAATAAAAAGGGTTGAGCTTTAAAAATAAAGGGGTGAGCTTTGCCTCAGGCAAATTGCTGAGCCTGGTGATACAAAGAAAAAGCAAACACTGTCCTGGCCCTCAAGGATTTTGTTAGAAGAAGATCTGGACAAAGGTGCCCTTTTGGGTTTAAGCTGGGCTTGGCTGTGGGTCTGAGCAATAAGGAGTTGAAAATGTGTCCCTTAACCCATACCCACAAGCTGGAATTCAGCCCAAGTGGCTGGCCCTTTCCAGGTCATCGACTCACCCAGTCACCAGAGGTGACGATCATTTCCAGGCTCTTTCCTAGTCTTCAAGCAGGCCTGCCCCTTCCTTAGCCCCAGAGAGACAGAGTCTCCCCACTCCCAGCTTCTGAGATCTCCTGGGAAGGCGACATTCCCAAGACCTGTCTTGGAAGAGATCTGCTGTTTTTTCTGCCTTCCTGCACAGGCTCCTAGGACACAAACAGCTGAAATATATTCCCCCGCTCCCCCAGCACAGGTCGCCAGCACCAGGATGGATGCTCAGGATCTGACAAAGTCCATGAATATTTCAGCCGCATTTTCTTTCCTTGAGCCTGGCCTCTCAGGTTCAAGCAACTTCCTCCACCTTCAGGCAGAACCCTAACAATTTAGTTCTGTAAGAGGCTTTAGTGATCATCTGATCCAATCTCCCATCATTTTAGGAAAGAGAAAATAGATGAGGCCCAGAGGTATCATACATAGGATCATACCTCCAGGCCGGGAAGGGACCTTAGAGGCTAGCTGATTTGCCCAAGGTCACATGGCAAGTAAGAAGCAGAGATGGATACTTAAACTCAAATCATTTGATGGAGCTCTTTACAAGGTGCCCTCCAAATGTCAGCCTAGAGCAAGGGAAAGCCTGTGGCGGCTTGGGGCCAGAGAAGTGACACCCCTACCTCCCACTCCGCCCGGATTCCTCACCTTGTCCCCGCCCAGAGGCTCTCTACCTAACCCCTCCCAGCCCAAAGACCATTCAGTGCAAAGGTCTCTGAGGTTTTTCTTCCAATCCCCGCCCCTAAGGTGCCGTCTCAGTTTCCACACCCTTGGAGGGACTGGGGGCTCCCCAGGCATGTTAGTTCCAGCCCAATCCGGCTCCTCCTCGATCGGGGAAGGGAGGGTGTGGTATAGTGGGGTGCAGTGAAGTGAGGACGCCGCCCCTCCTGGGTCCCCACCCTCGCGCACACGGTGGAAATAGGAAGGACTCGAGGCTCCCGTCCCGGGACACCCTGGCCTGGCTGCTGCAAATGAGCTGGAGCAGACTGCGGAGGCAGAGGCTGCATCAGCAAGGACAGCTCTGCGAGGCCCGGACCGGCCTGGGAGGTTCTCATGGCCTTGGGGGTGGAGCAGCGTCTGGGCAACCTGACCATCTTCAGCCGGGACGACTTCGAAGGAGACTGGCAGCGCGTGGCCAGCGGGGGCTTCGGGCAGGTGTTCCGGGTGCGGCACAAACGCTGGCGGACCGAGTATGCCATCAAGTGCTCCCCTTGCACGCTGGCGGACTCCAGCCCCACCAGGTATCCGCTCTTCCCACCCTCCTCCCCTTCTCTCTAGCCTTGGAGTTTCCAGTTTCCTACTTCTTCAGCCCCAGGGGAAAGAACCCGGGGAGACTTCCTGCAAGAGGTGCCCTGGACAAGACTGAGGTTCAGCGCTGAAGCTCTCTCTCTGAGGGATCAGAATTTTGAACTTAGTGCAGTCTTGTGCCTTTCGTCTCATCCTCCCAAACTTGCTCCCACCCAGATGATTTCTTCCTATTAACTCCCAAGGTGATGGACTTGCCCCCTGTTTGAATGAACAGGTCCCGCCCCCCCGGAAAGTAAGACTTTTGTCCAGTATTACTTTTCCCGCGGAGGAAACCGTATAGGGAAGAGCTGGACAGTAGTCACGGGTTAGGGAAAACCGGCTTGGGGCGTGACATTGTAGGGATTGGCCCAGCCGACTTTGGGGAGGTTGTGTTACTAGATGGGTACCTGGTTCGGGCAAGTTGACGTGAGGCATACTGCGAAGGGAGAAGCCCTGTGTTTGTGTGGGTACACCTACATACTTACCTGCTTACACGTGTGGGAAGGGGCTCGTCGTGACCTCTTGTGTGGCTTACCCAGACCCTTGTAGACCTACAGGTCAAAGCCTGGAGCTTCATATTATCTGTCTTTACGTGTCTCTCTTTTTCACCAGCTGTCGATCTGCATGTTTTTGCTACTCTGTCTCTGACATCTCTTTTTTTTTTTCCTCTTCCTGACTTTTTCTCCCTCTGACACTCCCTCTCCCTCTCTGTCTGTTCTTTGCTTGATGTTTCTTATGAATAAACCATGTGCCTGCTCTGTATGCTGCTGTAGAGGAAACAGTTGGGAGATGAAGTCTGATCGTCCTAATCACCTAGTCTTCCCAGGGTTCCTTGGGATATCAGACCCTCCCTGGACATCTGCCCTGTAGAACTGGGGAGGACTGGGCATCCTGTGTCAGTCAGTCAGTATCTTTGCTGTTTCCCGGTCTGTCTCATCATACTCTATTTAGCCACTAGCCAAGACCCCAGGATCTACTCATGAGGCTCTCAGGCACTAACCAGACCCTTCTCTTACCCTCATATTGTCCATCTCTTTCATGTCTTAGACTAGATTGGGATAACCCAAGCCTCTCCCAGCAAGTCAGAGGGCAGGTGGACTTGTTAATACTCAGTGCTTCTCCCTCCCCTTCCCCCACATTATCATTAATCCCATTGGCATTGGAGTGGAGTCAAATCATTCTGGAGTCCCCTGGATTATTTTGCAGCCCCTGAAATTGAGAAGGAATGAGATGAAATGCCAGACAGAAGAGAGTTTGGGTGGGGTGGGAGCAGGAGTGGGAAAGAGGCTGATAATAGTTTAATGGAAGAAACATCCAATTCTTCTCCTTCCTCCTATCTGACTCCTTTCATCTTTTCATCTTTTGGATAAGGTTTTTTGTGTTTAATGGGGAGAGCTGCATTTTCCCCATCCTTACGATCTTAATAAAGCAAGAAAAGAAATAACCCTCAATCTCAGGGATAGAATTGTCCCTGGGGCAAAGAGGAGTGTGTGTGTGTGTGTGTGTGTGTGTGTGTGTGTGTGTGTGTTAGGGGACAAAGACATAGTGGACACAGAGGTCTCAGTAGTTAGAGGGACAATGATGGGACAAAGTAAAGAACATGAAAGTCAGCCTAAGAATAATGACTGACATTTATATAAAATCTTAGATTTTACAACTCATTTTCATACATCGTATTATTTCAGCCTCACCACAACCATGATATAGATTCTAGAGATGGTAGTATTGCCCCCATCTGACAGATGAGAAAATGGGCTCAGAGAGTGGAGTCTTCTATCTAGGTGATGTGACCTTTGATGGCTTCTAAGCAGGACAAACAGAGAGAGAGGGAGGGAGGGAGGGATGGTTCTCCATGACTTGAGAAGTCTCTGACTGGGTCTG
Organism: Trichosurus vulpecula; assembly: GCF_011100635.1. Lineage (NCBI taxonomy): Eukaryota > Metazoa > Chordata > Mammalia > Diprotodontia > Phalangeridae > Trichosurus > Trichosurus vulpecula. The sequence continues at coordinate 132,242,074 of NC_050574.1, read as the reverse complement.
ACTCTTCCATGAGGTCTGGAAAGTCATGGAGTTTGAGAAGAATCACTTAGGGAGAAACCTGTATTTCCAGATCTCTTATTCTCTTTCCAGATCTCTATAGTCCTATATAATGTAACTCTACAATCCTGTCATCTTGTGATCTAAGGGGATGTGGTGATCACAAACATTTCTTCAGGCCATCTCTGGTGATTCTATCCCCTTTGGGCCCTGCCCCTTCTTGCGTCTCCACGTGGGCAATGTGAAGAGAACACTGCAGAAATTGCAGTTACATGTGCAATCATCTTTTTTTTAAAAAAAAAATTCTATTACATTATGGAAATGCTTATTTTATTTCATAAATTAAAAATAAATAAATAATGTTTTTTGAAACTTAAGGGGAAAAAAACACAACATTGTGCCAGTTGTTCCTTACCTCTGTCTCCTCCTATTTCCAGCTCAATATAAAAAAAATCATATATTTATGCATCACAGCCTTAAGAACGTTAGAGAAAGAAAAAGCCTTAGTTTTCTAATAACGATAGCTAGCATTTATGTAGTACTTTAAGGTTGGCTAAACACTTGAAAAATATCTCATTGAATTCCTCATGGTCGGTTCTATTATTGTCACTATTTTATAGACAAGGAAACTGAGGCAGGCAGCAATTAAGTCACTCACACAGCTAGTAAGTGTCTGAGGACAGATTTAAATTCAGATCTTCCTGACTGCAGGTCCAGCACTCTATGCACAGGGTGAGCTGCCTCTAGGCACCACCCTTCACTTAACTTGCTCCAATTCCTACAGTTAGCTAAGGGCAGAGTTGGGACTAGATCCCAAATTTCTTGATTCCTAGCCCTGGAGACTTTTCACTTTCCCTCATGCATGGGTAGGCAAAAGACCTTTCCACTCCCACATAACATATATTGTGACACAGGTAAGTGTATGATGAGTGAAATAGATAAAAAGTATTGCTGTAATTCAGATGGAAGAGAATCACTTTCATCTGGGGGTGGTCAGGGAAGGCTTACCCTTAATTTTTGCATTATTCTCTTTGTAGCACCAATCACTTTATATTGTTATATATGAGTGTGTGTATGTGTGTGTGTGTGTGTGTGTGTGTGTGTGTGTGTGTGTGTGTGACTTGTCCCGCCCCCCCCCACTGGACTCTAAGACCCTGGAGAGCAGAAGCTATATATATTTTATGGCTTTGCATTCCTCATATCCTAGAACAGTGCCTTGATATTTTGTTAATCCATTAATTAATTCATTAACATTCTCCTCCCCATTCCTCTATAGCTCAGACATGAAGTGCCTTATTGAAGAAGCAACCAAGATGGAAAAGATCAAATTCCAGCATATTGTCTCCATCTATGGAGTGTGCCAGCAGCCCCTGGGCATTGTGATGGAGTTCATGGCCAAGGGTTCCCTAGAGAAGATGCTGCCCACCCATAGCCTCTCCTGGCAACTCAAGTTCCGAATCATCCATGAGACTGCCTTGGCCATGAATTTCCTTCACAGCATTAAGCCACCTCTGCTCCATCTGGACCTCAAACCAGGCAACATCTTGTTGGATGGCAACATGCATGCCAAGGTAAAGGGTCCCATGTATTTTCCACTCCTCTGGCCTGAGCTCTGCTCCCTAGCCCCAGAGAAGGGGGATACACAGAATGGGAAATCTCTAGAGGATACCTTGAGAATCAGGAGCCAATTAAGGTTCTAATTCATCTCCCCAAATGTGTTCTAAACATAGGATGTTTATTGGCTGTCTCTGTGTTAAACCTACATTGGTTTTTAAGGTACACATTTCCAAAAGGACCTACTAGAGGCAGGGAGTACGTTTGAAAGACAGATAGGGTGTGGCACATTTGGCTGGCCATCTGGAGATGTGGATTGTAATATAGAGCACCCCATTGACATATGATGTATGGCTCTGGCCTAGACGTTGTCACCCTCTGGCCTCTAGTTTACCTATCTCTAAAGTGGAAGGATAATGCTACTGATCCCTATTTCCGAAATGTGAGTAAATGAAACAATCTCTGAGAAATCCTTTTTTGGCGAGGAGAAGTGGGAGAAATAGGAATGGTGTAAGTATATGATAATCGCAGTTGGTATTCCTTTAAACAATATGGCGTTTCTAAGTGCTTTGGGAGCTGTGGTAGGATTGTCAGGACCCAAGGGGCTATTGATGCAATATCCTTAGCTATTTTGGTACCTAACTATGGATTCTGGGGTGAATAGATAGGCTAGCCAGTGGTGAATGGATAGAGTGGTCAGTGGTGAATGGATAGGCTAGCCAGTGGTAAATGGATAGAGTGGTCAGTGGTGAATGGATAGGCTAGCCAGTGGTGAATGGATAGAGTGGTCAGTGGTGAATGGATAGGCTAGCCAGTGGTAAATGGATAGAGTGGTCAGTGGTGAACGGATGGGCTGACCAGTGGTGAATGGGGTGAATAGGCAACAACAGGTAACTATCTGTCCCTTTAAACCAGTCACCATCCTAGCTCCCATCACGTATCCATCACTCCCTTTCCAGATTTCAGACTTTGGCCTATCCAAGTGGATGGAGCAGTCAACACGGATGCAGTACATTGAGAGGTCAGCACTTCGGGGCACACTCAGCTATATTCCCCCTGAAATGTTTCTGGAGAGCACCAAAGCACCTGGGCCCAAATATGATGTATACAGGTAGGGGGAAGACAGACATCTTTTTATTAATTTTGAATCTTGGACACTCCATTGGATCTTTTTGCATTTCTACCACTCTAACAACTCTTTGCTTAGCTCCAGAGTTGAAAGCCACTCCTTGATGAGTTGGTGTATAGTGGATATAAGGTTCTGAGGCTCAAGCTAAGCTGCTTACCACACTCTCTGCTTGGTCAGCAGTCCCTCTGCACATGGGCTGCTTCCTGCCTGGTTCTAGGAACTGGAACAGATCTAATCCACGTCTCTACCTTCTGGGGGCAGGTGGGATGCCCAGACCTGGGGCTGGGGGATGGGCAGGGAGGGAGGGCTGGTTTTTCATAACTGAATCTGACTCTTTCATGAGGTCTAGAAAGCTGGGGACTTTGTGGATCCTTGAGAAGGGTCACTTAGGGAGAAACCTCTATTATTTACAGCTTTGGAATTGTCATTTGGGAGATTCTTACCCAGAAGAAGCCATATCCAGGTAGTATACTGAGGGTTGCCACTGTGGGAACCCTGGGATAGAGTCCTGGAGGGTGGTGGCTATGGTGGGGGTGTCACAGAGAAGAGGCTATGGGCTTAGATAGGGTAGGTGTAGTAGGTGGCATTTGTTCATAGAACCCCATCTCACCCCTTCTTCGTGTATCTCTGTCCTCATCTTCCCTTCCCACCTCTATTTTAAGGAAGATCCCATTTTAAAAAGACTTTATATATGGTCTTTCCCCCCCCCAAAAATTGTATGGGAAACATCCTCCTTTCTTCTGAGTCCCTCTGACCCCTACCCCTCTTTCTAACTCTATCCTCTCTCACCTTCTCTTTCCCTAGTCACAACCTCCCTGTCTCCCAGGATGAGAGTGATCAAGTGGGAGTGAGGTTGGGGGCTCAGAGAAAGAACTTGATATCAGAGCTGGAGGAGGGGGGAAACTGTGAGGCTCCAGGAAGAAGCAGGTGAATCCTGACCTGGTTTTCCCCAAATCAGAGCACATTCCTTAGGAAAGAAAGGAGGGAGAAAAGTTAAAATGTACTTCAAGCCCACAGGCTTTCTAGTTGCCGGTTTTAACCCAACTTTCCTGCCCCTCAAAGAGTTTCCTCCACCCTCCACCCCCCCAATAACTCCCACCCAGCAGCTGAGAATATAGAATGTCTCAAAACCTTCAAAAAATAGCAAAGTGAGAAAATTAAAGCTTTCAAGAAAACAGTTTTTGGCATATTTGTTTCCATGTGCATTGCTACCATCTCCTGTAGACTATAAGGATGCATGGGGTCTTGTTTGGGGCTAGAGGAACTGGGACAGGGGAACTCATCTAGCCAAAGCCAGTCCTTGGCCCCTGCTTCCTGTCTGGAGTTATGAGGCCCAGCAACTCTCAGTCTCTCTATCACTTCCCTTCCCTGCTTCACCAGCGCTGACCCAGTCTATGGTCTCCCTCAGGGTTCAACATGATGACCATCATCATTCGTGTGGCTGCTGGTACCCGACCCTCCCTGCAGTTCATCTCAGATGAGTGGCCAGGTGAGGGCCAGCAGATGGTAGACTTGATGAAGCGCTGCTGGGACCAGGACCCTAAGAAGAGGCCATGTTTCACAGGTAATCATCCATATTTCCATTTGTGTATGTTTATGAACACACATCCATCCATTCATATTTATGTATATGTATGTATCATCTTAAGATTTTCAAGGTGATTATATCTATATCTATATCTATATATATATCTATATATATATACATACATACACATACACATATAAAACCTCATTTGATACCCACAGTAGCCCTATGAGGTTTGTACTATTATCACCATTTTACAAATGAAGAAACTGAGGCTGAGAGACTAATATGACTTGCTTAACCACAGCTACCAAGTGTATGAGGTGGGATTGGAATTCAGGTCTTCCTTAATTCAGACCTCCAGCCACCCTCCTACAGAGCTTGCCTGAAGGCAAGGATCTGAACCAAGGCAGCCCAGAGGGATGAGGTGTGGTGATGAGTCAAGGTAGGAGTTAGGCAGTCATCTCAGCGACCTACAATGTCATGTGTATGGTTTTCATTGGGATTCCTGAAGTTGAGGCCAGCTAATCCTCTTCATTAAGGCAGGACTGGCCAGTCCAGCTTAATAGTACCTAGGTTCTTTATGGGTTGTAAATTCATTTCAACCAGTATTGATTAAGCTAGGACTCCATACAAGGCATCATGGTAGGTGCCAGGGAAACAAAGGCAGATATGAATGAATGAGTGAATGAATGAATAAATAAAACATTTTAAAGGGCTTATTATGTGTAAATAACTATGCTAAGCACTGGGGGGAGTCCTTGCTCTCAAGGAGCTCATGTTCTAATGGGAAAAACAACATATATGGAAGATTTCAGCTACAAGTCAGATGGAATAAGGCCCATGGTCCTTAGGGGCAGCGGCAAGGCTGATATTAATGCCTCTTCTTTAATATCATTTCCACTGATAAAATCCTATCAGATACAACACAGGCTTCCTCTCAAAGAGCTTACAACATAAAGGGTGGAAGGACAAGTTCACAAATAATTATAATACAAGGGAGAGAAGGAATTGCATAAAGCACCAGGAGAAATTGGAGACAGGGGAGACAACTTTTACCTGGACTCCATAGAGAAAGGGACACATAAAAGTTGCTTCTGGAAGAGGAGGAGAGATTTCAAGTGGCAGAGATGGCAGGGCTTAGAAGAGAGTCTGTTCTAGTAAGGGGAGATGGTGTGACCAAAGGAACAGATACTAGGGAGGACAGGATGAGCATGATGGAAGGACAGTAGTCTAAATCGACTGGAATGCTTGATGGAGAATGGACAAGAATAGATAAGACTAGGTGGTTGAAGCCAGATTATGGAAGGGCTTGAATGCCAAGTTCTGAAGTTTATTCTCTTTGGTAGATACTGGGAAGCCATTGTATCACTTCACTTCAATGTCTGAGTTCCCTTGTCTTTAGATAATTACTAAAATGTTATTTCATTGGCCTAGGGAACACCCCAATTAGGAAACACTCTCTTCCTATACAGAGCAGTTCTATATTTACAGCTTCCATTCTTGGTCATTTCTTTAGGGCACTGGTCATACGGCCAGTTGTGTCATAGGTTAGATTGGAGCTGAGGTCTTCCTCTATTTACTAAGTTACATTGCCTCCCCAGAATGAAAATGATCAAATCCTTATCTCTGGAATGTAGATAATCATACTTGCACTTCCTACCTCACCAGGCTGTAGTAGGGAAAGCATTTTATTTTGTTTTATTTCCAGATCCTAGTGATCCTAGTGGAAATTAACTATCAACTCAGAATATTTTCCTTTCTTCCTCAATGAATTCAATATCATGTTTACATCCTCTCTTCCTCCTGTCACCTGCCCTCATTCATACTAAGAGGCTTTAGTCTTCATATTGATAGTCCTTTGGCTAGCCTAACTTACAAGTTCCTCATTCTACTCAACTCCTACAACCCTAACTCTACCTAAGCTACACGCAGAGATGGTTATACCTTAATTTTAATGATGGCACCCATAACTGTCCTATTTCTATTTTCATGAACTCTACAATTCTTTTATCTAATCACAATCTTTCATTATTCCATCTTTTCCTATGCCTTATGACTCCTGGTACTGTTCTTCATCCTCACCGTTACTTCTAATCCCTCTGCCTCTCGGTTCTTTCCCCAGCCATCCCTCCTGCATTAGCTGTACACTCCTTTTTTCTCTCTTGATTCATTAGTGAACCAATTTAGACTCTACAGTCTCCTCTACTCTCAAATACCTCACCCCTTTGTCCTTTCGCCAGTCATGCTTTGCCAAATCTCAACCCTGGATTACTCCTGCCATGTTTCTCCTTTGCTCCCATTCATATGCTGCTGAGTAGTTGGGGGAGAAAAATCACAAAACCATGTTGATTGAATCCACTACAGATTTATATTATGTAATCTCAAATGCCTCCCTAATCTGTGAGTTATTATGCTCACTGCAGTGGCCATTGTAAACCTTTTCATGTCTCCTCAAACTTTCCATATCAGCCCCTCATTCCACCTTCTTAACTGAGAAACTCACCTCATAATCACCAAAAAAGAATTGAGATCATTCTAAGCCTCTTGGTTTGATGCTGCTGAACTAGATGGCCTCGAAGCCATCTCCAACTCCAAGGTTCTCTGACTCTTCTCTCCTACTCGTGTCATATCATTCATATAGCTTCCCCTTCTCTACTCCTATCTCAGATAAAGATGTAGCCTTTCTTCCTGCCAAGGCTAGTTCTACTCCATGTACCCTTAATAGCATCCCATCCTTTCTTCTCCAGCATTAACCCTCCCATCATCATCATACTTTCTTTGATCTTTCCCTATCTACTGGTTCCTTCCCTGCTGCCTATAAACACGCCCATCTCTCCTCCATCCTTAAAAAAGAAAAACTTCTGCTCCCTCCCAGCTATTGTCCATTTAGCTTTCTGCATAAACTCCTTGAGAAAACTGCCTTACCAGGTGCCTCTCATTAGGAAAGCATTTTATAAACCTCGATGTGTCATAAAAATGAGTGATTATTTTAATTAACAATGATGACAAATAGAGGGGCAATATGATTATGCGTTACCGGAGATCATTTGGTCTAAAATGTGTAGGTTTGACTAGAGAGGCAATAGCCTGGAGGCAGGGAGATTGGTAAGGAGGCTAGTATAGTAGTCCATTTTGACAAGACGCAACTAGATGGTGCAGTGGATAGAATGTGAGACCTGAAGTCAGGAAGACTCAACTTTCTGAGTTCAAATCTGGCCTCAGGCAACTTACTAGCTGTGTGACCCTGAGGAAGTCATTTAGCTCTGTTTGCCTTGGTTTCCTCATCTGTAAAATGAGCTGGAGAAGGAAATGGCAAACCGCTCCTGTATCTTTGCAAGAAAACCCCAAACAGGGTCACGAAGAGTCATTCACAGCTGAAAAAAGCAAATGAAACAATGGTATTTCAGAAGAAATAAGGACCCGAACAAGGCTACTTGCTTTGGGAGCAGAGACAGAGAGCCAGGTATGAGATAGAGTGTGGCAGGAGAAACAACAGGATTTGGCATCTGATTGCCAGTATGGGGTGAGAAAGAGAAAAGAATTCGAGGTGATGCCAGGTTTATGAGCCTGGATAGTGAGGGATATTATGGATAGAAAAAGAAACTTGATGGGAGAGGAAGGTTTAGGGACAAGTCAGTCAGTCAGGCGCCAGAGGCACCAGGATGAAAGCAAAACAGTGCCTGCCCTCAAGGAACTTAGAATCTAGAGGTGGAGGTAATGTGTACCTATATAGCTGTATAAAAATAGATATCAGACTGGAGGTGGGGTGGGGTGGCAATCACTAGTAGCTAAGGGAATGAGAAAAGATTTCATGAGAAAACTTAGTTCAGTTTTAGAGAGGTTGAGGTTGAGGCGCCAGTGGAGATAGGCAAAGAGGTAGTGGAAAACACCATGCATCTTGTGTTCCCCTCTTTTTCCCTGCCCCCCCCCCCAGTAGAATGTTAATTGCTGGAGAGCAAGGACTATTTCCTGTTTTTCTTTCTATCCCCAGCACCAAGCCATGCCTGACACATAGTAGGTACTTAGTAGATGCTTCTTGAACTGAATGTACTAAAGCTCAGGTCTGGAGATAGAGATCTATGCAAGTCATTTGCATAGAGTTGATCAGTGAAACCAAGGAAGTGGACAAGAGCACCAAGGGAGAGATTGTAGGGAGGAAGAAGGTCCTATCCATTCATCTATATCAGCTGGCAGCTTAGTGGAAAGAAAATAACCCTGAACAAAGAATTGAGAGATTTGAGTTTCAGGCCTAACTCTATCACTAGCTGTGACTTTGATGAAGTAACTTCACCTCTCTAGGCCTCAGTTTCCATATTTGAAAAATGAGGGAATTGAATTAGATATTTTGGAAAATTTGTTTCCAGCACTGTCACCCTATGAAGTAGTATAGTTGGACAAGCCGACTTTTGAGGTATCTGCCAACTTGAAGCTTCCATGACTCTGGTCCTCCCATCGTGCTAGTCAGTAAAAGTAAGAGCTAGAATTTGAATCCAAGCCAGAATCTGAGCTAGAACCTGGAGCCTCCAAGACCAGTATTTTTTTCTATTATATAACATACTTAACCAACAACTCTCTCCAAAATCGAGAATTTGGCAGCGGAACTCATAAGCTGCTCAATATAAGGGCCAAAGTACGATGTCTAATCTATATGGTGAAGGCCTACCATAATAGCCCAGTGACCAGTGTTCCCCTACCCCATTACCTTGTATTGATTTTGTATATGTACTTATATGTGTGTATATATGTGTGTGTGTACACATTATCTTCTCCTATAGAATGTCTTTCATTTAAAAATTTTTGTCTTTGTATCTCCAGCCCCAAGCAGAGTGCCTAGAATACAGGAGATGCTTAATAAATATTTGTTCGTTGATTAAATGGGTGTTTATCATGGAACTTTAGAAGAGACCTTAGAGAATGTTCAATTCACATACCCCATTCCCCCTCCATGTAACAGATTCAATTGAACAACAAACAGTTAAGCATCTACCATAAAATAGCAGTCATTGTGCTAGGCATTGGGGACATAAAAGCAAAAACAGACCATTTCCTTCCCTGGAAATTAGGCCCCAAAAGGGGAAACTGAGACCCAAAGAAGTTGTCTCATTTGCCCAATTCCACATAGCTGCTTAGAGATAGAGCTGGGGCTAGAATCCCAATCACCTGTACATGTATGTAAGCATATATGTATGTATGTACAAGCATGTGTGTTAAGAGATTCAAGAAGAAATATGGGATAGATGGGAGACATGTAAGCAGCATTCAATTGATTTCCCTTTCTCTACCGTTGAACAGATATTACTATTGAGACAGACATGCTGCTGTCCTTACTCCAGAATCCTGTAGTAGACCTGGAGAAAGAGTCCTTGGTCAGAAAGACATCCAGCAAACCTTTTCTGTGCAAGGCCCAGGAGGTAAGGACAGGGTTTCAGAGCATGGGACCAGCCAGCACCACCTTCCTATGCTAGCAGAACATGTTGTTTTGGTGCCCAGGGTTCCGGAGAAGGGATGCTTCTCTTTGAGGGTCTCTGAAGGATCAGGGAAGCAAATGAGGGATTCTCAAAGGGGCGGGACCCCCTAGAGCTCTGCCCATAGGTGCATATATTGGGTGGGATGCCACACCTGGCTCTGCCATAAGAACATGCTTGGTCCAGGTAACCTCAAGGGCCCCTTCTAACCCTGTGACCCCATGGGAAACTCTATTCCTCTCCTGCATTCTGAGCCAGTGAACTCAACATTACTTACCTCCCTTGTTGTAAAGCTCAGCTCTGGGCACTGGGGGGTGTTTAACATGTCTGCATCTTGCTGAGCTGAGAAATATGGTCTATTTAATAAGCTGCTCATATGAAACGGCCATGGCTACTCTTCCCCAGCTAGTTCAGCTAAAGACAGGAAGGTACGCTCTGTCCTCTGTTCTCTTGGGATAACCAATGGGAAGAGCAGTTCAATTTCTAATTCACAGGAAGGCTAGGAATAACTAACAAGGAGTAGAAATGGGGACCCTTATATTAGTCAGGAAGTGCTGGTGGGCTGACAAGTCACTGACCGTCAACCTGTTCTCTCCTTATTTTACTTATATTGCTTCTGCTGGCCAAGATCAGTAGAGAAGTCAGCCAGGAACTGACGGAGTGTGGTAAGTATAGGGCCCCACACCTCAACTAAATGATTCAAAGAAGGGTAAGAAATGGAATCCTTCCATTGGGCTCCATCTCTGCAGCCCTTCACATTTTTTCCATTTAGCTCCTTCTGGGTTCCACAGAGGGCACCTAAATCCAGCTCCTCTGAAATGACTTGCTGTAAATCAGGAGTGTGGTGGGGCTTTGGACACTTGGCTGATCGGCACAATGACTTTATGCCATCCTGGTCCCATCCCCTTAGGATCTTAATGGGGGAGGATGGGTGGGAACCTGTCCATTTTGTTGCTCTCATTGTTCTCTCTCCCCTTTCATAGTATAACAGAGGGAATGAAACTCTAATTATAACAGGGAGGATTCAATTAGACAACAGGAAGAACTATTGAGCTCAGAGTTGGAACATAGTCTGTCATAGATTCATCACCTTTTCTAGAGCTCTGCCTATCCCTTCTAGTCTTTTGGGGGTAAAGAATAGCCCTGTATGGTGATAAAGGCTTTCTGGAGCTCAGTTTCCCCATCAGTAAAATGAAGGGGATAGACAAGATGATCTCTCGAGTCCTTTTCCAGTGCTAAGTCGTATGATCCTGTGGTAGAATAGATAGGATGGCCCCTGGGGAACTCAGATCCCTTCCTTTCTCCAGACTCAGGTGACTCCCTGAAGCGGCTACTCCAGCTATCTGACAGTGAAAGCTTGGTCTCAAGCATGGAAGAGCTGGGCATCTATGAGAACAATGTCACCCTCCTCCATTTCCTGGTGACTGAGGGCAATGTGGAGAAGGTGAGGCTGCTGTTGAGGCAGGAGGTAGATGTGGACTGCCAAACAGCCGAGGGCTACACACCCCTCATCATTGCTGCACAGGATCAGTCATCTGACCTGTGCATGCTACTGCTTAGCCAAGGAGCCAACCCCAATCTGGTTGATGAGGATGGCTGGGCCCCACTCCACTTTGCTGCTCAGAATGGGGATGACCGTATTGCTCGACTCCTCCTAGACCATGGTGCCCATGTGGATGCCCAGGAGCATGAGGGCTGGACAGCTCTCCACCTTGCTTCTCAGAACAACTTTGAAAACGTGGCCCGGCTCCTTGTCTCCCGCCATGCTAACCCCAACCTTCAAGAGGGGGAAGGGAAGGCCCCACTGCACGTGGCTGCCTACTTTGGTCATGTTAGCCTGGTTAAGCTGCTTATTGGCCAGGGAGCCCAGCCAAATGCCCAGCAGGGGAACCTCAGGACCCCACTGCACTTGGCTGTGGAACAGGGTAAGGTCCGTGCAATCCAGCACTTGCTGAAGAGTGGGGCAGCCGCTGATATGGTTGACCAGAATGGCTATACCCCACTGCATACAGCTGTTGCCAAAGATAAGTACCTTATCTGCAGGATGCTTCTCAAGTATGGAGCCAACACTGAGTTGAAGACGCAGCAGGGCTGGACCCCGCTACATCTGGCAGCCTTCCAGGGCCACCTGGAGATTCTCCGTCTGCTGCATGAGAATAATGCCCACCTGGATGCCCAGGGGGGAAAAGACTGGACCCCACTTCACTTGGCAGTACGCCAAGGGGAGGAGGCAGTGGTTTCCTTCCTCCTGCAGAATGGAGCTGACCCAAACATGGCTGAGCAGACTGGCTGGACACCCTTACACTTGGCTGTTCAACGAGGTGCATTCTTGAGTGTCATTAATCTTCTGGAGCACTGGGCTGATGTTAATGCTTCCAACAAGGTAGGCTGGACACCTGTGCACTTGGCGGCCCTCAAGGGCAATACTGCTATCCTCAAGGTGCTGATCAAGGCTGGTGCCAGGCTGGACATTCAGGATGCTACTGGCTGCACGGTGCTACAATTGGCCATCCGAAATCAGAAACAGAATGTAATCTCCTTCCTGGAGGGCAAGGACCCCCTTGCTCCATGTCTGGCTGATATTGAATCAGAGACCATGAAGGAGGCTTGACCTCCTGTTCCCTGACTGAATATAGATCCCTCTAGATCCATTTAGAACTTGGAAGCCTGGAAAGGGCACTGAACATAGAACTGGTTCCCATCCATGCTCAGGAACAGTCTCCCAGACAAAGTGAAACTGGAAGAGCCTTGAACCAGATCCCGAAGAGACCCTAGAGCTTGAAGAGGAGCTAACTTCTCCTCTCTTCTGCTTTCACCAACACCACCCTAGCCCTCATGCAGGTTCTGGGCATTGATCTCCGACAATGAGGAGAGAGTCCCATGCCAATGGGCATTGGGACTGGAGTTACATTTCTAATTTGTTTCCCTGCCTCAAATTCCTCCCTTCTCCGATCATCCTCCCACCAACCTCCAAAGTGATTTTCCCAAAGGCCGGATCTTACCACCTCACTTCCTGAATCAATAAACCCTAGGACTCCTCATTACCTCTAGCATCAATTCTCTGTTTGGAACTTAGACACTTTTCACAGTCTGGCCCCATCCCACCTTTCCAGCCTTACTACATTACTCCCTGCACCTGTCCCCTGGCTGGTCCTCACACATAACACTTCACAACACTCCGTCATCCAGCTCTGTGTTGTTACTCTGGCTTGCCCCATACACCCCTTCCTTTATTTCTGCTTCCTGGGATCCTGGTCTTCCAGCAAGTCTCAGTTCAGGCATCAGTTTCTACAAAAGCCCTTTGCTGGCCTCCTGGCCCCTTCCCCATGGCTTCTCCAAGCCCCCAGGCTACTTTGTGTCTGCTCTGTGTATAATTTGTATATGCCTGTATTTGTGCACGTGGTCTTTGGCTTGAGTGAAGCTTCTGAAGGCCGGAGACTTGTTTCACTTTTGTCTTTGTATCTCCAGGGACTAGAACACTTGGTAAAAGGGTGTTCATTGTTTGGTTGGTTAGAGCTGACTGACCGCATCCAGGACTAGGGGCCCATCGGGGGATCCACGCTCCTTTGCTTATTAGCTGTGTGTCCCTGGGCAAGTCATTTAACTTTTCTGAACCTCAATTTCCCCAAATATAATGAACAGAGATAATAATATGTGGCTTATACATCTCATGAGGTTATATATGGGTTGCTGTTAATCTTAAATAACAATGGAAATGGGACCCATAGTCAGCAAAGACTCTGCTTTCAGCCCAGCTCCTTTTCTCTTGTTCCCTTCTGATATTTAGGGCATCCTCCCTGCATCCAAGTGCCTCTGTGAGCTTCATGCTTTGGGCTGAATGATGGAGGATTCTGCGGCAATGTCTCTTCATATGTGTATGTATGTGTATGTACATACAGTGCATATGTAAATGTGTGTATAGAACATGTATGTAATGTATTATATAATATATTACTAATTATATATAATTATTGTGATATATAATATACACGTACATATGCACACATATGTTCACATGCAAACATATTTTTATATCTTTATATACATATATCTATACACACACACACACACACACACAACCCAGGTGTGTGGTACAGGGGAGAAAGGTAGTGGGTCTGTAGCCAGAAGGCCTGAATTCAAATCCTACCTCTGTTCCTGACTACCTGTGTGACTTTGGGCAAGCCTCCCTGGGTCTTGGTTTGGTCCTCTGTAAAATGAGAAGTTGGACTAGATGGACTTTAATTTGCTTCCAGCTCTCTCCTCACTCCATGGGCACCCCCTCCTCATGCCCAGGTACCGCTGCTGCCCAGGCCTCTTGGGTTCTCCTGTCCACAAACCGGCTACTGATCTGGAATGTGCCTTTACCTGGATTGCTTATCCTGTTACCTGCCTTCTCTGACCTTTTCCTGACCTCACTGTGTCCTTGACCCTGATGTGCATTTTGTATCCAGATGTGTGTCCTCATTTGAATAAAGCCATGTCTCTGTTATAATGATAATCATAGCTCGTGTTTATATAGCACATCTGACAGCTGTCCATCCGTCACCTTGGAGATGGAGTCCTTTGGGCTGAGTGGGCAGGGGGACCTGAAGGTTTGGATGTTGGGCAGCTCCTAACACACCCATGCTCAGTTGCTGTTTGTATTTTCAGGGATTTCCCCGTCCCACTCTCAGTCTCAGAGGCCTCTCATGCATGTAGCACTTCCACCTAGCCCAGCCTGTCCAGCAGGTCTGGGGAGAAAGGCAGCAGAGGAGCTAGAAGCCATGGGAGGGGTGGGACAGGGTAAGGCTGCCTCTCAGACGTGACCTCAATCCCAGCCCAACTGTGCACTGTATTTTTTCTCTTTCCTCTCTTCACCTACATGCGAATAGACTTGTTAACACCTGCCCAGTCCTTTTTAGGACATTGGGTTCAAGCTCTTAGAGAAAGGTTTGATGGGGACAGAGATGAAAAAACAGGACCCCAGAGAACCCTCTTGCAGGGATCTTTAACCTTTTTATGTGCTAAAGACCTCTTTGGTGGTCTGGTGAAGCCTATGATATCTTCTCAGAATGATGTTTTTAAATGAATGCAATAAAATATATAAGACTGCAAAGGAAATCAATTATGTTGAAGTACAATTATCAAGATATTAAAAACTCAAGTTCAGGAACCCCTAATATAAAGAATTTGATAGCAGGCATCTGTCACTGCCTTTGAGACTTAAATGGGTTTAGGGTCAGAGGTACAGCTGTGACCCACCCAGTCTTTTGCATTCCAAGGAGAGGCCAGTCCATACGCCATTGGAGGGCCTGTTATCTTGCAATAATCAAAGGATCTTGGGATTTCTTTCCGAAACATTCGGGAAAGGTGGATGAGGAGGAATCAGAAACAAAACTTGTGCCAGTGGTAACTAGAGGAGCCTATCTTTTGAGTCTTAAAATCTTCAGCCAAACTCACTCTCCTGAGTGAGGCTGGAAATCCCCAGTCCAACCTTATTCCAAGTCTTAGGACAGCAACCTGGTCTATTGTCACATGTAAATAGCAATTGTTTCTTCTCTGGCTAGAAACTCTGAGGGTCTCCTCCCAGATTGTTTTGTGAAGGCAAACTAGGCTATCTTTTGCCTCCATTCTTATATGTCTTACCACTGGGCACTGATGACCCTGGAGGAGAGAGTGAGCCTGGTGATTGTGCACATCCCTGCCTCACTTAAATCTAGTTCACTTGCTAGTCAAGACCTCACTCTCCTGATGCCATTGGTCCTCTTCAAGAATGAAGGACAAACAGGGGGCAACTAGGTGGCACAGTGAGTAGAACACCAGCCCTGGAGTCAGGAGGACATGAATTCAAATCTGGCCTCAGACACTTGACACACTTACTAGCTGTGTGACCTTGAGCAAGTCACTTAACCCCAATTGCCCTGACTTCCCCCCCCACACAAAAAAAGAATGAAGGACAAACAACAACACATGTTAGCATTAGGTGGCAGTTTAAGAAATGGTCTTCCTATAGTCAGAGCATCCAAATAGAGTCCTAGGCAGACATGAAACAAGGAACAAATCACATTGTAGGGGCCTGGACAATGATTTGTGTCCTGGTGAAATCTGCTTGAAAGGAACGTTAAGGGCAACCTTAAATGGGAAAAAGACAACAGGCATGGTACAGTGGAGAAAAAAAGCTTTTATATTTGAAATCAGTGTACCTAGGTTGAAATCTCAGCTCTTCCACTCACTACTTGTATGACTTTGGGGAAGCCACTTAACTTTTCTCGGCCTTAGTTTCTTTACTTATGACATGATGGGTTTGGACTAGCTGGCCTCTAAGATCCTTGGCAGTTCTAAATCTAAGAACCTAAAAAATCGATAGAAAAAAATAATGGGTGTGGGGGACAGGAACAGAGGGGGTGCACTGTCGCTAGGCAGCCAGCTTCAGCAGTCTTAAGGGACAGTGGAGGAGGGGGAGAAGTTTAAAGGCCAGTCCCACATAAGTCACTGGTCTTTTTTATTCCCCTCTTGTGGGGATACCTCTTTTTCCTCCTACAAGTTGCCTCCCTCAGTCCCTGCCCAGCTCTAGTCTGTCAATCAGTGAGCACTCATTAAGTACCAACTACGTGTCAGGCACCATGCTAAGCACTGGGGATTCAAAGGAGAACAAGACAGTCACTTGCCCTTGAAGAGCTTTTGGTCAAATGGGGGAGACAACAAACAAACATTTACAAACAAGCTACATGCAGGATAAACTGGAAGATTAAAGAAGGGTTGGGAAAGGCTTCCTGTAGAAGATGGGGTTTTAGCTTTGACTTGAAGGAAGCTCCAGTTCCCTGGTTCCTGCAGGAGCATGAGACTCAGGGTGATCATCCAGATTTCCTATCCCTTGTTATTTTCTTTGAGAGCAGCAACAAATAGAGAGATCTGGGGAAATAACAAACAGGCATGTCATCTCACTGTGTGCTCACTTGCATCCACTTAGGGAGGCATTGTGCTATAGTGCAGGATTTTTAAACATTTTTGGTATCATGGACTCCTCAGAAGAATGTTTGTAAATTTTCAAAAATAAAATGCATGGGATTACAAAGGAAACCAATTATATTGAAATAGTTGTCAAAATATTTAAAAAATAAATGTACCAACCCCGCCCCGCCCAAATCTATCCACAGACCCTTTGTGGGTTTGTGGACCTCAGGTTAAGAGTGCCAGATTTAGACATAAAGCAGCTGGGTCCCACTACTGATACTCCTTGTGTGACACTGGGCAAGTCACTTAACCTTTGGCACCTCAGCTTTCTCTATATAAAATTAAGAGCTTGAACAGGATGCCTTCTAAGAGCTCCAGTTTCAAACCTACACTCCTATGAGCCCTTCCTTAGCACCACCAGGCAAACATTTCCTGGCCCACAGGTTGTCTCTGAATTGATTTATTTTCCTCTTTGGGTCAGATGGACTGGAATGAGTGTAGCCAGGGGGCTAGAGGCCACAGGACTGAGCTTATGAGAAAACCCTGTCTCCCCTGCCAGCATCCTGATCTCCCTTTGTTTTCTCTAAGGCTAAGCCCTGGGTAAAACTGTTCTCTTCTGAAAGGCATAATTGAATTTAGAAACAAATAATTCCTTGTCAAAAATGCTCCTGGGAAATCTCTCTCCTCCAGAACATGCCTGAGCCAGCAGTGGGGTGGGGAGGAGGGAGGAGGAAGGAGGGAAGAGGGGGAAGAGTTGGAATGGACACTGCTAGGCTCTACAGGATCAAACCTGCAGGGGTTTTTGAACCAGTCAATCAGGAGTGGGAGAACTGGGCTTGGGTAAGGAAGAATATTCTCTACCTCTGTCCTGGCTACTCCTCACACCCAAGTCCAGGGCCCTGCATGAGAAAGACAAGGCACATATAAGGAAAATGCACCGAGTGCATTGCGGCTTTGTCCTCAGACCTTTGGATCATACCTTTACTTTCCCCTGTCCTTCTGGAATTGGGGGTGGTTTTGAACCCATCAACTAACCAAGAAGCATTTATTAAATGCCTACTGTGTGACAGGCACCAATCCATTCCCTATTTTTTTTTTTGCCTAGATCTGCTTGTGATCAAAAATAGTTCATTCAAAAAAAACCACAACTTTTTATGATTCTAAATTTAAACACAATAGAGCTGTGTTTCTCTGATCTGGACAGCTTGAGTTTTTTTTTTTTTTAAAAAAAAGGTCATAAGTTCAACCTGTAGCTTTCAAAGCTGTCCTGCTTGTCTGTGTTTCTTTTTGACTTTTCTTCTGTTGACAAGTTCATTTTTCCATCTGCTGTTTGGGTTATAGGTGCACACTGTGACTGGAAAATAGATCGATACTTTATATTACATTATATACACAATCACATCTAGGGTGATCCTCACAACCCTGTGTGGTAGCAAGGGCCTAGGGCACTGGTACTGCTGTGATGATTTTTATTAGTAATAAACTCAGGCTTGATCTCCTGAGTACCCTGTTCTGACCAAATGACCTAGCCAGCCAGAGCTGTGAGTAGGCCAAGACGATGAAGGCTTTTATCTACTTGGCCCCAAATCTGGAGCTTCTGGTTTCTCATCTATGTCTCTTATGTCTTTTGCTGGCCCCACATCTAAGACATGACTTTTTCTGCTCTCTTGCCTGGCCCCACCCTCCTCTCTTACCAGCAGCAGCCTTGGGAGAATCAGAGGCTTTTTCTCCTCCTCACAGGGTCTCCCTCCATAAGGCCTTGTGTCCTGAAGGACTCCCCTAAAAGTCTCCTACTCCCCCACCTCAGCTGGAATGAGTGAAAGGGGACAGAACCAGGCAAGGCTAAGGGGGACAGTTTCCCTGAGGAACTGTGTCTGGAAGGTCAAACGATCCTCTGCTTAGCAAAGAGGGCCAAAGCTCATTCTAGGTGGGCATGTGAGGGGAAAACCTTATCAACAGAAACGAGCCAGTTCTAACAATGGACAGAGCAAACTTGTTTACTTGACAAGGGCTGAGTGTAGCACTAGATCAAATGCTGTGGTTTGACCCAGTGGGAAGGCCTGATGGAGAGAAGGGCCATTCAGGACTTGGGGCCTTGAAACTCAGGCTGCCGAGTCTGATAGGAAGGCAAGCTGCAGCTGATGTCTGTTTCTGAGCAGAGAGATGATGAGGGAATTAGGATGACGCATTCAGAAGATTCAGCAATGCTGTAGCATAGGATGGCATGGGAGGGGAATGAGGAGGAAGGCTGTGATGGAGATAAATTATCAAGGCCAGGCCAGCAGCGGCAAAGGGTGGGAGAGAGGCTGGGCTGGCAGCAAGAAGGAGCTCCCAAAATTCCCCAGAGCATTAAAAGGAGGCAGACAAAATTCTGTTTAGAGACGGGGCTGGTTGAACAGTAGCTGAGTAGTTCTTATGGTCTTGGAGGGTCGTGAGATTCCAAGACCATAGATTTAGAGGTAAAAGGGACCCAGTGTGGTTCAGTGGAAAAAGGGTGGACCTTAGAGCCCCAGGACTGGGAGTAAACCCCAGCTCTGCCACTTCTTACCTCTCTAAGCTTCAGTTTCCTGATTTGTAAAATGAAAGGGGTGAACTGGATGATCTCCCTTCCCCACCCTAAATCTATGACCCATAATGGATTTGGAGGACCTTGGATAAGTCCCTTAGCTTCCCTGGGCCTCAGTTTCTATGTTTTCGAAATGAGGTGGTTTGGTTAATTGAGCTCCTTTCTGGCCCTACATATACACCATCCCATGACCTTACTTAGAATCCCTACTGACTGCTGACTTACCCATGTCACCTTGCATAAACTTTGCATTCAGTGAATAGGCCTCTTTAAGAAGTTAACCAAGCTATGGCCCCTTTAACCAAAACTCAAAAAAAAAAAATCAAATTGGGAGGGGAAGACCCTATGGGTTCCCGTCCAAAAGAAAAACAGTTACCATTGAGTATTTACATTCACTCTCTGTTAGAAGGGCAGGGACTTATTGTCCAATCTATGAGCTCCAGAGTGAATTGGGTTTAAATCTTGGGTTTTGAGAAAGAAATCTAGTCAATAAACCCAAAGTTAAGGAAACAGCCTTCAGCCATGGAAATGGAGTGTGGAGAGGAGGCAGAGGCAGAGGCAGGGGCAGGGGCCAGGGTCTCCCAATGCATCCTGGTGAATATCTGGTCACAGAATCCAGATGGCTCTGGAAGAGAAAGTGAGGCTGGTGACCTTGCACAGTCCTCCCTCACTCAGATCGAAGTCAACTGCAAGTCATGTCATCATTTCCCTGATGTCATGGTCCTCTTTGAGAACAAAGGACAAACACAACAACCTTGCATAAATTACTTGAATTCTCTGGATTTCAATTCCTCATCTGTGAAGTAAGAGGTGACTACATGACCTGGAAGACTTCTTCCACACCTAGATCTTCTATTTACTCTGACCTATTTTACAGATGAAGAAACTGAGACCCAGAGAGAGGTGAAAATTATTTGGCACACTTCCACATGTACTGTGATGGAGAGGAGAAGGGAAGAGGATTTTCTCCCCCAGTATCAGAGAGATAAAATATGTGTCATCTTGTCTTGTGCATTTGTATATTAGCAGGGCTAATGGATCCCTTTTATGTTGTCGCTGGTTTCCCCACTTTCAGCATTCTCTTGTAAATTTCCATTTGCACAGTGCTTGGCACATCATAAGCACTTCAAGACTTTTTCATTCCTTCATTTATTCATTTCTTGCATTCATTGAATATTGGTAGTGTGAAAATGCAGAATGGTTGAGTATCATTATGAGAGCATTCTCAACAAAGCACTGGAGAAATTAGGATTTTGGAAAATTCTTCAAAACCGTTGAGTCATGAGTTGCAAAGGAACCCTCTCTGAATGAGTCCAAGGCGACTCACCAAAGAAGTTTGCATTACTGCCTGGATTCCATCAAAGCTGTGTCAATAAAGTATGGATAGGATTGGTCTGAATTTTCATTATGTGGGTGTTTGGGCTGAATAAGAAGAGCTCTGCTGTTTCCTTCTTCCACTTGGCTCAGACACAGCCTGAGGCCAAATTCCAGCTGTCCTTGTGATGGCCAGTGCTGGCCTTTAGGTCCCTCCACTTTTCCCCCCGCCCCCTCAATAGAAGCTAGAGCTAGAGGGAACCTTAGAAAGCCTCCCCCACACACACTTCTTGCAGAGTTTGGGGGCAGGGAGGGGATGGACTGTGGATGTGGAATATTGTCAGCCTCAGTTGATATATTGGTTTGTTTTGCTGGACTGATATTGTAATCTTTTTTTTTTATTCTTTGTTATAAGGGATAGCTCTCTGGGTAGGAAAGAGTATATAAAAACAAAAAAGATCAAAATATTTTTTTTAAATTCCAGCCAATTTTAAAAAATCTAGTTCAGCTCTTTTATTTTACAGATGAGTTAAATGACGCCCAGGCCACATGGCTAATAATGGTAGAACCAAGACTGGAACCCAGGACTGCTTACCTTCAGCTCGGCCTTGTTTCAACTACACCTTTGAAATGATGTAGGAAGTAACTTGCTTTGGTAGAAAGAGCACGAGTCACTAAAAGAGCAGAGAATGAGCATGGACCAGAGGCCCAGGAGTTGGGTTTGAATTCCAAATACTCATTACCTGTGTGGCCTGGGTCAAGTCACTCCACTTGTCTGGGCCTCACTTTGTATCTACATTTGGAAAATAATGGATTTTGGATAACTTGTCTCTAAGGTCACTGCCTACTCTAGGCAGCTAGGTGGTGCAGTAGATAGAGTGTTGGGCCTGGAGTCAGGAAGACCCAAGTTCAAATGCAGCCTCAGGTGTTTGCTACCCATTGGACACCGGAAAGTCACTCAACCCCTTCCTCAATTTTCTTACCTGTAAAATGGGGATAATAATAGCCCCTACCTCTCAAGGTAGTTGTGAGGATCAAATGAAATGATATTTGTGAAGCATCTATCAATGGTGACTGGCACAGCATAGGTACTATTATAATTCCCATTTTATAAATCAGAAAGCTGAGGCAGACAAAAAAACAAAACTAAGTGATTTGCCCAGCTAGTCAGTGTCTCAGGAAGGATTTGACCTCAAGCCTTGCTGAATCTAGGCCCAGTGGTCAATCCATGGCTTCATTTAGCTACCACATGAAATCCCCAGGCTTAGCACCATCTCTTTCCTTAATTCTCACTCCTAGAAAGAGGACTGACTCTGGAGTCAGGGAAGCTGGCTTCCAATCTTGCCTCTGGTTGCTTATGGGCACCTGTGTGGCACCACAGATAGACTGGTGGTCCTGGAGTCAGGAAAACCTGAGTTTAAATCCTGCCTCAGTTGTTTACCTCTGAGGTTTCTTCCAGTTCCAGATCTGTAACTCCATCATTCCTGCCCTTCCCATTGCTTCAGATGCTCCTCTTCTTACATCTCTCCACTTCTAGCATGCCCTGTATCTCAGTGACACAATTTTCTCACATCTTTCCAGAACTGGTCATGTCAAAAGGAAGATCTCCAAGGGAGAAGCCTCATGTGGTTCCTTTTGGGGGAAGGGGTGGGGGAGATGCCTGGAAGGGGACACTGTTGACAAGGTCTTCATTCTAGGATCTGGGATCTCTCTTTGTTACAGACTCTTGGGGTATAAATGAGCTTTCCACATCCTTTATGGAGAGAGATGGGGAGAGAGGAGTCCCTTACTCTATTGCTGTTTTTAACTATGTCTTCAGTTTTGAGGTATCAGGTTCTGACTTTCTCCAGCCTAACAGGGTTCTTCATTCTGTGTCTTGGCAAGGGTATCATTTGTCCATCTAGATCATAATTCACTTGGGTACTAGAACCTCTCCTGAAAGCTACACTTGTCACTAGTTTGGCTCCTTTGTGCCACAAGAGATCGAGGATCATTTCTCTCTCCATAAGAACTGCCAACTCTCTCTGTCTCTGTCCACCTGTCTCTGTCTGTGTCTCTCTATATCTGTCTGTCTGTCTGTCTCTCTCTCCATAGTGTCTTCAGGATCCCGGTTGCTAATATTCTCTAGAGCTCTTCAGTCTCATCCCCCTCCATGCCCTTCACACAGAGATTTGAGTTCTTATTGGCCATCAGACAGTTCTCAGGGAAGCTGCAGCCCTGAAAATCTGGAGCCCCATGTGGATCTCAGGGAATTTTTGTTCTGTTGGCATAGCAGGGTGGGAAGATATGGGTGAACTTGAACTGAATGCCAGCAGTACCAGTCAGGACTAGGATTTGTTATGATTTCTTTTGGGGATGGGTGGGAAGACATAGGGTGGGGCCCAGCTGATAAAGGAAAATCACCAGGGACTTTTTGTAGGGTCTGGGAATGGAAAAAAAGGGGCGGGGTCCAAAGTAGGAAAGCTGAGGCCTGGTAGAAATGCTTTAACCAGTGTCTGGGATAGCTTTAAATGTCCAACCTTCCTTTTCTGAGAGGTCTCCAGGATTTGCCTTTGCAAACCCCTTCAAGGTCTCTCACAACTTTTAGCCAATGAGTATTCTCACTTCTGTCTTTTTTTTTCTTCTTTTCTCCTGCATGGGGTGAGGCAGCCAGCTGCAAAGAACTCCCTGAAAGGGTTACCTCCCCAGGACAAAGCCTTCAGTCTTCTCCCACTAGGCTTCCTTCCCCAGAAAACAAAACAAAACAAAACAAAAAAGCATACAATTTCTAAAATAAACCCCTCATCCCTCATTCCCTCTGCCTCCCTCCCCTCATTGAGAAGAACACTGGTCTTGCAATTGAAATACCTGGCTTTGAGGTAGTTGTGGGTCTGTGGACAAATCCCTCAACTTCCTGAGTGTGAGTTTTCTCACTTGGAAAATGAGGACTAATACTTTTACTGACTACTTCAATGGGACTGTTGTAAGGAAAGTGCTTTATAAACTCTGAAGTATTAAATACAGGAGAAGGAACCATTATAGTACTTGCCTTGAAAGATTGTTGTGAAGAGCAAATTAGCTAGGGAATATGAAGCACTTTGTAATCATAAAGTGGCATATACAGTGGAGCTGGGGTTATTATCCATGACGGAGGCTCACAGGAGCTCGTGAGGTGGCTAACCTTGAAACTGTGCCTGCTTTTCTTAGCGTCCTCAGGATGTCCTTCACAGCTTGTGGCCAGACCGGCCTCTGGAGTGCAAGAAGCCCTCCAGGGCCAGGAAAGAAAGCCCCATGAGCTTTGCTACCTGGGACACTTAGGATTGGGGAGGGAGTAACCAAGGGCTACAGTGCTCATCTGGTTTTGAAGAAGAGACAGACAGACAGAGACAGAAAGGGAAAGCCAGAGAGATGAGAAAAAAAAGGGAAAGACAGACAGATACACAGAGACGGACAGGAAGATGGAGACAGAGACAGAGAAGAGAGAAAAAGGAGAGACCGAGAGACAGGGAGAGAGCGGAAGAAACAGAGAGACAGAAAGAGACAGAGGAGAAAGGAGAGACAGGGAGAGAGAGGAAGAGACAGAGAGAGAGACAGAAAGAGACAGAGAGAAGAGATAAATAGGGAAAGACAGATGGTTAGGGAGAGACAGACAGACAGAAAGATGGAGAAAGAGAAGAGAGAGAGACAGAGAGGAGAAGAAAAAGGAGAGACAGAGAGAAAGAGGAAGAAACAGAGATAGGAGAGAGAAAGGAGAGACAGGGAGAGAGAGGAAGAGACAGAGAGAGACAGAAAGAGACAGATAGAGGAGATAAACAGGGAAAGACAGACAGACAGGGAGTGACAGAGAAAGAGAGAGAGAGAGAGAGAGAGAGAGAGAGAGAGAGAGAGACAGATAAAGATGGAGAAAGGGAAGAGAGAGAAGAGAGAGAAAGGAGAGACAGGAAGAGAGATCCAGGGAGAGGGAGGAAGAGACAGAGACAGAAAGAGAGAAGCAGAAAAGAGAGAGACAGAAAGAAGAGAGACAGAGAGAGGGGAGAAACAGAGACAGGGAGAGACAGAGACAGATAGAAATGGACACACAGACTCATACACAGAGACCCTGGAAAAACCATGTCTAACCCTTAGCCTGCCCTGGTCCTGCCTCTGACCTCCTTTCTGCCCCTTCATCTGCCCCCACTTTGGAAGCAGCGGAGCCTGCCCAGATGAAGGCTAGGGATCTCCTACCATCACCCTACCTCCCCGTGTTCCCCACTGAGAGCGGGAGCTGGGGATGAGCCAAGCCCGCCCCCTGCCCACTCCAGCTGTCAATCTGGCTCTGGCAGGAACAAAGAGGAGCTTGATGACAGCTGCAGCACTTTTCCCCCTATCACCCCTCTCTTTTTGCCCTCCCTTTCCTTCCTTCTTCTGGCACTTTTCTCGCAGAATCAACTTAGTGCTGCTTTTCTCTGTAAATTGTTTTTTTTTTTAAGTTTCAAAATCTTGTGTCATCTTTCTTCCATCCCCACCAAGCTGATAATAAGAAAGACCACTGAGTTCGGAGTCAGAAGCCCTGGGTTCAGATTCTGGACCTGCTGCTTATTCCTTGAGGGGACTCTGGGCAGATCATTCAGCTCCTCTGGGTTTTACAGGAGTATAGCTCTAGACTTAGGCCTGCAGGCCATAGAACTGGAGGGGCTTTCTGAGGCCACCTAGTCCTACTCTATCTTGACAGGTGAGGCCAGAGATGTGAACATCATAGAAGCAGTAAGTGTTAGAAGCAGGACTAGAACCTAAGTCTGCTGATTTCCTATTTCTCATTTGTGAATTGACAGGGTTGGACTAGATCAGGGGTGGGGAACCTGTGGCCTTGAGGCTGTATGTGGCCTCAAGGTTTACCATTCCTGGACTAGATGATCCCTCTCATGTTTGAATTCTATGAACCAGACGATTTGAACTTGATTTCTCTCCTGTAGAGATTTCTAATGAAAGAGGCAGCTAGGTTGTACAGCACACAAAGCTCTGGCCCTAGAGTCAGGAAGACCTGAATTCAAATCCGACCTTAAATACTTACTAGCTTGGTCAAGTCACTGTTTGCCTCAGTTTCCTTAACCGTAAAACGAAGATAACAATAGTACCTTACTTATCTCCCAGGGCTGTTGTGTGAATTAAACATGTTGAAATTTGTAAATCACTCAGTAAAGGGCCTGGCACATGGTAGTTGCTTAACAAACGCTTGTTTCCTTCATTCCTAATCCAAAAGGCTTCAGTTTGAGAGTGTACAATGGGGAGCGGTGCTGGGGGAGGGTGGTGGGGGTGGGTAGAATGATGACGGGGGATTGAGAGGAACAAGAGTTGACAATGATGACCTTTGAATATTTCCTTCTGGCACCATATCATAGGATCCTAGAATTACCACTGGAAGGGACCTTAGATGACACCTCGTCCAATGCCCTCAGTTTTACAGTTGAGGAAACAGAGACCCAGAGAAATTAATGACTTGTCTAAAGCGATACGGTGACAGGGGTAGGATTTGGACCCCAGTTTTCTGACTCTAAATTCAGTGCTCTGTCGATGCTGCCCTTAGTCCTGCAGTACCAGCTGAACCACCTCTCAGGCTTGACGGGCTCATGTGTCAGCTGTGGACATGGTGCCATTTCCCACAAAGAGGCCATTGGGTTTCAGGGGTATGTCTCTTGACCTTGATTCCTGCTTCCTATATCTACTTCTCTCTTGACCAACCTCCTGAGCCCCTGGGAATGTTGGTAAGAGCTGGAGCCACCCTTAGGGTTGATCTTGAACTTCTGGTTCAGGTAGATATCCAAGTCCATAATTAAGTGTTCAGGGCAAGTAGAGTGCTCTAAACTTTGGTGCTAAAAATATTGCATTTAGCATGCAAATTATCCCTGGTGCCATGTTCCCTGACAGCTCCCCTGTATTTTCCCTGAAGTGGGAGCCCGTGGGCGCCTCCACCTTGTTTGTCATCAGCCCTGTTATTCTCAAGGTGGTGATAATATTCCTCTTCATGAGGTCGATTTATTGTTCATTTTTAAAGCCAACTTTCTGACTGCAGCAGCAACAGCAAGGCTTGTTCCAGAAAAGGCCTGAGGTCATATCAACTTGGTCCCTGGTCAAGGGAATAAGTTGGGTTGGACCAAGGAGAGCAAGGACAGGAAGATCAAGAATGAATAGCGGTTAAAATTGCATTGACTGCCTGACACAGGTCACCTAACCCACCTTCCAACTTCTGTTTTGGCCCCAGAGAGGGGTTTCTGATGCTTCAGAGGAGATATGCTTCAGAGAGGATCGAGAGAGGAAGAAATAGAGAAAAGTGACAGAGACTGAGAGAGAGCAGCCTATTCCAAAGTCATGCCTATGTGGGGAATTGCCTTTTGGAGGGAGGGGGGTGCAGACTTAACCAGTAGAGACCCGCAATGAGCATGAATAAAGACAATGGACCTGAAGTCTTCTTAGGGAGGAGTGCCAATTCTTGCTTGAGGTCTCTAAAGGTGAAAGAGAAAATGCTGATGGCTTCTTCATTTCTGCTGTAGGTAGGACTAACCACACTCCACCAGGGGCCACAGAATCTGAGTTAGAAAGGACTTCAGAGGCCTTCAAGTCCAAGTTATAACCAAATAAGAATCCCTTCTACCACACACCCAACAAGTAGCCATTCAGTCTTTATTTAATGACCTCCAGTGAAGGAGAACCCACTGCTTCCTCAGGCACATTATTATTCTTTTGAATAGCCCTACTCATTAGGAAGATTTTCCTTATGTTAAGGAAATGTTCTTCTTTCAAATGGCCCTTCATTGCTCCTAGTTCTGCCTTTTGGGGTCAAACAGGACTAACTAAATTACCCTTTGAATTACATGATAGCCCTTTAAATATTTGGAGACAACCATCATGCATCCCTGAGCCTTCTCTCCTCCAGGCTAAACAGCACCAGCTCCTTCCACTGATCCCCATGTGAAATGGTCTTGAAACCCTTCGCTTTCCTGGTTGCCATCCTCTGGTAGCCACTCTTCAGCTTATCCGTCCTTCCTAAAATGGGGTGCCTCGAATTGAACGCAATACTGCAGATATATTGTGTCCAGGGCAGAGTACAGGAGAAGTGTCAGCGCTCCGGGCCTGGACTTAGTGTAAGCTAAACATGGATTACTTTTCTTCTCTGACAGGTCACTGTTGACTCATACAGAGCATGAGGCTCTCTGCACCCTCATTTTCAGGTCCTTTATAACTGGGAAATTCTGGGGTTCTATGATTCTGTATATAATGTGTTGCTTCACTTGAGCTCTTTGAGGGAAAGTAGTTTGACTTTTATTTTTGGATCTCCGTTACCTAGCACAGGGCCTGGCAGATAATAGGCCCATAGTAAATATGTATGGATAAGTAATTGATTGATCTAGCCATATTTTTAAAATCTAAGAGTTGTGCCTGACTCTTTGTGATCCTATCTGAGGGTTTCTTGGCAAAGATACTGGAGTAGTTTGCTATTTCTTTCTCCAGCTCATTTTACAGATGAGGAAACTGAGGTTAACAGGATTAAGTGACTTGCCTGGGGTCACATAGCTAGTAAGTGTCTGAGATCAGATTTGAAATCAGGAAGAGGAGCCTCCTTGACTTCAGGCCTGGCACTCTCTCCAAAATCCAAGTGTAAGACTTAACCATTATTCCTATTAAATTTTATGATATTTAGTTTGACCCAGTGTTCTAGCCTATTAAGGTATCTTTGGATGCTGACTCCATCATATAACATATTAGCTGCCTCTCCCTGCTGCTCTGGGAGTGTAATATTTCTAGGGGGCTTCACATTTTAAAAAAATTCTTCTCTCTCCCTCTTCCCCAACACATGACCCAGCTGCCCCATTGAGGGGCTGATCCAGACAATGTCCCAGTATCCTTGATTCTGAGAACTCACCGCTCCCTATCCCCTTTCCTTTACATAGCCTAGTGCAACTTTGCTCCCTCCTCCACACATAGACACTCCTCTTCAGACGCCAGCACCTCCAGGTATGAAGAACAGGTGCCCTGCGCTCTCCCTTGAACACAAAGGATGTGACTCTGTCCTAAGGGGATTGGACTGTTCTTGCAATGGAAAGAAGAAGATGGAGATCTGTCTACGTCCTACTGGGCTTATTCAAACACTCAGCCCAGTCCACCTGTTTCCATTAGATTTTATTGGATTGTCATATGTACAGTGATGGTACAGAAAGACTGGGGCCTGGGGGCAGCCGGTGGCCTTGTAGACACAGGAGTCAAGTAACCTCCACAGCAGCCACAGTCTCTCCTGGCCCCCACAGGACCACGTCAGGCTAGGCTGGGCCAGGGTCAACAGCCTGTTTAGCTGATGGCAGGTCTAAGGCAGAGGCAGGGAATGGGGAAGGGAAAGGGACAAGCAGGGGCAGGGAAGAGGAAGAGAGGAAGAAGAGAAGAAGAGAAGAGGAAGGGTGGCACATGGCTACCAACATTATCGCCTCAAGTAATACTATGATGCCCTTGCCACAGGTTGCCATCCCCTAGCCTAGATGCCTTCACTTCAGCCACAGGCCAATATTCATGTCTTAAGGTTTTGAGGCAGATATCTGTAATCACTTATTAGTATGCTAGACCATGGGGTCTCTCAGAAAGTAAGCAAAGTCTCATAGCCCATCTCTCTTTCTCCCTTTTGCTTAAGCGGCCCGTGGGTTGCCCAGATTAATGCACAAAGCCCATTTGTTCCAGTCAGTCCTTCATATAGCAGCCACAAGATAGGAAGCTGGAGGGTGCATAGGGAGGAGCCCCTAGACCACTATTCACTGCCATGCAAAGCAGCATCTTGGAGAATGATTTACTTTTTTTTTTCTTTTTTCTTTTTTTTGACTTGGGCTTCTCTGGGATTCATCCTGTGGTCTAGTATTTACATAGGTCTCATGGTGCTATAGATGGGTACCAGACTGAACCTTAGCTGTTGCTGCCACTGTCCCTGATTTTGACCAAACCCCTCCCACTAACTTCTCAAACCCCACCCAGGGCCAGGCAGGTAGAGAGTGAGCAGGGTCAAGAGACCTCAGTTAGGTCTCTCAGCTGTTGCATCCATGCTCAGAGCCAGAGAGGAGATGGGGGCAGAAAATAGTGACAGCAGCTGGTGGCTTTGTCTTTGGTGCAAAGGGGAGACATCCAGGAAGCAGAGGGGGATGTCCCTGTGAGCAGACCCTGCTCTCCATAGTAGCTGTTCCCCAGAGTCCCCAAGGGGTCCAGCCCTGGGAACAGGGCCAATAAGCATCTTGCTGCTAGGAAGCTTAGATGCTGCAGTTGTGGGCAATGAGACTCTGTAACAAATTCCCTTGAATCTGCCCCTAGGGCCCCCACCCTGCCTACCAGAGAGGTGGTGGGGGAGCTGTTCAGGACACATCGGACTCAGCAAGGAGGGCCAGTTCTCCCTCCCCTCATCACCATAGGCTCTTTGCTTGGCGACACAGGTGGGAGAGTGGTTGGGTGGGCAGGCGGGTGGGCAGGCAGCTGCTGGGGTCAGCAATGGAGAATCTTCATGAAGGCTTTGCGGAACTCAATGTTGAATGTAGTGTAAATGATGGGGTTGACAGCACTGTTGACGTAGCCCAGCCACGTGAATGCGCTGTACATGGCCGGCGGAATGTTGCAGTCACAGTGCATATTCAAGATGTGAGTAATGAAGAACGGCAGCCAGCAGATGATAAACACTCCTAGAAGAGAGAGGAGCCAGTGAGGTGGGCATGAATAAGGCTGCCTAGTATCCTGTCTCAGTCACCAAGAACCCAACTTCTGGAGTGGGTCAGACAGATTCTGGGACTGTTTACCTTTTTTTGGATACTGTCCCTGTTCCTGAATGCAGGACAAGGAAGTCATCATAAGAAAAACTCATATTTTTACAGCACCTTAAGGTCCCAAAGGCTTCCCTCACAACTCCGAGGGAGGCAGTACAAATAGCATCACACTTATTTTATAGCTGAGGAAATTTAGTTAAGTGACTTCCTCCAGGACACCCAGCAAACGAACGTGGGAACCTAGAATGGCACTTGGGATATTTAGCTCCAAAATCCAATTTTCTTTCCACTATGCAGGGGTTCTTAGCCTTCTTTGTGTCTTGGATCCCTTGGGCAGTCTGGTGAAACCTACCAGCCCTTTCTCAGAATGTTTTTAAATTCACAAAAGAAAATATATAGGAGTACAAGGTAAGCCAAATGTATTGAAATATTGTTATCAAGGTACTTAAAAAAATCCCTAAATTTATACATCCCTTGAAATATCCATGGACCCTTTGAGGGTCTTTGGACCCACTGTTAAGAGCACTGCCTATCCAGAGTATTAGTGGTAGAGGAGACTTAGATTATGGTCCAGGCTCTACTGCTAACTAGCCGTATGTCTTTGGGCAAGTCACCAAACTATGTAGGCTTTAGCTTCCTCATCTGTAAGAGAAGCAACTTGAGGGAAAAGCACAGATTGAGAGCTGGAAAGGTCCTCAGATGCCATCTAATCCAACCCCCTCATTTTAGTTTTTAAAATTTGTTTCTTCATTTAAAAAAGTTTTATTGGGGCTTCCCCCCTCTCCACATCTATCTATCACTGCCAACTAACCTCTCTCTTGGCTCTTGTGACAAATGTATACTCAAGTAAAACAAATCAACACATCGGCTGCATCTGAGATCTCTCATTTACAGAGAAGGAAAGAGAGATCCAGGGAAGTTCAGTGATTTGCCCATGGTCACACAAGTGGTAAAATCTCAGAAGATCTGAACCAACCCAGTGCTCTTAGGTGAAAAGAGGGGTGACCTTGGAGGCAGAAAGAACTGAGCTGAGAAAGTACTGAATCTGACACAATTATAGCTGCTATTTAATTTCTTAGTGCCCTGAACAGTTCTTTAAGATTAGGAGTTAAAGATGAGCTGCAGATCTGCTTTGATGGAGAAATATTCCACATTGGGAATTCCCCACGCTCATGGATTCACATGTTCCAGATCCCACCTCCATCTTTCCCCTCCTAACCCCTCAATTGATGGGAATAATTGGTGAAGACCAAAATAAATTCTATCTGTGGTTATGTAAAGTCACTCTGAAAAGTGTTCTAGAAATTCAAAGTGTCATTATCTCTTAATGACAAAGAGAATATTAGCTCCTTGAGGACAGGGACAGGATTTTTTTTTCCAAGCAATCAACAGGCATCAAACTTATTTCTGCCTTGCATCTTTGCTTGTACTATTGTTCTCCATGTCAGGAAGCCATATAATCCAGGCCTTCCTCCACCACACACGCATGTGCGCATGCTCACGCACACACACGCGCGCACGCGCACACACACACACACTCTATTGCCCTCTGATGATCAAGGCTTAGGTGAGTACCGCTTTCTCCATTAAACCTTCCTTGGTTTGTTCACATTCCCAGCTCACTTAAATCGTTCCTTTCCCTGGTCAGTTAATTTTGGACCAAATGACATTATTTAAGCAAGCACTTTACTATAGAGTACCATGGACTCTCTTCCTTCTAATTATATTTTTGCTCACTAGTACTCAAGGCCCACTGTCTATGACTGGGGATTGATCAAGGGGACAGGGGGCAGGTAGGGGCAAAGGCATTTCTGAAGCTAAACCAATGGCTTCCATCCCAGGAAGGCTGAACAGTGTGGGATCATCATTAGTAGGAAGACTCACTCACCAAGGACGATGGCCAGCATCTGGGTGGCTTTTTTCTCCTTCTGTTGGGAAAGTTTCCTCCGGCTCATGGTCTTGAGTGAAGTCCGGGTTTTGCCATTGGGCATAGACTGGATCTCAAATACTTTGGCAGACCTGGGGTGACCTTTGGCATGCCCATTCTTCTCTGGCTTCATGGGGCTGTCAGGGGAAGAATGGACTCCCTGGGTGGAGGGGGTAGGGAGAGTGAGCTGATGGTGGCTTGGGGGGATGGGGCTGTATTTGGTTTTCTCTGGTGGGCTGGTGCTGGACATCATCTCCATCTCCATCTGTTCTGCACGGCGTGCAGCTTCCTGGACAAGGATCAAAAGCCACCAAAATAAAGCCAGATAAGTACCCCTATATATGGATACCCCCAAACACCCGCTTGGTCTCACTGACTTTCACTGTAGTATTCCTGAACCCTGGACTCCCCAGAGGATATGACCCATGACTTTGCCCTGCCCACTTCCATCTTGGCCAAACTTGTCCCTGGTAGATATTTCCCCTTCTGCCCCAAAGAGGGAGAGGATGAAATCTATCACAATGAAAGTTTTTACCTCATCCAGATAATGGAATAATCTAACCCAATTCTTGGTTCTTTCCCAAAATTCACAAAAAATCATTCCTTTCATTCTTCTAGGAAGTTCTTCTGGATTGAGAAGTTTCTGGGCTTAAGAAGAGCTATTACCAGCCCCAAATGCCTGTCTCTTCTCCCCCCACCCCAAAAAACCTACTTATATCTAGGTTTGCATGCCATCAAGAGCACATCTGAAAGAAAAATGGTGCTGGGTCAATCCCATAGCGAAGATCACAGATGCACAGCTCAGATGTTGACTGGTATCCAAGAAATATTCAAGAACCTAAAGTGAGGCCTCTGGCATATTAAGTAGAACCTTTCTGGAGGACAAGAATCATTCAGGATGAGATAGAGCAGATGGAATGTGACTTGCCCTGGTGGAGGGAATATCCCCCAATATCTATGTGGATGTGATCATGGATCCACTGAAGAAGTGTTAGATAAGTGCCTGGGTTCATATATTCATCTGGGTACAAGTGTGTGTACACCCACATGCATGCACACACATATACACACATATGCATACACATATATGTATATATACACATACATATATGTAGTATGTGTGTATGTATATAGGCTTGTACATTTGTTTCTATGGGAGAACACTTTGGGGCAGAAGGGGAAATATCTACCAGGGACACTGGTAGGGACCAGAGACCAGGGACACTCAGGAGAACGCTGAAGAAGTACAATTTGTAAGGGTACAACTAATGTTTTTTTACACTAGACACCTGTCACAACCTCTATGGCCAGCTAGAGACTATATCTTTGACCTCCTGAGCACTTATGCCTCCATATTCCCTCTGCCTCATTGCCATTAAATCTAGTCTTCATGCTCACCTTGTCTCCCATTCCCTCCACCTCACCCTTTTCTCTCATCTTCTCATTCCTGCTCTGGCCTTACATTCTTCCCTTCACATTCACATGACCTTAGGATCATAGACTTAGGGAGGGAAGGGGCCATGGAAGTACCCTGACTTCTCTAAGGTCACATACCTTGGGGTAAGTGGTAGATATGGGATTTCAAATCAGTCTCAATCCTATGGTAAAGAAATTCAACTCTATACTGTCTTCTCCCCTTGAATCCTTTGTCCAGCATCCTATTTCCAATCACCCCTTGCTGGGTCCTAAACCTAGGTTACTTCCAGTGTCTATTTTCTCCTTTACTCCCTCATGCTGCCCAGTATTGCTCAAGAACGTCATGCAACTATGCTGAATGGTGCACTACAAATTAATTTTATCTAATCTCCCAATGGACCAATAGAACAGCTGGAAGAGATCTAAGACATGATTGAATCCAACCACCTTATTTTATAGATGAGGAGGAAACCGAGGCCCAGAGTCACATCAATGATCATAATTGTCAGAACTGCAGTTTGAATTCAAGCCCTTTGACTTTAAATCATCTGAATCATTCTACTATGCCATACTACTCAAGTGAGTCCACATCACCCCCTAAACGGTTTAATTTTTCCCAGATTGATTCTAACACGGTATTCACAGTAGCTGTTCCAAACCTTCTCTTCTCAAGCTGCCTACAACACAACATTTCTTCCTCCATTCTGAAAGCTCACGTTAAGATGAGGAGAGAACTGCCTCATCTTCCTTTTTTTGAGGATAGGACCTTGTCCTTGACCCTGAGCTTCCCATAAATGGGAGGCAGAGGGCCTCACCCACTACTTTGCTGAGAAAACAGAAGCTATCAGTTGTTAATGCCTTCCCCTCTCCACTCTACACATCAAAGTCCCTCTATATCATTCCTCCTTTCTCTCCTCTCTTACTCCCATCTCTAAGGCTCCTTTTGCCAAGGCTAACCCTTCTGTTGGGTCTCTTGGTCCCATCCTCTTGCAGGAATTTTCCCCCTTGATCATTTTCTCTCATTCATTTTTAATCTCTCTTTATATAATTGCTCCTTCCCATCCCTTTCAAACACACTCAGGTCTCCTCTACCAAAAAAGACAAAACCAAAAATCTTTATGTAACCCTGCCACTCCTTAGATCTCCTTTCTCTTTCATGGCTATACTCCAATAAAAAAAAACCCAAAATACGCTCAAACTGTCTACACTCATTGCCTTCACTTCATCCCCTTACATTCAACTCTCATTCCATTGCAATCTGACCTGACTCCACCAGTCAAGTAAAACTGACCCTCCCCCTTCCCTGTCCCACATGCCCCATTCCAATAGAGCATGCCAGTTTTACCTCCGTGACATCCCTCATGTTCCTCTTTTCTCTATTACACAGCCTCTAACCTAGTTCAGGCCCTCATCACCTCTCAACCTTTTTATTACAATAGACCCCTAATGGATCTCTGCTTCCCAGTCTCTTCTCCGAACCATTCTATACACAGCTGACAAATTAATATTCCTAAGATAAGCATTTGACAAAATCGCTCACCTACTTAAAGATCTTAAATGTCCCCTGATTGTCCTGAGGATAAAATACATAGCCCTTCCCAGTCCAGTTCATACCTCTCCTTTTCAGACTCATCTCTTCCTAAATTTTCAGTCCCAGCAAAATTAACCTACTAGATATGCCCTGACTTCAACATTCTGTCTCC
Organism: Trichosurus vulpecula; assembly: GCF_011100635.1. Taxonomy (NCBI): domain Eukaryota; kingdom Metazoa; phylum Chordata; class Mammalia; order Diprotodontia; family Phalangeridae; genus Trichosurus; species Trichosurus vulpecula. The sequence goes on along the minus strand of NC_050574.1, from coordinate 132,206,799 downwards.
TTCCTCAGTGCCTTTGCTGATGCCTGAGTCCACTCCTTCTTTACCTCTGCCCCTTAGAATTCCTAGGTTCCTTCCTTCAACCAATTAAACAAACAGTTATTATTAAGTGCTTACTTTGTTCCAGGGACGGTGCTAGGAACTAAGACAGGAAATAAATGCAAAAGTGAGAGAGACTCTGTCCTCATGGAGGACATTCCATTAGGAGGATACAACACCTTCACAGATGAGTACATATTGGATATATGCTAGATATATACAAGGTGATTTCAGCAGAAGATGGGAAGAGGAATTCCTGGGACAATCAGGAAGGAGATAGCACCTGATCTGAGCCTTGTGAAAGATCAAAGGGTTCCAAGAGGCAGAGGTGAAGATAGAGGGCATTCAAAGTATGGGGGACAGCCAATGAAAGTGTTCAGGGGCAGAAGATGGAGTGGCATCCATAGAGAGCAGCAAATCGGCCAGTGACAGTAGCTGAAGTAGAGTGTGTGATGGGGGAGTAATCAGCCTGGAAAGTTAAACTGGAACCAGATAATAAAAGGCTATTAATGGCAGACAGAAGAGTTTCTATTTTATCCTAATGACAGTAAGATAAATGAAACTTCCGGAACAGGAGAATGATATGCTCATACCTGAGATTTAGGAAAACAACTTAGGCATCTGTGTGGAGGACTGATGGCAGAGAGGAGAGACTGAAAACAGGGGGACCAATTAAGAGAATATTATATTAGTCTAGGCAGGATGTGATGGGGGCCTGAATTAGGATGACTGGTGTGAGATGGGGACTGATGTAAGACATGTGGAAGAAGATACAAAGCTGGGAAGGATAACTAACATACTGAATGACAGAATGAGGATCCAAAAAGATTCCGACAAGCAAGAGCACTAGGTTGAATCTAATAGGATAAAATTTGACAGGGATAAACATCAACTTTTGCACTGGAGTTCAAAAAATCACCCTCCCAGGTGCTGGATGGGATAGGCATAGTTAAATAGCTTTTTTACCTGAAACACAGCTGGGGCAGACTGCAGACTGAATAACGATCAGCAGTATTAGGTGATTTTAAGCTCATGTGGTTTGGGGCTGCATTAAGAAAGACAGAACTCCCACAAATATGGGGGTGATCACCCCCTGTATTCTACTTCACTCAGACCACAGCTGGAATTTAAAAAAAATCTTATTTATTCTATTCTGAACATAAAAATTAAAAAATCATTTCCGTAACATAGTAGAGTAGAAAAAAAGATGATTGCACCTGAAACTGCAAATCTACTATGTACAACTTCCTATTCTTTTTAAATAAATAATAAAATCATCATGTAATCTATGAAGGATAATGCTATCTGCATCCAGAGAAAGAATTGATAAATAGAAGTCTATATAGAATGGTTTTACATATATGTACATATACACACATTTGTGTCTAATGGTAGCCATCTCTCAGAGTGGGGTGGAGGAGAGAGGAAAAAAAAGGAAAAATAAATTCCACAGCTAGAATATGAAGGGCTATGATTATCTGGAAAACATCCAGAGGACACCAATTCACCCTCCCATGTCATGCCCTTCTCTGGACGCTTTCCAGCTGATCGTTGTCCTTCTTAAATGGTGTTGCCCAGAACTGAACGTATATCCAGCTAAGATCCGATCAGGGCAGAGTACATAGTGATACTTAAACATTGTGATAATCACCTCTACATTCCTGGGGGGCTCTCTCTCGCTTTCTTAATGTAGCCCCAAATCACATTAATTTTCTTGCAGATACAACATCGTGTTGGCTAGAGAAGATAGAACTCTCCAGGGCAAGATGCTTACCGTCAAGTATTTGAAGGGCTTTCATGTGGAAAAGACCCAGGATTTGTTCTGTTTGGTCCCAAAGCACAGAATTAGGAGAATGAGAAGTTGCAAAGAGTTGAATTCAGGATTGGTATCAGGAAAAACTTCTTAATGATGAATGCTGCCCAAAAGTGGCACGATCTGCCCTGAGAGATGGGGTCCCTGTCACTGTAGGTTTTTCGGGCACATGTTGGATTAAATAGTTTCTCAAGTCCTTTCCAGCTCTCAAATTCTATAATTCTGCGACTCTAAACTAAACTAAACAACAAAACAATGTTTGGCAACTGATTAAATATGAGAGAGGGAAGGAGTGAGAATGAGAAGTAGAGAATGACTCCTAGACTGTAAAGTGTGAATGACTATCTGATGGTGCTCTCAATAGAGACAAAGATGCTAGGAATAGAGGTGGATTTGGGAGGAATGATAACAATTTAGGTCTTAAATATGTTGAGTTTGAGATAGTTGTAGGCTATCCAGGTGGAGACCTGACTCAGAACTGGAGCTCAGGAGAGAGATGAAGCTTGCTTGGATAGATAGAATTGGGAGTCATCTGCATAGAGATCATAGTTGAAACTGATGCTGATGAGGTCACCAGGACAGAGCAAGAAAGAAAAAAATGAGCTCAGGATAGAGATAAATAAGGCTTATCTCAGCTACCGCCTTTGGTGGGAAGCCTTTCTTGACCCTTCTATTTCTTAATCTCTCTCTCTCTCTCCCTCACTCTCTCCTTCTCTCTCCCTCTGTTTCTCTCTTCCTTCTCTCTCTCTCCCTCTCTCTCCCCCTCCCTCCTTCTCTCTCCTCCTCTTTTTTTCTCTCTCCCTCTTCTCTCTCTTTCCTTCTCTCTTTCCCTCTCTTTCCCTCTCTCTCCTTATCTCCCTCTCTCTCTTCTTCTTCTCTGTCTCTCTTCCTCTCTCTCTCATCCTCTCTGTTTCTCCTTTTCTCTCTCTTCTAAAATAATTACTTACTATTTTCACTAGCTGTTTACATGATGTATTCCCACCACCCCCAGTAGAATGTAAGCTTCTTGATGGCAAGCATATTTTTATTTTTTTCTTTGTAGTCCCAGGGCCTAATACAATGACTGGAAAATTGTAGGTACTCTATAAATGTTTGTCAAACTAAGTTGAATTTACTTGCAGGGAGTCCCTTTGGGCAATTAATAATAATAATATTAGCTAACATAGCTTTTTGAAGTGTGTACCATGCTTTCCTCACAACAACTTTGTGAGGTTGCTACTATAAACATGTATTATACCTATCTTGCAAATTAAGAAACTGAGGCTCATAGATATTAAGTGGCTTGCCCAGGGTCATATGGTTAACAAATATCATGAGGATCAAACGAGGTGATGTATGCAAAGGGTGTTGCAAAGCAACATATAATTTTGAGCTATGGAATGTGCTCATCTGGAATGAGAAAATGTGTTCAGTTTTCCATCAGCAGCTGCTGCCACCAACACCTGCAGGCTCTGGCTGACCTCGTGAAGAACAGACCCAGTTCTTTCCTACTGTCAATGATGTTAGGGAGCCATCTTCTAGAAACTCAAAATTTACTTGTGGATAGATCCAGTGGGCCCCTGCTCCCAGGGCTGTGGATGTAGAGATGTAGAGATGGAAGGGGTCTCAGAGGTCTTCTGGTCTAATCGCCTCATTTTACAATTGGAGAAGTTATGTTTTGCCCAGGACAGCATAGGCAGCAAGTGAGAAAAGTGGGATTTGAACCAAGACCCTCTGATTCTAGGTCCTGTGATCTTTCCACGGTACCATAATGCCTCTTAGTATAGATTCACAAAACAGACCTCAGAGGTCATCGAGGGCAACCCTATACCTGAAGAAGAATTTTCCTATAACCTACCCAAGAAGTGATCCAAAAGGGGAAGAGGCTACCATGGTGGGGGTCCCCTTCCTCGGAGGTCTTCAAGCAGAGGCTGGAAGACCACTTGTAGGGTAAGTTATAGAAGGGATTCCTGCATACGAGTTGGACTCGATGGCTGCTGAAGTCTCTTCCAACTCTTTAGTTCTATGATTCTGGTCATCTAGACTTTGCCTGAAGATCATGGGTAAAGTGGGTAACTACTGCTTTTAGAGATTGCCTATTCTTCTTTTGGACAGGTCTAATTTTTAAGAAATGTTGTTTCATGATTTGTACTTGTATCCCTAGCACCTACCCCCAGTGCCAGGAATACAGTAGGTGCTTAATAAATACTTGTTGATTGATTGTTTCATGATTTGTACTTGTATCCCCAGCACCTACCCCAGTACCAGGAATACAGTAGATGCTTAATAAATACTTGATGATAGATTGTTTCATGATTTGTACTTGCATTCCCAGCACCTACCTCCAATGCCAGGAATACAGTAGGTGCTTAATAAATACTTGTTGGTTGATTGTTTCATGATTTGTACTTGTATCCCCATCACCTCCCCTCAGTGCCAGGAACACAGTAGGTACTTAATAAATACTTGATGGATCGATTGATTGATCACACTCCAATGAATCTGCTACTTTTTCCTTTTTTCCCAGCTCCCACCAATTATTCCAAGTTCTGCTTCTTCAGGCCAAACTGAGCAAATCTAACCCACATATTGCATGACAGCCCTTCAAACACCTGCAGACACCTGGTCTGTTTTCCCAAACCTTCTCATCTTTAGGCTAAACATCCGCAGGTCCTTAGACTGATCCGCATTAGCATGACCTGTCACAGTATCCCTACCTCAAAGGGTTGTCAAGATGATCCAGTGAGATAATGCACTTAAAACACATTATGCTTGGACACTGTGCTTCTCTAAATTTGCATTAACTCTAAGGTCGCGTTAACTTTTTTTGTCTGACTTGTCACTTTGTTGACTCATTTGAAGTCCACTAAAATATCCCAGATTTTTTTTTCCAAATGATCTGCAAATGAGTCAGCAGTGTCAGTGCAATCTGAGAGTTAATGCAAATGTAGAGAAGCACAGTGACTGAGGTTCACAAGTTGTTTTAAGTGCATTGTCTCACTTGAATCTCTTGCCATCCCTATCGCTATGAGGTAGATGCTACAGTAGCTCATGCATAGTGGTGCCTGATATGGTCCCCAATCTTGTATTTGTGAAGTTGATTTCTTGAACATAAGCGTAAGGTTTTACATTTATTCCCATTACATTCCATCTGGGGGCAACTAGGTGGCCCAGTGGATAGAGTACCAGTCCTGGAGTCAGGAGGACCTGAGTTCAAATCCAGCCTCAGATAGTTGATATTTACTAGCTATGTGACTCTGGGCAAGTTACTTAACCCTGATAGTCTCACCAAAAAACAAACAAACAAATAAATAAATTTCATCTGATTCAATTCAGCCCAGGGCTATCATGAGTGGTCCAATCTATTAGTTAATTTTCCCATGTGTCATCTGCACATTGGTAAGTGTGGCAACTATGCTTTTATGTGAATGTTGATAAAAATGGGAAACATCATGGGGCCAAGAACAGATCTCTGGGGCATTCTGCTGGAGTCTTCCTTTCACATTAAGAAGGGAATATTAATTACTACTACTCTTTGGATGTGATCATTACATAAGTTTTAAATCCATCCAACTACTTTGGTCTAGCCCACATCACTTTATCTTATCTATAAGAATAGCATAGAAGTTAAAATCTCAGAAAATTCTATCTGTAGCATATCCCTGAATGCTGCCAGTATTGACTTGTAAAGGATCAGGAGGCAGAAATTTGGTGGGCAGAGAACAAAGGTCTCCTAGTATAGGCTCACCCTACTGTGACCAGGTGGTGTATGAGAATTTCTCATTTCCCTTGTGTGGTAGATGCCATGGGCTGGCTGCGTGTCCTGGGGATAGGGGAGGGTGAGGCCTGACACTCTATCCTATAATACCTACCACTTTCCTCTTGTTCACTGGGAAACTCCCATTGGATTTCATGATGATCGTGCAGAGCTTCATATCATCAGGGTGAGCACACTTGTCCTGTGGGGAGAAAACCCGAGAGGTCACAGGGCAGGGGAGTAGGGATGGGTTCAGGGCAGGTAGGTGAGGACAGAATAAAAATAGCTAGCATTTACATAATGCCTTAAGGTTTGCAAAGAACTTTCTGTATTTTATTTCATTTGACTTTATAGTCAAATGTCACATAGTCAAAACACTATCAGGTAGGAGCTGACTTGCCCATTGTCACACAGCTAGTGAGAGATGTCCTGACACCAAGGTGAGTGCTCCATCCACTACAAAAGGGAGGCAGGGAAACCCGATGAATGGAGAATCCAAAGGAGGAGGGGAGGGTCAGAGAAAGTAAAAGGTAAGAGGGTATAGTTGGAAGAGAAGGGAGTTAAGAAGAATGAGACTGAAAAAGATGAGGAGGGAGAGAAAAGAGGTCAGAAAAGAGAGATCAAAAAGAGGGAAGAAGAAAAGGCTTAGAACAGTGCCCTATATGTACTAGGTAATCCAAAAATATTGCTGAATTAAATTTGAAAATATATTTACATACATATACATACATGTATATATGTTGAGTATATATATGTATTTATGTATGCATGTATACATATATGTGTATACACACACACACACACACAGAAAGGAGGCCAGAAGGGAGAAGTACGAAGGTTGCCAGAGAGGTCGGCCTTTTGAGGTAGGTAGAAAAAAGTGGGCAGCCTAGAAGAAGTTGTGTGTGTGTGTGTGTGTGTGTGTGAAAATAGATAGGAGAAATAGGAGATAGGGTGGGTAGGGAGAGGTTTAGAGGTACTAAGGTACTAAGGTACTAAGAATCAGAGGAAGGGAAGGTTGAGGCAGGAACAGGTAAGACACAAGGAGATTGAACAGCAGAAAGGTGGTGGGGATTTGGGGGGCCAGAATACCAAATTAGGGGGAAAGAGCAAAGAGGTCAGTGGAAGTAAAGGGGAGAAGTAGAATCTTCAGGAGATGCAAAGGACTTAGGGTGAAGAATAAGAGGTCCATCCTAAGAACAAAACGATAAGATAAAAACTCTTCAGGGATAGAGTCGAGTGGATTAAAAGTCTCTGATAACATGGCTCCAGAATCATAGCTTCATAGATTCAGATGTAGGAGGGACTTTAGTGATTATGTTGTCTAATCTCTCACTTACAGATGGAGAAACTGAAGCCCAGAGAAGTTAATTGGTTTGCACATCAGTTCTAAACATAACCATAACCACACTGAGACATTATTCCTCAGATACAAGACTATCCTCCCCACCCCAATCACTTCTGGATGTATCCTATAACTATTCCTGATGTCCCATTAACACCAAATTCTTGTACATGGTCCCTGTTATTGGATTCACTCCTGGGCAAGCTCCCTCAAAACTCCCTAGATCAGGCTTGCCCATCTTTGCTTGGAAAATCTGGTTTGGACTCCTGAGTAACCAAGACTGTCTATAGCATTTTACATGGCCCTGGATAGAAAATGGGCCTAGGGTTGGAAGGAGGGGAGCTTCAGTGGGTGAGCTGGCATTAAGGCCTGGTGGAGTGGGATGGAATAAGGAAATGCCAATGAATAGTAAACCTTGAGTGGAGCCCGTGCATCAGATTCCAGCCCCCGGCTGCTGCGCTTGGTGTTGACGCGTTTCCGGCGCTTTCGAAGGACAATATAGATCTGAACATAGACGAGCAGGGTAACGATGAAGGGCACGTAGAAGGAGACGATGGAGGAGTAGACAACGAAGGCAGGATTAGCAATGATGCAGTCTTTCTCATCTGGGAGGGGAACGAAAGTAGACAGGATTGTCAGCTGGGCTCAATTTCCTCAGCCTGGCCTTGGAGACCTCTCCATAATCCAGCCCAACTCGAACTTCTCTTCCACTACTCCCCAATATAAACCTTCTGCAGCCACAGTTGACTTCTCACAGCATCCCAACAGTCTATGGTCATTCCATCATTTGAAATTATTTCTTTGTCCCCTCTTCCTAATCAAATTTCTCCCATTCTCAAGTCTCACCTGCTCCATGAAATCTTTCCTGATGATCCCAAGCCTCCGTTTCACCCTCTAGTCTCTGAATTCCTTAAGCACCCATAGGTAGTACTGAACATCAGCTCATAGCAAGCAGGAATTGCTTATCCTTTGCACTTATATGTACTGGCTATAACATAATATAATATAATATAATATAATATAATATAATATAATATAATATATGCTTGCTGACTGATTGATTGAATGTTAAAGTATTTCCCTACTCACTTAATTCTTTGTTGTGTCCTGCCTTGCTCACTAGGTGTCTTCTGTGGGTTATAATCAAAAATCTGGGAGGGACCTCAGAGGCTATTCTGTCCAACCCCTCCTGGAGACCTGAGTATGAATTCTCTTCATGTCATCCCAACAAGGGGCCACCCAGCCTCTGCTTGAAGCCCTCTGGGGAGGGGGAAGCTACTGCCTCCCAGGACAGACAATTCTTCTGTGGGATAACTATAAATGTTAGAATATTGTTCCCTTATATAGAAATTGAAATCTTCTCCTCTCTACAGATTCACCCATTACTCCTTTATTCTGTTTTCCAGGCTAAGCAGATAGAACCAATCTAATCTTTGACCTAATATCCCTTCAGGTACTCAAGGACAGATATGATGTCCCTCCCCAATCTTTCTCCAGACCAAATATCCCAAGTTCCTTTGACCAATTCTCCTATAGCACAATCTCTGGTTCCTTCACCATTCTTGTCACTCTCCTTAAATAACCTTGTATCCATAATTAATCCCCTCCAGGGCATGGAATATATCTTCCATTTCCATTATATTCCCCACAATGATTAACATAGGCTTATGGCATGCAGTAGATCTCAGTAATTATTTACATGAGCGCCTCCTAGCTCCACCAGATTCTCTCTAGACCAAGGCCACAGCCCCACTATAAAAAGCTCCTAAGGTAACAACTCACCTTGTGGCATATTAGGCATAACACTTACACAGCATTCATTTGGGTCTGGGGGCAGGGAAGGAGTCTGGAACTGTGACTCCATTAGCATGAGGAAGTCCAGAATTGGAAACCAAGTCAACTCCTCTGCAACTTAGAGTCTTAGTTGTTTGGGGAACCAAGAAGTTAAATGACCCATGGTTGATATAGCCAGGGGAGTACATATCCTGAAACTCCCCTCCAAACACAGGTATCCCCCTGCTCAGTATCTGGAAGACATCTCCATCCTAATTGGCACAGCAACTGGGCCCGCTAGGTGCACCAGGTACATACAGCTGGATTTACCTGTGTTGTTGAGTCCGAAGAGCAGCGGGCAGGAGATGGCAAAGGACAGAACCCAGACAACGGTGATCATGACGGTAACACGGCGCTTGGAGCTGTAGCGGGTATTGTAGAGCATTGGCATTGCTACTGCTGTGTACCTAAAGTGGTGAGGGTGGGAGCGAGACAGTTATTGAAGGAGTGAAGGGAAGAGAAGGAGACAAAGGGAAGACCATCTGATCCCTCCTGGCTTCTTGGACTACTCACCTATCCTTCAGGGCCTAGCTCATGCCTTTCCTTTTCCACAAAATGACTCTAGCCTGTGGTCTATGATCTCACAATCCATGATGGACTCTCCCTTCCCCCAAGAAAATATAAGCTCTTTAGGGGCAGAATTGTTTTATTTTACTATTGTCTATATCCTCACTCCTTAGCATAATGCCTGTCCTATATTAGCCACACAATAAATTCCTGCTTAACTGGGTTGAATCATTTATTTGAATTTTCTGCAGAGACTAACACAGTACTTAATTCAGTCAACATTTATTATACAATTACTATATAGCTGGAGCCATACTAATATATATATATATATACATATATGTGTGTTACATATATATACATATATATGTATGTGTGTACATATATATATACACACATATGTATTTGTTTGCATGTTGTCTCTCCTATTAGAGTGTAAGCTCCTTGAAGGCAGGGACAATCTTTTGCCTCTTTTTGTATCCACATATCTTAGCACAGTGCCTGGCACATAGAAGGCATTTAATAAATATTGATTGATAGATAGAAGTATATATATATATGATAAATAGAGTGCAAATGAAAGGCAATTTCAGAGGGAAGGCACTAGCAGAGGGGGCTACCAGGAAAGCTTCTTGTAGCAAATAGAATTTGAATTTGGTCTTGAAGAAAGCAGTGGAAGCCAGGAGGTAGAGGTGAAGAGAGAGAACAGTCCAGGCATAGAAAACAACCAATAACAAGGCTCCAGGTTAGAAGATGATATATTATGAGAGGGAAATAGCAAGAAGATCCTTGTAGGCAGATCATCAACATCCTAGAGTACATGGGAAGCAATAAGATCTAAGACATCTGGAAAGGTAGAAAGGCACCAGTTTATGCAGAGCTTTAAATGCCAATCAGAGGAGTTTATATTTGATCCTAGGGGAGCCACTGGGATTTATTGAATCAGGGAGGGTATGGCACAGTCAGCCCCACATTTTAGGAATACTAGTCTGACAACCGAGTGAGGGATAGACTAGAGTAGGGAGAGACTTGAGGAAGGAAGACCAACCAGAAGGCTATTTACTGTTGATAGTTGTTGCTGTTTGTCCTTTGTTCTCAAAGTGGACCATGACATCAGGAAGTGATTTGCAAGTGAATTGGATTTAAGTGAGACAGGGCTGTGCATGGTCACCAGCCTCATTTTTCTCCTCTGGAGCTGAGTCTAGTGGCCAGATGTAGATCAGGAAAACTGGAGATGGACCCATCGTCAATAGTCTAGGAGTGGGATGAGAAGGACGTGTACCAGGGCATTGGCTATTTAAGTGGAGAAAAGGAGTCATATACAAGAGAGGATGTGAAGGTAGACTCCAAAATTAATACTTATCATCTAATCAATTTAAATTTATTAATTACTGATTGATTGAAATAAGCTCTGGTCTCAGTCCCCCAGCTTATTATTGTATGTGGTCCCAGCAAGGATCCTCTGATCAGTGCTCCCCTCCTACTTGTCATGAGATTGGGTTGTTGTTCTAAGTGTTCCCAGAAGCTCCATCAGTCTCTACCTCTACTTGTTATGGGTCCAAACTGCAAAGCTGGCAAATGGAGCCCCAAATTACCTTTCTCAATGAATTCGAGGACAGAATGAACGCCACCATGTAAGAAAACAGAGAGCAGCCAGCAGGGGAGTAACTCCTCTGTGCCCTTCCCTCCTGACACCTGAGCTGGGCTCTCACCTGTCAATGCTGATGGCACAGAGGTTGAGGATGCTCGCGGTGCACATCATAACATCCAGGGTGACGAAGATATCACAGTGAATCCGACTGAACTTCCACTCTCCCACCACCTGGGAAGAGAACAAAGCTTTGATTTCTTCTGTCTATGGCCTTCTTCAAATACAACTCCCAGAACTCAGCCTAATATTAGAGTTATGTTCTAACTAGAGCAGAATATATCAAGGCCATCATCCCCCTAGTTCTAGAGTATCTTAGACTTCTGTTTAAAGTAGCTTGACATCAAATTAGATTTTTGGGTTGCCATATCACACTGTCGATGCATATTGAGTTTGTTGTCCACTCAAGTCCTTAATTTTGTTTTCCATTGTGCTAGCCTCTATATTTTTGGGATCTGGACTCTGTTATCCAATGTTAACTGTCCCTCCCAACTTTGTGCCATCTACAGATTTGATGGGTTCAACATCAACCAAATAAGCATTTATTAAGTACTTCCTGGGCAGGTAAGAAGAGCAGTATATAGAACAGAGGGCCTGGAATGAGGAAGACCTGAGTTCAAATCCAGACTCAGATGCATACTAGTTGTGTGACCCTGGGCAAGTCATTTAACCCTCTTTGCCTCAGTTTTCCCATCTATAGAAGGAAATGGCAAATCACTCCAATATCTCTGTGAAGAAAACCACCAAATGGGGTCACCAAGGGGCAGACATGACTGAACAACAACAATGACATGTATCAGGCACTGAAAATACCAAAATATAAATAAAAGGAAGGCCTCAGTCCCTCAGAGGTACATGCCATTGATACCTTTATCTAAAGTCATTAATAAAAACATTAAACAGCAGGAGACCAAGCCCAGATCTGTGGAACGCTTCAATGCAAACTTGCTTTTTTGTCAATTATTCTTTGAGTGTAGTCATTCAACCAGTTCTGAATCTAACTTTACTCTAGTCTAGCCCTTTTCTCACCATCTCTTTCACACACTCAATATGAAAGACTGTCAAATTCCTTGCCAAAATCATGTATGCTGCTCTATGTCATTCTCCTGATCTCTCAGTCTTACAAGCTATTGTGTCTGGCAATCAATGACCATAAATTTACACTGAGCACAGATATATATGGCATCCCTCATGTAATTCTATAAATATCTGATGACTAATTGACTTTTTAGGAGGTAGACACATGTTTTCCTTAGCAACAGGCTCCAGGATCTCTCTAAAACACAGGCTTTCACACCAAGTTGGTGGGTCTGAAGCTTCCCCCCAGTAATGGTTCTTGATCCACCCATCCCCTACATCCTGTCCAGAGTATGGCAGGGGAATATTGTGGATCCTAGAGGCTCACGAGATCTCTGGGAAGACAGGCTAGCTGGCAAGTCTGCCTTAGCAGAGACTCACAGATCAGAGCTGGGGGGTGGGAAGGGATAGATCTTCTACTCATAGCATGTGATGCCAGGCAAGTCATAAATATAATGAAATGAGAACTGGAGGGACCTTGGAGGCTTCCCCTTCCCTATATTGTCAGAACCTATGAAGCAATATCTGGGAAGCCGGTTAGAGGAAGCCCAGGAGAGTGCAATTGTGCTTTCAATTTTAAGAAAGTAAGAAGAAAGGTTCAAGAAGGGGTATTCAGGACCCTTAGTCACATAGGTCAGAGTATCCCTAGCACATACAGGGCAGCTGGGAACTTTGAATGTTGCCTCATAAGGCAGACAAGTGGTGTGGTGTATGGAGTGCTAGGCCTGGAGTCAGGACGACCTGGATTCAAATCTTGCCTCAGATGCTTGATAGCTGTGTGACCCTGGGCAAGTCACTTAACCTCTGTCTGCTTCAGTTTTCTAATCTATAAAATGGGGATAATACTAGCATTCATTTCATGGGCTTGTGGCAAAGACCAAAAAAGATAGCATTTGCAAAGCACTTTGCAAGCCTGAAGGTGCCATATAAATGCTAGCTATGATATTATTTGAACCTTACAACAAGACTGTGAAAGAGGCAAGGCAGGTATTTCCCCATATTCATCTTATTGTACCCACTACAATCATCATCATCATCATCATCACCATTATTACTACCACCATCATCATCACTATCACCACCACCACCACCATCATCATCTTCATCATCATCATCACCATCTTCATCATCACCACTATCATCACCATCATCATGATCTTCATCATCACCATCATCATCACCATCACCACCACCATCATCACATTCATTATCACCACCATCATCATCTTTATCATCACCATCTTCATCATCACCACTATCATCACCATCATCATCTTCATCATCACCACCATCATTACCACCACAATCATCACATTCATTATTGCCACCATCATCATCTTCATCATCATCATCACCATCTTCATCATCTTCTTCATCACCACCACCACCACCATCATCATCATCATCAACAACAGCAACAGGTTAACAGCTCCAATTTCTATAGCACTTATATGGTTTATAAACTCTTTACTTTCCTCACCCTCCATGAAGTAGATTAGTGCAGAAGGGGGTGTCTTCATTTTATAGATATAGAAATTCGGGCTCTTAGAGGTCACAAATACATTTAGAGCTAGAAAGGAATTTAGAGATCATCTAGTCTAATCCCCACATTTTACAGATGAGGAAACTGAGGCCCAGAGAGGTCACTAAGGCAGCAAACAGCAGGACCAGGATTTCAATGTGGGTCCTCTACTCCTTGTTCAGTGTTTTTTCCACTGTCTTCCTTCAAGGCTAAATTCAAGTTCTGCTTTCTAATAGAGGTCTTTTCTGATTCCTCACTTGTTAGTAATCACTATCCAAATTACTTGGTATTTATTTTACAGTGTCTTATTTCATTTTGTTTTTGTTTTGTCTTTGTATCCTGAGTGCCCAAAATAGTGCCCGGCACTTGGTGGACAATAGATACTTGTTCAAATGAATTACACCACACCAAATTAATGACTTGCCCAGTGTCAATAAAGCTTGTTGTGTTTGTCCTTCATTCTCAAAGAGGACCATGGCATCAGGGAATGATGACATGACTTACAGTTGACTTTGATTTGAATGAGGGAGGGCTGGGCAAGGTCACCACCCTCACTTTCTCCTCCAGAGCCATCTTAGTCCAGTGGCCTGATATTCAACAGGAAGACTGGAGATGGCCCAGGATGCAATGGGACTGGCCCTTTTAGGCTAAAACCTTTTCAGGTACTCCCTTAGAGTGAGATAACACTCATTCAATGAATAGGCCTCTTTAAGAAGTGATTCAAGGGATGGTCCCAGTAATTAGAAAAAAAGGTTTAAAAATCAAGCTAGGAGAGGAAGACCCTCAGGGTTGCTGTTCCAGAGAGAAACAGTTACCACTGACATTCACTCTAAGCCAGGAGGGCCCAAAATACAGCACAATTGAGGTTCAAAGAAATTAAGCGACTTGCTCAAGGTTATACATCCAGTAAGTGATAAAGCCAATCCTAACTCTTTCATCTTTCTACGGTGCCAAAGAAGCCCCCTAAAAGAAGATGGATGTCACAACCTTGCCTTGGTCATATTCTAATATCTCGAACCAGCCACTGTTAGGAAATCCTTCTGTAATGAAGTCAATAAGCATTTATTAAGCCCTCACTACTTGCCAGACACTGTGCTAAGCTGGAAATACAAATAAAAACAAAAGAAAAAAAGCCCTGCCCTCAAGGAGCTTACATTTTAATGGGGGAAGATAACATAAAAAGAAACTGAATGGGGAAGAAGAGAAGGTGAAGAGACTGTGTGGGGGCGTAGTGAAGAATGTCCATAGTGTCAGGAATGGAGCTCAGAGAGGAATGAAGAAGTTAATAGTGTTAGCCTGAGCATTTTCCTTAAAGAGAGGGTCTGGGAGGAACTGACCAATCAGAAGAAGGAGCTGCAAGGGTGGTGTAATCTTCCAGGGTGAGACGGCTTCTGTGCCTGGTACAGAAAGTCCATAGAGTCAGTCAGTAGCAGAGTCAGAGAGGAATGAAAGGCTTTTAGCACTGACCCACACCCTTCATGCTGCAATTAAAGCACAACTCTCTATTTAAAATGAATGTCGTCCACAGGGATTAAGTGGGAGGAAGGTTAGGGTACAACTTTCCCAAAAAGCTCGTAGACCCAGGCTGATTTTTTTTTTTTGCTTTTAACAATAGAAGAAAAAAAAATAAAACAGGCAAGAAAGAAATGTTTCCCTTTCACTCCCTGAGAAATGGAGCTGAGTAGTGCTGACTCTGACACATGTCATAATGTGGGGACTAATTATAACTTGTCCTGTTCCAGTCACTGCTTTCTTGGGCTCTGGGGCATGAAACCAAACTCAGCATTTAAGCCCAATAGTGGGCATTGGAGCAGCTCTCACCAGATGCTGAGGAGAGAAGCCTCTCCTTGGAAGACAGGAAACCTTCCCCCAGGGTATTATTGTTTGGGTTCTGAAATAGAAAGATGACTTGAAGATTCTTCTCCTGGGCTTCCTGATCTTCATAGGGAAAGAGATGTGCTAACAAGATGGGAGGAAGCTCTTTAATGATATCTGAATGACAGCTGGATGGGCCATCATAAGGCCTGTGGGAAGAGGGGAGGGAGGAGGAGGGGAAAAACCGTCAGAATCGGAGCACATTTTTTTTTACCTGTAAAGGACACTTTGCCCAGCCCTCATTAGCTGGCAGCTGCTTCCCAGTTTCAGAAGCTTTCTCTGGGGAAAGGGATTTGGGCATTGCGCCAATAGTGATGGGGCACCTTATACTTATCTATGTGAAGAGGGGCAGGTTTTTAGAGGCAGTTAGATGGGGTAGCGGGTAAGAATGTTGGACTTGGAATCAGGAAGGTGAGTTCAAATCCTGCCTCAGACACCGACTAGTTGTGTGATCCTGGTCAAGTTACTTAACTGCTGCCTGGCTGGCTCAGTTTCCTCATTCGCAAAACTGGAGATAGTAACAGCACCTACCTCACAAGGTTGTTTTGAGGATCAAATGAGATAATATTTGCAAAGCTTTTGGCATAGTGCCTAGTGAATAGCAGGCACTTATTAAATGCTTTTCCCCTTTCTTTTCCCTTCCCATCCTACCTAGGCTTAAAGGAAAAAAAGACAGAGAGAGAATGGGTGACGACAATAAGATTTCCTTCATGTGATCCTGTTCCATATCCCGGCCAACCAGCCAGCCCAATCATCTTGCCATTCACTCTGCTCCCACCCTATCTAGAGCAGCATTTCTGTACCTGACAGACAGAAAAATGCCCCTGAGGGAAAGTTAAGCCCTTCGCTTTGGAATGCCCACTCAGGGGTCTAGTTGTCTCTATTGGTAAGGGAATGAGCGCCCATTCAGCCAGACCACTTTATGTAGTGATCCCCAGACCTCCAGGCTAGACCACGCTTCACATCCATCCAAACTATCCATATTACTATCTGCCTATATATATATGTCCTCCCTCTTGCCACCTCTTGCTCTGGTCTCAGTAATCAAATCAGTGCTACCATATTACCAGTGTTTCTGAAAAGAGTGTGTCAAAGTATTGCCCTACAGATCAACTCACCTGCCATCCCTGTGACATTGTTACTATCTCAACTCTTATATATGATTTCTTTCCTCCTATTTGTTAGAATGTAATCTCCTTGAGGGGAATGACTAGCTCACTTTTATATGCGTATTTGGAGAGTTCACCACAGTACCTGGCACATAGTAATCAATCAATTAATGAGCAAGCGTTTATTAAGCATATACCAAGTGTCAGACAGAGGCTAGACACGAGAGGTGGAATGACAAAAATGAAGCAACCCTTGACCACAAGAAGCTTATGTTCTTTGAATGAATCAGCAAGTACCTATATGTACAATAAATATGGGGGAGAGAGGGCCCTAGCAGTTAGGTGGATCAGGAAGGGCTTTTTAGAGAAGATGATTTTTAAGCTGTCTTGAAGTAAGCAAATTCGAAATCTCTCTTACAGTTTGTCTGATTTCCCTCTGAACTACTTAGGGATTCAGTGAAGTGTAAATGAGGGTAGAATGGATGAAAAGGCGTGGAAATAAGAGATGAAGTTCTATGTGGGAAGAACAAAGTCCAGTTTGGCTGGACCATAGATTATGATATATTGGAGCTGGCAAGATAGGTTGCTCCAAGCCAAACAAAAGATTTTATATTTTTTCCTAGAAGCAATAGGGAACCACTGGAGTTTGCGGAGTGGGAGAGTGATGCGGTCAGATCTGTGCTTGAGGCAAATCACTGGCAACTGACTAGAGCATGTATTAACAAAGAGAAAGATTTGAGACAGGGAGGCCAATTAGGAGGTCATTACAATAGTTTAGGCCAAGCCTGAACTAAGGTGATGACTTTGTAATAGATCAAAAGGGATAGATGGGAGAGATGTAGTGGAGGTAGAAATGGCAAGACCTGGCAACTGAATAGATATGTTGGGTGAGAGAGAGGATGGAACTGAGGATGACTTCAAGGTTATGAACCTGGATGACTAGAAGAATGATGATGCCAGAAATGGGGAGATTTGATAGCACGAAGGGTTTTAGGGTAAAGAAAATGAATTCTGTTTTAGACATGTTGAACTTGAGATGCCTATTAGACATGCAGTTTGAAATGTCCAAAGGGTTGTTGGTGATGCAGGATTGGAGAGAGAGCCAGACAGAGAGAGCCAGAGACAGAGAGAGAGGAAGAGGGAGAATGAAAGGGAGAGAGAGAAAGAGAGAGAGAGAGAAGAGAAGAGAAGAGATGGGGGAAGGAGAGAGAAAGGGACAGATAAAGAGACAGAGACACAGAGAGACACAGGAAGAGAGATGGGGAGAGGGAGAGAGACAGGAAGACAGAGAGACAGAGGGGCAAATAGGGAGAAGAGACTGAGAGAAGAGAGGAGAGAGACAAACAGAGAGAGGGAGAGACAGAGACAGAGATGATGGCAGGAAGGGAGAGAGAGAAAAAGGCTGGATACATAGATCTCAGAACTGCATGCCTAGAGATGACAGTTAAACCTATGGCTTATGAGATCACCAAAAGAGTTTAGAGAGAATAGAAGTAACAACAGCTTTTGTATAGCCCTTTGTGGTTCACAGGTGCTTATTACAGTTATATCTAGGAGGAAGATGCTATTATTATTAACCTCATTTTACGGAAGAGGAAAATGAGGCTGCGAGAGGTTCAGTCACTTGCCCAGGGTCACATTGTAAGTGTATGAGGCAGGATTTGAACTCTGGACTTTTTGATCCCAGGTCCAGTACTGTTTCAACTATGCCATCTAGCTGCTCAGGACTGAAGTTTAAGAATACACCCAGAGTTGGTAAATGCTTAATAATGACTTTAATAATTCATTCATTTGGGGGCAGCTAGGTAGCACAGTCAGTAGAGCACCGGCCCTGGAATCAGGAGGACCTGAGTTCAAATCCAACCTCAGACACTTGACACACTTACCAGCTGTGTGACTTTGGGCAAGTCACTTAACCCAATTGCCTTGCCTTCCCCCTTCCAAGAAAACAAACAAACAAAAATAATTCGTTCATTCATGATGGCCCATTTTTTTTGGCCTTTCCCAGGTCCTAAGCCCTTCTAAACTCAAAGAATGCCTCATTGGGTAGGAGGTTAGAGAAAACAGGTAGTGAAAGGGTAGGCTAGTAGAATTTTATATCTGGAAGGAATCTTAGCAATCATTCCTAATTTTACAGATGAGGAAACCAAGGCCCAGAGAGGGAAAATACTTTGCCCAAGTTCCCATGGACAGTTAGTGAAAGAGCTAGGCCAAGAACTCAGTCCAGTACTCCAATCCAGCACTCTTTCCATCACCCTACACCCATGTAGACTGTTAATGCTTTTGCTTTACTCAAGCCTGATTTCTTACGAGCAAGAATGTGTGATCCAAGAGCCCGAGAGGCACTTAAATGTCTGGGAGCTTAGATTTAAACAGATAGTTTAGAATGACCGCAAAAGTTCAGCCCAGCTCTAAAACTAGATCTGTGTTCCTATGTGAATAGGGAGTGAGCTGTAACTAGGGTAGGTCTGACAAGACTTTGTCTTAGGCACTGATATTTGGGGTTAAGTGCTTCCTGGAGGGGGTGAGATTCCTTTCCACTGCAGTCAACAAACCATCCTCTCTACCCCTCATTCCTTGGGAGTTTTGAATGGCTGATGATCCAGTGGAAGTTGGGGGCAAATGTGGGTTTTGGGAAGGAGTGATGCTTGTGGGCTGGCAAAGCTAAGAAAGGTCAGGGACAGGTCTACCCCCTGGACCACACCCATGGTCACTGTCTGCTGTATCTCTGTTTCTCCCTCCCCTTCTGGCCCCTGCCAACTTCATAGCTTAATTCCCTTCTCCATGGTCTTATGATCATGGGACTTTGGAGATCATTAAGTCCAAACCCCTTCATTAAAAAAAAAAGAACCTGAGGCTAAGAGAGATTAAGGGTCATACAGCTCAGGGTTATATGACTATTAAGCACCAGAGGTAGGATTTGAACCCAGGTCTTGCTAAATAACTTCAAGTCCAGCACTCTATGCTAAGAATTGTATCCATGGCTTTAAAGGGAGCCATTCTAAATACTTTTCCTCTAGGGGTGGCACTAGTCCACAAAGCATAGGCAAAGGCTCTTTCTTACAGGCCCTGAGTAGGAGCAAGAGAATATTGTTTCCCTGACCCCTGGGAGCTTCTGAGGCTGGGCCACGGTTTGATAGGGAGCAAGGAAAAGCTAAGGGCATTCCAGGGAGCCCCTGGGATCTTTGGTCATTCCATTCCTGCTTCTCAGGCAGTGCAACAGGGAGCACCAGATACCTGTGCCTCAGGGATCTCTGGGTATGTGTTTGGCTGGGCAAAGATGTCTGGATGAGTTACAGAGGCATCCCAGAAGTTCTATAGTTCCTTTTCTGCCTCCATTCCTCGTATCACTGCATACCTTCCCTTCTAGACCAGGAGTCTCCAAAGTGGTGGCCAGAAGCCCCTAAGCGTGTGGGGTTGGAAGATAGGTGATAGTCAATTCGGGGCTGATTCCAATACAAATGCACCCTTCCCTTTACCTGCGACATGGCCCATTACTTCCTCTATCCCCACCTCAAGCTCTCAACCTTCCCCTTTCTGAGCTTGATACCCTTACCCCGCCCTCCGCCCCAGCATAACCACCATGAAAAAAATATTTTGACTAACAAGGGTATAATCAAAAGAATTCAAATACCTCTACTCCAGGCTTTCATACTCAGCTCCTGGATCATAAGATCAAGATTTAGAGCTGGACAAGATCATCAGAGCTTATCTAATGTACTGCCCCCACCCTTGTCAACTGAGGAAACTGAAGTCCAGAGAGGTTGTGACTTGCCCAAGGTTAGACTCTAAATCAAGCACTGAGAATGATCTTCAGGTGATGCAATAGATAGGGCACTGGGCCTGGAATCAGGAAGACTCATTTTCAAGAGTTCAATTCTCGGCTCAGACACTTAGTAGCTGTGTGACCCTGGGCAAGTCACTTAACCCTGTTTACCTCAGTTTCCTCATCTGTAAAATGAGCTGGAGAAGGGAATAGCTAAACTATCCAGTATCTCTGCCAAGAAAGCCCCAAATGGGGTCACAGAGAGCCAGACAAGACTGAAAAAAAGACTTAACAACAACAAATTCTTATCTTCTGGTGACTTCTTATTGCTCTTTCCCCAGAATTCTGAGGGGAGTAACTCAGTTTATTTGGGACTCTATAGTTGTGTCTGAGCTGGTGGGAGGGGAGTAGGGAATAATTTATGCCAATAAGATGTTTCTTACACCAGGTGCAAAGTTCTCACCTTTTTGCTATAAACAGCCACTCTTTCTAGCCTCTGCTGGGCAGCCTTTTAACCTTAGGGCAGGCTGGATTTGCTTGCTAATCTCTGATTTTTTTTTTTTACATCTGCTGTCCTAATGTTCAACATAAGTGAGAGACATTAAAGACATCTATTTCCCAAAGAACCGAGAGAGGGAGGACTCTTCCCTGTGAACAATGATTCCTTCCAATAGGGATTTTGTTATGGACATCGGCTTCAATTGGAGAAGATGGATTGGCTCTATGCAAGAACTTTTTAGGATTGAGGATTATAGGACATGGAAATGGAAGACTAAGGGAGATTGTGACATCTTTTTCCCTTAGTCATCTTAAAAAAATAAGCTGTTCCACCATCCATCTGGAATAGGTTAGGTGTGATCTGGTTTGTAAGCCATGTAGCCTAGAAGAGACCACTATTATGTCATGAAAAAACACCCAGATCTGGAGTCAGGAGACCTGGATTCATGTCTTAGCTGTGATGGCCCCTGCATGACCATAAGCAAATCTGTCAACCTCTCCACTTCCTCATCTACAAAATGCAGATAGTAATTCTTTGAAGTGTTGATGCCAGGGAAAAGCTTTCTAAGTCTTTAATGGTAAGCACAATGATGAACAGGTTGGGACCATTTAAACTCCCTCATACTTAGAGTTCAGGGACACAGGTTATTACCGAGTGATGTGTAGTGAGTGGGGCTATGAGAACAATGGTGGTGATGATGATGGTGATGGTGATGGTGATGATGATGGGGATAGCAATAGCTAAACACTTATCTAGCATGTTAAGGCTCATAAAGGACTTTATATATTTATCTCAGTTGATCCTCACAACAATCCTATGAGGTGGGTGCTGTTGTCTCCATTTTGCATATGGGGAAATTGAGGCTGAGAGAGGTTAAGTGATTTTCCCAGGGTAACATCTCTAGTAAATGACTGAGTTAGGATTTGAACTCAGATTTTACTGACTCCAAGTTCATTTCGCTATCCACTGTAGCTGGATCCTAGCCCAGAGGTCTGGATAGAGCCCATCTGAGAAACAGTAGCAGGGACAAGCATTCCTGGCATCAACATAGCCTATGTATTCACCAGAATCCTGGACACTGACTCTGCCAGCTCTATGGTTGGGGCCATCTGAATAATAACAATATCTTCCCTTAAGAGCACATGGGCAGCAAAACCTAAGGCATCCCTCCTCTGGCTTAGGGTGGTGACTCCCTCTCATTTGTCTTTCTGCTTTAAAAGCTAGGGCAGGAAGGAGGGGGAAGCTTGAGCTGCCTGCTCTGGGGGATGTGAGAACTCCTAATGAGAGGCCCTTAGGTCCTAGTTATGGTCCTAAGGGAGAGGGCCAGGTCACCATTTCAGTGATCTGGATACTGGACCATAGAAGCTCCTTAGAACACTGACCCCTCACCATTGGCCCTGTTTGCATCAGGGTTTAGGCCAGTCACCAGAAGGTACACCCTCCATCCTCCACTCTCTTAGCCATTTTGCTCCCAGAGTTGCTGAGCAGCTGAACTTATTAATGTGTGCATGGATGAATCCATTGGACCCACCCCTCACTGCCTAGCCTCCTCCCTCTGAGTCTGTGAATCCCAGAGAAGAGGCATCATGGGCAGAAGGTGGGGGAGGGACAGTGCTTGGTGATCAATTCCTCTCTTTTGCAGATCCTGTTTGACCCACATCCCCAATCCAGGATGTTGGGGCCACCCTGCCCTGAATTAGGCAATTGCAGCCCTGCAGGGTGGCCCCTCCCATGCAGCCCTGGCCTCTGCCTTGTCTCTAGGGATCCAGAGCTCTGTCTCTTGGCAGAGTTGTGTGTAATGAAATTGGCCTTGATTAGGTCAGGGGAAAAGCAATAAAGTTCAGGGCTAAAACCCAGGCACAATGGAAAGAGCACTGGGTCTCACGTCAAGGTTCAGACTATTGACCTGCCTTTCTTTAAGCTCCAACTAAAATCCTATCTTCTACAGGAAGCCTTCCCCAGCCTCTCTTAATTCCTGTGCTTAATTCTTCTGTTAATTATTTCCTATTTATCCTGTCTATCACTTGCTTTGTACATATTTGTTTACATGTTGTCTCTCTCATTAGATTGTAAGCTCCTTGAGGGCAGGGGCAGTCTTTGGACTCTTTCTGTATCCACAGAGTTTAGCACAGTGCCTGGCACATAGTAGGCACTTAATATATGTTCACTGAATTGAATTGAATTGAGTGTTGGTTCTGCCATTCACCAGTCATGTGACTTGGACAAAGTTACTTCAACTCAGTGCTTGATCTACGAAATGGAAATGTTAATATTTGTACTACTTACCTTACATGGTGGTTTAAATAGAACACTTTGTAAATTGTAGAGTTCTATCTATATGGATGTTGGCTGTTGTATGTGCTCATCTGAAGTGAGAAAATATCCTTAGCTTTTGGTCTGGAATGACCTTCCACTTTAGCCCTCAGATCTCACTTTGTTCTGAACCTAATAATATATTAATAGCTAGTTTTGATTATGGTATATATTATATCTCATGTAGTATATTTCATCTTCTACATAGTATATTATATGTTATGGAGTATAATATGTATTACATGTGTATGTATGTATACATATATATGTACATATACACACATACCCATATGCACATATATAAGCATTCTCTAACTGGAAATCTACTTCTCTTTCCATTATAGCACAGCTACCTTTCAGAAAGTAGCAGAGAGGTCATAAAGTATGACAGGAGAAAGAACAAGTCTAGAAACACTGATTCCACAACTCCCAGGGAGCAGTGCTTACCCTTAAACCCATTCCTTCCATCCAAATGGTACCAAGATGGCAGCTTGAAGTTCCACTGACTATCATCCCTTCCTGCATCCCTGGATCAATGCTTCCACAAGGGACTGTCTCTGCACAGCTAACCCCCTCTGTTTTCTACTTCAAACTTGAGCCATACTTGAAGTTTCTTTGTAAGGGGAGAGAAAAAGATTCCAACATAAACAGAGGGCACAGGAAGATCCAAGTCCTCAATCATTAAATGACTGGGAGAGCAGGCCAAACCAATCCACCTAACCTAAGCCAGTTCCTGCCAAATCTCTTTCTGGAGTCTGGTGGGAGACTTGGAAAGAAAAGCATCATATGGCTTTCTCTCCTAGGGTGGTTGTCACATCTTGTGGTGCCATGGTTTCTAAATCTCAACTGTGTTACTAAGAGCTATGGCATTAGCCAAGTCCTGAACATTCCAAAAAATGAGAAGGTTGAAAAGGGGAAGTATACCCCCCCATTTTATAGAGAAAAGAAGATGAAGCCCAAGAAGGTGAAGGCACATATTAAAGCTACATGGTGGTTTAATGGTGGGAACTGGAAGTGCAGTTTTGATACCCATTACTCTTTTGCAGGGGGTATGAGAAGAGAAAAAGCATGGGGAAGGATGCAGACCTACCTCCAGGTAGACGACCCAGGGCATGACTAGCGTGGCCACGAGGAGGTCAGCCACAGCAAGGCTGACAATTAGATAGTTGGTGGTAGTCTGGAGCGCCTTCTCTCGAGACACAGCCATGCACACCAGCACATTACCGAAGATGATGACGAAGATGAGCAGGGTGAGCAGCATGGCATAGTAGTTGTAGTGGGGTTTGTCTGCTTTTGCCTCGGACCCATTTAAAGACTGGGACCAATTCCGGCCGTCCAGGTCATCATCATACCAGGACAGGTTCAAGGGATCCATGGGAGCAATGGAGCCACTGGCCAGCTGTGCTCTGTTCCTAAAAAGAGACACAGGGAGTGAGCTGGGGGTTGGAGGAGGAGGTGGGGTAGTGTTGGGGTCAGACAGTACATGGGGTCCTTTCCATCATGGGAGAGGGGAAGAAAGCAGTTGCTTTCCAGCCAGTCAGGGAACCCCGAGAAGCATCTACCAGGTCTTATGTCTTCGATCCAATCCTCTCTGCCAGATTCTAGGAGGGAGAGGGGAGAATACTGTAGCAAAATACCACTGCTCCCATAGGAAAGTACTGTTGAGGCATGTGAGGAAGGAGAGGAAGGGAAGAGTATTTGGCCTGGGAGATATGGTCAGGGTTGCCCAAGTGTTATTGGGGGAGCGAAGAGGATTAGCCTAGTTTGCTTCACAGAATCCCCTACATGACTATCAGGCTCTGAAGAGTAAGAGCCACATGCATATCTCAGGCCACAGTGAACAGTAGACCACCAGTACCATAAATGTATAATTTCTATTACCATTCACTAAGTGAACCAGAAATTACTAACGCCTACAAAATGCTCAGCATTGAGCTCTAGGCACTCTGGAGGTAAGCAATATACAAAGAATCGATAAAACATAATTCCTGCTCTTAAGGCAATTGTAGTTTACTTGAGAAGATGACATTTACACATGAAAATGTAATATATGTCACAGCTCTTCCTCTAACCCCCATGACTATGAGCTCATAGGGACTAGATCTAATCATGGAGACTGACCCAAGAAGGTCATTTTCTTTTTTTTGGCTTGGTGCTACCCCTGGTGTTTACACTGGGAAAAATATCTTTTAATATAGTTGGTGCCTAGTTTGACACAGATGGAGGTTAAAAGGGTCCCCAGCTCTAATGCAATTACTAAAGGGAACAATGCAAATTGAATATGGGATGACCTTTACTTAACTCAAAAGTCCTCAGGAAAAATGTTCTTGTCAGGTCTGGCCATGTCAATCCAACCCAATCAATCAATCACTAGAATTCATTAAGTACCCACTATGGACCAGGAACAGTGCTAGGTGCTGGGGATATAGGTAACAAGAATGAAATAACCTTTATTTGCAAAGAATTTACATTCTAATGAGGGAGACAAGTAAAATAGAAATGCATATAGCACAATTATCAACTGAATGTGTTTCTTGCTGCTTCTTAAAGTCCCTCATAATCTGGTTCCAACCTATCTTTCTAGGTCGATTACATATAATTTCCCCTAATTTGATCTCCATTCCTAACAATGGCCTATTTGTTGTTCCCTGTTCCCATCCCATCTTTGTATAGGCAAATGCCTGAAATGCCTTCCACCTTCAGCTTCTACATCAGGTAACCCCTAACTCCCTTCAAGGCTAAGCTCAAGCACCATTTCCAACAAGAGAACTTTTCCTATCCTCTAGCCCTTAGTGGCTGCCCCCTGCCCCAATATTTTGTACTTTGTATCTATCTTGTATTTCCTTATTGGTGTATTTAGCTTTTTCTTCCTTTCAGTAGTGTATAAGCTCCCTGAGGGCCGAGACTGTTCTCACCTTTGCTTTCTATCCCCATTGCCTAGTATGGTACCTGGAATTCAGTTGGTGCTTAATAACTGCTTATAGAATTAAACTGAAGGTAGCCAACTAACTTTGGTCCATCTCTCTGTGAGAGTTGGCCTTATAGAACTGGGTTTGGACTTGTATCCTTGAGGCTTTCTGTAGACAGGGTGATTACAAGACCTTTGGGACAGAGTAGAATGTTCTCACCCCAGTGCTCCTGACTTGGGAAGCTCATTGCATAACTGGTGGCTATTTCCCTAAACACTGAAGTTGAAGGAACCTCAGAGCTCATATAATAAGAACCCCAGTTTTAGGAGGTGATCACAAAAGTTATCTAGTTTAATCTAAACCCAAACAAGAATTCTCTTTGTATCCTTCAGCATTTATTTGAAGATTTATAGAAATGAGGTACTCATTCTGATGGGAATCCAGTCCATTTCTATACAGCTGAAATTCCTCTCATTTTAAGAACAGAAAATGGCAGCTCAGACAGACAGTGTCTTCAAGCACCAGTAAGGCAGCCATTTTGGCTGAAATGGAACACACGAGAAGGTGGATGGTGGAGGTAAACCATGGTTGGTACATAGCAAGGCATGAGCAATCATAGCACAAAGGAGGGAAGGGATTCAGGGGCAGAGGACAGCTTATAGTTGAACTGGTTAAAAGTAAAAAACTTTATAAAGTCAAGACACAGGGAAGAAAATGAGGCCAGGTTAGGGGTGATGATGGATTGGAAGAATAGGAAGACATGGAGTGATTGGAGGTTGTGGTGAGAGTGAAGAATGAGTTTAGCAGGAGTGAGACAAAGAGAGAAAAGAAAAAATCAGATATTGTGATCAGAGAGACTAATTTCTGGACCACAGAGGTAGAACATCTAAGGGTGATAATAAGCAAGATCTAAGGTATGAATGAATGAATGGAAAAACATGTATTAAGGGCTTACTATGGGTCAAGCACTATGCTCAGTGCTGGAGACACAAATACTAAAGCAAAGATAGTCTTCAAGGAGCTTACATGCTAAAAGGAGAAATAGCACACAAAGGGGAGTAAGGACCTAGGATGAGTACTTTCATGCTGAAAGCAAAGAGGATGGTGAAAGCCACCAGAGAGAAGTAAGTTGACATACCCTGTCCTGAACAATGCTAGAGATGATGTGATACTGATTCATGGTTCCCAAACTAAGAAGAAGGAGTGGAAAGAGGGAAGAACACTGTATTCACCCAACAGCAAGCTGGTTGGCTAGGCTGGGAAGTAAAGTGAAGCATGACTGAGCTTTTCTTCAAATAGTGGTCAAGGAGAGCAGTCCCATTACCAGATCTTAGATTAACACTTAAAAGGAGGAGACGTTGCTGGGTGATGGCAGCAGAAGGAAGGTCTAAAAATGGCAATTAGGAACAAAGAATATGCTTCTTGTCCTCTTGGATTCATGTGTTAGACATTGCTGGGGAGGGTGGACAAGGTTTCACAGGGGGAGGCCAGGTTTCCATGACTGCAAGAAGGTAGAGGGAGTGGGAGAGGAAGAAATCTAAGATGAGGGGGAAAGGGATTCCAGAAGACACAATGGAGACCCTGGGGGAGCAGGATGGGAACTTCAGAAGAGTAGAGCCGAAGTAGATGGGAATGTGAGCTAGGGGAGCAGTACCAGAAGAAGGGGATTTTTACCCAGCACTGAATCATTGGGCTTAGAAGAAGTTGGGTTTGCTATCCAAATGGTGAGTTCATGCCATGTGACTGCAGCTCTCCTCTTGAAGGGGTGCTTTGAGCATGGATGAGAGCTTTGGTTTGTTCTCTCTCAAATGTCAATAGAGAAGGGTAAGACATCTGAATCAGGAAATACCTGGGGGTACCCTAGGCCTTCAGGGGCCTAACAACTCACATTTAGCACTAGGTTTTGTTTTGTTTTATTTTTGTCTCATCCCAAAATAGTCAGAAGATTCCCTGTATGGGAATCACTCTGGTATCTGAAGCTTTACTCTGGATGAGGTCCTGGCAGCAAGGGGCCTGGTATTTGAGGCTCTGCTCTTGAGGCTAATAGACCTGATGTCTTGCTGATAGGTAGCACTAGAGTGCTAGGTCTGGAGTCAGGAAGACTTGAGTTCAAATCCACCCTCAGACACTTACTAGCTGTGTGACCCTGGGCAGGTCACTTAACTTCTGTTTGCTTCAGTTTCCTCATTAATAAAATGGGGGTAAATAGTAGGGTGGTTAAATCCTAGGGTTGTTGTGAGGATCAGATGAGATAATTATAAAGCACTCAGCACAGTGCCTGCCCCATAGTAAGTGCTATGTTAATATTAGCTATTGTTATTATATCCAGGTGCATATTGGTAATAATTAGTATATTAATTAATATATTAAGGAATATTATTAATTAATATAATATTAATTAATAATTAGTAATTATACATGTGCTTCTATGAAGCAGGACAGAGGAGACAAATGGTAGTGGGTCTCAGTTTCCCGATCCAGTCTCTGAACATTTGGGGGGAGTAAGGAAGGGCTACGGTGTTCTGGTGACCCAGGGTAGATACAGCCTCTACAATGAAGCTAAATGGATTAAACCTTGGAAAGGAAAGGGTAGGAATTATAACCCTAATGTGCTAGGATGAGTGACAGAGAAGGGAGAAACCAGTGCTGGGGCAAGGACTTTAAAGGACCTGGAGGTTTGGTGTTGCAGAGGCTGGGGAGGAGTAGGCATAGCCTCCAGGCAGGGCAGAGTATGTCCGGGTCATAGATTCCAGGTTAAAGAGGTCCGGCATAAGATTAGGGTAAAAGACCTGCCTTCCTGGTGGTGTGATGGAGAGGCCAGGCAGTAGCAGGTGTTGGGACAGGAAGTCTGAGAACCAGTGAGGTCAAATGAGAGCACACATGCAAAGTACCTCCAAAATGTTAATGTCCTACATAAATACCATCATTATTATCGCCTTCTCTTCTTCCTCAATGGACTTTAGCTAGAAACAGTTCTGTTGTTATTAATCCCCATTACTATGGTTATTGAATATCATTCTCATCCTGTTCAATAGAGCTCAGATAGAAAAGATTCTGGGACGAGTTGCTATCCTGGTATTATTTTCTTATATTTAATATTCTGCAGCTTATTGCATAGGTGGATAAAATGATTTCTTTTTCTGCTTAGATAAAGCATTAGGAGGTGAGCTCACCTTCTACAGGCTCACTGAAAGCATTCTTGGTACAAATCTGTAGTGCGCATCATTCTGGGGATGATAACATGTGCCCTATTCTTTTTCCACAAAGTCGTAATCACTTCTGCCAGGGCTCTATTTTTTTAAGCTTTTAGTTCCATACAGCCTAGAGATTATGATTATTTGGTATGACAACATCTATAAAAATATTGTTCTTCATTTTTTTTTAATGTCTTGGCAACTAGGTGGTATGGTGGGTAGAGTGCTGGGTCTGGAATAAGGAAGAATTGGCAGGAAGATGCTTAGTAGCTGTGTGACCCTGGGCAAGTCATCTGCCTCAGTTTCTTCATTTGTAAAATAAATAGTGCCTACCACCCAGAGTTGTTATGAGGACAAAATGAGAAAATATTTGTAATGCACTTTGCAAATCTTCAAGTGATACGTAAAGCCTAGGTATTCGGTCTGGGAAATCACGGACAATGGTTTATCAGTGATTATTGGAAGATTCCACCTGTCCAGACACTCACTGATGACAGAGACAGCTAGGTGGTGTAGTTTTCAAGTGCTCTGTCCAAGTCCAGGTGCTCTAGGGTTGAAATCAAAAAGAACTGAGTTCAAAGTCTGCCTCAGATGATTACTAACTGCATGATCCTGATCAAGTCATGTAATGTCTTTCAGCCCCAGTTTCTCATCTGTAAAATGGGAATAATTACAGTCCCTATTTCACGGCATTGTTGTGAGGATCGGATCAGAGAGCACATGTAAAGTGCTTTGCAAAACTTAAACACTATAGAAACATTACCATTATTATGATCATTCTGGAGGGCTGCAGCATTATTCCAGGGACTTGGAGAAGAGTATCGGTGGATTCTGTGGCATTAGGTGTCTAGGAATGGGGTAAAGAGCTTGAAAGGCCAGTTCCTGAGAAGGGCTCCAAACGGGGCACCCTGGTCCTGCTGCTGTAGAATCAGCCCTGGAACTGGTCCAGGGGTACGGCAGCTTGTTAGATCAGGAAGAAACTAGAATTGAGGTGATTTCTTTGAGACTAGGGTAGGTACCTCCCTTTATACCCAGGACTGACCAAACTTCAGGAGAGATAGAATGGAGTGCAGATTCCTGCTGCCAAGGAGACAGATGCTTCATAAGAGTGGGCTTGCCTGGATGCCTAACACCACCCTGCCTTGTGGCTGGCAGCCTCTCCCAAGCCTGCAAATACAACTTCCTGCAGTTACTTGTTGGAAAAGGGAAAGAATCATCCTCGCGCCCACCACCCCCCCACCCCCAGGGGTCTATAGCCAAAGCCAGCACATAAACTTGCTATTTTCTCTCAGGCACAACATGGGGAATGGAGTGTCAACTTTTGGCCTGAGACCAAATGCAGGCTTTTCTAGCTGCCTGACTAAGCCAGGAGCCATTGGGAGGAGAGGAGAACAGGGGAATTTTGCAGACGAGTTCCTTGCTTAGCTAAGAGAGAATAGTTTTTAAGGACTCCACTTTGCAAGGTTAAGAGGTGGAGGTAACCAGTTAAGTAGAGATGGGAGGAGGGGAGGGAGAGCAGCAAGAAGAAGGTCCCCCAGTCACCCCTCCTCCCCCATATATCTAAGTAACTTTGAGCCCTAGCGCTCTAAAAGTTTAGACTTAAGTTATCTAATTAAAATGTAGCACGTCCTTAACACGTTTAGATTCCTGGTAAGACATGACTGTCTTAAACACATCATTTCCCCCCCTCTTCTTTTCAGAGCCTTGGAGTAATTTCATAGGGGGGGGTGGAAATCCCTTGGCATTTTGCATCTCCAAAACAATATGTTGAAGCTTTTGGAATCGCAGGTGGGTGAGGAGGCTGAGGGATGCTGTATGGATTGCTCCTGTCAGCTAATCCAGCAGAACCCACAACCTCCCAAATGCCCCACTGGCTGGACGGTGGAGTGTCAGGATTGGGCTGTGGCCCCGGGGTACGATTGAAATCCATGTGCCAAAGGAAGACTAGACCATGCCATCTCAGACACACAGGAGAGAGGAGATAAAGCAAATGCAGAATGACTGCACTGATCTGGTCACAAACAGCCATAATGTCTGCAGCAAGTCTGATCGGAGCCAAGGGATGGGTCACGGACTCCCTCTACGGCCTGTCTGCCAGCCTTCGGAGAGCCTGCCATTCTCTCTCACTCTCCACAAACCATTTGTTCGCAGCTGACGGTGGTTATTGTTGGAGCAAGTGAGTGGGTAGTGGAGGGTCATGTGATTACAGGGAGAAAAAAAGTGTATTCTTTATTTGAATGGAAGGGATTCAGAACAAAGCCTTGGGGAATGGCAGAGAAGGGGCTAGCGGGGAGGGGGTGGGGAGATGGGAGGCAGGAAGCTGGTCCGGCCAGTTCAGCTTTTCTCCAGACCCTGTGAGAAAGGAGATTCATGTGAACTGAAGCTGCAGGCCAGGACCACAGTGGCATCCTCACGGCCATCAAAAGAAAAGGAACCGACCAAAGGAAGGAAGCAAATGTTTTCCCCTCTCCCTTTCCGCTCTTAGGAAGAGGAAAGTGGGTTCCTCCCCCCGTGCTTCCAAGTGCATGAAGGACCTCTATCCCTAAGCAAAGCTGCGGGTCATCAGCCACATGTGACTTCTTTCAGTCCCTGAGTTCAGCCCAGAGTCTAGACCATTAGTGTTTTCTGACTTGATGAGGCCGAGCCAGGGTGCAGCTTACCTGTCACGTCTGGGTACTGTCACCTTTCCTCCCCTCAGGAGGAAACAGTAGCTAGGATGAATTAAGACCCAATAATCCGATATGACAGCTTCCTGATAGATAAGTCAACCTCCTAGTATGGGAGCTAGGAAAGGAGCCTGCTGGAGGGGGAGGAGAATAAGAGAGTACCCCTCCAGATGCTGCTTCCTTTGCCCCCTTCCTGCCCTCTCCACATCACCACCATACCTGGAGATGGCATGACCCCTGCCCTGGCCTTGAGGTGGGGACCTCAGCTTCCCTCTCTGCAAAATCATGCAGAATGGGAGCCCGACATTAGACAGCAGGATTAGAGAACATTTTTAAGGTCTCTGTGAAATAACAAAAAACTAGTTTCAGTCTCTCTCTCTGTTTTTGTCTCTGTCTGTCATCCATGGCCTCAATGCTGCAGAGCCCCCATAACCCAATGACAAATGATACACCGTGCCCTGGATTCCCCCCCAAATTCTCCTGGGCTGGCCCATCACAGATTGGAGATGTCTCTTTCTTCCCCAGATTGTCCACCCATCACCAGGTGCTGACTTTCTGCTGAGAAATCCTCTGCCCTATTCTCCAGGGAAACTCACCCCCAGAAATGGTCCAAAGCCTGGCCATCCACTCAGTCAGGAAGTCCTTACTCAAATTTGCCTTTAATACTTGTTATAGCTTGTCTGGTTTTTTCCCCTTCTGGTTCTATGCTCCATGGAGATGGGGAAAACAGGCTCATCTAACCCTTCTATATAATAACCCTTCAAAGACTCCAGCCTCTCCGTAGTCCAAATATCAGTGTTATTAGTAGGAGATGGCCACACCCTCTTTCCTTTGCCTCTGTCTTTTTCTTTCCCAGGCATTTGTTCATTTTCTTTCTGGCACATTCAGTTTTCTTTTCAGGATGGCGAAGAACATAAAAGAAAATCTTTAACCATTACTCAAGTCAAGAGGAAACAATTCCTGGATCTTTTTCTATTAGGGTGATGAAAGGAGAACTAGATGTGGTATAAGAAGCTTTGGTTCAAATCCTGGCTGAGCTACAACCTATCTGTGTGATCTTGGGCAAGTGAGATAAATTCTCTAGATCCCAACTTCCTCATCTGTAAAATAAAAGGGGAGTACTAAATGATCTGTGAAGTCCCTTCCTATTAACTATTAATTAAGCCTATCCTGCCACTAAATTCCATGCATCTTCTCTCCACCCCTTTCTTCTCACCCTCTGCTAAATGAAAATGCATTTTATTTATATATAGCACTATATGAAGACTCGTAATATATAGTTTTTGTTTGTAATATATAATTTTTGTCTATGTATATATAGCTTTATGTATCTAAATATGTATAATTTACAATATGCCTTCACATATAGTTTATTTACATGTGTATATTATATATGTATATTATGTTTAGTTTATATACATACAAAGTTTACTATGTAAATTATCTATATATGTATGTGTTTATGTATGTGTGTGTGTGTGTGTGTGTGTATAGTTTGCAACAAGCCTTCCTTGAAAGAACCCTGTGAGGTAGGTAGTAAATATAAAGATTGCTTCCCCCATTTTACAGACAAGGACTCTGAGGCTTAGAAAAAAATCATGCTTCCGGTAAATTCAGGGTATGAAGCATTGTGGGCATGGGGGGTTGTCAAGACCCTGGCCCAATTTGAAGAGAAGCCACCAAATGACTCAGACTTACCCCATTCTGGCCTTCTCCACAGCCCTACTGTATCCCAAACAAGATAACAGGTGAGGCTGGGCATCAACTCACCCAGAAGACTTGAGAGAGAAGAGAGGAGGAAGGGAGATGGGGAAGCATAATATGGAATGCTGAGAAAAGATGTAGGGCCCCTGGGGTGGCACAGAGGGGAAGCCAGCATGGGGGCTAAGCGGGTGTCTGGTACATTCTGACACTAAATGAACGACATGCAAATTAGATGCAAAATATCGTGCCGATTAGCGTCTATT